>NC_064250.1:6422500-7622500 GCF_003254725.2 Canis lupus dingo | reverse complement strand
ATACACATACAATGGATTATTACTTATCCATAAAAAAGAACAGATCTTCCATTTAAGACAACATGGATAAACCTAGAGGATAGCATGCTAAGTGAAATAAGGCAAAGATAAAGACAAATACCATATCATTTCATTTATATGTGGAATCTAAAAAAACAAATGAACAAACCAAAATATAGACTCTTAAATACAGAGAACAACCTGGTAGTTGCCAGAGGGGGGTGAGTGGGAGGATGGATGAAATAGATAGAGGGGGATAAAGTAGTACAAGATTCTAGTTATAGAATAAATAAGTCACAGAGATGAAAAGTACAGCATAAAGAATTTGGTCAATACTAAAAAGAATATGGTCAATAATATAATATTTATAACAGAGGGCAATTGCACTTATAGTGAACACTGAGTAATGTACAGAATTACTGAATCAATATGTTGTACACTAAAATTAATGTAATATTGTATGTTAGTTACACTTCAGTTAAAATAAATAGATAGTAAAATCTCAACCTGGTTCTAAATTCTGTGCTTTTAATCATTTCACTGTATCTCCCAGCTGACTAAAAGATACAGAAATGGAAGAGGAAAGTCTTCCTTTTAAATTACTGTGGAAGCTAGGAAACAAAAAAGGGTGCAAGAGGAAATCTTCATCCTATAATATTAAATCCTAGAATGGCTCTTAACCATTATCATTATTTAAACAATAAATATAGAAATAAAGTGATGCAAAATGTGAATAAAGTTTTTTTTAGAGGTTTTAAAGCAGTTCACTAAAGAAAAAACATAATAAAATGTAGGTTCTTTTAAATTTAAAACTTTGTGGATAAGCCCAAACACTGTTTCTGTTCTCTAGTCACAATTCCTTGAAAAGAAATTTTGGATCTTGAGATGAAAAAGATCTATTCAGTCATCTTGTCCATCTCACCGCCAGTAGAGAATTGCTCCCGACAGTAAAGAAGTTAACTTATTGACAGCACTCTTTAAGCAGCAATTTACCAGGTGAATCCCTAAAGGCAAGCATGACTTCTCTGGTTTATCTTTGCCTTCTTATCATCAGTATAGTTAGGAGACCCATTCAATCTTCTCTGCCAGATGAAGAAAGGGGTCAGGATTCTTGAAAATGTTTCTAAACTACAGTTGAGTAAAAATGTAGCTAATAATATTTGATAGTTGATTATATGCTTGCTTCTCTTCCATATTTGGGCTAGTGTATATGCAAGTGTGTGCATTTGTGTAGGATTTTTGACAATGAAATTCTACAATATCAGAATGTATTTTACAAGTTAGTTTAATATACTATTTGTTGAGTAGGAAAATAAAACATGTAATGCACTGGCAAAAACAGTATCAGGAAATGGATGGCTCTTAAACACATTCTTATTGTCAAAATTACTGATTTTAACCGATTTCACAGTTTTTAGAATGATACAGTTGTAAGAGATTTAGCCCCATTCCTTCTTTCAATTCAACTTTGTGTTCTATCATTCTATGACTGTTCCATGGGATAATGTTATATAAAACAGTTGCAAAGAAGCAGATGTCCAACTGCTAAACTGTTCAACTAACACTCATCTCTACACTTTAAGACCTTTTCTAAACAGGTGGAAACAGTCCCTCAACCCTTTGACTACATGGCCTAATCTCATCATCACTGCTGAGTCATGTCTGCTTTTGCTCCTTCTCATTATTCTCCAGAATGTATATTAATAAAAGAGCCAATAGTCTACACAGTGGAGCTAGGAGCTATCCATATACCAACTGCCAAAGGGCTTCTTGCTTCAAAATATATTCTACTTTCGCCTGTTTTTCAACTAATGCATTATATCCAGTCACCACCAATTAATGCAAACATTATACATTGATCCCATATCCTCTATCACAGTAGGCTCCCACAATACTGTGTAACATTTGCAGGAAACGAAATGATCTCAGAAATAATAGAAGGGAAATAGAGCAAGAGAAAAGTAATGGGCAAAAGGTTCTTTCTATGGAAAGGCATAGTTCAAATAAGTTCCCAGAGAAATGATGAGAAGGGGAGAAGGAAAAATGTGAGAGTTCAGAAGAAAAATAAATGGTTTTGCTTGTATTTTGTCTAGTTCTTGACATAAATGCCAGGAACTAAAGCCATAAATTACTGGTTATCAGTTACTGAGATATAACCAAGATTATGATCCTTTGGTTGTTAGCTTTAAAATACTTAAGTTTGAATAAGACTACAATGACTTTTACCTGGGAGATCTCTCCCGGCTTCACTTAGCCTTTGGTTACTGGAGGAGGATCGTCTCCAGCTTCACTTTAAACTGCTCTTGCATGATCACATAATAAATTTATAATCTGTACCACTTATAACTGCATTTCGTGCACTTCTGATATCGTTTCAGAAGAAGGATAAAGATTTTTGTGCCAGAGAACTATTTGTTTCCCAGTGGTTGTTTCTTCATTTCTCCAGGAGTAATTGCAATAGCAATCATCATCATCATCTTCATCTTCATCTCTTATAGTCTCTGGACCATAATATAGGCTGGTCTAAAGCAGAAGAATGAAGAAAAGGGGTAAGCTATGAGTGGATTTCTGATTTTAATATTTGCTACTATTCTTATTTTGGAAATAATCTAGATGAACGGGGCAAAGCTAATTGCAGTTTCTTGTCTTAGGTTAAGCCAATATCAGTAAGTGAGACAACAATTAAGGAAGGATGCAAAAAGTACTTAATTTCATTTTTGTCTGTGGTGAGTGGGAGGTTCCTGGAAGGTATCTAGAGAGACATTTATTGTGGATGTTTTGCTATGGTACTTAAAAAAGAGCAGATGATATAAATTCAGGAATCACCAGCATTTTGCAAGATATTGGTGATGTATGAGATAAGAGGTAGTGGATAATAAATTGTTACATTGAAAATATTTCAGATGAAATTCTATGGTGTATTAATAAGTATTTGGCTTCAAAGAAAGGTCATAGAGAGGGTATATCTGGCCATTTCAATCCCTGGAAAGTTCACATAATGTTTTTTAAGAGGACTACCCATAACTCATTCAAAAGTCACAAATACAGGGGAATTTATTTCAATGTGCACTTTGCCAAAAAGAGAAAATGATACAGTCATTTTACTGATCATTCTTTTGACTAATGGGACTTGGTGAAACTTTTTCATTTAAACGTGGAATGGGACATGTCCCTGACTTTATTTGGAATCACTAAAACTTCACAGTTCCAATTCAGTCTGAAAAATCCCCATGGGTAAGTTCTCTATGTGATAAACTAAATGTAGGGAATAGAAGGCAGTGCAATGATCAAAACCTCTTAGAAGGTTATGATTTCCGGCACTGCCCTGACATCCATTTGAAAGGGGCCTCTGGGATCAAGGTTCAAACTTAACTGAGGACGTGAATCTAAGCCCTGGTGTCAAGTTTATAGTCTAATGAGGAAAAGGTATTTGTTTTTAAAATAATTCCTGTTTGGAGAAAACTGAGTTCTACATCAGATCTTGCTTCCTAGTAAGTCTGATGCTGCTACTGAGGTAACAGTGCCAGCCCCAGTCACCTCCCCCAAACACTGAAAGGACTTCGGTGACACTTGCTGTGTGACTGTGGGTTCAAAGAGACCCTTTTTCAATCTCTCAGAATCAGTTCCAGTTATGAAATTGTCCCATCTCCCCTGAATCGGAAAACCACCTTACCTTGGTTGCTGAAAATGAAAGTCAGTCTTTATTATACTGAATGAGATGGCTACCTCTGGCTTGTTTTAGACAGTAATTTGCTGATGCGATTGTGTAGTTAGTGATCATGGGTCCCCTTCACTTTCTGCCCCATATATAGCAGCATTAGTAAGATTTCTATAAAATGTGGCATTATTCATATTGATTCATCCAACTATATATTCATCCATAACATCTACTAGTTTAAGCATGAAACGGTTGTGAAGTACTCACTGGTCAGTCATAGTCTTGAATTAGACATAAACTGGCAAATGACAACCCACATGGCTCATCTTGCCCAGAGTTCCATAGCTAGCACTAGGGAGCCAGCATCCCACTCCCACACTTTGATTAAAGGGTTTCTTAGCATTATTAAAAGCCTGTCCGACTGGTTCATGGTACAAAGTAGAAAGTTGTGCTGATTAATGTATATGCTTAACAAATGTTTGAGCAGAATAAAGGGTGGGCATTGTTAACCAGTGCTTTATCTTTAATAGTAAGTATATCATCACTAAAAAAAAAGGAAATGACATTTTATATATTCACAAGCAAGCAGTAAATTTTTATTTTAAGTGGTCAGCAAAATCAAAGAGCTTTGTGATAATTCAGTATTTTCTCTCTGGTGGTCCTTTTATATAAAACAATGTTTTTGTTTTCCGGATACTCTACATATTCAGAGAAAATTCTCCAGTAACAACCTAAAGAAATGATCTCTGAAAGTATAGCCTTTGCTGCTATTTTTAAATCTAAACTTTTGTAAACCCTAACAAGAGTACCTATCCATTAGATGTGAGTGCACCATTTATGTTCTAGCATAACTTACAGATACTAAGCAGTAACTCAGGACATGTGTGCCTTGTACCCACTTCCCTTTAAAAAGGAAAAACTTGGAGCACCTGGGTGGCTCAGTCAGTTAAGTATCCAACTCGATTTTGGCTCAGGTCATAATCTCGGGGTCCTGGGATCAAGTTCCATGTGCTCAGTGGGGAGTCTGCTTGAGGATTCTCTCTCCTCTTTCTGCCCCTTCCCTCCTCCTACTCATTTCTTTCTCTCTCTAAAATAAATAAATAAATCTTTAAAAGATAAAATAAATAAAAAGGAGAAAGTTACCTCTTTTAAAATTTATTGCCATTTTGAGAGATATAAAAATGTTACCTGGGTGTTAAGGAGAAAGAATTTTCAATGAGGACTCAGAAAAATAGATCCAGCCCGTCTCTTCATCAAACTGTGTGGCTCTGACTAAATCTCTCTAATGACTGAATTCATTCATCTATAAATTTTTATTTCATCCAAAGAAAGTTATCAGGACCCATTTTCTGCTATCTCTGGGTCTGTAAGTCTATTTGTCCAAGGACAGATTGGGTACTGTGAAACCAAGTATTTATGAGTCTGTCCAAAATAATTACTCAAGCTAAAACACCTCTATAAAAATTTTATTTTTGACAGCAAACTGATGGTTGCCATGGGGAGAAGGGGTGGAGGAATAAGTAAATGAGTGAAGGGAAGTGGGAGATATAGGCTTTCAGTACTGTAGTGAATAAGTCACATGAATAAAATGCACTACGTAAGTAATATAGCCAATGATATTGTGATAGCATGGTGACAGATGGTAGCTACATTTGCGGTGCATAACATATAGAGAAGTTGCATCAGTGTGTTGTGCTTCTGAAACTAATGCAACATTGTGTATCATCTAAAATTTGTTTTAATTCTATTATTTGTGTATTTGCAAATGCTATGAGAATAATCTCAATTGTATTAAATTTTGTACTTTGTGTTGTAAACGTATTGCAGTTGGCAATTCGTGTTAATACTCTAAAAAAACAGTTATCTATCAAATATACTAATGAGTAATTGAATTTGGGTATCTGGAAAGTTTAAGTTCATATTAGATTAAAAAGAAGTTTTTATTCATAACCTTGGACACTATGAATGTACAAACTATGTATTTTTTCCAACAATAAAAAAAAGACCATTATCTTTTTCCTCATTGATTTAATCTGATCCTTTGTGTGGTGAATGCTAATTTTTTCTTCTATGCTCTTTCTAAGTACACTTTTTGTTAGAGTTTTTTATATTTATTTCCTTTTATAAGGTGGGAGTTGCTCTGTATAGCAGCCATTCTTGTCATTGAACAAATGTATACCTGTGAATCCAGTACAGAGTGAAAGGGAGAAAGAGCACAAAAGGGAGAGAATATAAAGTATATCTGTGTGGAGCAGGAGACAATCAATTAGATTCATTATCTGTTCTACATTCCAGTCACTTCTTTAAAAGAAAAGAAGTACATAACACCATGGCAACAGTTAGACCTGCAGTCCCTTACAGTATATAATCATTAAGAGGTCTTCAGCCTTCCCTGAAAATAGATATGAAAAAAATTCTGGTGGTTGCACAAACTCCCTATATTTATGCTGATTAAATGACAAGTTTGTAATTTACAGGTGTCTTATTGCCATGGGAATGCAATCATACAATTCCATTTTAGAATTCAAGGGCTTTTGAAACATGCTGCATGATTGTTAGCTGGGCTGCAAGCTAAGATTAAATTGAAGGGGTGGCATGTAGATTTTAGAACATGGTGTTGACATTTACTGGCCAATCACATTTTGCAACACTCCTGCATGACAGCAGATGTTGACCTTTCAAGCTTTCCCTATCTGCTTTCACACATTACCTGCAGAAATTAACATAACTCTGCTTCCTGCTCTATGCTGCTATTAATGTCATCTGGGAATTGAGATTCATGAATTCAGTTATTACCCAGGCTGGAGACCCGTTTTATACTCTAAGCACAGAACTAACAGCTCCTGGGAGCTGGTATTTTTGGATGTTGCTTCAACTACCTTTGTGGTTGAGGGATAGCTAGAAGCTATGGCGTAAAAAATGTCATAGGGAACAAGAGGAGAAATCGGCAGAGGAGGACAGTTTCAAGGAGAATGCTAAGGGCCAAATAATTGCAAATACATGGGATAGGAGAGCTTAAAACACAAAAAGGGTACATTTTAAGTAAGTCGAATAATGGCGTGAGTTTCACTTCTCTTGTTAACTGAACCATGAAAATGATACCCTTTAGAGTCCGTGTGTGCTGAGCTTCAGGGTTTACCTCCCAACGCCCGGGGCCTCTATTATGGATGATTTAGGAGAGAAACAATCTAAGGTAAAGATGTCATAGATAGCCCTTAGGAGTTCTGAGCATAATTGTGAGCCACCTTCTGTAATGCTTCCTTCTGAATAAAAATCCTACCATTCTCTCCTATCTTATCAGGTATCTTTTTGTTGTTGTTGTTCAGTTTTTCCTATAGATAGAAGTGCTGCTTCTAAAATATTTGGAGGGAAACTGTCAATGGGGGAATGAAATCCTAAGATATATTATTTTCTGGGACAGGAATTAGCATGCCTTCTAAGTCCTCGTAATACAGATATCATTACAATGAAATATCTCTAGAAATAGGTGGACAAAGTTATGACACTGTTTATCAAAATTTGCAGACTGTAAAGGAGGATTCTGAGTTTTGCTTAACCTTTTCTCCGGGTTAGCTGTATGGATTTAGTAAATTTCCTGTCGTCTATCTTTTAAAGTCCTTGGAGAGCATCTATGAAATATCTTAGTCACGGTTCTGTGAATCTAGTCTTTTGAGATACAAGCAGATGCATTTATCTCAAACAGGAATTGATTAACAGAGCTCAGGATGTCACCAATGAGATATGCATATACAGGCTACTTCAATGGCATTGCTCTGATTTACCCTCCAGCAAACATTCTGTGCTGATTTGCATGTTTCAGCCACGGTGAATTTTCCAGCGGTTTCTCTAAAATGAGCACCTCTTATCGCATATATGGAATACGCAAGCATCATGATTTAAAGGACCAAACCCCACACTTTAAAAATATCTTTCCAACTCAATTCCACTAGCTTGAGGTTCTATGTTTTGAAATTACTTTATAGGTATGAATTAATATTTTCTCAGAATTGTTTAATGCAAAGAAATGCCGCTGGGATGAGTGATAACAGTGTTACTAGTATTTTCCTATGAATAACTTGGCCTGGTTTCTTTCTTGAGAGCAAGAAACAGCTAACATACATGTATCCAAATACTAGATGAACATTTCCAACTGGATATATCATAAGCACTTCAAATTAAAGATGCCCAATCCGAACTGATTATCTTTACCACCCCCTTCAACAACAGAATTTACTTTTCTTCCTAAACTGGAGAATGTGAGGTAAACTCTCATCTTTGTTTTACACTATACCATTTGGATTTTATCCTGAGAGGAGTTGAGAAGGATTGTAAACAATAGAGTAACATGATAAAACTAGCACTAAAAAATCATTCTGAATTATAGGGTGAAGCACCGGATGGAGATGGCCTGGGCATGGGAAGGACACATATAGGGGAGAAACATTAGGAATATTATTGTAGTAATCCAAAGGTAGTGGTTTCCTTAAATCATGTAGTAGAGTGTAGATCATGAGAGAAACCCAGGCTCGAGATTTATTAAGGAAATCTGAGTGAATTTGACAATCTATATAAAGGGTGATAGGTGCGGGAAGAGTTAGGGAGGACTTCCTAATTTTTGTTTCTAAAATACAGTAGCTGTTGGTATTTCTCATTAAGGAAGAAGACACATAGCAAAAAAGATTTGGGGAAATATGTTGACTTCATTTTTAGACAGTAATTTTGAAATCCTATAAGCTAACCAGCTGGACCTGTTTCTTTAAGCTCCTCTAGTCACATATGTATTTTTCCCAAAACACCACAAGGAAAAAAAAAAAAAAAAAGGAATCTCCAGCATTCTTTTTTGTTCATGTCCAAATTGAAACCTGTTTATCCAGGGCCTTCTAGAAGAGCCAGCATGGCAAAAAAGAAAGCCTTGGTTTATGAAATGCAAAGTAGCTGGGCCCAAGTCCCTACTTTGCCTTTTGCTTGTTGTGTGATCTCTGATGAAACACTTGGCATTTAAATTTCTTTATCTTTTAAATGGAACTGTTAAAACCCATACTGGCATACAATAAAACACTTAAACATGGTAGTTTCTATTTTTTAGTGCTTTTTATTTTACTCACAGGTTTTGCTTTTTGTTTTGTTTTGCTTTTAGCCTGATCTTGTCATCAACTTTTGCAGGCAGGCCCACTTCCTGGATAAGAAGGTCTTCTATTTTTTGCTTAACTACCCTCAACCCACAAAACAACCCATTAGCAGGATTGGGAGGGAACTAATCTGTGCAACCTGAGATCAAAGCACTACATCAGATATGATAAATGTAGACTCCTAGCTCATTATCATTTGGCTGCTTACTGAAACTATCCAAATGAGAAATTATGCTTCTGTATGCAAGTTTAAATTTTATTACTGTGATTATTGCTTTTTTTCTCTATTTTTCCCACTAAATTGTACTGAGAAAAATAGAAATAATTTTCTAAGAGGAATGTGGAGATATTCTTATAATTTATGGATATTGACCAATTGCTGATTATATACATTATGGAAATGAATTATAATCATATTAATTTGCCTTCAGAAGCTTCTAAAATATTTCTTGTAATGAAAATGAGTCCCTTTATGCTGTACTAGATCTCTTAATCAGGATTGTCCTATTATTGACCTTATTTTGGAAGGCAGCAACAGAGCATGTCTATGCCATAGCAGGGCTTTATATATGTCAGGGTTTCCTAGGACAAGAAATGACTGGGTTTGAGTGATCCATGTCAAGAGTATAATTTGTGAAGGAACATTTATGAACAAATGCCCAAAGTAGGGAATTACATAAAAATAAAGCACATGGGTTAAATTTTGAAAGGCGATTTAATTTGGAGGAGTGACTTCCCCAAATGTTTCACACATATAAGTGTTGAATTATGTCAAAAGTCAACTATTGAATAAATATTTATTCAGTGTTTATTATACGTTAGGTGGTAGAGGAAGAAAAATCCTTTTCTTCTCACATTTGTTCATTCTTCACTAGCAGACACATATTTCATACTTCCATTCTCTTTTCCATGCTTCTAACATACCTTTTACCCTATTATTATATTCATACAAAACCTGACATCTACAATTAGCCATGTTTTACCAGATAGTGTGATTACTTTGCCTTAGATAGCAAACCTATCTGCAGTCTTTCTCTTGTGCTTTGTGTTCCCCAGAGAGCAAGTGTACTTGGAGAAGGTCTGACTATACCCTATCCTCTTTGATCTGTTCTTTGGCATTCACCCACAACATAGTGAAGAGTTGATGTCAGAATTTGATGCAGACTTGCCTATCTTAATTGTTAAATGAAGGGAAAAGAAGGAGAGTACAGTTTTAACAGCAATCTCCATTTCAAGGTTATGGAAGTTCTGCATTAGGAGGAGCTGATTACTTCCTCACACATAATAAAGTGGTATCTTGCTTCCATTTGATTATTGTTCTTTGGAAACAGCTTTCTCAGTAGGGAATTTCTAAAATAGAAGGGTTGGGTTGTAAGATCATGAAAATCTCTCATGAAACTTGGTATGTACCATATTTTATCAAGTATTAGATGGGCACATCCAGTTCTAGTGAGAACAAAACAGCAGCTTATTCCCAATTTTCCTCCATTTTAGCTGAAAGTCATATGGAACAAAAGAAGAAGAAGGAGAAGAAGAAGATGACAACAACGACAAAAAATTACAAACTACTTCTACAAGGAGACTAGCACATGGTACAGATCCACACTTTAAATTTAAATGTGATCAAAAACAACTAAGACCAGCACAATTGATGTGGGCAGCCAACATTGTGAGGCAGGATCCTAAACACATGAGGAGTAGAGGGGTCAAAGATTCATAGCAAATATGTATTTGCTTGGAAAATATGTAATTTTGGAGCCTCAAGTGTTTATGAGACAGATTGAAATCAATGAAGTTCATTACTTGGGAAAGTAGAAGCAGAAAGAGAAAGAACAGGTAGAAAGAACCTGGGGTCAAAGATTTGGCTCGTGGAAAAAAAAGAAATGCCTCTGAAAATAAAGGGAGCATTTGGAAAAAAACAGAGACCATCCCTTTTGTTAGCCCAGGGCTTGAGATAAGTTAAGAGCAGATCTCCCAATCTGTACCAGATACTGAGTAAAAGACAAAAAAGGTTATATTGTCACAAAGAACAGCCATTTTTTAAATAAGAATGTGTCATGATAGGCCCGCTTGGCACAGTTGGGCAATATGTCAGTCTCATAATCTGAATCTTGTGCCATTATAGCAAAAGAAGAGTGAGGTCTGTTAGGTTTTCTTTTAATGATCGGGGGAGAAAATTAGACAGCAGAGCCATGCAGTAGGTTCGAGAGTGCTTTAATGGGAAGCGCTCCCGGGCGAGGTTCCCAGACTCGGAGGACAGGCCTGAGTCAGGGAAGTTGCTCAGGAGGGGAAGGGTGTGTGTTTTTTATGCCTGTGCAGGTTAAGAAAAAAAAAAAAAGTAATAAGGTGAGGCAGGGTACATGTTCTTGCTTTTGGCTGATTCTGATGTTCTTCTTTTAGGCGGTCTTGGTAGGTCATGAGTTGTGTGTGACTTGATGAGTTTTAGGAACTTAACCGGGGAGACATCTGGGGGAAGAGTGACCCCACCTATTAGCCTTAGGTCATCCATTTTGGAGAGGCCCTACCTCCATCTGCCCAAAAAGGTCTTCAACAGAAAAATATGATAGTCTGTGGATCCTCCATTTCCAATAACATTATATTAATATATGACCCAAGGAGAATCAACTAATTCAAATAAAAATAACAATGAGTGCAAGTATAGTATTCCTAAAAAATGAGAAAAATCGAAATACTAGCATACAGACAGCAATTAATAAGAGCAAAACTCACTAGATGAATATTTTGTTTAAAATGCTACATGGGTGATCCCTGGGTGGCCCAGCGGTTTAGCGCCTGCCTTTGGCCCAGGGCGATCCTGGAGACCCGGGATCGAATCCCACGTCGGGCTCCCGGTGCATGGAGCCTGCTTCTCCCTCTGCCTGTGTCTCTGCCTCTCCCTCTCTCTCTCTCTCTCTGTGAGTATCATAAATAAATAAATAAATAAATAAATAAGCTACACGGGGCTGCCCTGGTAGCTCAGCAGTTTAGCGCTGCCTTCAGCCCAGGGCCTGATCCTGGAGATCCGGGATCAAGTCCCGCATCAGGCTCCCTGCATGGAGCCTGCTTCTCCCTCTGCCTGTGTCTCTGCCTCTCTCTCTCTCTGTGTGTCTCTCATGAATAAATAAACAAAACCCTAAAAAAAAAAAAAATGCTTACACAAAGTATAGTCCAAATATTCCAACATGACTGAAAACTCCTGAGTGAAATAATTTCCAAGTCTTCAAAACAGCACTCAGGAAGGATATGTGGCTAGATAGTAGAAGGAAAAAAGAAATGTTAATACTATGGAAAGAATTGAAAAATAAACAGGCAAAACTGTTTTAGAGATTAGTTCTATATTAAAAGGGGCAAGATGGAAAATACACTAATGGAAAGCAAAGGAAAACTGTAAAAATTGAGAAAAATGAACAAAATGAAACAAAAGAAAGAACATGAAAGATTAATGATTAGGAAAAAAATGAAATTCAGATTATAAAGAAGATTGATTTACACATAAATGGAATCCACAGAGAAGAAAACTAAAAGAAAATAATGTAATACAAGCATTTTTCTTAAAAATAATGAGTCTACAAATTAAAAGGGCACAAGCTTAAGCATATTCTAGTAAATTTACTAGGCTTATAAAACCAATAATCCTTTGGGCAACCAGAAAAAATAAAATTCGCTTGTAGATGAATGAAAATCCTTCTGACATCAGATTTCTTCAGAGCAATATCAGTATGACAGGACAGTAGAGCACCATCAACAGTTACTAAGGAAAGAAAAGTGAAGTACAGATATCATAACTAGCCGAGTTTTCCTTTCAATTATGCAAGCTATAGATATTTTTAATCTGAAAAAAAAAATGGGAAGTGTGACAAAATGTGATGTAAATATTATAAGTTGACAATAGGGTAATTGTACTATTAATAAGTGAAAAAGAGTAAGAGATGGTGAAAGTTTGCCTCATTTTAAGTAACACCACAACATAGACATCTATAATATTAATATATTTGCATATAATCTACATATAGTTATATTTAAGATACATTTAAAGCAGAAAAATAGATGGTAAAATTTTAAGAATATATGAGTAAACATCAAGAACATTAACTGTATTAAAATTATATGATCAAGGAGAAAAAAGAGAGAGATATAAGAGAATTCAAACTAAATTTGATGTTGTGTGTGTACACACATGCATATGTGTGTGTGTGTATATATATACATATACATATGTATATATAAACTATGATAGAACTAAATTAAAACATCTGTTATCTAAATGGGCTTAACTTGTACGTTAAAATAAAATATATAAAACTAAATTAAAAATCCAAACTCATCTCTATGCTAAATAAGATAATTGACTAAAATAACATAATTTATAAATATTAAAAATAAAATGAGAAAATATATACCAGGCAAATGCAAATAGAAACTGGAGCACAGGGAAGATGGTGGAGTGTGAGGATCCTAAGCTCCCAGGGACACACCAAGATTATAGCTACAACTATGCAAATAAGTTTGTAAATGACCTGAAGACTGGCAGGAAAAGACCTCCCACATCTACCTGTGGAAAATGGGCCAATCAAAAATGGTAGAAAGGGCAGAGATGTGTTGAGAACCAAACGCTCCATGAAACTAACCCCAAATGGGAGGGACATCATAAATACAGAAAAGCAGGAGAATCAGACCCCACCCTGAGGACCTACACTAGGAAGGTGAGTCTCTCTAACATCAAGCTTTGAAAACCAGTAGGACTTAACTGTGGAGAGCAACAGGGTGATAAGAAACTGAGTCCTCACCATTAAAGAACCAGCATGCTAGGTAACTCCTGAGACACAGCACAGAAGCAGCAGTTTAGAAAGTTCCTGGGGTATGTGTGAAGATTTATTGACTTATCTTAGAACATGTGTTGGAGGGGCAGAGATATTCAGGAGCTTTCTACAGAGACAAAAGTGTTGGTGGGCTGTTTCTTTCCCCCTGCCCAGCTGAGTTAGTAGGGTGCTTACAGGAGCCAATGCTAACACTCTCCATTTACCTTGTTAGCACTGCATGACCCACCCCTCCTGCAGATCCACCTCATCCAACCCAATTCTTTGGGCAGTCATACTTCCAAAATAGCTCCCACACCACCATACAATGCAAGCAACTCTAGTCAGGACCAATAGCACTCCAAATTGACTCCAGCCCTGGAGAGAAAGGGCGATAATCCCACATATCAGCATGCTTGCAGCCGCAGCAGCCTGCCTCTTAGGTAGCTGCACAGGCAGCAAGCCTTGACCTTTGGTACGACTGCAGCTGTGGCAGAGAAGCTTATTACAGACAACAGGGCCAACCAGCAGCCTGCCCACAAAATAGCCTATTGCAGCCTCAGAAGGGTCTCTTAACAGTGCAGTGATCAAACCCTGCCCCTGTGCCCAGAGCAAGCAAAACAGGTCAGTTGCAGCCAGACAGACTAAAGGCAAGGGGTGCATGCAACCTACACAGGGGACAACCCTTAGAGCATTCTGTTTCTTGAGGTCAGTGTTGATTGTGCTATAGGGCACCAAGGCATACCTACTAAACAAGGACACTACTTTCAGTACCAGGAGATGTAGCCAACCTACCTCATACACAAAACTGAAACAAAGAGTTAGAAAAAAATGAGGAGACAGAAGATGCCTCAAGTGAAAGAAAACAAGAACATAAATCACAGTAAAAGAGCTAAAACAATATGCCTGATAAAGAATTCAAATAGTCCAAGATACTCACTGTGCTTGAGAAAAGTGTAGATGATCTCATTGAGAGCTTTAACAAAGGTAGAAAATAAAAAAAGGACCAGTCTGAGCTGAAGAATTCAGTAACTGAAATAAAAATACATTAGAGGGAACCAACAGGTTTAGAGGATGCTGAAAAATGGATTGATGAGCTGGAAGGCAGGGTCATGGAAAACACTGAACAGCAAAAAGAAGAAAGAATAAAAAATGAGAACAGGTTAAGGGAACTCGGTGACATTATCATGTGTGATGACATGATGTTCGCATTATAGGGATCCCATAAGGAGAAGAAAGAGAGAAGACAACAGAAAGCTTATTTGAAGAAATAATAGCTGAAAGCCTTCCCTAATCAAGGGGAAAAACAGACATCTAGGGACAAGAACTGCAGAGAGCTCCTACCAAGATGAACCCAGAGGAGATCCACATCATAACACATAATAATTAAAATGGCAAAAAAAAAAATAATAATATAGAGAGAATTTTAAAAGCAGCAGGAGAAAAGAAGTTATAAACCAGGGAAAACTCAAAAGGATATCCACTGATTTTTCAAAAGAAACCTGGCAGGCCCAGAGGAGTTGCATGATGTATTCAGAGTGCTAAAAGGAAAAAAAGAAAAAAAAAACTATACCTAAGAATACTGTACCCTATTAGGTCATCATTCAAAATAGGAGAGGTAAGGAGTAACCCAGACAAGTGCAAGCTAAAGGAATTCATCATCACATAACAAATCTTACAAGAACTGTTAAAGGGGATTATTTAAGTGGAAAGAAAAGACCAAACTTGAAGAAAATTATGAAAGGGAAAAATTTCACAAGTCAAAGCAAACATAAAGTAAAAGTAGTAAATTAATCACTTATAAAGCCAGTATGGAGGTTAAGACACAAACAGTAAAATCAATTGTAGCTACAAAAATTAGTCAAGCAACATGCAAAAATATATAAAAGTATGGCATTTTTACATAGAAATAGAACTACAAAAAATAGTCAAGTAACACACAAAAAGATGTAAAGTATGGCATTATTTACATAGAACATGAATAAAAATATAGTGTTTCTAGAATGTATTCTAACTTAAGTGACTATAAAATTAATATAGATTGCTGTGCACATGAGAAATTATATATGAACCCAATGGTAAGCACAGATCAAAAATTGGGTCTTTGGCCTCATGGACCATCAACCACTCTAAACTTAGAATTTGCTGGGGTGCAGCTGCACACCAGTGCACATGGACCATTCTCCAGGATAGATCACATGTTAGGTCATAAAACAATTCTCAGTAAATCTGAGCAAATCTCAGATTTGAAATCCTATCAGGCATCTTTTCTGACCACAACAGTTTGAAACTAGAACTTAATTACAAGAAAAAGATGTGGGAAAACAAACAAACAAACACTTGGAGGCTAAGTAACATGCTACTAAACAATGAATGAATCAATCAAAAAATCAAAGAGGAAATTAAAAAAATACAGGGAGACAAATGAAAATGAAAATACACTACTAGCCCAAAGTCCTTGGGACAGAGCAAAAGAGTTCTAAGAGGGACTTTAATAGTGATAAAAGCCTATCTCAAGAAACAAGAAAAATCTGAAATAAATAACCTAACCTTAAAAGTAAAGGAGCTAGAAAAAGAACAATAAAGCTCTAGAATAGTCAAAGGAATAAAATAGTAACAATTGGAGCCAAAATACATAAAATTAAGATTAAAAAGTAGCAAAAAAGATAAGCCAAGAGCTGGTTCTTTTCTAAAGGTTAAAAAAAAAAAAAAAAAGATAAACCTTTGGCCAGATTCAGTAAGAAACAAGGACTAAAATAAAATCAGAAGGGGCACCTGAGTGGCTGAGTGGTTGAGTGCCTGCCTTTGGCTCAGGTTGTGATCCCGAGGTCCAGGGATTAAGTCCCACATCAGGCTCCTCTCTGGGATCCTGCTTCTCCCTCTGTCTATGTCTCTGCCTCTCTCTTTGTGTCTCTCATGAGTAAATAAATAAAATCTTTTAAAAAATAAAATAAAATCAGAAATGAAGGAGGAAAAATAACCACAAAAATACAAAGGATTATAGAGAATATTACAGAAAATTGTATGTCAGAAAATTGTACAATTATTTCCTAGAAAAAAATGCATCAATTCCTACAAATACATAATCTCCCAAAACTGAATCAGGAAGTAGAGAATTTGAATAGACTGATTACTGGTAATGAAATTGAATTAGTAATCAAAAAACTCCTAACAATCAAAAGTTCAGGACCAGATTGCTTCACAGGTAAATTCTACCAAACATCAAAAGAAGAGTTAATACTTATTCTTCTCAAACTATTCCAAAACACAGAACAGGAAGGAGAATCTCCAAATTCATTCTGTGAGGCCAGCATTACACTGATACCAAAACCAGACAAAGACATTACAAGAGAAAACTACAGGCCAGTATCTCTAGGGAACATATATGCAAAAATCTTCAACAAAATATCAGCAAACTAAACTCAATAATACATGTAAAAATATCATCCACCTCAATCAAGTGGTATTTATTCCAGGGATGCAAGGGGTGCTTCAACGTTCATATACATCAATCACTGTGGTACATCACATTAACAAAAGGAAAGAAAAAAACCATATGACCATCTCAAGAGATGCAGGACAAGCATTTGACTAAACACAACATCAATTCATGATTAAAAAAAAACAAAAAGCTCTTAAAGTGGGTGTGGAGGGAACATACATCATCACAATAAAAGCCATATATGACAATTCCACAGCTATCATCATAATCATAATCAATGATAAAAAACTTAAAGTTTTTCTGCTAAGGACAGGAATAAGACAAGGATGTCCACTCTCACCATTTTTATTCAATACAGTACTGGAAGTCCTGACCACCACACAGACAAAAAGTAAAAGTCATCCAAACTGGTAGGTAACAACTAAATCTGTCACTATTTCTAAATGATAATGATACTCTATATAGAAAACTCTAAGAATTCCATCAAAAAACTATTAGAACTGATTTTAAAATCTAATAAAATTATAGGATACAGAATTAATATACAGAAATATGTTGCACTTCTTTTTTAAATATCTTTAAGAGTTTATTTATTTATTCATGAGAGACACAGAAAGAGAGAAAGAAAGAGAGAGAGAGAGAGAGAGAAGCAGAGACACAGGCAGAGGGAGAAGCAGGCTCCATGCAGGGAGCCCGACGTGGGAATCGATCCCAGGTCTCCAGGATCACACCCTGGGCTGAAGGCGGCACTAAACCGCTGAGCCACCCAGGCTGCCCTGCACTTCTATACACTAATTATGAAGTAGCAGAAAGAGAAATTAAGAAAATAATTCCATTTATAATTATACTAAAAAGAATAAAATGCCTAGAATTAAACTTAACCAAACAGGTAAAAGACCTATACTTTGAAAACTATAAGAAATTGATAGAATAGACCAAACAGGACACAAATAAATGGAAATATATACCATGCTGATGAATTGAAGGAATACTGTTAAAACATCCATACTACCCAAAACAATCTACAGATTCAGTATGATCCCTATCAAAATATTGGCAGCATTTTTCACAGAACTGGAACCAATAATCCTAAAATGTGGATGGAACCACAAAATACCCCACATAGCCAAAGCAGTCTTGAGAAAGAATAAAACTGGAGGCTATCACAATCCCAGACTTCAAGATATACTACAAAGCTATAGTAATCAAAACAGTATTGTACTGGCACAAAATTGAGCATAGAACAGTAGAACAGAATAGAGAGCTCAGAAATAAACCTACAACTATTTGGTCAATTAATCTAAGACAAAGGAAGCAAAAATATACAGTGGGGGAAAAGATAGTGTAGTCTATTCAATAAATGCTGGGAAAACTGGCCAGCCCATGTAAAAGACTGAAACTGGACCACTTTCTTATACCATATGCAAAAATAAACACAAAATGTATCAAAGACTTAAATATAAGACCTGAAACCATAAAACTCCTAGAAGAAAACATAGGCAGTAATCTCTTTGATGTCAACTTGAGCAACATTTTCTAGATATGTCTTTTCAAGCAAGGGAAACAAAAGCAAAAATAAACTATTGGGGCTATGCTAAAATGAAAAACCTTTACATGGCAAAGAAAACCATCAACAAAACAAAAAAACAACCTACTGAATGGGAGAAATATTTGCAAATGATATATCCTGTAAGGGGTTAATATCCAAAATATACAAAGAAACTTACATAATTCAACAGCAAAATAAATAAACATTCCCATTGAAGAGTGCTTATAGGACATTTTTCCAAAGAAGACATACAGATGGCCAAAAGATACATGAAAACATGCTCAACATAACTAATCATCAGGGAAAATGTAAATTAAAGATATCACTTCACATCCGTCAGAAATGGCTGGCATCAAAAAGACAAGAAACAGCAAGAGTTAGTGAAAATGTGGAGAAAAGGGAACACTCATGTGCTGTTGCTGGGAATGTAAATTGATGCAACCATTGTGGAAAACAGTATGGATCTTCCTCATAAAATTAAAAATAAAATTACCATATCATCCAATAATTCCACTACTGGATATTTATCTATCCAAAGGAAACAAAAACACTAATTTGAAAAGACATATGCATCCCTATGTTTATTGTAGCATTATTTACAATAGCCAAGATATGAAAGCAACCTAAGTGTTCATCATAGATGAATGGATAAAGAAAATGTGGTATATATATATATATACTGTATAATATATATATATATACAGTGGAATATTACTAAGCCATACAAAAGGATGAGACCTTGTCATTTTCAACAAGATGGATGGATCTAGAGAGCATAATGCTAAGTGAAATAAGTCAGACAAGAGAAAGGCAAATACCATATGATTTCCCTAATATGTAGAATCAGACCTAAAAGTACAAGAATAAACTGAGGGTTGCCAGAAGGAAGGGGGTGAGGGGTAGACAAAATGGGCAAAGAGTAATGAGACACACAGTCTTCCAAGTATGGAATGATTAAGTCATGGTAATAGAAGGTATGGCCTTGGAGTATAATCAGTGTTACTGTAATAGTGCTGTATATTGATAAATGGTAGCTACACTGTGGTGAGCACAGCCTAGCCTATAAAAATGTTAAATCACTATGTTTTATTCTAGAAACTCATTTAACACTATGTGTCAACCATAGTCAAAAAATAAATTAAAAGAGGTACAAACTTCCAGGTATCAAATAAGCAAGAAATGGAGATGCAAAGTATCACATAGGGGATATGGTCAAGAATGTTGTAATAACTTTGTATGGTAACAGGTGGTGACTACACATCATGGTGAACCCTGAGTAACATATAGAATTGTTGAATCACTATGTTATATATCTAAAATATAACACTGTATGTTGATTATATTTCAATAAAAAAGTATCTGTTAAAAAAATGAATAAATGAAAACAATTCCAACAGAAAACAGACTCTTAAGTACACAGAACAAACCAGTGGTTGCCAGAGAGTAAGTAGGGATGTCTGATACAGTTAAAGGGATGAAGAAGTACAAATTTCCAGTTAGAAAATAAATGTCAGGGAGATGAAAAATATAGCATAGGGAGTATAGTCGATAATACTGTAATAACTTTATATGATGAGAAGAAGTGGCCACACTTATCATTGTCAGCTCTAATGCATAGAATTATTGAATTAATATACTGTATCCGTGAAACTAATATAACATTGTATGTTAGTTATACTGCAATAAAAAATTTAACTAATTTTAAGAAAAGTTGGGTCCACATTCTTAAAATCAGATTTGTTAAAGAGAAGTAAGCCCCAAAGATCTTAAAAGAAAAAGGAAGGGTAGCCTGAGTGGCTCAGCGGTTTAGCGCCACCTTCAGTCCAGGGCCTGATCCTGGAGACCTGGTATCGAGTCCCATGTCAGGCTCCCTGTCCTGCTTCTCCCTCTGCCTGTGTCTCTGCCTCTCTCTCTCTCTGTGTCTCTCATGAATAAATAAATAAAATCTTTAAAATAAATAAATAAATAAAAATAAATAAAAGAAAAAATAAAAGAAAAAGGAGAACACTTTAGGAATACACACTGTTAATAATAAAGAATAATAGTTATAAATATTCATGAACCAAATAGCATACCAAAAGTATTAAGTTCCAAATATTTGACAAAATACAATGATCAGGTTATAGGAGGGGAAAAAAGGCCCTTTCATACACTGTTGAGGTGACTGCCAAATATAACAATCTCTACAAGAGATAGATTTGCAAAAAATAATTAAAATTATGATTGTGCTTTCATTTTTACTATTAGGCATTATCCTGTAAATATGCATTCATGCATTAAATAACTTACGTATAATATTTATTGCTACATTGTTTGTAATAACAAGAGATTGGAAATAATCCAAGTATCCACTCATTGAAACTGGTTAAATAATCTATGGCACACAAGGAAATTCTCTAGGTAGGATATGGAACATTCTATAGTTGTATGGTTAAGTGAAAAAAGCAAGTTCAGAACAGTGTGTGTATGTGTGTGCACAAAAATAAATTTCATAAGAAAGAAACTAGAAATATATACTCATATGTGCTAACATTTGCTCAAAGAAACTCCAGAAGAATGTACCCATAAACTACTGATTATCTACAGAGGTGTGGGATGAGTTAGAAACTGGTGGATGAGGCAGGATGAGACAAACTGCAGCAGATGCTTTTCTTATTGTGCTTTTTGAATCATATCATGTATTACTTGGGATTAATGCAAACAGAAGCAAAAGCAAAATAAAAGTGTTGCATACTTAAGAGAGATAAATAAGACATGCACTGTACTCTCAAGGGGCACCGATGTAATAAGGACCAGAAGAAAGTGATTTGAAATTTTGAATACATGGCAAAAACAAATGAACAAAGTACCATGAGCGTTCATAAAAATGGATAGCTGTCTTTGGATAAAGATGATAAAAATATTCTTAAAGGAAAATCAGCATTTGAGAACTACAAGCTTCATGGGTATAAGATCTCTGTTGTTATCCAGAAAGGCCTTGCACTTGGTTTAATGATCCACGGCTGCTATCTTGAAATTCTAAATTATTTTTCAACAAGTGGTCCCAGATTGTCAATTTGAAGTAGGCACCATAAAGTTAACATTTCCTCATTGTTATCCTCTGAACCCTAGGGTTTCTGAGAAGCCCTTTTGGACTAATGTATAGTTGTAATATAAAGGGAAAACAAGAATATAAAATACTGTAACTCACATTACTTGATAATTGGGATTACTATAAATTCCCTTTTAATATCTGGTTCCTGTTTTAAAATCTGCCTTACTGCATCATATAGACTACTTTTATTATATGACATAGTAAATGGCTACAAATATCTTAGAAGAAATTGTTATTGTAACGATGGAGATTAAAAAGCAGAGACCTCAACCTTTCAATTCAGGTGAGATGTAGAGGCAACACTAAGATTAGAAGGGGCAGGTGTACTGGATTTCTTTAAAATTTGTATTTGCCATAGTGACAAAGGTCATTTTAAAGTTCCCTTCAGGTTGACTAAACTTTAGACAGGCTGCTTTTCAATGATAGATCCCTGACTTTCCCTTTTCTTAGAGAATTTACTTTAGAACACTTGTAATTGCATTTTCTTTCTCTGCCACTCTGTGATATAAACATGAAGTAAGGTACAACCTCAAACTCCTAAGTTTCTGTGGGAAGGTAGGAGCCTAACTTTGGTGGGGTGTCTGTTTAAGTTCTAAAACTACTTCCTGTAATGAAGCTGCAAGAAAGACTATTTCTCCTTTGGGTAGAGCCAAGTAACAAACACAGATGGCCGACAGTTCCCCCCTACGCCAGCTCTTAAAAACTCTTCAGCTTTTCGGTTCAGTGGAGTTGACCTCAGCAAGTTCTGATCTCTAGCCTCCACCGCAACATCCTCAAATACAGTCTTCCTTGCCTGTTTGACTTTTGCCTGTCCTCTAGTCAAAGCAATGCCTGACACTAACATTTTACAAATGTCAGGCAAGTTGTTGAGCAAATGTCTGTTGGTCATGCCAAAAGTGAAGCACTGGGGTGCCTAGGTGGCTCAGTTGGTTAAGCATCCAACACTTGATTTCAGATCAGGTCATGTTCTCAGGGTTGTGAGATGGAGCCCCACACCAGGGTGGGGAGTAGACTTGTCTCTATCCCTGTGCTTCTCCCTCTGCTCCTCCCCATGCTTGTGCAGTGCATTCTCTCCCTCTCTCATAAATAAATAAATAAATAAATAAAATCTTAAAAAAAAACTGAAGTGCTGATAAAGATTATGGTTTTGTAGAAGGTATGAGGAAATTGAGCTAAAATTTTATCCCCGTATCTGATAAATCATGTCTTTGAAGACATTGGAAAGATGAAATGTAATTTTAATAGATTTAATATGCTAATAATCAAGCAAATGTTTTAGTAGTAATAATTCTAAGGCATCCACAACTTGTTCACAATTTATGTTTCAAAGTAGAGGGAAAGTGAAATGAAATGAGATTAGAAACATCTTTATATAGATAGCCTTTTTTCCAGTCCTTGTAGCCTTTAGATAGATCAATGAGTTTTGTTTCCCGCCTGCTCTCTGCCAGCAGTTGCCTGGTGGTGATTTAGCTTTCCTTTTTGTGCTTAATGTGATGCCATATTTTTCTTAAGATCCTCTACATCTCAGATGTGATTTTTCAAAGCATTCGTTTTTCATGCAGTGCTTTTGCAGGTTGCCCCTCCATTTTCAAATGCTGAGTATTATCCTCACTGCTCCAAAGAAATAGACCTCATATTTCAACACCTCATCTAATAGGATTTTTGTTTCTGCTCTGATGAAATGTGGTTTAGATACATTTATTTTCTGTACTCTTTGCTTGCTAGAAAAAGTGCATACCAAGTAATGTGAATGCATTCTTTGTTTCTGTATTGAAGGGTGTTTACAAAGAAATGAGTGACTTTGTATGCAAATGCAATCGTTGGCACAGAGTTCCACCTAGTTAAACACCTAAATATGCCCCCTGCAGAAAATTAGGTGCTGAATTGTGCACCAATGTCCTTAAAGGCATTAATTAGACCTTTAATTTTATCATGTGGGAAATGTGCTCCAGTCAAGAAACACCTGGTGAAGACAAATACGAAAGGAAACAAATTAAAGTGTCTCGATAAACGGCACTGAAATATTAAACGAAATGCATTGTGATTAAACAAACAGGGAGCTACAGACACAAAGGAAAGGAAAACTCATACACAGGCTTCTAACTTCAAGTAAGAAATTTAAAAAGTGAAACACATTACAGGAATAAGTTTTCCCAGAAAGGAAAGAAGGTGCCCTGTTCATTGGGCAAAAATCATCTTAGACTCACTTTAAAAATATTAATACCTGGTATTGAATGGATTTGGGTGCACTCTGCAATTTAAAGGTCCTTTTTTCCCCTATTCACACAATATAAGTAGATGGCAGATTATTTCTACCAAACCTCGGTAATGTAAAAATCTTAAAGCTCCTTCAAACACAACAGTTATGATAATTGAATGTTTCTAAATACAATAACTAGTCAGGACAGAGCATAGTCAAAATATTTTCTCGTAAGCATATGGAAATATATACATATGCATACGTATGTATACATAACTTTTATTGGTTTTCTATGGGGAAAGAGATTCTATTTCTGCATGTTGTTTTATGTTTCATGTTGCCCTCCCCCGTTCTATAAATCATGCTAAAGTTATTCCCACTGAAGAGCAGAGGAAGTTCCCATATTGGGACTCCTTGAATTACCTTCAGTGGGTATTAGTAGGCAAAGAACACAAGCATGAGTCATCAAGTTCCTCCTTAGAACATACATGGAGAAATCTGTCTGGCTTTGTGAAATATGAATATCACATGTCCTAGAAATCTAAAACTCCCCTCTGAACATAAAATGTAGTTTTCTTCATTCTTTTATTCATTTTCATAATTTTCTTCATTCATTCTTCTAGAAACCATTACTCCTTTTGTTAGTTTATCTAAAATAGTGACTTTGGTAACTTCCTCATGTTGATATTATTCCAAAAGCATTACAGAACAAATAAGGATGAAAACTTAATATGCTACATCCCAGCAAACAGAAGTTGCAAGCCTATGTAAATAAAATATTCCAGGTGTTTAGATAACATGGAAAACCTCTATTTTAATATAATTTACACTGCTTTGATTTCTATGTCACTTTTTAGGAAAGGGGGAAGAAAGTGATCTCTAGGACAAGATCAGCAAATGCCTCTTCAAGAGCCAAAGAGAAAGTACTTTAGGCTTTGAAACAGGTATCTAGCCACATGTAGGCCTGTTGTTTGAGAATCTTTGTTTGGCTAGGCTGGGTGTGAGAGGACCAATGATGAGAGAAATAAACAGACCTAAGGAAGATCTAGTTTCTCAAGTAACTCACTGTTTTAGTCAAGCTGCTTTATTGAAGACTAATCAGGCAAAAGTGGTTTAAACCTCAATGGGTCAGATTTATCATTAAATATAAGTGTACACTTCTGTCAAAGGAGGCTGCGGTTTTTAGTTTCTCTCCCTTTTTTTTTTGAATTGTAACTTCTTTGTATTCCCTTACAGTACTTAATCCAAAATCCTTAACATTGGACCCCCATTTGTTTCCTCCTACTCTTCTGCCATTACTTAATGCTATCTCACTAAACTCTTTGTTTCATGATTCTGTCTCATTTGCCATTATGTAGATTGCCCTGATTAAGCTCAGACATGCCATCTCATGAGTTAATATCCTCTTTATCTGGAATAACATTGGGAAAAACACAGTTTACTTTTTCATTACACAACGTTCTCTTTATAAGCTAACTCCCCTGGAAGGAGGTGATGTTTACAATCTTTCCAAATTTGTTTAGGACCTTCACTTGGCTCCCTAGCAGCATATTTATAGCCTTACATGTCATTAAGAAGAAAACTTTAATTTCAGAACAGTATTAGATTTATGAAAAAATTGTGAAGACATTACAAAGAGTTTCCACATATCCACACTAAGTTTCCTCTATTATAAACATCTTATATTCATATGGTACAACTTTTATAACTAATGCACCAATACTGATACACTTTATTGACTAAAGTACATACTTTATTCATATTTCATTAGGTTTTTTCTAGTGCCCCTTTTCTGTACCAGGATTTCATCCAGGGTACACATTACGTTTATTCATGTTTCTTTACCCTCCTCTTGGCTATGAGAGCTTCTCGGGCTTTCCTTGTTTTTGATGACCTTGGCATTTTTAGGACTGTTCAGATACTTCGTAAAATGTCCCTCAGTTGGAATGTGTCTCACATTTTTCTGTGATTGAATTGGGGTTCTGTATTTTTGGGAGGAAGAATAAAGAGGTATAATGTCATTTTCATGTCATCAAATCAAGGATACATACTGTCAACTTGACATCATTGTTGATGTTAATCTTCATTATGTGTTTGGGGAAATATGAATAAGATTCATCCAACAGTGAAGTTATTCTTTTATCTCTCTTTCCACACTTTACTCTTTGGAAAGAAGTTACTATGCACAGCCCACACTCAAGGAGTGAGGAAATTATGTTCTATGTCCTTGAAAAATGTGGTAGGTACAATGAGACCTCTCACAGATATCCATGTTCTAATCGTCAGAATCTGTCACTTTACATGAAAAAATTCAAATGGCATTAAAGCTACTCATCAACTGCCTTCAAAATAGGGAGATTATCTTGGATTTTCAAGTTGGGTCAATTAACTTCAAGGGTTCTTAAAAGTGAAGGAGTTGGGCAGCCCTGGTGGCGCATAGGTTTAGCACTGCCTGCAGCCTGGGGTATGATCCTGGAGTCCTGGGATCGAGTCCCACATCGGGCTTCCTGCATGGAACCTGCTTCTCCCTCTGCCTGTGTCTCTGCCTCTCTCTCGCTCTCTCTGACTGAATAAATAAATAAATCTTTAAAAAAAAAAGAAAAAAAAGTGAAGGAGTTATCAACAAAGTGAAAAGACAACATAATGAATGGGAGAAGATATTTACAAATTATATACCCAATAAGAAGTTAATATCTAGAATACATAAATAACTCAACACCAAAAAAAACCAAAATAATATGATTAATAAATGAGCAGAGGACTTGAATAAACATTTTTCCAAAGAAGACATACAGATGGCCAACAGACACACGCAAGGATGCTCAACAACACTAATCATCAGGGCAATGAAAATCAGAAACACAATGAGATATCACCTCATACCTGTCCGAAAATTTGGTATTAAAAAGATAAGAAATAACAGTGTCAGTGAGGATGTGGAGAAAAGGAACCCCATGCACTGCTGGTGGGAATGTAAGTTGGTATGGACACTGGAAAACAGTATGGCAGTTCTTCAAAAATTAAACATAGAACTACCATATGATCCAATGATTCCACTACTGGATATTTACTCCAAGAAAATAAAAACCCTAATTTAGAAAGATACACGCACCCTTATGTTTATTGAGGCATTACTTGCAATAGTGAAGCTATGGAAGCAACTTAAATGTCCACTGACAGATGAATAAGAAAGATGTGGTGTGCACACACATACACACACCATAATATTAGCCATAAAAAAGAGGAATATTAGCCATAAAAAAAGAATGAGATTCTGCCATTTGTGACAACATGGTTGGGTCTCAAGGATGTTATGCTAAGTGAAATAAGTCAGAAGCAGAAAGACAAATCCCATGTGATTTTACTTCTAGGTGGAATCTAAAAACAAAGCAAAACAAACAAGCAAGCAAACAAGTCAGAAATAGACCTATAAATGCAGAGAGCAAACTGGTTGCTAGAAGGGTACAGGAATAGATGGGCAACAATTGGTAAGGGGGTGTGAGAGTTACAGGATTTCAGTTATAGAATAAATAATGGGAATTAAAGGTACAGCATTATATACAGGGAGTATAGACCATGTTGTACTAGCATTATATGGTGGCAGATGGTAGTTAAACTTGTGATGAACATAACATAATGTATAGATTTGTTGAATCACTATGCTGTACACCTGAAACTAATGCAGCATTGTATATCAACTACACTTCAATAAAAAAATTGAGGGGAATCAGTAAAAGAGACATGACTATGGAAGAATACTGAGATGTAATGTTGTTTGCTTTGATGATGGTGGAAGATGCCATGATCCATGGTATATGTGTGTCTTATAAAAGCTGACAAAAGTAAGGAAAAGGATCCCCCCCAAGAACTTCCAAAAATGAATGCAGCTCAGTTTACACCTTGAATTTTACCTAGTGAGAACTGTGTTGGAGTTCCAGCCTGCAGGATTCTAAGAAGGTTGGAGTAGCTAAATAAATTATTTGGAATTTTTCTTCATTATCACATCACCTCCATCTGTTTTATATTCCATTACCTATATGAATGTGGACTTGCAGATATCTGTTTCATATTTTGAGTTATAATCCAACACTATTTTGTCAAACTCTTCCAGCTTTGATCATTGGGAGCTCTTTCAGTCGGCATCTATGATTTTGATACCTCTAATTGTGTGCGTGTGTGTGTGTAGCACTTCCTTAGGTTTGACATTACAGAAATTTCAGACTCATCTTGTCTACTTCCTTCTCCAATCCTAGAAATAGCCATTTTGTACCAAGAACCTGGGACAGTACTAGTACTAGGAGACAGTACTAGAAATCAAAATCTGAAAGGTAGACTTGCTTGTTGGTACCAGGATGTCTTTCCTTCTGAGTTCTCAAGCTGACAAAGCAAGGACTTACATATGTGTACACTAATCTGTGTGTATAAATGTTCCAAAAATATTTCTATATGTATGCATCAATATTTATATTAAGGTGAACATGAATTCATACTGATGCTTCAGCTTAGATATATTATCACATGATCTTCCTAGTCTTCTCCCCTTATGTATAATCTCTGACTCCAATGGTGAGAAAATTGGCTACCACCAACTGTCATTCACTTAAGAATTTAATTCCAGTATATATGTATATTGGTATCACATTTGTTAACCTATACCCTAGGGAAAACAACTTTACCAATTTGAGTACAGGTTTTATGTGTAGTTCTTCATGGAATGAGTCAGAGATTCCATTCATTTCCAAAGTTAGCTCAGGGTGGTGGTGTTTATTTTCCCCCACCCTATATAGTATGGTTGTTTCAGACAATTTTAAGTGAATGATTTTGTCAGGTCCCATGTTATATATGCATCAAACATAGCTTGCTAAATATGTGTGGGTTATACTTACACTAAAAACATCATCATCTATTGTTTATATGAAATTCAATTTTAAGTGGGTGTCATGTATTTAATCTGGCATTCTACTCCTTCTGTTCTACTAATGCCTCATTTTCACTGGCCATACCTTCGGTTTCTATCCTGAAAATGTAACCCAAACTGTAATAATATCCACAAAACACTAAATTTTACATACATATTGACTGAATGCAGGACTCCTAACTAAAGGCAGAAATATCCCTTTAATGTGGTTCCTCAAAGTCCCACAGAACTAGACTTTAAAAAGAAAAAAGATAAACAAAATAATATATCTAACTATAATTTCATTGTGATTAAATATTGGATAATTAACAAGAAGATTAAAGAATTGCTTTTTTGACCAAGAGACTTGCAAAGATGTAATAATGGTTGTAAAATACCTAAAAGGATATAATAAATTATTGTCTGTAGGTGAAGATTAAACACAGCATGGGCTGTTAGAGTTAAAATCGTTAAGATAATACAAAATCTCTTTGAAGCCTAAGTTGATCATCAGTGGAAATATTTTCCCATTAAATAAGAAAAAAAAAATTCCAAGGTTTTTTTTAAAGCATATCACTTCTAAAGTTTTTGAAGTGATTAGAACATAAATCTCTGTAAGAGAAAGTGAAAGTCAGAGTCAAGTTGGAATAGAGAAGGTTGATTTTCTTTTAATGGTGCTAAAACTGGTGTTTTCAAACAAGCGGTCTCTGGTAGATCTATTATGGTTATCAGCTATTGGCTGATGTCATATTACTTTTAGCTATTAGTTTAAACAGTAGTAAGAAAATGGCCTAAGATTCCTAAATGTAGGAAACTAGAAAATATAGAGTGCCTACTAAATTTGACTATAATAAAACAAATTCAGTTAATCAAAGGATATATGGAGCTGTAAGCAAAAGGCATTATCATTATGTTCATATAACATAGGAGAATGCAGTACAATTGAGTTACCATAATGAAAAGAGATTAGGAAGTGAGATGGTGAGGAAACATCACAATTTATTCTGGTTAAGTGTTGTTGAATTTTCTCTTAGAAATATATTTGAAGTGGGCAGCCCGAGGGGCTCAGTGGTTTAGCACCGCCTTCAGCCCAGGGCATGATCCTGGAGACCCAGGATCGAGTCCCACATTGGACTCCCTGCATGGAGCCTGCTTCTCCCTCTGCCTGTGTCTCTGCCACTCTCTCTCTGTGTCTCTCACGAATAAATAAATAAAATCTTTTTTAAAAGCCCCACAAATATATTTGAAGCTAAATGGAAAACCACTAATGTGTCATGGATATACAAAAGTTTTACCTAATACTTTGATTTTTCTAGTTACATACTCTAATCTAAAGGAGGTGACTTACTTTTTGTTGTTTTTGAAAGCATACTTATTTTTTAAATAAGACCTAAAAAATAATCAAATTGGGCAATCATATCCAAAACTTTGAAAATGTTCTCTCTAAAAAAACCTCTTCAATAATTCACTTACTTATCTTGATGGTAAAATTCCAATATTGTGCAGAACACACTGCTCATATATCTCTCCCAGATGAAAAGTTGAGACAAATTATTACTTAATGGCAGTAATGTGCTTTAACTTTTCTCTTTGACCTCATTATCTCTGGTGAGTCAGTAAACAATTTTTAAATCACCACTTTCGTTGTTTGAGACACATACTATGTCTTGCTGATTTCTGTTAATAAAATGCAAGCATAGGAAGCTAGGGAATACAGAGCCATGCTGTTGAAAGTGTTCACTTTTAAGTATTAAGGGCATTCATTAGATTTCCACACTGGCCATATTCCTTCAAAATACTATGCTAAGAAATTTTAAGGAATTCTTTGAATGTTACTATTATGGGTTGCATTGAGTCCCCCAAATATTTTTATGTTTACCTTATAAGCCCCAATACTTCAGACTTTCTTTGGAAATATAAGCACTGCAGATGTAACTAGTTAAGTTGATTTCATAGTAGAGTAGGATAGGGCACTAATACAACAGGACTTATATCCTTATAAGAAGATAGCCACGCGAAGACAGAGACACAGGAGGAATGACATGTGAAGCCAAATTATTGGAGTGAAGCATCTATAAGCCATGATCACCAAAAATTGTGATAAGAGTTAGAAAAAATTCCTCCACTGGTTTCACAGGGAGTGTGGCTTTGTGAATATCTTGATTTCAGACTTGTAGCCAGTAGAACTATAAGGCAACGCATTTTTGTGTGGTACTTCTTATAGCAGCCCCAGGAACTAATAATAAATGTGTAGCTATATTATGGGTAAGTTTTTGGATATTCTAGTCTTTTCCATTGATCCATTTGCTATCTCAACATGAGTAATACACTGACTTATGATTACAACTTTCTAATATTTTTTTACATCTATTTGGCTAAATCCTCCAACCTTTTTTATTTTCAGAAGGGTGTCTTAGTTATCCTTGATCCTTAAGGATTTTATATTTTAAAATCAGCTTGTCAAGTCCATAAAAATAAACCAATTGAGATTCTGAACAGATTGCATTGGCTCCATAGAACATTTTAGGAAGAACTGATAACGATAGAATATTAAGTCTTTCATAGTAAGAAAACAAAATTTACTTTTTATATTTTCTTTAATGTTTTTCTTTATTTTAAAATAAGTGTGACTTCTATTTAATTCACTTCTATGCAATTTATAAAGCTGATGCTAATTAACAGTAAAATTACTAGTAAAATTATTGTTTTATGTTGATTATTGATAGGATATAATTGGATTATAGGAATTTAATTGATTTTAATATACTGACTATGTATTCTAAAAATTGCTATCATTTAATGAGTAAATTTCTTTCCAAATATATACTGGATTTTCTGTCAACCTAGTTACATTACCTGCAAATAATGGCAAATTTTTTCCCTAATCCGCTTATTTTTTCCTTCCTTTTCTTTCTTTTTTTTTTAATATTTATTTATTTATTCAGAGAGAGAGAGAGAGACAGAGACACAGGCAGAGGGAGAAGCAGGCTCCATGCAGGGAGCCCAATGGACTCGATCCTGAGTCTCCAGTATCACACCCCTGGGCTGTAGGCGGCGCTAAACCGCTGCGCCACTGGGGCTGCCCTTTCCTTCCTTTTCTGGATCCTAACTCCAATGCTATGTATAATTGTTACATGTAAATAAGCATCTTTGCTGTACTCCTGGTCGCAAAGAGAAAGCCCTCCATATATCAATATATATTAAGGAGTTTATTTTAGGATTTTATAGTCACCATTTTTCAGGTTAAGTAACTTTCTTCCTGGTTTGCTAGGAGTTTTATTGTGAATCAAAGTAAAATTATTTTCTCATCTTTTGAAACCATTTTAATTTTTTACAAACTCTCCTTTACATTTTAAAAGTGGTGTACTACTGTTTCCTGCACGTTTTCTCACTAGCATTTTTTCAAACATTTTAAACTCACTTTACATTCTTTATATTACTGTGATCATTTAGATATCTGAAGCTTTAGGAATATGCTTATGCTAGGTTGGGGTTGTTTGTTGGTTTTCATACTTTTTCCTTTGTTCCTGGTAATATTTGACTGAACTTATCATCTCTCTTGAAGAGTTATTTGACGGACTGGCCTCAGAGCAACCTAAAATGAAAGTTTATCTTCTGTTTCTTTCAGGCACCTGGGTATAACACTAGCATAGAAACACCTTGAACTAGGAAAAAAATGGCTTGATTTTTTTGGTACCATTTAGAAAATGTTACCTAACTCGGGCTTCACGGTGACTTGCTTTAGTCAATAAAATGTAAGCAAAAGTAACATGTCACTTCTGTGCAGAAGCTTTCAGAGCAATGTCATAATTAGCTTTATCTTCTTTTCCCTCTTCAATCATGTTTCAGATTAAACCTGTTTTTTTTTTCTAACCCTGTTACATCAGCCTGTTTTCCAGTAGGAAGAAAACCCAAATGCACACCACACTGTACCTAAAATGACCATGTCGTTTAAGGAATACATCTCCACTGATATGAGCTGTGAGGAATTTGAATTGATTAAGTACTACCATATAACCTAGCCTATCTTGACCCACAGAGGCAGTGACTATGTCATTAGGGAGCCACAGTGGGATGACTCTTCTTCCTCTCTGCCTCTTGATCCAGAAATTTTCTAAGTTTGTGCATGTGAGAAAATTCCTGACTTTTGATGCTATGTCATGTAATGGAGCTCCCAGGACATGACTCATGGAGCCTGAGAGACTTTATATATTGCTCATACGCAGGCTGCAGTAGCTTTCAAAGGTTGGAGATCTGTACTGTTCTTCCTAAGTGATGGCTTATCAGGGCTTACCTCAAGAAACCTTCCATATCTTCCCCTACATTCCTTAAGGCAGAGGAATAAAGCATGCAAATATTCAATTACTTTGCAATTAAACAAAAAGTCATACATAATCATGTTTCCTAACTTTTCATCTAATGCCTCACTAAAGCTGATAAAATAATACATGGAGAGTAATGTCTAAACTATAAAACATCAGTTTTTCTTCATTTAAGTACCCTATCTCCTAACCAATGCTCTTTAAATTCCTAATTTAAATGAAAGTCTTTGGGGAAATATATTTTTTTTAAATTTATTCATGAGAGACAGAAAGAGAGACAGAGGCAGAGACACAGGCAGAGGGAGAAGCAGGCTCCATGCAGGGAGCCCAATGTGGGACTTGATCTCGGGACTCCAGGATCACGCCCTGGGCTGAAGGTGGCGCTAAACTACTGAGCCCCCCGGGCTGCCTGAGAAAATAATTTTTATAAACAAAAGCATAAAATATAAACAAATTATGCTCAAGACAAAGGATTTTCTATTTTTGGCTCTTTATTTTGATTTCTATCTCTTCCTTTACATCTATAGCAATAGAAAAAATCTGTCAATACAAATAATATATTTTTTATTTTGTCAGTATCATGGCTTGCCATTTACAAAGATGCACAATACCTAGAATCTGAAGGACTGTGCCAGTCTGTGATCTCCATTCAGGTCAGTTTCAGGGGAGCGTTATCCAGATGGGTTCTTTGAAATCCAACAGGCAGGTTGGCCCCCAGCCAGTACAAGTCTATGGAGCTGCAGCATTAGGCATTGTCTCTAGCTGCAGAATCACAGTGTCTGTTTGTAGAAGCTGTCAATAGTTACCCATTTAGAAGACGACTTGCCATCTTGCTTTTGTTAGCAAAAAATACAATTCTACATCTGCCTGTTAAATTTGAGTGAAGTTCGAAAAATGGCTACAGTGTCATAATGAAAATTTCTGCTCCATGGCCAGTATTTGAAAATACTACCTGAGAGATGAGTGCTGAATCTATGTATGTGAAAATACCTTACTGTTCCTTTGAATTTAATATGTATCATTAACTGACTTTAATAACTCCAATTAACCTAAAGTTCTTTCAACTATAAGAAATAATTCTAAAGGAAATGACTGAGTTGAATGGTTACCCATCCATATAGTGTAAGATTTAGAAAAAGCATATGCTACTATTTTTGATTTAGGTTATCTAAACAGGTATCACAATAGTTAATAAAAGGAACATTATCTGAACAAAAGGAAATTCAATTTCTAGGCATGGAATTTTATTCATTAAAGGTATGTATTTTCTTTAGTTCTTGATTTCTACAAAAAAGAAAAATAAGTGTATATTTAGTCAAATATTCAGCAGTAATAGCTATCAATTACTCAGGGTTTACTGAGTTTCAAGCATTGTACTAAGCACTTCATAGGTCTGTGTTCATGCAGAGATTCTGAAGCCTATGTAACCTTCATCAAATAGCTTATCTAGTGTAAACATCATATATGACATGGAGAAGCAACATTGATCTTTCTTAAAAACTATGATAGTGGGATGCCTGGGTGGCTGAGTGTGCCTTTGACTCAAGGTGTAATCCTGGAGTCCCAGGATCAAGTCCCACATCGGGCTTCCTGCATGGAGTCTGCTTCTCCATCTGCCTATGTCTCTGCTTCTCTCTCTCTTTCTCTGTGTCTCTTGTGAATAAATAAATAAAATATTTTTAAAAACTACGATAGCTAGCTATGAAATTATAGAGAAAATAAGAACATCCAAAAGAGAAAAGAAAATACTGCACAAGTGTTTTTAATTTTATTATGAAACAATATTTCTGTTAGATGCTTCATTATTATACTCATAATTGCAAATTGTTTTTAAAAATACTAATTTTGAAGTCAAGATTTATACAAGGAAAATCTCCCAAATATACGTAATATTGGGATTATATGTTAGCAAAATAACCTCCTATGAATTTGTATAATAATATTCATCAGCTTCAGGTAAAATTGAATATAAGGCAAAGTGGTCAGTTAAACTATTTTCAGAACTTTTAATCATATAAAGAAGTAAGAGTTCTCCAAATCTCTCTAAAATTGGTATAGTATTTGATGGACTGGGGGTTATTTATCTGTGTTTGGGTTGTTATAAAATATCATGGAGTACAAATCAAATCCTTGGATCAGTTATGTATAATGGAAGCCTAAAATGAAGAGTTGCTCTCTGCAAAGATAAACTCTGTTGCTTATAAATATGTAAAAACTCTAATTGAGGTGAGCATATAGTGACCACACAATACCTATCTAGGCGGTTGTAATGGGACAAGAAGTTTTGTCTTTTTCATATTCTAGCTGCACCCTCCAACTCTGTTTTGGATGGTGTTAATACTAGTAGTTGGTACAGATGCAAAGTCTACAGATGAATTAATGCCAATAGCTGCTACATCTGTCAAAATGGCAACAAATATTCTTGGTTATTGCCATTAATTTTGCCAATTTACATTCCTGCCACTGTCCAGATTGCTGCAACTTTCTAGGAAATATCCTTAGTAGGCTTGAGCACAACTGGTACAGGGAAGTAACACCAGAAGAATCATGTTAAGTTCTAAAGAAGTGAAATGTAGATGAAAAAAGAATTTGGAGTCTGGAGCTGTATTTCAGGGAAAATTCTTATTCCCAAACTTTTTCACAAATGTGTGACTGCTCCTATCTGTTTCAACTATTGGTACCTAAGTTTCCTTACCAGCACAGTGAGAAAATACATTTAGCTCACAGTGTTTTCATGAGGGTTTAAAAAAAAAAAAGAATGTGGATGAGCCTAAGGAAGATGGAAGCAGAGTAGGAGGACCTGAGGTTAGGCTCCTCCCACAAATATAACTAGATAAATATCAAATCATCCTAAACACCCAATAAACTGACCTGAAGACTGACCAAACAAATTCCACAACAAAAGGGAGAGTAGAGGCCACACTGAAGAAAGTAGGAAGTATGGACATTTGGCTAGGGGAAAAGTGGATCCTGGCATCTGTGGAGGAGAGGGAACCATGATTGTATAGAAGGAAGGGAAAAATTGGGGGAAAGGGAGGAGATATGAAGGGTGGGAGAAGAAGAGCATTCAAAGGAATGCATAGGAGAACATTTCCTCATAGCCATTGGCTTGGAAAATGAGATGGGCTGAATTTCATGAGTTCTTGCAACCAGTGAGGCTGATAGCCTAGAGTTTAAGGGTCTGGGCTAAGATAGAGCCAGAGAGCGTTGTGCTGCTTCTGAAGAGAAAACAGGCAAATAACCTGGGGGCAGACAGGAAGAGTAATCTGAAGTGCACCTGGAACACACATTTAGGAGATTATTTGCTCTTCTCAGCGAAGGTCCCTGAGAGACAGCATTCATGGAAACACCTCTCTAGGAACAAAGGAGCTACCCAGCGCTATTTTCCTTCCCTCTGCTCAGCATAAACACAGAGCCACTTGAGGGAAACATCTCAGCACCAACACTGGCTGCCTAACTTGCTTATGCTAACTCCCACACCTCTGTGCTCCAATGGAACTGCCCTTCTCAGTCCAGTTTGCCTTAGTCCCAGAGTGGCAGGCTCTTCCCCTAGGGGATCAGCACAAACTCTCCCATACGCCAATTTCCCAACAGAGTTTTCCAGACCTCAGTTCTAGAAGAGGTGGTGACATTTTTCATTTCACAAGCACATAAGAGCACATCTAGTTAAAACTCACCATATTCAAGCCAGAGACCAAATGCTGCCCATAGCAGACAAATGGCCTGAAGGACAGAGCAGTCAAAACACAATAGCAGAGCACACACAGCACACAATGGAGACAATTCCTGAATGACCAGACCCTGGGGACTACATGACCTTTGCTTCATCAGGTCAGTACTTCCAGGAACAGAAAATATAAATAGCTTTTCTAACACAGAGAAGGAGGCAGAGACAGACAAAATGCCAAGAGGGAGAAATTTATTCCAATTGAAAGAACAAGAAAAGGCCATGGGCAGAGATCTAACTGAAACAGGTATAAGTAAAATGCTTGATAAGGAATTTAAAGCAACAATCATAAGGATACTCATTGGGCTTGAGAAAAGAATGGAAGACATCAGGAAGACCCTTACCACAAAGACAAAAGAGTCAAAAAAGAATCAGTCAGAGATGAAGAGCACAATACATGAAATTAGAAACACACCCATTGCAATGAACAGAAGGTTAGAAGAAGTAGAGGAATGAATTAATGACCTAAAAGAAAAAGTAATGGCAAGCAATGAAGCTGAACAAAAATGCAATAGGAGAATAACCATAGGGAACCCCATGACTTCATCACATGTAATAACATTTGTATTATAGGAGTCCCAGAAGAAAGGAGAGGGAAGGGGGCAGAAAATTTATTCGAAGAAATAATAGCAGAAAACTTCTCTAACCTGGGAAAGGAAATAGATATCCAGGAGACACAGAGAACTCCCATTAAAATCAACAAAAGCAGACCCACAGCAAGATATATTGTAACTACATTTGCAAAATATACTAATAAAGATAAAAAATCTTAAAAGCAGTAAAACAAAAGAAGTCAGTACTTTACAAGGAAAAACCCATAAGGCTAGCAAGTAGCTTCTCAACAGAAACTGTGAAAGCAAGAAGAAAGTGGCAAAATATAAGCAAAGTCCTGAAAGGGAAAAATGTGCAGCCAAGAATACTCTATTGAGCAAGGCTATTATTCAGAATAGAAGGACATAAAGAGTTTCCCAGACAAACAAAAACTAAAGGTATTCTTAATCACTCAACCAGCTGCGCAGGAACTCTTTGAGCAGAAAGGAGGAACCAAAAGTGACAGTATAAAGGTCAGAAAAACAAAAGCAGTAAACATGAATATTTCTGTAAAGAATCAGTCAAAAATTTCACCAGAAAAAAGGATATAAATATAGCACATACATAAAACTTGAGGAGGAGAGGAAAAGAATGGACTCAAACAAACAACAACTTAATATAGACTCCTATATGCAGAAGAGGTTATACAAAGAACCTAATGATAACTGTATGCCAAAACCCATTAATATAACACTGTATGTTAACTAACAGGAATTTAGATAGAAACTAAAAAATACACTAACAAACATGCAAAGAATAAAGAGAAAAGACTCTAAATAAATCACTACAGAAAATCAACAAAATATAAAAGAGGAAAAGATCAGAGAAAATTTTCAGAAACAACTACTAAACAAGTAATAAAATGGCAGTAAGTACATATCTATAATAATTACATTGAATGTAAAAGGACTAAATGCTCCGATCAAAAGATACAGGATGACATAGTGGATAAAAAGTCAAGATCCATCTATATGCTGCCTACAAGAGACTCATTCCAGACTGAAACACACCTGCAGATTGAAAGTGAGAGACGGAGAAGTATTTATCATGTAAACGAATGCCAAAAGAAAGCCAGGTATAGAAATACTTAGACAAACTCTAAGTTAAAAAGACAGTAACAAGAGACAAAGAAGGACACTATATAAGAATAAAGGTGACAACCTAACAAAAAGTTATAATAATTGTAAGTATTTATGAATACATGGAAGCATCCAAATACATAAAACAACTAATAACAAACCCAAAAGAACTAATGATAATAAGGCAGCCCTGGTGGCGCAACAGTTTAGCACCGCCTGCAGCCCAGGGTGTGATCCTGGAGACCCGGGATCGAGTCCCACATCGGGCTCCCTGCATGGAGCCTGCTTCTCCCTCTGCCTGTGTCTCTGCCTCTCTCTCTCTCTCTCTCTGTGTGTGTCTCAATGAATAAATAAAATCTTAAAAAAAAAACTAATGATAATAATACAATAATAGCTGGGGACTTTCACATCCCACTTACATCAATGGACAGATCCTCTAAACAGAAAATGAACACGGAAACCGTGGCTTTGAATGACACAATGGATCAGATATACTTAACAGATATATTCACAACATTCCATTCTAAGACAACAGAATGCATATTCTTCTCAAGTGCACATGGAACATTCTCCAGAATAGATCACATATTAGGCCACAAAACAGGCCTCAACAAATATAAGAAGATCGAAGTCATATCATGTACCTTTTCTGGCCAAAGTGCCATGAAACCTGAAGTCAACCACAAGAAAAAGATTGGAAAAAAACACAAATACATAGAGGTTAAATAACAAGCTTACTAAACAATGAATGGATCAATGAGGAATTCAAAGAAAAAAAAATACATCAGAAAAATAAAAATGAAAACACAACAGTTCAAAACCTTTGGGATGCAGAAAACGTCATCTTGAGAGGTAAGTATTTAGCAAAACAAGCCTACATCAAAAGCAAGAAAAATCTCAAGTAACCTAACCTTACACCTAAAGGAGCTAGAAAAAGAACAACAAATGAGGCCTAAGCCAGCAGAAGGAAGGAAATAATAATAAGGATTAGAGCAGAAATAAATGATATAGAAACTAAAAAAATAAAAAACAAAAAAACAAAAAAACAAAACAAAACAAACTATAGATTGATGAACCCAGGAAATCATTCTTTGAAAAAATGAATAAAATTGATAAACCTCTCACTATACTTGTCAGAAAGAAAAGAGAAAGGACACAAATACATAAAATCACAAATGAGGGAGGAAGGACCACAACCAACACCACAGAAATATAACCATGCATAAGAGAATATTGTGAAAATGTGTATGCCAATGAATTGGACCACCTAGAATAAATGGATAAATTCCTAAAAGCATATAAATTACCAAAATTGAAATGGGAATAAATAGGAAATATAAACAGACTGATAACCAGCAATGAAATAAATTGAATCAGGAATCAAAAAACTCCCAATAAACAAAAAGTCCAGGACCAGACAGCTTTACCAGTGAACTCTACCAACCATTTAAAGAAGGTTAGTACATATTTTTCTCAAACTATCACAAACTAAGGGGACGGGTGGAGGGGGAGGAAGAAAACCTCTAATTTCCATTCTGTGAAGTCAACATTAACCAAAACAAAATAAAGATATCACACACAAAAAAGAGAACTGCAGACCAATATATCTGATGAACATAGAGGCCAGAATTCTCAAAAAAAAAAAAAATAGCCTATCAAATTCAATAGTACATTAAGAAAAATCATTCACCACAATCAAGTGGAATTTATTCCTGGGTTGCAAAGGTGGTTCAGTATTCCCAGATCAACCAAAGTGATACATCACATTGATGAAAGAAGGTAAAAAATATATGATTATTTCAATAGATTGGGAAAAGAATTTGACAAAGTACAACTTCAACTCATGACAAAGGAAAAAAAAAAACCTCAACAAATTATGTTTAGAAGGAATGTGCCTTGACATAATAAGAGCCATATATTAAAAATCCACACCTAATATCTTAAATCCTAACATCAACCAGAAGACAAGGTTGTCTGCTTTTGCCACTTTTATTTAACATAGCATTGGAAGTTCTAGCCACAGCAATCAAACAACATAAAGAAATGAAAGGCATCTGAATCAGCATGGAAGAAGTAAAACTTACACTATTTGCAAATGACAATACTCTATATAGAAAACCCAAAAGACTCCACCAAAAAGCTGCTAGAACTGATAAATGAATTCAGTAAAGTCACAGGATACCAAATCAACATAGAGAAATATGTTTCATTTCTATACACCAATAATGAAGCAGAAGAGAATTTAAGGTAACAATTCCATTTATAACTGTGCTGAAAATAATGTGATACCTCGGAATAAACCTAACCAAAGTAGTATAAGCTCTCTACTCTGAAAACTATAAACACTTATGAAAAAAAATTGAACATGACCAAAGAAATGGAAAGATATTCAATGTTCATGGACTGGAAGAACAAACATTGTTAAAACATCTAAATTACCCCAAACAATCTACAGATTTAGGCAATCCCTATAAAAATACCAACAGCATTTCTCACAGAACTAGAACAAATAATCCTAGCATTTGTATGGAACCACAAAAGATCCTGAATAATCAAAGCAATCTTGAAAAAGAAAAGCAAAGTCAGAGGCCTCACAATTCTGGACTTCAAGTTATATTACAAAGTTGTAGTAATCAAAATGGTATGGTACTGGCACAAAAACAGACATATAAATCAATGGAACAGAATAGAAAACCCAGAAATGAACCCACAATTATATGGTCAATTAATCTTCAGCAAAGCAGGAAAGAATACTGAATGGGTAAAAGACTGTGTCTTTAACAAATAGTGTTATAAATACTGGACACTACATGCAAAAGAAAGAAATTGGACCACTTTCTCTACACAAAAATAAATACAAAATGAGTTAAAGACCTAGACATGAGACCTGAAATCATAAAAATCCTAAAAGCCGCAAGATGAAGCCCAAGCCAGAGGAGAGTGGCATGATATTTTCCATGCTGAAAGGGAAAATATGCAGCCAAGAATGCTCTAGCCAGCAAGGCTATCCTTCAGAACAGAAAGAGACAGTTTCCCAGACAAACAAACTAACTTACTAAAGGAATTTGTGACCACTAAACCAGTTCTGTAATTAATATTAAAGGGGACTCCTTGAGTGCAAAGGACAGGCTGAAAGTGACAAAGACAAGAAAGGATCAGAGAAAATCTCCAGAAACAATGACAAAACAATAAAATGACAATAAATACACATCTATCAGTAATTACTTTGCATGTAAATGGACTGAACACTCCAGTCAAAGACACGGGGTGTCAGGATGGATAAGGAAAAACAAAACAACAAAAAACAGCAACTAACATCTATTTGCCTACAAGAGACTCATTTTAGACCTAAAGACACCTGCAGATTCAAAGTGACAGGATGAAGAAGCATTTACCATGCAAATGGATGACAAATGAATGTCAGAGTAGCAATATTTACATTGGACAAATTAGACTTTTTTGTTCTTGTGTAGTTTTTATCCTGCTTTGGTATCAGAGTAATATTGGTCTCATGGAATAATTTTGAATAGGTTCCTTCTATTCCATTATTTATAAGATAAAGATTGCTTTAATTATTGTTTTTTTAATGTTTTGGTAGAATTCAACAATGAAACCATGTGGTATTGGGCTTTTCTATGCTGGAGATTTTTTATTCCTATTTCAATTTTCACTCTTGTTTTTGGTCTAAGAAGATTTCTTACTTCTTGGATTCAAGATTCATGATTCTATCTTGATAACTTGTGGGTTTTTTAAGGAATCTTCTTTTTGGGTTTTTTTTCCTAAGAAATCTGACTTGTTAGTATGTAATAATTCACAGTAATCTTTATTCATACTATGTATTTCTATATTTATCTTTTGTATTGTTTTCTCTTCCATTTCTCATTTTGGTTTTTGAGTCTTTTTTTCTTAGTTAATGCAGCCAAAGCATTGCCAATTTTGTTTAATTTTTTGGAAAAACTGCTCGTTACATTCAATGTTATGTTATTGTTTATTCTGGTCTCTTATTTCTGATTTTTCTTTCTTTTTTAAATATTTTATTTATTTATCCATGAGAAACACAGAGAGAGGAGCAGAGACACAGGCAGAGGGAGAAGCAGGCTCCTTGAGGGGAGCCTGATGTGGGACTTGATCCCAGGTCTCCAGGATCATGTTCTGAGCCTAAGGCAGAAGTTCAACACTGAGCCACCCAGGCATCCCTGATTTTTGTTATTTTCTTCCTCTACTAAATTTCAGCTAAGTTTCTTCTTTTTCTAGTTCCTTATATTAAGTTGTTTACTTGAACTTTTTTTTCTTAATACAACCATTGTGGCATAAATTTCACTCTGCTTTTGCTGCATCCCATAGTTTTGGAATATTGTATCTTTGTGTTCTTTTGTTTTGAGACATATTTTGATTTGCTGTTTGATTTATTTGGCCCACTGCTTGTGCAGTAGTGTGTTAATATTTACATATTTAATATTTACATTGTAGATTTTCTAGCTTTGTTTTATTGTTGATCTTTAGTTTTGTATCACTGTGGTTGGAAAATATACTTGGTATGATTGCAGTTCTCTTAAATTTGTAATATTTTTATGCCTATTTTTATGTGATTTAACCAGGGATTCTTCTGTGTTTACTTGAAAAAAAAAAGTGTCTATTTGTCCTAGTTGGAATGTCTTATATAGATCTTTTAGAACTGTATGTTCTGAAGTATTCTTCAAGTAAAAAAAAAAGTTCTTGTTGAAAAAAAAGTAACTTTAACTGAGAGTACTTGTTTAAAATAAAGCATATTAGAGGGAGGGGGATGGAAGGATTGGTAAAATAGGTGAAAAGGATCAAGACTATACACATCATGATAAGCACTAATTAATGATGTATAGAATTGTTGAATCACTATATTGTATACCTGCAACTAATATAATACTGTATGTTAACTATATTGGAATTTAAAAACTTTTAAAAATGACAGACAAGTTAAAAACAATTTAAAAGGGGGATCCCTAGGTGGCTCAGCAGTTTAGCACCTGCTTTGGCCCAGGGCATGATTTTGGAGTCCTGGGATTGAGTCCCACATAGGGCTCCCTGCACGGAGCCTGCTTCTCTCTCTGCCTGTGTCTCTGTCTCTCTGTCTCTGTCTCTGTCTCTGTCTGTCTCTCTGTCTCTCTCTCTCTCTCTCTCTCTGTGGGTGTCTCTCATGAATAAATATTTTTTTTTAAAAATAAAAAATTGACTAACATAAAATTCAGAATACTTCTTATTGAACTTATTGAGTAAAATAGTGTATACTAGAACTTTGCAAAAAATTTAACCTCCTTTTCATGCAACCATCATGAAATTCATAGGAGACTGTGTTAGTTTGCTAGTGCTGCCATAACAAATACAACAGAGTGGCTTGAACAGCAGAAATTTATTTCCTCACAGTTCTATAGTTTATAAGCCAACACCAAGGTGTCAGCAGGATTGATCATTCTAAAACTCTTCTCCTTATTGAAGATGGCTGTTTTGTTAGTCTTCACATGGTCTTTTCTCTGTGCATGTCTGTTTCCTTATCTCCTCTTATAAATAAATCAGTCTTTTTGGATTAAGGCTCATCTAATATTCTCATATAACCTTAATTGCCTTTCTAAAGACTGTCTCCGACTATAATCATATTCTGAGATAATGGGGGTTAGAATTTCAACAGATAACTTCTGGGGAGATGCAATCCAGCCCATAACAGAGACTAAGAAAAGGGAAGTAACAGACTCAAAGTTACAATGCTACCTCATGGTAGAGCCATTGAGTCAAAACTACCTAATGGTAGAGCCATTGAGTCCAGAGACTAAGAAAGGGAAGTAATTGACTCAACATTACATTGCTACCTAATGGTGGAGCCATTGAATCAAATCTACTTAAATGTCTGTCACTTTAAGAAGTATACAATTTTGCCTAACCATTTTAGGAACATATTGGTAAAATAAAACATTTATTTTATTTTATGTTATATATATAACATATATAATATAAATATAATAATATAAATATATATAATGGAATATTACTCAGCCATAAAAAAGAACGAAATCTTGCCATTTGCAATGACATGAATAGAGTGAGTATATTATGCTAAGTAAAATAAGGCAGTTAGGGAAAGGCAAATACCAGATGGTTTTCAATCATGTGGAATTTAAAAAACAAAAACAAAACAGATGAGCATGGAAATGGAATGGAAAAAGAGAGAGAAAGGATGAAAGAAAGAGAGAGATTGAGAAATAAACCAGAGATTATTAATGATAGAGAACAAACTGAGGGTTGATGGAGGGAAGGGGAGATGGTGATGGATATTAAGGAGAGCATATGTTATGTTGAGCACTTGATATTATATGTAGAGGGTGAATCACAAAATTCAACTCCTGAAACCAATATTATACTATAGAATTATAGAATTTAAATAAAATTTTGAAAAAAAAAAAAAAGTCAAGCAGAATAGCTAAACTCTGAAAGTCCTGTAAGTTCTACTGTAGGTTTTGATTTTATTTCAGGGGTAATGGATTTCAAAGGTGGTTTTTAAATAGGGAAGCAAAGTGATAAGTTTTGTTTTGTTTTTTTTGAAACATTATCGTACAGCTACATGAAGAATTTTTGAAGGAGGCCTAAACTGACTGAAAGGTGAAATATTAAAAGAATATTTCAATTACATAAGTTATATGTGATAAAAACTTTAAACTTTGATAAATTAAAAGTGTATCAGTCAGAAATGTTTAAGAAACATTCACTACTCTGATAGAGCAACTTGTCTTAGTACACTTTCCTCCTTAGGAAAAAAATGGATTTAAGAAGAATTACTAATGAATCGTGCTTGGTGGCTCAGGCAGTTAAGCATTTGCCTTCATCTCAGGTCATGATCTCAGGGTCCTGGGATAGCGCACCCCATTGGGACTCCCTGCTCGCTCAGCAGAGGGTCTGCTTCTCTCTCTCTCTCTGCCCCACCCCAGCTCATGCTCTCTATCTCTTTCAAATAAATAAATAAAAACGATTTTTAAAAAAGAATTACTAATGATTAAGAGGTAAATTTTATAATTATAACATGCTAACTCAGTAGGAAAATGTTAACATTTATAAATTTATTTAAAACATTGTGTATGCAAAAGTAAAAATTGAAAAGGTGTGGTAGAAACTTTTTGAGATTTGCAAACAATTCTTAAAATAACTGATAGAAGCAGATAAAAAAATCAGTAAGACCTAAAAGAAGTTGAAAAATTCAATCATCCAAACTGAAATAAAAGAACTTTATGATACATCATTTTATACATCTGTAGACTTATTCTTTTCAAGTATACAAAGTAAACCATATGCTGACCTAGAAGGCTAGGTTCAGTAAATTTCAAAGCAATTGAATCATACAAGTTTGTTCTCTATTATGCAATTAAAAATATGTCTCCCACTTTGTGAATTTACAATGTATCTAAGGTTAAGTAGAAGGAAGAAAGTAAAAGATATAAGAATGTTTTAAGTATTAGTCAAGTAAAAAGTGTGTATAAAATTAAGAAACTCAAGGAATCTAAAGGTTTGTTCTTTGAAAAGATTAATAGATTTAACAAACTTTTAGCCTGACTCATCAAGCAAATAAAAATCACAAATACCCATATAGGAATTTTTAAAAAGTTACAACCTACATACAAAATATAAATATAAAACAAATTAAGAAGGTATTATGAAAATTTTTATGTGATGAAATGGACAAATCACAAAATGAAATTAATAAAACAGACATAAGAAAAAAATAGAAAATCTAAATAGTCATAAATCTGTCAAATTTTATCATTAATTCAAAGCTTACCACAAAATCTCCATCCCTGACCAGATACTTCACTAAGTTTTTCCAAATATTTAATGAAATATTATTAAGTCCAAACATTTTTTTCTGAAAATTGAAAGAGTGAAAATATCCTTGTGAAGTCAAAATAACCTTGTGCCTAAACCTGACAAGAGCAATGTGAAAAAGAAAATTAAAGGTATTATCTCTGTAAGCAATGTAAAAAATCTCAAAAGAAATACCACCAAACTGAATGTAGTTACGTATAAAAAAATAATTAATCTTGACAAAGTGAGAGTTATGGTAGGAAAGAAGAGATGCACAATATTTGAAAATTAAACATTGCAATTCAACATAATAGGAAAAAAAAGGAGATAAGTCATAGTTTCTGGGGAGCAGAAGCATTCGAGATAGTTAAAATTCTTTTTGTGACTCAAGCAACAACAAAATCATCTCAACAATCTTAGAATATATTTACTTAACCTGAAAAATATACCTTAAAATTAGTAAATAAAAATTAGTCAAAGAATGGTCTAACTAAATATTTCTAAGTTAACTGAACATCAGGTTTTATAAAAGCATCTTGATCCTACCTCACATAAGGCACAAAATAAACACTGGGCAAATTTTAAGCCTGCATGTCTATGGTAAAAGATCAAAGATTCCATCTAAGTGATAATGTTGAAAAACATTATAATCTTGATTTTGCAGATTTATTTTAAACTGGTAGACATTAGCAATAACTATAAAAGAAAATTTAAACATTATTTAATTTACAAATTTAAATTATCCAAAGATATGTTAGAGTATAAAATGTCAACACACAGAGTGACAGAAAATACTTATATTATACTCACAAAGAGCTTGTATTTGAAATATATAAAGGTCTCTTACAAAGGAGTAGGATAAAAGCAAATGTTTTATTTAAAAAATGGATCACAAGCTCTAATAGAAAATTTATCATAAGGATAATAATATTTTCATAAGGATAATAATGTTTCCACTAAACATTAAGGGAATGCAAATTAAAAGTATATAACATTTCACCAATCATTATCAGAATAGCTAGAGTAACTTTTAAAAAAAAATAGGAAAACTTGTAATACTTAATATCTGTGAGGTAAACAACTGAAATTCTTATATCTTTCTGATGAGAACAAAAACTGGCACAAATTTGAAAAACTATTTGTTAGTATGACTAAATAAACATGAATATATGACCAGCAATTCTGCTCTCAAGTATATTCTCAACAGGAATGCATTCACATGTTCACCAAAAGACATATATTAAAATGCTCACAGCAACACTGTTCAAAAGCACCAAAACCTGGGAAAAAATTAAATATCTACCAAGATTACAACAAAGAATTTGTTGTAGTACATTTGTTTAATGAAATAATAATACAAAGCAATAAGAACAAACCACAACAGCATATGATATAAAACCTCATAAAATCAATTTTTCAGTGAACTATTTCAGATACAAAGTAGAACATGTTTATATAATTCAATTTATGTAACTTTTAAATCAGACAAACCAATCTATAATGAAAGTGGGACTACAGGAAAGATAACTGGGCTCAATTTTGTTAATCATGTTTTTAAGTGGACCATAACAGGAAATACCAAAGGAGAAAGTACACTTTTCTATATCAAGAATTTCCACACTTTTCTATTTCCTTCCTAACTGCTTCCTAAAAGGCAAGAAGTTATCAATCTGATTGATCAGAGTTCAGGATATTCACTAAGCCAAATTTCACTAGTGAGTGAATGACAGAAAATTAAAATGCTCCTTATTGTATGTGTCTTCTCTTATATTCCTACTTCCTGTGCCATGTATTAAAGAGAACTAGGCAAGGCCTAACAATTTGAGTTCATGATTGGTTAAGTGCCACACTCTTTTCTTCATCAACTCCTGTTGCATACAATGGCAGATAAAAAATAAAGACTACAAGTATCATGCCAAATGATTTATTATTTTGCTCAATGGACAAGATGTTCAGATATAATTCACTTCCTAGCCTGTCTTACAACTTGCAAAAAGATCCTTGTAATGAGTGAATTATAAATTTTGAAGTTAGATTCAACTAGATTTCTATCAGATATGATATGGAATGTGAGGGGAATAGTAATCATTAACCTTTGTTAATCAGGTTAACAAAGTTGTTGAAACAGAACAATTGAGAGGTTGATGTTGTAAATAACCGTGATAAAATGAATAAGTCTTAGAAAAAATTTAGTGTTCTTTTTTAGCATGTTAGGTGTAAAGTTTTTATTATCTAGCTAAGTGGAGATGTTAAGCAGTCACTCAGATTTAACAGACCTGGACTTCAGAAGAGAAAAATGAATCCTGGGGAATTTTATCAATGATAGGTTAAGGAGAACATGAAAATCCAGCAAAGGAGAACTAAAAGTGATAAGTGAAATAGAGAAAGAAAATAAAAAGAAAAATGAGAGATATGCTGTCCTCAAAGTCATGCGAAGAAAGATAATCAGGAATCAGAGAATGACAACTATGTCTAATGCTTTTGTTGGTAAAACAAGGTAAGAAAAGACAATCTGACATGGGAGGTAGCACCATGGAAGCCAGATGACCTTTTGAAGTTTCAATGGAACTGAATGAAAGCAGAAATCCAGTGGATGAAACAGGGTTTTACTTTGTTCAGTTAAGTGGATAGAGTTAGAGACATGTAAAGAGTGTCTGCATAGATCTTGAGATTTAAACTAGGAAAAAAAAAAAGGAGAGAAAGAAAACCAAAGAAGTGAGAGACTGAAAAAGGTGATCTAGAATGACTTGAGTATGCTTGTGAATTGAATGACTTGGAAGGGGCAAGATAGCAGAAGAGTAGGGTCCCCAAATCACTGTCCCCACCAAATTACCTAAATAACCTTCAAATCATCCTGAAAATCTAAGAATTCGCCCTGAGATTTAAAGAGAGAGCAGCTGGAATGCTACAGTGAGAAGAGTTTGCGCTTCTATCAAGGTAGGAAGATGGGGGGGTGGGGGGGGAGGGGGGCAGAGAAATAAAGAAACCAAAGGCCTCCAAGGGGGAGGGGCCCCGTGAGGAGCCGGGCTGAGGCCGGGGCGAGTGTCCCCAGGACAGGAGAGCCCCGTCCCGGAGATGCAGGAGCTGCACCGACCTTCCCGGAGGGAAAGGGGCTCGCGGGGAGTTGGAGCAGGACCCAGGAGGGCGGGGATGCCCTGGGGCTCCCGGGGACACCAACAGACACCTGTGCCCGGGAGATGCGCCGAACTCCCTAAGGGCTGCAGTGCGCACGGCGGGACCCGGAGCAGCTCAGAGGGGCTCAGGCGGAGGAAGTGCTCCACGCGGAGGGGGCTGCGGGGCAGGAGCAGCTTGCGGGGGGGCTCGGGGGCGGCTCCGCGGAGGGGGCTGCGGGGCGGGAACAGCTCGGAGGGGCTCGGGGGCGGTTCCGCGGAGGGGGCTGCGGGGCGGGAGCGTGAATCCAACAGCGCAGGCCCCGAGCACAGGGCGCCGAGACACAGCCCAAGATCCGGCCTCCCCCGGAGACAGGCAGAGGCCGGGAGGGCCCAGGACAGCAAGGACGCTCCTGCCCCAGCTGAGCAGATCAGCGGCCCCGCCCCGGAGACTCCAGGCCCTGCAGACCGAGAGCTCTGTAGTCACTGCGGGGGCTGACTCCAGGGCTGCAGAGCTGGCCCCGCCACTGCGGTTGTTCCTCCTGGGGCCTCACGGGGTAAACAACCCCCACTGAGCCCTGCACCAGGCAGGGGCAGAGCAGCTCCCCCAAGTGCTAATGCCTAAAAATCAGCACAACAGGCCCCTCCCCCAGAAGACCAGCTAGACGGACAAGTTCCAGGGGAAGTCAGGGAATTAAAGTATACAGAAATCAGAAGATATACCCCCGTGTTTTTTTTGTTTTGTTTTTGTTTTTTTTTCTTTTTGATTTCTGATTGCTTCCCCCACCCTTTTCCCCCCTTTCTTTCTTTTTCTTTCTCTTCTCTTTTTTCCTTTTTTTCTTCCTTTTTTCTTTTTTCTTTTTCTCCTTTCTTTCCTTCTCTCTCTTTTTCTCCTTTTCCCAATACAACTTGTTTTTGGGCACTCTACAATGAGCAAAATGACTAGAAGGAAAACCTCACCTCAAAAGAAAGAATCAGAAACAGTCCTCTCTCCCATAGAGTTACAAAATCTGGATTATAATTCAACGTCAGAAAGCCAATTCAGAAGCACTATTATACAGCTACTGGTGGCTCTAGAAAAAAGCATAAAGGACTCAAGAGACTTCACGACTGCAGAATTTAGAACCAATCAGGCAGAAATTAAAAATCAATTGAATGAGATGCAATCCAAACTAGAAGTCCTAAGGATGAGGGTTAACGAGGTGGAAGAACGAGTGAGTGACATAGAAGACAAGTTGATAGCAAAGAGGGAAACTGAGGAAAAAAGAGACAAACAATTAAAAGACCATGAAGATAGATTAAGGGAAATAACCGACAGCCTGAGGAAGAAAAACCTACGTTTAATTGGGGTTCCCGAGGGCGCTGAAAGGGCCAGAGGGCCAGAATATGTATTTGAACAAATCATAGCTGAAAACTTTCCTAATCTGGGAAGGGAAACAGGCATTCAGATCCAGGAAATAGAAAGATTCCCCCCTAGAATCAATAAAAACCGTTCAACACTTCGACATTTAATAGTGAAGCTTGCAAATTCCAAAGATAAAGAGAAGATCCTTAAAGCAGCAAGAGGCAAGAAATCCATGACTTTTATGGGGAGGAGTATTAGGGTAACAGCAGACCTCTCCACAGAGACCTGGTAGGCCAGAAAGGGCTGGCAGGATATATTCAGGGTCCTAAATGAGAAGAACATGCAACCAAGAATACTTTATCCAGCAAGGCTCTCATTCAAAATGGAAGGAGAGATAAAGAGCTTCCAAGACAGGCAGGAACTGAAAGAATATGTGACCTCCAAACCAGCTCTGCAAGAAATTTTAAGGGGGACTCTTAAAATTCCCCTTTAAGAAGAAGTTCAGTGGAACAATCCACAAACAAGGACTGAATAGATATCATGATGACACTAAACTCATATCTCTCAATAGTAACTCTGAACGTGAACGGGCTTAATGACCCCATCAAATGGCGCAGGGTTTCAGACTGGATAAAAAAGCAGGACCCATCTATTTGCTGTCTACAAGAGACTCATTTTAGACAGAAGGACACCTACAACCTGAAAATAAAAGCTTGGAGAACCATTTACCATTCAAAAGAAAGCAGGGGTAGCCATCCTTATATCAGATAAACTAAAATTTACCCCGAAGACTGTAGTGAGAGATGAAGAGGGACACTATATCATACTTAAAGGATCTATCCAACAAGAGGACTTAACAATCCTCAATATATATGCCCCGAATGTGGGAGCTGCCAAATATTTAAACCAATTAATAACCAAAGTGAAGAAATACTTAGATAATAATACACTTATAATTGGTGACTTCAATGTAGCTCTTTCTACCCTCGATAGGTCTTCTAAGCACAACATCTCCAAAGAAACGAGAGCTTTAAATGAAACACTGGACCAGATGGATTTCACAGATATCTACAGAACTTTACATCCAAACTCAACTGAATACACATTCTTCTCAAGTGCACATGGAACTTTCTCCAGAATAGACCACATACTGGGTCACAAATCGGGTCTGAACTGATACCAAAAGATTGGGATCGTCCCCTGCATATTCTCAGACCATAATGCCTTGAAATTAGAACTAAATCACAACAAGACGTTTGGAAGGACCTCAAACACGTGGAGGTTAAGGACCATCCTGCTAAAAGATGAAAGGGTCAACCAGGAAATTAAGGAAGAATTAAAAAGATTCATGGAAACTAATGAGAATGAAGATACAACCCTTCAAAATCTTAGGGATGCAGCAAAAGCAGTCCTAAGGGGGAAATACATTGCAATACAAGCATCCATTCAAAAACTGGAAAGAATTCAAATACAAAAGCTAACCTTACACATAAAGGAGCTAGAGAAAAAACAGCAGACCCTACACCCAGCAGAAGAAGAGAGTTAATTAAAATTCGAGCAGAACTCAAGGAAATAGAGATCAGAAGAACTGTGGAACAGATCAACAGAACCAGGAGTTGGTTCTTTGAAAGAATTAATAAGATAGATAAACCATTAGCCAGCCTTATTAAAAGAAGAGAGAAAAGACTCAAATTAATAAAATCATGAATGAGAAAGGAGAGATCACTACCAACACCAAGGAAATACAAACGATTTTAAAAACATATTATGAACAGCTATATGCCAATAAATTAGGCAATCTAGAAGAAATGGACGCATTCCTGGAAAGCCACAAACTACCAAAACTGGAACAGGAAGAAATAGAAAACCTGAACAGGCCAATAACCAGGGAGGAAATTGAAGCAGTCATCAAAAACCTCCCAAGACACAAGAGTCCAGGGCCAGATGGCTTCCCAGGGGAATTCTATCCAACATTTAAAGAAGAAACCATACCTATTCTACTAAAGCTGTTTGGAAAGATAGAAAGAGATGGAGTACTTCCAAATTCGTTCTATGAGGCCAGCATCACCTTAATTCCAAAACCAGAAAAAGACCCCACCAAAAAGGAGAATTACAGACCAATATCCCTGATGAACATGGATGCAAAAATTCTCAACAAGATACTAGCCAATAAAAGAAAAAAAAAAAAAAAAAAAGATACTAGCCAATAGGATCCAACAATACATTAAGAAAATTATTCACCATGACCAAGTAGGATTTATCCCTGGGATGCAAGGCTGGTTCAACACTCGTAAAACAATCAATGTGATTCATCATATCAGCAAGAGAAAAACCAAGAACCATATGATTCTCTCATTAGATGCAGAGAAAGCATTTGACAAAATACAGCATCCATTCCTGATCAAAACTCTTCAGAGTGTAGGGATAGAGGGAACTTTCCTCAACATCTTAAAAGCCATCTACGAAAAGCCCACAGCAAATATAATTCTCAGTGGGGAAGCACTGGGAGCCTTTCCCCTAAGATCAGGAACAAGACAGGGATGTCCACTCTCACCACTGCTATTCAACATAGTACTGGAAGTCCTAGCCTCAGCAATCAGACAACAAAAAGACATTAAAGGCATTCAAATTGGCAAAGAAGAAGTCAAACCCTCCCTCTTCGCCGATGACATGATACTCTACATAGAAAACCCAAAGCCTCCACCCCAAGATTGCTAGAACTCATACAGCAATTTGGCAGCGTGGCAGGATACAAAACCAATGCCCAGAAATCAGTGGCATTTCTATACACTAACAATGAGACTGAAGAAAGAGAAATTAAGGAGTCAATCCCATTTACAATTGCACCCAAAAGCCTAAGATACCTAGGAATAAACCTAACCAAAGAGGTAAGATCTATACCCTAAAAACTATAGAACACTTCTGAAAGAAATGGAGGAAGACACAAAGAGATGGAAAAATATTCCATGCTCATGGATTGGCAGAATTAATATTGTGAAAATGTCAATGTTACCCAGGGCAATTTACACGTTTAATGCAATCCCTATCAAAATACCATGGACTTTCTTCAGAGAGTTAGAACAAATTATTTTAAGATTTGTGTGGAATCAGAAAAGACCCTCAATAGCCAGGGGAATTTTAAAAAAGAAAACCATAGCTGGGGGCATCACAATGCCAGATTTCAGGTTGTACTACAAAGCTGTGGTCATCAAGACAGTGTGGTACTGGCACAAAAACAGACACATAGATCAGTGGAACAGAATAGAGAACCCAGAAGTGGACCATGAACTTTATGGTCAACTAATATTCAATAAAGGAGGACAGACTATCCATTGGAAGAAAGTCTCTTCAATAAATGGTGCTGGGAAAATTGGACATCCACGTGCAGAAGAATGAAACTAGACCACTCTCTTGCACCATACACAAAGATAAACTCAAAATGGATGAAAGATCTAAATGTGAGACAACATTCCATCAAAATCCTAGAGGAGAACACAGGCAACACCCTTTTTGAACTCGGCCACAGTAACTTCTTGCAAGATACATCCACGAAGGCAAAAGAAACAAAAGTAAAAATCAACTATTGGGACTTCATCAAGATAAGAAGCTTTTGCACAGCAAAGGATACAGTCAACAAAACTAAAAGACAACCTACAGAATGGGAGAAGATATTTGCAAATGACGTATCAGATAAAGGGCTCTTTTCCAAAATCTATAAAGAACTTATTAAATGCAACACCAAAGAAATAAACAATCCAATCATGAAATGGGCAAAAGACATGAAGAGAAAGCTCACAGAGGAAGACATAGACATGGCCAACACGCACATGAGAAAATGCTCTGCATCACTTGCCATCAGGGAAATACAAATCAAAACCACAATGAGATCCCACCTCACACCAGTGAGAATGGGGAAAAATAACAAGGCAGGAAACTACAAATGATGGAGAGGATGCGGAGAAAAGGGAACCCTCTTACACTGTTGGTGCAAATGTGAACTGGTGCAGCCACTCTGGAAAACTGTGTGGAGGGTCCTCAAAGAGTTAAAAATAGACTTGCCCTACGACCCAGCAATTGCACTGTTGAGGATTTACCCCAAAGATACAGATGCAATGAAACACCGGGACACCTGCACCCCGGTGTTTCTAGCAGCAATGTCCACAATAGCCAAACTGTGGAAGGAGCCTCGGTGTCCATTGAAAGATGAATGGATAAAGAAGATGTGGTCTATGTATACAATGGAATATTCCTCAGCCATTAGAAATGACAAATACCCACCATTTGCTTCAACGTGGATGGAACTGGAAGGTCTTATGCTGAGTGAAGTAAGTCAATCGGAGAAGGACAAACAGTGTATGTTCTCATTCATTTGGGGAATATAAATAATAGTGGAAAGGAATATAAGGGAAGGGAGAAAACATGTGTGGGAAATATCAGAAAGGGAGACAGAACATAAGACTCCTAACTCTGGGAAATGAACTAGGGGTGGTGGAAGGGGAGGGGGTCAGGGGGTGGAGGTGAATGGGTGACGGGCACTGAGGGGGACACTTGATGGGATGAGCCCTGGGTGTTATTCTGTATGTTGGTAAATTGAACACCAATAAAAAATTAATTTATTAAAAAAATGACTTGGAAATGGAGCCAGAGGGTGATATTGATGTAGATGGTTGTGATTTGAGAGAAGGATGAATGAATTTTAGATTATGGAGGAACCACATTATTGGAAAATCTGATATTACCGGGGTATGGACGTGGTTGAAGAGATGGGGAACAAAGTTACTACAGAAGAAAAGTTCTAGACATTCAAACAAGCAGTCTGTATATGGAAATCATCAGGAATTGAAACAAAACACATTGGAGAGAGGGAGATGGAAGCACGGTCAGGCTGATAGGTAGATGACTGTAACAATGAGGTATAGTCTTTGATAAAATAACTATATTTTGGTAAGACATTCAGAGGTTGTAGATGGGGGAGGGTTTTAAGTATGGAAATGCAAAATCCATTGCATGTGGGCTCCTTGGTCTCACTATGGATGGTTGGATAAATACAGCAGGTCTGGCTTAAGAATCCTGTTGTCATATTGGCCATTTTTATTTCCCATGCTAGAACACAGAACAAGTAATGTGATATTCCAAGGCTGTATTATACCTTTTCAAAGATTGCAAAGTTTTACAAGTGTCCTAGACTACATTCTAATAACTATCACATATGTCTTTTTGGGTCAGCCTCATTGTGCATCCTAACATCATATGGCTCATAGTTAGTAGAAGACTCTTATTCAGCAAATTGAGTATTTTAACTTTGCTGCCTATACTTTAGGGTCCTATACAGAACTCTTATTCAAACTCCAGGGGATGCAAAGGGAAAAAAGGAGCTATTTGAGGAGGATGAAAAATTTAGGCTAATTCATGGAAGCTGCTTTGAGAAATTTAACAGAGACCTCTGAACTCTAGACATTAAAGTTCCTTTTTTAAAAAAAGACGTTATTTATTTATTCATGAGAGACACACAGAGAGAAGCAGACACACAGGCAGGAAGCCTGATACGGGAATCTATCCCAGGACCCTGGAATCACAACCTGAGCCAAAGGCAGACACTCAACCACTGAGCCACCCAGGTGCTCCTAGACATTAAGTTTCAAAGCTAATGAACAAATGTACCTTAATTTTATACTTCCAGTTAAAGAATTCTCACCAGCTCTTACTGACATCTAAACCTCAATATCTGGTATTCAATACTAAGAACTCCTAGTCCCCTAAGTCTTTCTCAAAACTCTTTTTGCTTTCCTTGCTTGCACAATATTCTCTCCATTCTCCTTCTCTTCCCCTCACCTATTGTTTCTCCTCATTGTCCATCTAGTAATGATTAGAGCCGGATCAACATACCTAACTCACTGAGCCAAAATTTTTACCTGTAAAATTATTTACTACATGGAATTGTTGAAATGATTAAAGGCAGTAATGGAGTCAAAACACCCAAAAGAGAGCCTGACCGATAACTCATCAGAGTTGTGTCTCTTCTTTCTTTCCCTGGTTTCTCTTCCTTTGCAGGCCCTTATTTGTAAACATTCCCCATGTCTCTTTCCTACACCAGTCTTTCTCAGGCAACTGAGTTAACTTGAATATTTTAATTATTACACAAATATGAATGATTCTTAAACATGTCCAGTTTTGACACAGAAACTATAGTCTCCAAACCTTTCATTGTCCACAAAATTTCCATATGCATGTGCCAGACACCTTCATGTAGATATTTAACAAGTCAAATTAATCACATTATTTCACTGTTTTCAGATGAATCATCACTCCCTTGTTAACATCTTATTTCTCTCTATGCACTTGTATGCTCTCAGGAATTGAGGCTGAGAGTCCTAGGTAACTTTCAGTTCTAAAAATGTTACTATTTTAATTAAAAAGAGAGGAGCATTTGAAGGATAGTTAACTTTCATTTGTATAAAGTTAAACTTCCATTCTAATGAAACTTGAATGTTCAGGTAAGTCAACTATTGAATTAAGATTTAAATATAGAAGGGATACATCATTTGAAGTACAGAAACAACTCATTTGATATATTCCATTTTAAAAATAATGCCAGTTCTTAGAAGGCAGAAAAAAATGGTATCAGAGAACAAAACGGATACCATGATGAAAAGAATATCCAAATTCAGAATTGCCAGGCTACAGGGAACTGACTATCCATAAAAGACAATTACACAAAATTTAGAGGTATTTTCCAGTTTGTTGTGTAGATCATGCAGTAGCAAGAGTCTTTGTATGCATTTATAACTGCCTGGAGAATAGACTGGGGTAGAATGGTAATGTGTATATATTATAAGGAACAATTCTTTTGATAATCCAGGGAAGAAGATGGAGAATTAGAGAAGCAAATAAAAGGGCCTTCTGTGTGCTGGAAATAGCAGATGAACAGGCCACTATTGCTTCAATTTGAATAATAGGGCTATCTCTGACCACTGTTATCTACTCTCTGAGCAGCTGGGTAATGGGACAAAGGTAAAACCCTTGCATGACAGAAAAGTCTCTCTAAGCTCTTTCTCTATCAGCCACTGAGTCTTTCCAAATTGCAGTGAGAAACATCACTCATCTATTACAAGCCTACTTGCCATACACAGTAGCTTTGAATAATTCCAATCTATCCCCCTGAAACATACAGACATGTGCTCACTGCTTCACAATGCTCTATCATTAAAGCAAAGTCATGGAAGATAAAACGCAGAATAGCTGGACCTATAATGTATAATAGCAGGCATTTCTATAATAGCCAAAGTGCTGTATGTATCAGAAGTCATTTTCTATAAGAGCTCACAATGAAAAGGAAGGAAAATTATAACATGAAAATGAAGGTTCAAAGTGGATGATGCTTTAAAGCAGCGATATTCTGTTACATGTCATTGGTTGACCTCACCTGTTTCATTTTTAATGCAGAGTGAAAACTTAAAACATTTAATCAAAGTGACTGAAGTGAATTTGTACTTTTCCCCCCACTCCTACCTATCATTTCTTCTTCCACAATCCTTTAGAATACGGGTTTCCCCTCTTACTTGAAAGTGGAGCAGTCCTATGAAGATTTTGGTAAGCATAAATGGCTTAAAGCAAAGAAGCAATTACCATTAATACAGCTGGGAAAATTTGTGTGTGTTCCCAGACCCAAAAAATAACCTCTCTTAGGCTTTTCTGCTACCTTAGGACTCGTCTTGCTAATGAATGCACAAAACAAATCGAGATAAAACGCAGATGCTTACAGATACAGTTCAAAGCTGTGGCAGCTTGATGCTGACATGTTGAGTGTAGTTCCCAGGGACGGAGCTCAGCTGGGCCCCTCTCACTGCTTAGCGGTGTGCACTGCCTATATAATGGCTCAATGCAAAACAAATGCTGAATGTTATTTTATTCTCACCTTTTTTCATAAAGCAAAAACCATCTTCATATTTCCTTTGCTTAGGGAAACATAATAATGTAGGTCTTTTGTAAAAGCAAAGTGGTGAAACGCAAACTTTCTAAAAGCAAGGGAGATCAGTGGCTACCATATTTTGGAATGAGATAAGGAAGTACTAATACTTATCATTTTACATATAGATAGATAAGTATATCACACACGCTTATTTATAAGCTTATATATATATGCACATCAATATTTTACATTCACTTTATACATACACACATTTATTCTGAAAAGTAAAGTGTCACAAAGTAAACTGAGCCTCATTAATACAGCTGAACATCACTTGTACCCACCATTTGCTTCATTGTGGAAGGAACTGGAGGGTATTATGCTGAGTGAAGTAAGTCAATCGGAGAAGGACAAACATTATATGGTCTCATTCATTTGGGGAATATAAAAAATAGTGAAAGGGATTATAAGGGAAAGGAGAAAAAATGAGTGGGAAATATCAGAGAGGGTGACAGAACATGAGAGACTCCTAACTCTGGGAAACGAACAAGGGGTAGTGGAAGGGGAGGTGGGCAGGGGGATGGGGTGACTGGGTGACGGGCACTGGGGGGGGGCACTTGGTGGGATGAGCACTGGGTGTTATACTATATGTTGGCAAATTGAACTCCAATAAAAAAAGATACAAAAAAAATTTAGACTAAAGGGTTAACTTGGAATAGTAAGGGAGAAGTTACTCATAGGAAAACAAAATATAAATTTAAAAGTGAATGAAGATATTTGGTGTTACTTGTTTAGAGGATGCAGTGTGGTCACATGGCCATTTCAGACTGTCAGCTAAATGTGATGACTAGTAAGTGTGGTGATGTCAATTGAACTAGGCATGGAAGTTTACAAAGGAACAACAAACATTAGAAAGTACAAGTAGCAATCCATAATCATGTATAAAATTCTCATCTATTAATTTCTATTACTTAAATGTATTATGTATTATCAGTGTAGAAAAAAGTGAGTATTATGGTTCGTGTCTGAAAACATGAAGAATTGAAGCCAGGTCACCTTTTATTTTGAGTAACTATTTGTGGCACTGATAATATGTTATGATCAATATCGTTCTGAAAACAAAGTTTGAATATTTTAAAGTGATCTTAGTTTTATTTTTGTTTTATCATTTATCCATTTATTGCCTGCTAAGACAATCTGTTTTACATATTCTCTTCTATTTTTCTCTTATTCTTTTTCATGGAATTAAAAGAATAGCCACAGAATCAGTCACTCTTGTCACTGATCTTAACTGCAGCTAAGGCTGCTTACCTCCTTCTTAATTAAATTAATATCAATGAGGTATTAATTAAGTGAGAATCATGTCATTAAAAAAAAAGGGGGACTGTTGGACGCCTGGGTGGCTCAGTGGTTGAATGTCTGCCTTTGGCTCATGATCCTGGGGTCCTGGGATCAAGTTTTGCATCAGGCTCCCTGTGGGAGCCTGCTTCTCCCTTTGCCTATGCCTCTCTCTCTCTCTCTCTCTCTCTCCTTGTCTCTCATGATAAATAAATAAATAGATCTTTAAAAAAAGGGCAGTATCAGTGAAACTTATGAATTAACTTCTCATCTAAAAATGTTATGGTGCTGTGGAAAACCAGCTATTTAAAAATTACACAAGCTTTACACATTAACAGCAGGTATTTGAAGAAATATATTCCTTCAGAAATTAGGAACTTACCTTGTATTTTTGCTGTTTAAACTTTGGTACAATAGTAAGAAGCCTCTTTTATTAGAGAAGTCATGTTGTGGGCCCTTGCTTTATCAAGGCATGATTTAATTACAGTTTGCCAAGAAAAATCAGTCATTACTAATATATATACTAGATCAGTGTCTGGTTTATAGAGTTTAGATAATGAGCTCAGAGGGTGGTTTTAGAGTGAAAACAAGGGCCTATTAGGTTAGCTAAGGAGAATCTGTACCTCTTTAACCATTAGCCAATTTAATGTCTTCACTCTGAAATCAATGAACCAACTGGCAAGTCTGTCCCCATCAGTAACATGTAAGAATCATATTGCCCCTACCTTCTTCTGCTTATGAGGCATTTACGCACTAACATGCTCAAGTTATTTAAAAATTTCATTGCTGTAAAAACTGATTAATGACCTAGAGATGGCAGAGATTACGATCTTTTGTCACCTAATGACTGCTAGGGCTTCTGACTTAGCATGTTTTCATTGTTTCTTTTGCTGTTGTTGTTGTTGTTGTTGTTTTCATTGTTTCTTAATCACTAAGTATGTTCTGGGGAGTGAGCTAACTTTGAGAATGAAACAATGAGTAGAATATGGTTGTCACCTTTCAGGACTCTAATTCTAAAAGGAAAGATTTATTCTAAACTCCAATATAATAGAGTAATAAATACTTGAGATTTTCACAAAAGTGCTGCAACACGAATTGGTGACAACTACCTCAGAGTTCTTGGGCATAACTTTACTCGAGCGGGGGTGACTAACAGACTCAATGAAGAATATGGATTTTCCAGTCAGAAAAGTTGGATAAAGAGCTGGGAAGTGGACGTTTCAGAAAGAGGGAATAGTTTCTTGATATATACGCACACATGCATATTATATGTATGTGCATGTATATGTGGATTTTTCTATTCTGTCAGGAAATGTGAAATGATTGGATCTGAGTATATGCTGAGTATAACTCACAACACACTTTAGCAACACTTTCTATGCTCCAGTTTCCCAGGGCAACATGACATGAGCCAGTGTGCAGCAGGCTTGCATCACTGCAAAGGAAGCTTAAAACTATGAAACCCAGAGCATATATAAGTAGCTGACACACCTGCTCCCTTCTCCCCTCCAGGGAGAGGAAACAAAGAGAGACCTTTATTCTGGAACATAGACAAACCTTTTCCTGTTAGGAGAGAATAAGATCTCTCTACTGGAATGTGAGTAAACAGATCTGGGGGAGAAGTCTCTAAATCTCTTGGAGTAATACAGATCTCTAACTTCTAAGGCATGGCTGCCATTCAATCATCTATGACCTTGTTTTTCAGTGTTGTTTGCTCAGAAATCTTGGACTGTGAAGAAATGTAAAGATACTTATGGAGAACCATCTCCAAAAATTGACTCTGTGGGAAGAGACATGGAATCCTGAAGTGATGTTAGAATGTAGGTAACACAAGCAGGTTTCAATATCAACACAAATGATCCCTACAGTCCTTATTTTATTGTGGAATAATATTTGAAAAAAAGAAAAGCTTATTTGAATTCAAATCAGAAGACATTCCCTATAGTGTCATGGTATTTTCTTATCCTTTCAAATGAGTCAGTTGCTATATATGATATGCAACAAACACACCCTGAATAATGCCTGCACTTTTATCCACCTAACAAGTTAATCTTGAGTTTACTTTTTATTTAATGATAATTATTCTCATGAGACATTTGGGGGAAAAGTGATGTCATTTTAGTAAGTGACAATTTGAGAAAGGGAGAAAGTCAGCCTGTGAACTCTGGCTGCAGCTCTTTGCTATTGATTTAAGTTGACAGAAATTGTATTCATATTTAAAGTTGTCACGGTAAATGTGAGTGCAAACCGTTACCCTGAACTCCTTGATGTTCTTTGATCCAGCTTTCTTAGAAGATAAGGGTGCTATGTTACTAGAGGTATTTCCTTGACCTTAGTCACATGTTAAGAAGGGAGTTATGGTAGAGGTAGAAGCAGGATGGAATTATGATGCTGAAAACCGGAAGACATAAAAGAGACTCTGACCTGGGGCATTCTAACAGATAAGGTTACATAGAGGAAGCCGCATCTCTGGGTAAGAAGGCAAAGAGCACAAGTTTAATCTTCACATCTATTCTTTTAAAACCTATTCTCAATTTTCTTTCCCTGAATCCAAACACTATTTCTGTTTAACTTCTATACCAAGATGCAACAATGCTTGGGTAAGAAGAGCACAGACCTTGTCTTTGTATTCAGATTTCCTGTATCAGTATGTCATCGGTGGGGGGATAAATGCTTCTTCATGGTCTTGGTATGGGAGTCAAATGGGATAATAAATATGTAACAATAACCTGGGAGAACACAGCTCATGTGGTACATTCATAAAGCACCACATTTTTGTCTCACATTATAATCCTAAATTTATTTACAGGGGCTCATTCTTTCTGCTTTCCTGGATGAAAATCCTGACAGAACCATGATTTTGCTGTTTCTTTAAATCCGTGGTTCTAAACACTGACTGTAAAATCACACAGGGAGCTCTTAAAAACACCAATGCCTAGGCCTGTCATTGAAACAAGTCAGAATTTGTGGGTAAAGGGCTTACATGTACATGGATTTTAAAAACTCCCAACGTGCAGTTAAGGCTGATAACTGCTGCTTTTACATAATAAATCATCTCGCTATCATGCTCATTCACAAAATAATATATTGATTCTGATATTAGAACATCAATTCTGAAATTAATATTCTGAACTGGATTTCAAGTTAAATTTCTCTTTGCTTGAGCCAGCTATGTATGGGTAATCTGAGTAGGGAAGGGGATATGGTTGGCTTGTGTCTTCTGCACCCACATCCTCCCTCACTCTCAAGATGCTGTCCTGGACTCTTTCAGGACTAGAGGGAAGAAAGGTGGTGGGAAGGGAACATTCTGAATAGACTGACACCGTGGTATGGACCTTTCATACAGCATCATGTTATAGGCCTGGCAGGCATCCAAAGCTGGGTCTTCCTGTCAGTGATGTCACCATTAGTCAGAATGGATACATTTCTGTTCTATCTGGTCACTTGCTAATTTGCTATTTCCTCTCTCTTAGCCTTTATCAGTTGACAACTAATTGCTTTCCAGTCAAACCCCTTAAGCAGAACATACAGTCACTCCACACAAATGGTTTCTAACTTATTTCTGGTTCTCACATATTCCCTGCAAAATACTCAAGCCTTGTTTGTCCTGACAAGATCCAGCACACAGGCCCATTTCCAATTCAGCCATCTGTGTTCAAGCTTGCCCACTGGCATTGAGCCACTTTTTCTTCTGACTTTAAATTTTCCAAGAAAGTATAAAATAATAGGTCACCCATGTAGCAGAGACAAAAGTTAGGTTGAAGCTCCTCTTACAGGCTTAGGTGACATCCAGGCAAACTCTACCCTCCCTCCTTGGGGATGCCTGTTTTTAGGAACTAGAACACAGCAACTCCAAAAATCTGATTCAAAAATCCTCCTAATTATCACTTTCCCATCATATAGCTTCAGTGTGGATGAGAAGTTTAAGAATCAAGTTTTTTGTATGTGCATGTATTGTTTTTTTGTTTGTTTTTTCAAGAGACAGGTTGAACACTGACTTTTTACATTCTCACCTTAGTCTGGTACCCATGGGGGAACTTAATATGCTCATTTCTAGAGCTCTCACTAACACAGTTTCATTTTAACTCTTGTTACATATGGAAATTGAATCTCAAATGAGTCATCAACAAATATTATTGGCAATAATCCTGTCAATATCGTGTTCTATTGCCTTAAGAGATTCTGAAAATATTTGTATCATGACTAAGCCAATGTACAAAAACATAATGCCAGTGTCATCCTAGGAACTAATATAAAAGTGAGTATTTCTCATTAATTGGTAGTTTATGGAATTCAACATGAAGATCAAAGAGTTACTACTCTGACACACTAGGCACAGTTCCTTGGAGATTTGTGAGCATTTCTTTTATTTTTCTTTTTTCATAATCCCCCTGGATTCACAAGAAAAAGAAAATTTATTCAATAAACCCCACTAAACATTGCTGCTACCATGACACACCTGCCTTGGCAAAATAATAGTAACCCACCATTTTTATAAGTCATTTTAAATATTTCAAAAATTTACATCTGTTCTAGATGTGAAGGTAAATGGAGAGGAAATATTCACCTGAGTTTTTGCCTTGAAAAAGAAAAATAAACAGGTGTACAAGTATTCCTCTCAAGGGTGGATGGAGAAAGTCTTCCAGGATTTACACATATTTGCCTAACCAGCTATCTCCCATTCCTTACCAGGTGACAAAATTAAATTAATGCTATGTGAAGAAAGTAAAGGAGATAAGAATCTATTACTGTATACTTCTGACATGAAAAGAAATATTCCATTTTAATCATTTGTGTAATAATTCCCTTTTGTCCTTTCACAGTCTTTATTCAAAGAAAAACATTTTTTTCTTTGAACTATTTTTCAATTTATATTTAAAAAGACAAAAAATATGTTAGATGAATAAACAAGAACAAGAATGATATCAATGCACCTTTAATATTCCTTAAATTGCATTTGCCAGTCTATTAATGGAAGGTCAGAATGGGAAGGGAAGCAGAAAGGTCTGAAAGCAACAGAGAACTATCAGAACAACCACAAATAAGACTAAAAATTAATGACCCCCCCCCCAAACTGGGCATCACTCAACCACTTTCACTCCATTTCCAGGCATTTCATTTGTAGTATTTGTGATAATGTAAGTTAACTCAAGGGTAACAAAATAAAAATGTAGAAAGATTGTCTACAAACTGGTAACAAATATATAGATCTTGTAAATATTCATGTTTTGTATTTGAGAGAGTCCTTATTGTGCCCACCTGGATTATAAGATAAGTCAGGTAGATATATAAATTATCTATCTTAGAATTTCTTTTTCCTTAACTGTCCAAAATAAGGGTACTTTACAGACTACTAAGAACTTTTCTGTTTTCATTGCTCTTGAAAGCACGGGTACTTTGCACATATTAATAAGTACAGTGAGTTAATAAGCATATGTCATTGACTGTATCCTATTAACTATTCATATTGTCACTTTATAATTTTCTATTGTCAATATTACAAGAGTTTCTTATCTAATTTGTTGGTTTTCTTTTGGTGGATTTTTGCTGTCAAGAGTATTATTAGAATGTGGATGTTTATTCAATTCATCACTTGAAATGTTGTGGATGCATAATTGACTTGAAATTACACTGAGCTAATAAATTCAGGTTTTCTTCACTTTCTCTTTGGCAAGTAGGAAAAAGAATGCCCTACAAGCTAAACATTCTATCACATTTATATCACCATCATTTTAATTAGACATTTTTAGCTAGTATCATCGTCATGTTATTTTTCAACTTGAAGATCAACTCTCAATAACATCACCACTGGGTGAAGGGATCACTTAAGTGTGTGGAATGACCCTTATTATGAGGATAATCCCTTATCTTCTTCCATCTGGGGTTATCTCACTGTTCTCGAAATAGAAAGTGGGCACTTCAGTGCAGAACTTTCAATCTCAAGACCCAAGACTCTACCATGCCCTCCTTTCATCTGAGAAAGAGTTTCACCTACCTCAGAGTAGGATACGTTCTGTTATAAAAGAAACTACGATGAGGAAATATACTCTTGTCCAGTCTCTATAACCCTTTCTAAAGAAAAAAGAGGAGGTCCTATGCTGTCTGTTTATTGTTCTAACACCACTGTTTCAGACATAAATTTAATAATGTCAAACTTTTTAAATGTTTGTGAAATATCCATTAGAGAATTGATATGTGGACAGTTTGCTTAAAGATTTCATCCTATTATTTATCTTTTGGATACACCAAACATAAATAGAATTATATAAATGCTAATAAGAACTTTGTTGTATCTGAAATGGAGATGACTTTTTTAAAAAAATATATTGTTTTAGGGCAGCGTGGGTGGCTCAGTAGTTTAGCGCCGCCTTCACCCCAGGGTGTGATCCTGGAGACCTGGAATCTAGTCTGACGTTGGGCTCCCTGCATGGAGCCTGCTTCTTCCTCTACCTGTGTCGCTGCCTCTCTCTCTCTCTCTCTCTCTCTCTCTCTCTCTGTGTGTGTGTGTGTCTGTCATGAATAAATAAAATCTTTAAAAAATAAATGTAGAGAAAGTTTTAAATATTTAAACAATGTGTTTATTACCCATTTATTGCTAGAACATAAAATAAAAGGTAAGCCCAAATCTGTGTTTCATATATGCCATTAAATATTTTCATTTTATGCATTATTTCATAATAGACATATTTTGGAATGCATTCTCTTTGTTCATATCATTTTGTCTTTTTTGGTATAAATGCTCCAAAAAGAGGCATTTTTTTTCTGTAGGACCAGTTTAATTGTAAAGAAATTGGATATTTATATAAAGAAAAGAATAACTGAAAACTGATACAGGTATATAATTTGTTTTAATGAGCTTCACTTTTTTGTACTTCACAACTAGTACATTTTTTACAAACTGAAGGTTTGTGAGAACCTCACATAGAGCGAGTCTATTGGCTCTACTCTTCCAAAAGCATTTGCTCACTTCATGTCTGTCACATTTTGATAATTCTTATAATATTTTAGATTCTTCACCATTATTATAACTGTTATGGGGATTTATTATCAGTGATCTGTGATATTACTATTGTCATTGTTTGGAGGTATCACAAACCACACCAATGTAAGACACAAGCTTAAATGATCAGTGTGCATGTTCAGACTATTCTACTGACCAGTCATTCTCCATCTCTCTCTCTCTCTCTCTCTGCCTTTCCATGGGCCTCCCTGTTATCTTAGGTACAACAATATTGAAATTAAGCCAATTAATAGCCCTATAGTGTCCTCTAAGTGTTCAAATAAAAGGAAGATGTCATATGCGTCTCACTTTAAATTGAAAGCTAGAAATGATTTAGCTTAGTGAAGAAAACATGTTGTAAACTGAGAAGCTCAAAATTAGGACTCTTGCACCAGTTAGCCAAGGTGTGAACACAAAGTAAAGTTCTTGAATGAAATTAACAAAGCTACTTCAGTAAACAAATTATAAGAAAGTACAAGAGTTTTATTGCTGAAATGATGAACATTTTAGTGGTCTGGATAGATCAACCAGTCACAACATTTCCTTAAGCCAAAGCCCAATCCAGAGCAAGGCCCTAACTCTCTTTAATTCTACGAAGGATACGAGGTGAGGAAGCTGTAGGAAACAAGCCTAAAGCTAAAAGAGGTTAGTTCGTGAGGTTTAAGGAATGAAGTTGTCTCCATAACATAGAAGTGCAAGACGAAGCAGCAAGTGCTGATGTAGAAGCTATAGGAAGTTACCCAGAAGACCTAGTTAGGATAATGAATGAAGGTGACTACACTAAACAGATTTTCGCTGTAGACAGCCTTCTATTGAAAGAAGATACCATCTAGGACTTTTATAGATAGGAAATATCAATGCCTAGCTTCAAAGCTCTAAAAGGACAGGCTTTCTGGTTAAGGGCTAATGCAGCTGGTGACTAAGTTGAAACTAATGCTCATTGACCATTCCAAAACTCATGCCCTTAAGAACTATGCTAAATCTACTCTTCCAGTGCTCTGTAAATAAAACTACAAAGCCTGGATGATAGCACATCTGTTCACAACATGGTTTACAGTAGTTTAAGTCCACTATTGAGGCATAATGCCTATACAGTTTCGCCTATATATTTGCAAAATTGTATTCTTCCCTAAAACACAAGACCAAGATTATAGGCAGAAAGAGGTAAATGAGAATAGATAGAAGCAGAACCTCTATCAACACAAGCATTTTCTGGAAGTCATCCAGCTGACTTCTGCCATTGATCTCATTGACTGTCCCTGCAGAATCACTCCTACCTGAAAGGGAAGCTGGGAAATGAAGTTTTAAGTTGGGTATATTGATGTTTTAATCAAAATCAAAATCAGCATTGTATTAAGCAAATAGTGGGAATGATGTTTGATACGCAATAGCAGTGTATACTTTGGAGATTAAGAAATCTGCCTCTGGCACAAAACTGTGGAGCTTAAAAATTGTCAGCAGTCAAACATCAAATAATGGAGTCAAACACCTTATCACAAGGAGTTTCTCCATACTCTCATCAGCATTTGGTTTTTTCACTCTTTAAAAAAAAATTAACCATTTGGATAGATTTGTACTGAGATTTCATTGTAATTCTAATTTGCATTTCAGTAACACCACATGATGTTGAACATCTTTGCATGTGTTTACTTGCTACCTGTAATTCCTTTTCATTGAAATTTCTGTCCATGTCTTTTGCCCATTTTCTACCTAGATTGTTTGAACTTCTATTTTTTAGTTTGTTTAAAGTCTCCAAGAAAACACAGGATACACTTGCAGAGTCAAATATAAACAATAAGAGAATTAGCAATCAATTTCTCCACTACTTTCCAATTTTAAATATTTAATGTTTCAGTTTTAGTGATGTGCTTCATATTTTAGGGAGCCTTGAAGAGTCTTCAGTGAAGAAAACCTCCATACCATCAATCCAGTAAGCTATAGTAGTAGTTCCTTACTACTAAGCATTTTTGGTATTCTTGTGATCACTAGTCCTCTAACTAGAGCCCCTGGTTTGGCTGAATCTTTCTTTCTTTCTACTTTTTTTTTTTTTTTTCCTTATGGCAGCTCTCTTGAGTTCTGTATTCCTTGGTTGTTTCTACATTTGGAAAGGAGTGCTTATCCTCCTTCCACTTTATTGACAAGCTGGCTGGATTCAGTACACTTGAAACCTATTTTCTTTCCCTTAGCACTTTGTACACATTTATCTATTCACTTCAGACAATGGATGTGGTTATGAAGAAATCTGATTACCCTATTTTTCCCTTTCTTGCAATCCTCTCTGAATTCTTGAATATTTTACATTTTTGAAATTGAATCATGTGACTAGGATATATCTCAAAAGTTGATCATTTTGATGCAATTTTCCAGCAATATTGAAGGCATTTTGTTACCTGCTCTGTTCTGTTCAATTCAGGAAAATTATCTTGTATTTTCACTTGAGAATCATTTTCACTTTTAACTTGTTTGACTTGCCCCTCCATAGATTCAAAGAAACAGTTTATAATTCTCCTTTTTTTGTACTATGTATTATCTTGTCTCTTATTTTAAAAATTGTTTACCATTGTGTTATGCTATTTATCTTACTACTTTGTCAATAATTTGCTTTTGTATTGCATCTATTTTTTTCATGCTCAGTCTTGATTTTTATTGTTCTTTATATATCATTTTCTTTATTTCTCTACATAGAGTTTTTCCTTATTTTCTTTATACAGGGTTTTAAACCATTCTTTCTTCAATATACTTTTAGTTGAATTAAAAACATTTTATAAATTATTTTATAACACAATTCTCAGAGATGCTTCTTATTTTCCTTGGATTGTATTTGTTTCCATAGCCCATTCATAATAAATTGAAAATTTATTTCAATCTATTGAATACTTATTCTAATATGAAAATCTATTTTCAATACTGTCACTTTTTTCCCCTCTAGTATATTTGCATAGATACCATGTCATTTCCTTCCCATATTGTTCATGCTTAAAACTAGCAGCCTTTTCTGAGATTTTCATTTTTCTGACATGTTGCATATGAATTATACTGGCTTCCTACCTTCTCTTACTGGCTTTTCATCTTCTTTTAAAGGTTAAAGTTTGAGCAAAGGGTACCTGGGCCCTGAGAGTTTGAGTGTGTTGGAAGACTCAGATGTCAGCTGCGACGGTCATACAGGGTCTGTGTCCTTTCCTTCTCCTACCCAAATATTTTTCTGTGCCTGAGTTCATGCCACTTTCTTTGCATATCTTCTCCAATATGGAGCATCCTTGGGCTTCAGGTCTAAACAATCTCTGTAGAGACCTAGAACCCCAGCTTTCTGTATACTGCTATTATGGGTCTACCCCTTACCCTCCTTTCTCTCTTCTCTTATCTTTTTAACAGCAACTTCCACACAGCAGAATGAGGAGGAAAAACGTTAATGAAAGGTTACTTTTAGCCTTATCTTATAATTTCAGAAAGGGTTAGCACACAAAAGTAAATGGCCTGCTGCATGAACTACAGGAGCAAAACAAGTGTTTATTTGGGAGCACAGAGACAAGAGCCATGGCTGCTATATAGTTTTCTCTTATACCTTGTACTCTGGCATTCAGCATACATTTTGATTTATTGTTTGAGCAAGAAGGAGGGAAAGAAGAGAAGGTCCAGGGGCTTCCATTTGTCTCTAACTTTGTTAATAGCCTTCACTTAATGGGTCAAGGAACCAATGTAGAGATTCCATCAGTTACCGTACATATCTCTTTGCACTGTATATACTTGGAAAGAACATGAACCCACACAGACACACACATGCATGCACACACTGAATGTGCCTGTGATGAATGGACCTGTGATCCCACTGAGTCCAATATTTACAACTCAGCCTCTACCATTTTGGGATTACATTAATTGCTTTCCCACATTTCAGTAGGAAGAAATTATAGACTCCTCTACTGACATCTCTTGTCCAGAAGAACACCACCAGAAAGAATTTCCAGGTTGCTGGGTTTTCTTTTTTGCTTCTATTTCTAAAACTTGGTGAAAAGAGTTTACTCTTATCTATTTATAATGGGAGAGGTAGTTTGGTTAGGAACTATCTAAATAATTTGCAATGGGTACATTCCAGTATTTCCATCTCTCTGTGCCTCCCCATTCCTCCCTCTGCAGCCCACCAGGCAAGTCCTCACACCCCAACTTTTCTCCTTATTGCAATGTTTGGAACTGCTTATGATGTAGATCATATAGATAGGACATCAGAGCAGCTTTAAGAGCTGAAAGTGACCACTGCCAATAGTCATCAAGAAAATGGGGTTCACTCCACAACCACAAGAGGCTGAATTCTGCCAACAACCTGAGTTGGAAGTATGCAAGAGAACCTGAAACTCCAATGAGAAAACAGCCCTCCTGACACTTTAATTTCAGTTTTGTGAGAGACTCTGAGCAGAGAACCCAGTTATTCAGTGCCTAGCTTTCTAATCCAAAGAATTTAGAAGATAATAAATGGGTGTTGTTTTAATGTACCAAAAATAAATACATAAAAAGAATCACTTTGGATAAATTGTTAAAAGAATAGATTCCTTTGGAGATTCTAAGTGTTTAGGTTTCTTAGGTTTGGGGGGGGGGGCTTAAAAACCTCTATTTTTAATAAACATGCCACATGATTCTGATGCACATAGTCTAAAAACCAGTTATTTTATCATTTTAATATGTTGTTTCTTGAAAAAATATGCGTGTTTTTTATATTTAAATCAGGGTCTTTGTAGTTCAAAAAACTGGTATTCAATTAAGGAAACAGAGAAGGTATATATCAGACATAACGGGTTAAGCAACGCTTTCTCCGGTGTCGTACTGTCTGTACTTGACAAGCTGATACCTATGCTGGACCACTGCTAAGATTGATGCTGACATTGCATTTCCTCTGTGAATATATTTTATCCTTCTGGTGTCATTTCTGGGTCATCCCTCACTAATAATATTGTATTATCACTAAACCTCAGGCTCTTGGAGCCTAGGAAACGGGTGGGAATTGGTGATCTCTGGGTACACATTTCCATCTGGGGCCTTTGGTCTGATTTCTGAAGCCAAGCATCCAGGTGTCATCTATTATTCTTACTCTGCATCTTTTTTTTTTTCTCCCTCTCTCCTTTTGCCATGTCTTTTTTAAAGAACCTTTCATCTATAGATATCATTTCTAATTGCCTTATTTTCTACATGTTTTTCATTTCAAATTTCACAGAGAGTTGAGGATAGATCAAAGTCATGTTTATTCTGTTTTGTTTTGTTTCTCCAGGTAACATCAGTTCATTCTCCCACCTTCATGTTTGTTATCTCTAACGCAAAAACCCAGGGTTAATCTAATAAGCTGTGGCTGGGGCAAAATATCCGCATAACGTGTACTGTTTTAGTAGGGAATATGGATGGGAAACTTCCACTTAGAAACCACTAGCATATCAAACACCATAACTGCAAACCTAATATACTCAACAAAATAAAAGGGAACGAATATGCAATATGCCATCACTTTTCTTTATCAGTTTTTTCCCAGTTTATGCATGAGACCAAGGTCCATTGTCAGAACATTCGGAACCAAATTCAAACAGTGACACATCCTATTAGCTACTGAATAGAATCTGAAAGTTTCCCACAAACTGAAGAGCCTAAAGCAGATAAACTACTGTATGGAATCAAGAACTAAGGAAAAGCAGTAAGGTGAAAGCAAGTGTGGCATTACCTTATACAATTACCAGGCATTTTTCTTTTATATTCATTCAAAAATGGCAGATAAGAGTGACAATTGGGTTTTAGATGAATATCAGGAAAGACATCTTTAACTTTTTCACTAGAGGAAAGTAGGTGTGAACTCACCAACACAGTGGGGGAAGGGAGCAAAAACTAAAACCAGAAGAAAAGAGAAATGGAGTATCTTATAACAGCATTTTTTTTCAAGTAGGATTAATATGAAATACTATTTTATATTAAGCCAATTAGAATATAAAACTAAATTACATTTGGAATGGGTGAAAATAAACCTTTACAGCAAATTTTATTTTACCATACTAGGAAGTTCCTCCCATTTGTGATTAAATTCTGCTTTTAGTAGTCAGTGTAATTTATGCACGGGTGTATGAGAAAAGCATTTATACAAGCATTTAAAGCCTTTAATGACATTGTATGACCTATCCTCCAAAAGGAACAAATCAATATTTAAAATTTCACAAGTATTCCCACTGATAACATTATTCCACTCAAATGGAAGAGAATTAATGAGTTTGACAAGTTCTTCCTTCCTTGATAAAAGATAAACAGGAGAAAGAGATTAGAAATAAAGTTAGAATATATCAAGTCTCCGAAGAGGAAATATTTTCATCTATAGATTAGATTATAACACTGATAGGGTAGTACTCTACAACATGGGTTCAGCTGATGGCCAGAGGAATTTTCTGAGTTCAGAGCCTATTGGAACGAAATCCAGGGAAGTGGCTATGACAACTATCTTTCTCTTTTATAATCCATTCTTTGTTACTGTGTTTAGATTGATAGTATGCTTTCTGCTAGACCAGTGGCCTATGTCAACAGGCCAAGGCGATAATACTAAAGTGAGATTTTGAAGACGGGCAAAGAAAATGTGTAGCAGATGAAAATGACAAGGCAGTGCTGATAAGTGGCATAGTAAAATGAAATCCATTCCCAATGTCCCTTAGCAAATGCAGTACCAGAATGCTCTATTCCACAGGCATGTTGGTGAAAGGTGATAAAAAACTCCCAAGTTTTAATAATCTTTCTACCAATAACAAATTCATAGGCAACCTTACAGCCCTACACAAAATTATCTCTTTTTCTCCACAAATCCTATTTTTTTTATTATAAATTATATGAATTCCATTTAAGTATTTCAGAAAAATAAATTTCAATTTTATGGCATGTAACGTGTATGTTAATGCAGGAGTATCAGGTATTGATAAGGATTTTGCTGCAAATATTTTAGAAAGCCTTTAAAAATTCACACTCTCAGTTACTTAAGTTTCCCAGTTTTAATCATAATGGAAAACCATTCTGTAGTCATTAATTGAGCACCTACTGTATGTAGAATGCCATACTTACTATACTTGAGGTTATAAAGACAACCTTAGGTAATTAAGCCTTTTCATATCCATGGGATTATTCATTGTTGCTTTAAATAAAAACTTGTAAATGCACTTCAATATACCTGCCATACTTTTGTACTTGAGATAGATTGCTCTCATGTAGCTAAATCACACAACAATGACCTGAGAAAATTATCTAGATAATCCAGGTTTAGAAATAGGGAATTGTGAAGAAAATAGAGAAGAAAGGAAAAATCCAGTTCAATAATCTGTACAGTGGGGTGCCTGGGTAGCTCAGTTAGTTGATCTTGGACTCTTGATTTTGGCTCAGGTCATGATCTCTGGGTGGTGAGATTGAGCCCCATGTCAGGCTGCATGCTCAGCACGGTGTCTGCTTGAGATTCTCTCTCTCTCTCTCTTTTCCTCTCATCCCCCCCCCCAAACAAATAAAAATCTTAAAAAATAATAATAATCTATACTGACTCTTCAACTGCATTTGAAATAATGGTTTCATAGTACATATCTAAATTTCATTTGTTTATACAGACAAGAGAATTGATCTTAATATAATGTTTTGTTATAACAGCAATTATCACATTCAATTTTTCATTTTTATTAGTTGACCTTTGAAAATGTTCAGTTATGAAGAAAAGTTCTCAAAAATAATGTGAGCTACTCTTAGTTGTGAAATGCTCTCTGGAGTTCTAATTCTTCCTTCAAAACAAGGAATTCTTCTCCCTTATTTCAAGTGTGCAAAGAGTGTAACTGTTTTCCTATTGTCCAGTGCTTTCTTCTTTTATTATTTCCACTATTACTGCTAACACCAAAGCAAGTTTGTTTGCCCGTATTTGGGTTACAGTGGGGACTTTTAGTATTCCATAGGCAGTGAAACTTTGCATTTTTTTCTCAGGATTAGGAAGAAGAGTTTGTGAAGAGTCAAGAATAGGAAGACAATCTGATATTTATTCTTTTTCCTGATCACCTGATTATACATATACCTGAGTCTATGAACTACAGATTTATAAAAACCATATAATTAGAATAAATAACTGTCTTTTAAAGGCAAACATACATATTTCAAAATGAAATCTAAAATGAAGAGTATTTTTGGGCTGAGTTTGTAGGCAAAATCAATACATAGAAAAGCTGAAGTGATTTGACGTAACATTGGAAAATAAATGCAAGAATACAGAGTAATAGAAAGATCTTAAAATATAGGAAAATCTTCAAAAACTTTAAAACAATCAAACTTCATGGGCATATATGAAAAAAGCTATAGGGAAATGTTTCAAACTACAGGAAAATATTTGTTACTGTATCACTCTTATTTTATAACTGTCTTATTCCTAGTTCTGACAGAAAATAATCTGATCCTGATTTTGATCATGCTTTAGTCTCTGAGGACTTGACATTTGAATATGTTTCCATTACCATTTGAATGTAGATTCTGACTTCATTTACTTGTACCTTCCATTCTCAAGGCATAGCCTGTGGCTTTGCTTGAACTATAGTTTCAGAGCTCATTGAGCAAAATCTTTGACCACAATCCCTGAAACATACATATAAGAAAGCTTTACAACATTCATTGCCAAAGGAGCTAATGAATAAGTATGCAGCTTTTCCCATAAATATATAATAAACATTCACTGATTGTTTCCTGTCTTTTGTGCTAGGATCATAAAGATTAATACCTCTATCAGTTAAAGTAATTTTGATTAAAAATAAAACTAAAAGTATGATTCTAAAAAAATAAGTGGAAATTATTGGCTCACTTAAATTGTAAAGTTTGTGTGTAGAAATAACTGATGGGGAGAGTTGATTCCATAGCTCGACATGGATAACTTGATTTCTCTTGCTTCTTTGAAATCTTAGCGTTAAATATATTTATAATTTGAATCTTTCATAATTTCAAGACAGCTTCCAGTAGCTTTTTGCAGTAAATGTTCCCTTTTCCTGGCAGAAGAAAGGGGTCTTAAGCCAGCACTGCTAATAAAAGTCCTGACTCTGCTCACTAGGCCATATTTCCTTACAGAGATCACCAAACAACAGCCTTGGATAAAACTCAGCAAGTGATCTCTATTTCCAGGAGAAATTTATAATGATTTTTACAGTTCTAAATGACTATAAATAGAAGACAAGAAGGATATGCAACAGAGAACTCTACAGCCTGCAAAACCTAAAATATTTATGTGGCCCTTTTCAGAAAAAGTTTGCTGACCATTACCTTGAACATTCAAATTGATTAGGTAATGTGATACAGTAATTTGCTTAAAGTTGGGGCATATGCCAATCCTTTAATAACTTATGTTGATTAAAGGGTTGAATTATGCTGATGGGGATTGGGAATCGATTCCATGGACACTGAAAAGCTGAATTAAGAGAACAGGTACATTTCCAGAGTAAAGGCAAACACATGGATGATGGATAGAAAATGAAAACTTGCCTACTATCCTTTCGTTGAGGAAGGTATGTAGTGGTAGAGACAAATAAACACAAGTAAAACATGACAAACACCATAGTAGGAGCAAAAATAAGATGCATAGTTTTAAAATACAGATGAAGAAATAGCCAATTTCATACATACAAAACAAGTAAATTTCATTTAGGGAATGAGGTAGTGCAGAAGGCAATCTGAATAATAAAGATAGGGAAAATGTAAAGGAAATCTTGAGAGACAAAAGAATGTGGAGAGGTCTAAATATATACATGGCTAACTATACTGTAGTTGCAGTAGTCTTCTAAGAAATCAAATACAAAAGCTGTAACCTGTTTTTGTTTTTACACAGGGATTGAAGGAGACATCCAAAATAATCTGGACTGCCTCTTTGGTATTTTTAGAATCTGGATAGGCAACTGAAGAATCTGTGCATACACATATTTTATCTCTTCCTTAACTTTCATGGAAATCAGGAACTAAACCACAGGTTATATTAATGACGTTAAATAATATGTTTCATGCATTAAACATATCTTAAGTGACTTAAATTATGGCTATACAGTTATATATACAGTAATATATGTATACAGTATATACAGTAATATACAGTATATACAGTATACAGTATATACAGTAATAAATACAGTATTCTTCATAAACACTCGATAGGTATATCTAGGCATATAAAGAACTTTCTTCAACATGATGAAAGATATTTTTGAAAAATCCATAGCTACTATATTCAAATGGTAAAAGACTAAAACCTTCATTCATATTAGGAACAAGACAAGGATGCCCACTTTTACAACTTTGGCTCAGCATCATACTGAGCATTCTAGATAGTGCAATTAGGCAAGAAAAAGAAGTAAAAAGCATCCATACTGGAAAGGGAAAAATAATTTTGATTCCCTGATGAGAAAATTCTATATTTAGAAAACTCTGAAGAATCTACAAAAAGCTTCTAGAGGAAAAAAAAAATCAGCAAAGCTTCAGGGTACAAAACCAATATACAAACATCAGTTGTGTTTTTTTATGCTGGTAAAAAACAATCCAGAAAATGAAATTAAGAAAGCAATTCCATTTACAGTAGCATTTAAAGGATAAAATACATAGGATTAAATTTAACCAAGGAGGTGAAAGATTTATACACCAGACACTGAAAAATATTGCTAAAAGAAATTAAAGAAGACTAAAAGAAAAAAACATCCTATTTTCATGGCCAGAAATACCTAATATTTTTAAGATGTTAATACCACTGAAAGAAATCTATAGGTTTAATGTAATTCCTATTAAAGTTCCAATAGCCTTTTTCACAGAAATGGAGAATAATCTTCAAATTCCTATGGAATCCAAAGGGGCTCCAAATGGACAAAACAGTCTTGATAAAGAACAAAGTTGGAGTACTCACACTTTCTGGTTTGAAAACTACAGTGTCACAGTAATCAAGATAGTGTCTATCCTATTACTGGCATAGGATAGACACATAGACCAATGGAATAGAATTAGAAATCCAGAAATAAACTAATACATTTATAGCTATTTTTGGCAATGATGCCTCATCCATTGAATAGGGAAAGAATCTCTTTTCAATACAGGGTGCTGGGCACTGAATTTCTACATGCAAAAGAATAAAGTTGGAACCCTACTTTTACCATTAACAATTAAAAATGGATCTATAACTCAAATATAGGGATGCCTGAGTGGCTTAGTGGTGGAGTGTCTGCCTTCGGTTCAGGGTGTGATCCTGGGGTCCTGGAATCAAGTCTTGCACCGGGTTCCCCATGGGGAGCATGCTTCTCCCTCTGCCTATGTCTCTACTTCTTTCTTTCTGTCTCTCATGAATAAACAAAATCTTTTAAAAAATAATAACTCAAATATAAGAGCTCAAATGATAAAGCTCTTAGAAGGAAGATACAGATAAATCTATAACTTGGTAATAGACTATTAGATATGACACCAAAAGCACTAACAAAAAAAGGAAAAATAATTAAATTGAACTTCATCAAAATTAAAACCTTTTGTGCATTAAATGACATTACATACAAAGTGAAAAACAATCCACAGCATAGGAGAAAATACTTGCAAATCATATCTCTGACATGGCTTAATATCCAGGATATATAAGGAATTGTAATTCAACAACACACAAAAAAAAAACAATTAAAACAGGTAAAGGACATCAGAAGATATTTACCCTAAGAAATTATGTAAATAGTCAATAAATACTTAAATATTCTTAGTCATTAGGGAAATGCAAATGAAACCCACAGTGAGAAATCACTGCACACCTGCCTAGGATGTCTGTCTATAAAATATAAAGCAAAAAAAAAAAAAAAAAAGCAAGAGCTGGTGAAGATATGGAGTAATTGGAATGCTCATACATTGCTAGTGGGGATGTAAGATGGTACAGCTGCTGTGGTAAACAGTGTGGTACAAAGTATAGATTTACCATGACCCAGGATTCTACTCCTATGTATATAAGAATGAATTGAAAATAAGAGCTCAAAGAGATATGTGTATGCCAATGATCACTCTAGCATTTTTCACAATAGACAAACATGGAAGCAACAGATTTATGTATCAATAGATGAATAAACAAAATGTGGTGTATAAACAGCATGGAATATTATTCATATATAAAAGGTTCTGATACAAACGACAACATAGATTAACTTTGAAAACATGTTAAATGAAACGAGCCAGTCACAATAGGATAAATGTATGATGCCATATATATGAAATATCTCTAAATATCTCTAGAAAATCAATAGGGAGAGACTATAGATTGGAAGAGCTAAGGAGAGAAGGAGAAGGAGGAATGGGAAATTTTTAACCTAACGGGTACAGAATTTCTGTTTGAGGTTATTAAAAAATTTTGACAGCAGCCGCTGTGGCTCAGCGGTTTAGCACCACCTTCAGCCCAGGGCCTGATCCTAGAGACCCAAGATCGAGTCCCACATCAGGAGCCTGCTTCTCCCTCTGCCTGTGTCTCTGCCTCTCTCTCTCTCTCATGAATAAATAAAATCTTAAAAAAAATTTTTTTAAATCTTAAAAAAAATAAATTAAATAAATAAAAAATAAAAATTTTGAAAATGGATCCTGATGACTGTTGCACAACAGAATGAATCTAATATCACTGAATTGTACACTTAAAAATGTTTAAAGTGATATATATTATGTTTTATATATTTAAATAATAATAATAATAATAATAAACAAAATAGGAATATATTGGTAGAATCATTGTACACCCATATAAGATATTTTCCAAAGTACTTCTATTTATCATAGAAAATTTGTCATCCATATTATATGTGTTATCATTGCAAGGCAATTAGAAAAAACAATTGTGTAAAACCACATGGAGTCTATTTCCATAGATAACCACATCTGTCCACACTTGTTATTTTGTATGTGTGTCTACAATGTGTGTGTGTGTGCGTGCACACACACACAAACACACACACAAAAACTATTTGAAATGAACATGATAAATCCTGGGACTCCATTTGATTTAGTTAATGGATAGATCTCTATGTAATAGGGCAAGAATGTTGATTTTATGATTCAGGAACTTAGAAGAATTATGTAATCCTTTACTGATTTTATTTTTTAAATGTCTTGCTTAGAAGTTTTCAGAGAAAAACAGAGAGATTCCTATAAATCTTCAGTAAATTTACTAAAAGTGGAGGAATGTGCTACAGCCACTGAGTTCTTACTGTTAAGGAAAGAATTACATAATTTTAAATTCCTTCAAGGAAAATATGTTTAATTTATTTAGGTGGTTATCCCTAGTGGCCCAGTAAGTAAGGGAAGTAAGAAAGACAATATGGAAGGATACAAAAATTTGTATCAATAATCAAGTTGCCGCTGTATGCCATTGAGATAGAACATCCCCTTGGAAACCCTTGGAAAAGTTTTGTAGAGCAAGTCCTATAATTTTTGTATAAAACAAAAAGGTAACTGGTTTATTTTACATTTTTCCACTGATTCTCAAACCTCACTAGTTAAAAATTATGGCTGGGGCATTCAGTACCTGGCAAATATCTGGCATTTATGTGATGTCAAAAATATGAGCTGACCAAAGTCCTCTGGCATTAAAGAAATCTCCCAGATGGACAAGCAGAGGCTCAGGGACTTGAATTGAGAAGCTACCAGGGTACTAGCAACTGTTTAACACACCCCCTGGTTAACTCAGAAGTGGCCTGAGGAGATAAAGGGTGAACTAGCAATAGGGAAGTATCTCTATATAGTCTACTCCAAGCTATCCTTCACTGCCACAATTATGACAAGTTCATAACTCTTTCCAAATTCAAAGTTTGAACATTTCAGAACATCATTATATTAGTTCCAATTATGTCTGTGCCTCATGATAACATATATTATTGTCTAAGCAACCAAAATAATTTGGTTTATGTATTACTTTGCTACCCAGAACCTGGAAATTAGCAACCTTAATTTCCAACTTCAATACAGGGTTGTTTCTTAGGCTCTCGGATTGAGTCCTTCCCCGCCACACACAATAGCACTGCAGTTGTCTACTCCAATCTCCAGAGATAGGGGCAGACATTCATTTTCTTATGTTCCTAGCTCTCCCCTGACACTTACAAATAGGAGCTCCATTTGTTGGGTTGGCATAGAGAGTAGCTGATGCTAACTTTCTTCTCTTTCTCAAATTTCACTGGCAAAGATCAGCATCTATCAGTTCACACACTGAGACTATCTGGCCTACTATTATAGAACACTATTACAAATTTTCATTTGCACAGGTGAGCTCAAAAGAGTAAAATAAGTATTCAGCAACATAAATGCGTATAGTTGATTCTCCTCCCCTCTTGGGAAAATAATCCATTCAAATACAGAAATAAAAGAACACGGGGACTTTCAGTTTCAGCTACAACATGTAAAGAGCTTAGAAGTTGTCACTCCTATCCTTAGAACAAGAAAAGTTGGACAAACTAAAAATCAGTGACTTTCTTGTACCCATCAGAAAATTAAAGTTTCAGGGGTAACTGCCAATCCAATAATCTGGAGAGATAGGCAGATTCAGAGAGATATAGTAAAAGAACTCTGAAAACTTGCCTTCATGAAACAGAAATCACTATAGCAGAAAATCACTGATAGGAAAATAAATTAAAATTTCAGAGAATTGCTGGAAGCTGAATATAAATTAACATGAGAATGAGAATTTCTGGAGACTATGATCAGAGGGGTGCAGCTATATATATCTATGGGGACTATCGCTCACCAATTTCAAATAGTTAGGATTGAGAAAGATTCTACCATGGCCCTGGAAGGTGAAAGGAAGGAAGATCATTAAGAAATAGGCCCAGGACCTTCTCAAGAAATGCCTATTATTTCAAGTAAAATAGTTTAGTAGAGCCTTATCAGAACTAGGGAAAAGGCTGATTCACCAAAGCTTTCCTGTTTTACCTAAAGGAAGGAGAAACATAGTCAACTGGGGTCAAGACTTCAAATAAACAGACTGAGAATAGTAAAGCCAGAAAAGAGAGTAGGGGTCAGTAGGGCAAAGAAGCTAAACCACTACAAAACCTTTGTTTATGACAAGCCCAAAAATCCGAGCCCACGAAAACACAGAGATTTAACCCAAAGGTTACTCCTCTTTCCCAAACATTACCACCACACCAATAAGGTCTCATCATCCTAACAGTAGATTATATCAGAGAGAGCTGTGAGACACAGACCGCCTTTGAAGAGGAGTGGTAATGGAAGCAAAATGTTAAGAGGAGAGACAAAAACACAGATATTAGAAGTATTTGAACCCTCTGCCACCTGTAGCTACAGAAAACATTAAACACAGCTCCATTCCTAACCAGACAGACAAAATTTCACATAAAAGGCCTATTTGAACCAGTTCCTCTTATCTGATATAACATCTGGATTTCAATAATAATTAAGAAGAATGGGGAAAAAAAGAAGAAAAACACCGTTTAAAGATATAAAGTAAATATAAGAACTAAGATGACACAGACATTGAAATGTTCAGATAGGGAACTTTAAATAACTATGATTAATATACTAAAAACAATAACAGTAAAAGTAGAGAATATATAAGAACAGATAGGTAATATTAACTGAGAGAAAACTCTAAGAAAATGTCAAAAGGAAATGTTGGAGATTTAAAAAAGAAAGAAAAAAAAAACAGTAATGAAGAGAGTCTCTGATGGGTTAATTAGTAGACTGGACAAAGCCAAGAAAAGAACCAATGACTTGGAAGATAGATCACTATAAACTTCCCAAACCAAAAGTCAAGGGGAAAATAGGAGTGGGAGGGATCCCTGGGTGGCTCAGAAATTTAGCGCCTGCCTTCGGCACAGGGCGTAATCCTGGAGTCCCGGGATCAAGTCCCACATCAGGCTGCCTGCATGGAGCCTGCTTCTCCCTTTGCCTGTGTCTCCTCTCTCTCTCTCTCTCTCTCTCTCTCTCTCTCTCTCTTTGTGTCTCTTATGAATAAATAAATAAAATCTTTAAAAAATAAAAGGAAAATAGGAGTGGGAGAATGAGAGAGAACATCCAAGGACTATAGAATGATTTCAAAAGGTGTAATATACATGCAGTTGGAACAGCATAAAGAAATCAAAAAGGAAATGGGGGAAGAAATATTAAAAATAGTGAGCAAAAACTTCCCAAAACTGACAAACACCAAACCAGAGATCCAAGAGGATCAAAGAAGATGGAGAACAAAGTCAAACAAAGTCAAAACAAAAAAACAAAAATAACTTATTTCAATGCAGAAAATGAAAGACAAAGGAAACTTAAAAGAATTCAGGGAAAAAAAAAAGGGAAATCTTATACATGGAGAAAAAAAAGACTAAGAATTACAGCAGACTTCTCATTAGGAATAATGCATGCAAGCATATAGAGAATGTATATATAGTATTGAAAGACAAAAACTCACTAACCTAGAATTCTATATGGAGTAAAATTATCCTTTAAAGATGAGGAACTACTTTCTTAGACAAGCAAAAGTGAAAGAATTCATCACAAGCAGCCTAAAAGGAGAATTTTTAAAAGTTTGTGAGTCAGCAGAAAATGAAACAGGTTAGAAAATTGGATCTATATAAAGAAAAGAACATCATAAATAGAGGAAAAGAAGGTGAAATAATGTTTGATTCTTAACTGTTCTAAAAGATGACCATTTAGGGGCACCTGGATGGCTCAGTCGGTTAAGTGTCTGCTGTTGGCTCCGGTCATGAACCCAGGGTCCTGGGATCAAGTCTCACTTTGGTCTCTCTGTTCCTCCAAGATCCTGCTTCTCTCTCTACCTCTGCCTGCCACTCCCCCTCCTTGTGTGCTCTTGCTCTCTGTCAAATAAATAAATAAATAAATATCTAAAAAACAAAAATAATAGTAAAAAAAGGATGGCTGTTTAAAGTAATAATTTATTTGGTGATTAAGCATGTAGATAAGTGAAATAAGTAATTCAATGTCAGATGAGACAATGGGAGGAATTGGAAAAAAAAGCTATACATAAAGTTGTATAGTGTTATTTGAAGGTGGCCTTAGATTAGATAGAAATGTATATTGGGAAATCTGTACCCAGTATCCACCCAAAATGAATGAAATAAGTATAATTAATATGCTAGGAGAGTAAGTAGACTTAAGCTTATAAAATTCTCAGTAAAACTTGAGAAGGCAAAATAAAAAGTGGAATAAAAGAAAAAAGAACAAATGCAAACAAACATGGTAGGTATTAACCCAGCTATTTCAATAACCACTTATTATTTAAAGATTTATTTATTTATTTGAGAGAGATTGAGGAATGAGAATGCAAGGGGAGGAACAGAGGGAAAGTGAGAGAGAGAATCCTCAAGCAGACTCCCTGCCAAGCAAGGAGCCCCACTTAGAGCTCAATCCCAGGACCCTGAGATCATGACCCGAGCCAAAATCAAAAGCCAAGTGCTTAACCAACAGAGTCCCATAGGCACCCCTCAACAAACACCTAAAATGTGAATGATCTCAGGGTGCCTGGGTGGCTCAGGTTGGGTGTGTGCCTTCAGTTCAGGTCATGATCCCCGAGTTCTGAGATGGAGCCCCACATCAGGGTCCCTGCTCAGCAGAGAGTCTGCTTCTACCTCTCCTTCTGCCTCTGCTTGTACTCACTTTCACTCTTTCTCAAATAAATAAATAAAATCTTAAAAAAATAATAAATGTAAGTGGCCTGAATCCACCACTTAAAATATAGAATTATTAGAGTAATTACAAAAATCATGACTATGTTGTCTATAAGAAACCCACTTTATTAAATATAAAAATATATTTAGGTTGAAAAAAAGGGGATGAAATAGATATAACATGCTAAAACTAGTTAAACGCAAATAAGACAGACAAAGCTGATTTCAACACAAGGATGATTAGCTGGAATATAGAGGGGTATTACATAATGATAGGGATCCATTTTCCAAGAAGACATAACAAACTTTAACCTGTATATACCAAACCAAAGAGAGTCAAAATAAATGCAAATATTGACAATACTAAATAGAAAATTAGAAAAATCCACTATTATTTTAAGAGACTTCAGTATCTCTATGGCAGGGAGTGATAGATTAAACAATTAAAAACCCACACAGATTGGGGTGCCTGTGAGATTCAGTCAGTTAAGCGTGTGCCTTATGTCCAGGTTGTGATGTCAGGGTCCTGGGATCAAGCCCCATGTCAGGCTCCCTGTGCAGTGGGGAGTCAGCGTCTCTCTCTCCATCTGCTCTTCTTCCCACACTGTGCTCTTTTGCTCTCTCTCAAGTAAATAAAGTATTTTTAGAAAATAAACATAGATATAAATTATCTATTGGGGATCCCTGGGTGGCACAGCGATTTGGCGCCTGCCTTTGGCCCAGGGCGCAATCCTGGAGGCCCGGGATCAAATCCCACGTCCGGCTCCCGGTGCATGGAGCCTGCTTCTCCCTCTGCCTGTGTCTCTGCCTCTCTCTCTCTCTCTCTCTGTGTGTGACTATCATGAATAAAAATTTTAAAAAAAATGAAAAAATGTTTTAAAAATAAATAAATAAATAAATAATCTATTGGCACAATCAACTTGATCTAACCAATGTTTTTACAATACTCCATTTAACAAAAACAGAGTGCACTTTCTTTTCAAGCTCTCATGTTTTATTCATTAAAGTATACCACAAAGCACCCCACAAAATATTTGAATAAATAGAACACATAGAAAGTATGTTCTTAGACCATAAGGGAATTGAACTAGAAATCAGTAACAGAAAGATAGCCAGAAAAATCCCGCATCTCTAAAATTGAGAAACACAGTTTTAAATAATCCAGGGGTTAAATAAGAAGTCTCAAGAGAAATTATTATTCTGAATCAAATAAAAATGAAAACATATTTCCTAAAAGTTTGGGGATATAGAGAAAGTAGTACATAAAGAAACATTTATATCAATAAATACATCCGTTAGAAAGGAAGAAAGATCTAACATTAGTAACTAGGTTTCAACTTCAGTAAATTGGGAAGAAAAATCATCAGTCTAAAGCAAGCAGAAGAATAAAAATAATAAAATTGGAGCAAAAACCCAATACAATTGAAAACAGGAAAACAATAGAGAAAATCAATGAAATGAAACCAAAAGCTTGCTATTTAGAAACACCAATAAAATTCAGAAGCCTTTCTTATGGACTGAATTGTATCTCCCAGTCCCAAAATTCACATGTTGAAGTACTAATTTTCAATGTAACTATTTTTAGAGATGGAGACTTTAATGGTATAATTACAGTTAAATGAGGTTATAAGAATGGAGCCCTAATCCAACAGGAGTAGTGTCTATTATGAAGAGGAAGAGACGCCTAGAGTGCACATGCACAGAGGAAAGGCCATGTGAAGACATAGTGAGAAAGCAGACATCCACAAGCCAAAAAGAGAAGCTTCACCAGAAAGCAATCCTGCCGATTCCTTGAACTTGGACTTCCAGGCTCCAGAGCTGTGAGGGAAAATAAATTCTGTTGTTTTAATAGCCACCTAGTCTGTGGTATTCTATCATGGCAGCACTAGCCAACTAATATATCGCTAGCCAGGCCAACAAAAAAAGGGAAAAGACACAAATTACCATCACTAGAAATAAAGGAAAGTTAGCACTACTGATCACATGGACATTAAAAGGATAATAAAGTAACTCTACAATTATTTCCCTACAAATTTGATAATTTATACAAAGTTGATCAATTCCTTAAAAGATAAAAATTACCAAAATTCATATAAGGAGAAGCAAGTAACTTGAATAGGACTACACATACTCAAGACATTTTATCAATAATTCTTAACCTTCTAAAAGAAAGCACCAAGCTCAGATGGCTTAACTGGTAAATTTTACCTAACATTTATAGAAAAATTATACAATTCTCCATCATCTCTTCCAGAGAATAGAAGACACTTTTTAACTCATTTTATGCATTACCCTAATACCAAAAGCAGATAAGGACATTGCACGAAAGGAAAACTACAGATCAACATCTCACATTAATGAATATAGATGCAAAAATTATCAACAAGTATTAGGAAATTGAATCCAACAATGTATAAAAATAATTACACACCACAACAAAGTGGAATTTATTCCACATATGCAAGACAAGTTTAACATTCAACCAATATAATCCACATCATCATCAAGCTGAAGTAGGAAAATTATATGATCATATCAATTGATGAAGAAAGAGGACTTTAAAAGAAAGTTCAGCAATTATGATTAAAAACTCTTAGGAGGGGATCCCTGGGTGGCGTAGCGGTTTGGCGTCTGCCTTTGGCCCAGGGCGCGATCCTGGAGACCCGGGATCGAATCCCACATCGGGCTCTCGGTGCATGGAGCCTGCTTCTCCCTCTGCCTATGTCTCTGCCTCTCTCTCTCTCTCTCTGTGACTATCATAAATAAATAAAAATTAAAAAAAAAAACTCTTAGGAAATTAAGCATGGAGGAAAAGGTCCACAACTTGATAAATAGCATATTCAAAACAACCTACAGCTAACATCATACATAATATTAAGGAACTGGATGCTTTTCTCCTTAAACAGGGAGAAAGGCCTCCAAAATGTGAAACAAGCTGTATTCACTATCATCCTGGAAGTTCTAGCTAGTAAATAAGAAAAATAAAACAGAATGGGTTAAAAGAAGAAATAGAACTTCCTTTATTCTCAGAAGACATGACTGTATGTGTAGAAAATTCTAATAAGTCAATACACAATCCCCTGGTAATAAACAAGTATAACAAGGTCTCAAGATACAAAGTTAAAGTTACTATATACCAGCAATGAATAATTAGAATTTGAAATTATATATACATATATATACAAGTACATATGTGTATACTTTAATAACACACAAATATTATATGCTCCCATATAAATCTAACACTATAAATATAAGGTTAATATGCAGAAAACTATAAAACACTAATAAAAGAAATCAGAGATCTACATAAGTGAAGAGATATTTCGTGTCCATGGATTGGAAGTTTCAACATTGTGAAGATATTAATTCTTCTTAACTTGATCTACAGATTTAATGACAGATTCAACAATTTACAGATTTCCAATAAAAATTCCAGCAAGCTAGTTTGCAGACATGGACAAACTGATTTTGATTTTTAAATTTAAAGGCAAAAGATCTTGGATAATCAATACAATACTGAAGAGCAAAAAGGGAAGGAAGAGGAGAGGAAAAAAGGTGGTAGCAGCTGGAAAACTCAACACTACTCAATTTCTGAATGTTGTATAAAGCTACAGTAATCAAGACAGTGTTTTACTGGTGAAAGGATAGACACATGGATGAAGGAAACTAAATAGAAAGACTAGGAGTAGACTCACACAAATATAGTCACACAAATAAAATGGCAAAGGCGATTCAATGGAGAAAGGACAGTCTTTTTAACAACAAGCCTGAATAAATGGACATCTATGTGCAAAAAAAAAAAAAAAAATGAACCTAGATTTGTTCTTGCCCAATTGGTAAGAAGTAACTCAAAATGAATTATATCAAAATATAAAAATGCAAAACTATAATATTTCTAGAAGTTGGAGAAAGTTTACATGACCTAGGATTCAGTGCAGTAGTTTTAGGTATAACATCAAAGCACAACTTGATCTTTGGAGTTTTATTTAAATTAAAAACTTCTGTTTGAAAGAAACTGCAGATGGAGTAGAAAGACAAATCATAAAATGGGAGAAAATATTTGCAGAACCTACTGGACTACAGTTGTATATCTAAAACATACAAGGAACTCTTAAAACTCACCAATTTAAAAATGAATGACAGTTCTAAACATATACCCCACAAAGCAACATATACAAATGGCAAATGAGCACATAAAAAGATGCTCACAATCATTTGCCATTAGGGAACTGCTAATTAAACAACAACAAAATAACAATGCACATTATTAGAATGGCTTAAGAACTGGACAACACTGAATGCTAACAAAGACATAGCATAAGGGGTACCTGGGTGGCTCAGTACATTAAGCAGTGGACTCTTAATTTCGCCTCAGGTCATGATCTCAGGATGGGGAGATTGAGCCCAATATTAGGCTCCATGCTTAGCAGGGAGTCTGCTTCTTTCCCTCTGCTTTTGCCCTTCCCCCAACTAATACACACACGCTCTCTCTCTCCCTCTCTCCTACTCTTTGTCTCTCTCAAATAAATAAAGAAATGTTAAAAAAAAAAAAAAAAAGACAGCACAGAAGGAACTTACATGAATGCCAGTGGCAATGCAGGCTGCTACAACCCCATTGACGACAGTTTAGCGATTTCTTACAAAGCTAAACATAGGCTTGCCCTGTTATCCCGCAATCATAATCCTATTTACCCAACTTATCTGAAAGCTTATGTTCAGACAAAACCAGCATACAAATGTTTATAGCAGCTTTATTTATAGTCACTCTAAACTGGAAGCAACAAATATGTCCTTCAACAGGTGCATGAATAAACAAACTGTGGTACATTCACACAATGGAATCTTACTCAGAAATTTTAAAATAAGTAATTTTAGAAAGTGCTCTAAAATTAAAAATAGCAATACAAAATATTTTAATAAAAAATGAAATATCAAGCATGAAAAGACATGGATGAATCTTAAGTGAATATTGCTAAGTGGATGAAGCCAGTCTGTTATGGATACAACATGTGATTCCAATTTGCTATTCTGAAAACAGCCAATCTATAGAGAAAGTGAAAATATCAGTGATTGCCAGGAATGTAGGGAGAAAGAGCTGAATAGATGGTTGCAGAGGAGTTTTTTTAGGGAAATGAAACTATTCAGTATGATACCATAATTGTTGATATATAACACTATGGATTTGTGAAAACCAAAACACACAACACCATGAATGAACCTTAATTATTCAAAATTTTAAAAAATTCCTTTAGGTGATGAGGGCATATCAGGATGAAATTCATAATGTTACCAATAATCTAATGCTCTTCAGAATACATGTAACAACCTCACTAAAGGGGGTGGACAGAGAGGTGTTCCATCCAACCCTGAAGATGACTGGTATCACTAAGACTAAAAAGCAAAGGAACTCACATGAGCACTGCATTCTTTTTGATGAACTTGTTTTCTACAAGAATACAGATTAACAATTCTGGCACTGCTAAATATGTATACTTGAATTGAAAATTCAATAAATGAATGATGATCATGGGAGCCAGGTTTTTCTCTCTTGGAGTGAGAGCTTATAGACAGGCAAGGGGAGAAGTTTAGAATGATCCATGTATGTGGTAATGGATTAAAATTTAATATATTACTATGAACTCATGCTTAAAATTTAATATAAATATACATGGCTACACAGAGAAATATTTATAAAAAAATATACATATATGGGTTAGTACACACACACACACACACACACACACACACTTCCTTCCTCTGTCCACTGAGAAAGCCTAGAAGGAAGGAAAGATACCATGGAAACAAGTATACTGATAACCCAAATCTTGGTTTTGAATATCATGGTCCAATTAAAGGAATCCAATATGTCTGAAGAAATCACTGTTTCTAGGAGTTAAGCAAAAAAATATACAAGATGATAAACTGGCACACTTGTGGGGCAGAAAATATGGAAGTGCTAAAAAGAATAAAAAAACAAACTGAAACAGACAAAGAAAAAACCCACCCACAATTATGGAGGGTAGGTTAAAGGAACACAGATTCAATGGAAAGCATTCAACATTTGATGACCAGAGGTGGATTAATTTAGAGGCAAAAAATAAACAAAGTAATATTGGATTTTAACCCTAAATATAAAACTGTTTTCTTTAAGCCATACTTATATAAGTTAATTATTAAAGAAATAAATAAATTGGGAAAAGAAAAAGATCTCATATGTGGAAGAATTCCAAATAGTTTATGTTGATACTCTTATCCTCAGTGAGGTGGAGCACAATTCTATTAAATGTGAGGTGCACTTAATGGCTTGCTTCCAAAGAATGTAACATAGAAAGGGAGAAATAGAGGAACTTCACAATGGAGACTCTGACCCATGTGACCCTCAGTCAATTGATTGATATCAGTATCAAATAGTATTGAGTGTGTATATAGTCAATATGATGCAATAAGAATGACACTTTACCTCTGAAGTCTTTCTCACAAATACCATAACTTCAATCTAAACATAAGAAAACTCGGGATCCCTGGGTGGCGCAGCGGTTTGGCGCCTGCCTTTGGCCCAGGGCGTGATCCTGGAGACCCGGATCGAATCCCACGTCGGGCTCCCGGTGCATGGAGCCTGCTTCTCCCTCTGCCTGTGTCTCTGCCTCTCTCTCTCTGTGTGACTATCATAAATAAATAAAAAATAAAATAAAATAAAATAAAATAAAATAAACATAAGAAAAACATCAGATAATCCCAATTGAAAGACATTCTACAAAATCCCTGATCAGTACTCTTCAAAATTGTCTTAAAACTCCTCAAAAACTTAGGAACTATCACAGACAAGAGCCTGAAGAGGTTCAATGACTAAAAATAATAGTACCCAGGATGGAATATATGATAATATAAAAATGATACCAGGTTAAAAAAAATCAGTAAATCTGAATAAAGTGTAGACTTCAGCTAATGTATCAATATGGATCCAATAATTACCATCAGTGTACTGTATTAATTTAAGATACAAATAATGGAGTACAGTAGGTGTGGAGTATATAGGAACCTCTGTGCTATCTTTGAAACTTTTTTGTAAATTTAATATTAGGGTAATATAAAAATTTTATTTAAAAATATAGAAGTAGTAGGGGTGCCTGGATGGTTCAGTCAATGATCAAGTGTCTGACTCTTGGTTTCAGCTCAGGTCATGATCTTGGGGTGATGGGATTGAGCCCTGTATCCAGCTGTGCACTAAGCAAAGAGTCTGCTTGGTATTCTTTCCCTCTGCCCTTCTCTGTTCCCCACTTGCACCCTCACTCTTTCTCTCTAATAAATAAATAAATCTTTAAAAATATATACAGAGAGATAAATAAAATGATCAAAATTGTGCAAGGAATACAAAAAAATTCTGCTATCAGAATGAGGATTTCAAGAAATCTTTCTTGATTGTTTACTGGTCAGTTAAAAACTTAGAATATAGAATATTTGAACCAAATCATTAATATGGGGAATGTATAGAATTTTATATCCAGAGACTGATAAATGCATATTCCCCTCTAGAACACATGGGATAATTACAAAAATTGACCATGTACTAGGCTATCATGCAATTATAATATATATAAAGAAATCAGTATCATATATATCAAAATACCGAAATCAGTATCATATATATTCAAAATACCGACTACAGTGAAATTTTTAAATCAGTAACTAGGAACCACAAAAGCATTCATACTTCAAATAACTCATTGGTCAAATTAGGTATTATACTGAGAATTATAAAATATGTAGAACTGAATAAAATGGTCATAAAACATAGCAAACTTGTCTGATTCAGATAAGGTGGTTGTTAGGGAGGAAATGTATAACTTTAAGTTGTCATATGAGGGGAGAAAAGGGCAAATTGAAGTGAACTATTCTCCAAATCAAGAATTTAGAAGAATAAATAAACATAATAGTCTATAACACAGGAAATAATACAAATAACAACAGATACTATTGAGATAGAAAGCAAAGACATAAGATAGAAAATAGGTCCTTAAGAAGAGAAATACTGTTGTCAAATTTTCAGTGAGATTAACCAGAAGAAACAGAAGATCAGAAAATGATTTAAAGGTGAAAAATATGGATAAATAGAGGCATAGTAAAGACAATAAAAATAAATTTCTATGATATTTTCATGTTATTTTGCAAAGGCAAATTAAATGGACAAGTAGTAAGAACATACTCTTTAATACATTTTTTTTAAGTGGGCTCCATGCTATGCAGGGTTTGAATTCACAACACTGAGGTCAAGATTTGAGCTGAAATCAAGAGTCAGTTGCTTCATAGAATAAGCCACCCAGGTGTTCCTAATACATTTTTTTAAAAGAATGTTTTGAAATATCTGATAGAATTTTAATTCTTGTAAATATTCTTGTCCTGTGTCTTAAAGATATGACCCTCAAGAGGAGGGCAATAACACCCAGAAGGAAAAGTCCTCCATTGACTTATTCATTCACTCATTTACAGGTATTTACTTAAAAGTACAATGTTCTGACACTGTACTAGGTATCTAGGATACATGTATGATCATGACATTTTTGTTTGTTTGTGAAGATTACAACAAACAAAAGCAAATGTACAATAATGTTTCTGAGAAGTGCTATAATGAAAAATGAAAAGAGAACATAAATTAGAAAATGACTTGAGCAATGGAAGGAAAGAAAAGTTTTAGGTAAGGTATTCAGGAAAATTCTTTGAGAAGACATGTAATTGAGCTAAAGATGTAAGCCATCCAAAGGCATGGGAACTGGATTTTAGTCAGCAAAAGCAGGTTGAGATGAATTTGGGGTGTTTCAATTGCCAGGTTAGGATGGCTACAGCACATTGAGAAACAGCAGGAACAGCCATATACAGGATTGGAGGGGAAACAGGCATTCCATTATATGGGGCCCATTAGACTATGTTAAAGAATGAGGATTACACTCAACTATTTTAAGAAACTGTAATAAGAGACAAAAGAAGGATACTATAATATGATAAAATGGCTAATCCACAGGAATACACAGCATTTCTAAGTATTTATATACCCAATATAGAAACACTAAGTATATAAAGCAAATATTAAGACATGAGACCTAAAGGGAAAAAATAGACAGCAATACAATAATAGAAGAATTCAATACCCCCTTACATCAATGGATAAACCTTCTAGATACAAGATCAAGAAGAAAACATCAGTCTTAAATGACATGTTAGACTAGAATACCTTAACAGATTACAGAACATTTAATCCAAAGGCAACAGAATATATGTACTTCAAGTGCATATAGAACATTTTTCAAGATAGGGGTGCCTGGGTGGTGCAGTTGGTTGAATGTCAGACTCTTGATTTCAGCTCAAGTCATGATCTCAGAGTACTGAGACTGAGCCCCTCATCAGGCTCCATGCTCGGCATAGAATCTGTTTAAGATTCCCTCTCCCTGTCCCCCTGCCCCTTCCTCCTGTGCTTTCTCTTTCTCTCTCAAATAAATAAATAAATCTTAAAAAAAAAAAAAAGAACATTTTCCAGGATAGATATGTTAGGCCACAAAACAAGTCCTAATAAATTTAAGATTAAAATTATATCATTCATCTATTCTGACTACAAGAGTATGAAACTAGAAATCAATTACATGAAGAAAACTGGAAAATTCACAAATATGTGAAAATTAAACATGCTATTGAGCAACAATGGAGCCAGAGAACAATCATAAAGAGAGAAAAAAATACCTTGAGACAAATGAAAAGAGAAATCTAACATAACAAAATTTATGGGACACAGCAAAAGCAGTTCTAAGAGGAAAGTTCATAACAATACCTACCTTGAGAAACAAAAAAAAGTCTCAAAAATCTAATTTTACACATCAAGGAATTAGAGAAAAAAATAAAGGCCAAAGTTAGCAGAAGGAAGGAAATAAAGTTTAGAGCAGAAATAAATGAAATAGAGACTAGAAAGACCATAGGAAAAAAATTAAGGAAAGTAAGAGCTGATTCTCTGAAAACAAAATTGACAAGCCTTACTTAAACTTATAAAGAAAAATAGAGAGACACACAAATAAATCAGAAATGAAAGAGGAGATCTACACTACAACTAATACTACAGAAATAAAAAGGATCATTTCTATGAACAATTATATGCCAACAAATTAACCTAAAAGAAACAAAGAAATTCCTAGAAACCTACAACCTATCAAGACTGAATCAGGAAAAAATAGAAAATCTGAACAGAACAATTACTAGTAAAGACATGATTTAAATCAGTAATCAAAAATCCCCCAGCCAACAAAACTCCAGGATTAAATGGTTTCACAGGTGAATTCTAGCAAACATTCAAAGAATTAATACCAATTATTTTCAAACTTCCAAAAAGAAGAGGGGGATATTCTTCCAAACTCATTTTATAAGGCCAGCATTACTCTGATACCAAAATAAGCCAGGACACTACAAAAAAATTACAGGCCAATATTCCTGATAAAAATGCAAAAATCCTCAACAAAATATTAGCAAACCAAACTCAGTTGGATTTATTCCAGGGACACAGCCTGGTTCAACATATGGAAAACAGTCAATGTGATATACCACATTAGCAAAATGAAGGATAAAAATCATATGATAACCTCAATAGATGCAATAAAAACCGGTTGACAAAATTCAACATCCGGGATCCCTGGGTGGCACAGCGGTTTAGCGCCTGCCTTTGGCCCAGGGCGCGATCCTGGAGACCCGGGATCGAATCCCACATCGGGCTCCTGGTGCAGGGAGCCTGCTTCTCCCTCTGCCTATGTCTCTGCCTCTCTCTCTCTCTCTCTCTCTCTCTCTCTCTCTGTGTGACTATCATAAATTAAAAAAAATAATAATAAAAAAAAAGTTACAAAATTCAACATCCATTTATGGTAAAAACTCCCAACAATGTGGCTAAAAAAGGAAGATACCTTAATGTAACAAAGACCGTATATGAAAAATCCACAGCTAATGTTATACTTAAAGGTAAAAAGCTGAAATCTTTTCCTCTAAGATCAGGAATAAGACATGAAGCCTACTCCCACCACTTTCATTCAACATAGTATTGAAAATTCTAGTCAGGACAATTAGAAAAGAAAAAGAAATAAAACCATTTATATTGGAAAGGAAGTAAAGAAACTGTCATTATTTGCAGATGACATATTATATATAAAAAATCCCTGAAGACGCCATAAAAAAAAACTGTTAAAGCTAATAAATTTAGTAATGTTGCAGGATATGAAATCAATATACAAAAATCTATTGCATTTTTAAACACAAATAATGAACGATCAGAAAGACAAATTAAGATAACAATCCAATTTGCAATTGTATTTTCTTGTTGCATCCTTCAGAATAAATTTAACCAAGTAGGTGAAAGACCTATATGCTCAAAACTGTAAAACCTTAAGGAAAGGAATTGAAGAAAACACAAATAAATGGAAAAGATAGGCTATGTTCATACACTGAAAGAATTAATATTGTTAAAATGTCCCCATGACTTAAAGAAATCTACAGTTTCAGTGCGATACCTAACAAAATTACAATGGCATTTTTCACATAAATAGCACAAACAATCCTGAATTTGTATAGAATCACAAAACCCCAAAGACCCAAAGCAATCTTGATAAAGAAGAACAAAGCTGAAGTATCATGCTCCCTTATTTCAAATTCTATTACAAAGCTATAGCAATTAAAACAATATGATATTGTCATAAAATACACACATAAATGGAAGAGAATAAAGAGCCCAGATATAAACACCAGCACATATGGTCAATTAATTTATGACAATGACAAACTATGGGAATAATAAGCTTTCTTCATTTATCTTCAATAAATGATGTTGGAAAAACCAGACGTCATATGCAAAAGAATGAAACGGGACTACTATCTTACATTATATACAAAACTAAATCAAAATGGATTAAATACTTGAATGTAAGGCCTGAAATCATAAAACTCCTAGAAGAAAACATAGGTGGTAATCTACTTGACATAAGTCATGGCCATGACCTTTTGAGTCTGACATCACAAGTAAAAGCAACTAAAAAAAAAAAAAAAAAAGAAAAGAAAAAAGTGAGACTACACCAAACTTCAAATCTTTTGCACAGCAAAGAAAACTATCATCAAAATGAAAAGGCAACCTACTAAATGGTGGAAAATATTTGCAAATTATGTATCTGATAAAGGATTAATATCCAAAGAATTCATTCACATAAACAATTAGCAGATCTGAACTTCTCCAAAGAAACACATCAATGGCCAACAAGTGCATTAAAATGTGTTTAGCATCATTAATCTTCAGAAAATTGTAAACTAAAATAAAAAAAAAATCACCTCTCACTTGTTAGGATGACTATTATCAAAAAGACAAGAAATGACCAGTGTTGGCAAGGGTATGAAGAAAAGGGAACGCTTGTGTTCTGTTAGTAGGAGTGTAACTTGGTGCAGCCACCATGTAAAATAGTATAGAGGTTTCTCAAAAAATTGGACTGCCAATATGATCCAGCAATTCCACTTCTAGGTATTTATCTGAAGAAAATAAAAACACTAACTCAAAAAGATACACACACTCCCATGTTCATTGTAGCACTATTTATAGCAAGCAAAATAGGAGAACAATGTGAGAGTTCATCCAAGGATAAAGAAAGTGTGGGGTATGTATGGGGTATATAAATACATACAAACATACGATGGAGTATTATTCAGATATTTAAAAAAGAGATCTTGCCATTTGTGACAACATGGATGGAGCTTGAGGGCATTATGCTAAGTGACACGAGTCTGACAGAGAAAGACATATACCATATTATCTCTCTTATATGAGGGGAAAAGTTTACAGATACAGGGAATAGATTGGTGGTTGCCATGGGGGAGTGTGATGGGGAGAAATTGAAGAGAGTCAAATTTGAAAAAAAAAACCATAAAAAACTACCATATGTGTATTTAAACTGTTATTCTAGACTCTAGAATCTGATCTATTTTAGTCTAAAGATTCAAGAAAAGCAGAGAAATCATGAGGCAGTTTTGGCAATGGAGGCTAGATACCCATAATTCATGGCACCTATCAAGATGATGCAATGATTAGATTGGGGTATATCTAAAAAGGTAGATTTAGCTTCACCTGCTGATTGATTGGGAAGGAGGTGTAATAAGATTATTAGATTAACTGGAATTGACTTTTTTCTGTTCAATCTAATTTAACTGTGAACGGTGGTGCCAATTACTAGGATGGAAAAGATCTTGGGATGAATCAGGATTGGCATGGATGTTGACTAAAAATCAAGAGATCTATTGTACATGTGCCAATTTTGAGATGTCTATTACATGTCCACTCTAGATACTGATAAGCAAGTTGAATATATGAATCTAGAGTTCATGATCCTTGGAAATGGTTGTTACTAGAACTAGCAACAGGTACCTTTGAGCCTTCTAAGGTTACTTTTTTAAACATAGTGAGAAATTGCCTTGAAAGACAAGCTTTGTGGCACGAATGTTTTTTTCTAAATGCCAGTCATTTCCTTTGCACTCTTAATTTAGCTTTACTATAAGTAAGAAGAGTTAAGTCATGCAAGACTGGTTCCCTGCCAGCTAAATTCCCAGAAAAAGAGCTGACCTTCCGTAAAACTTAATGGAGTCTGGTTATGACTCAGAACTTGGACCCTAAGCTTTGACCACGTCAGAATAAAGCCTTTTCAACTTGAAAAAGCTTGTTTTAAAGAAGGAGAGAGAGATATCTTCATGGCAATTTTAAGGCCCATTTAATTCCTACATAAGTATCCAGTGAGAGGATAATTGTAGGAATAAAGATAAAGGCACTTTTAGAAAAAAATGCAGTTATATGGTTTCAAAGCCTCAGTTTTAGTGGTTAAAATTTTGACCTCATTATAAATTGTTCCCACATGAACTTTATTCAGATACCTCTAAGTTACCATGTCCTTTCAAGTAGCCTCTAGTGGACAGTTAAACAGTAATTTTTTTTTTTCCAAAATAACTACTGAGCCTAAACCTTTTTCTCCCTGGGAATGATGCCAATTCATGTATTTGACCCATGAATTCTGGCTACTGCCCACTCTTCATAGACATGATTCAATGTAAGAAGGAAGTGCCCTAAAGAAACAGAATTTTATATGGATTTGGTTCTATGAATAACACTAGGTTAGCCAAATCTGCAGCCTAAAATGACCTAATGGAGGGATTATTTGCAGACCAGGTTTGGTCTACAAATATGTTTTTGGCAAACCAATTATTTAATAAGTTTGTTTACTTGCCAACATGTAAAGATTCAAATATTTCTCACAAAATGTGGATTCACTTCTAGTTTTATTAGACAAGATGCCCAAACTGGACACGTATTCCTTTATAGTAACAAAATCTATTTCACAGCAATTTCAACATTACCTATGGCAGGAATGTTAAGTTCACTACTGTCTCTATCTCTATTATATTAAACTCAATCCATTTACTTATTTACAATACCTGCCTGACCCTTTTAAGCATATAAATCTTAATATGCCTTGATAAACCCTTGATATATACCCTCACGTACATGTTAGTGTATCTGTGCAATTTTTAGTCAAGTTCTAGTGATAAATCAAAATTTTATAATGATTCTCATGGCATGGTACTTCCCATTAATTTCTCAAGTTTCTGAGAGAAATTTAGTCTGTACCACATTCCCATAGCCTCATTTATTTCTTGACTTTTTAAAGTTTTATTTATTTATTTAACAGAGAATGAGACAGAGAGCATAAGCTGGGGGAGCCGCAGAGGGAGCAGCAGGCTCTGTGCTGAGGGAGGAGCCCTATACGGGGCTCAATCCCAGGACCCTGTATCATGACCTGAGCTGAAGGCAGATGCTTCAACAACTGGGCCACCTAGGACTCCTCCACAGCCTCATTTATATTTATCGCTAATTCTATAGTGACTGCTGGATACTCAGGAGTACTAAATCTTGTGTGGTGAATTTGTTTAGCAGTCTCGACCTATTATGAAAACGTCTGACAACTTTTTTTTTACTATCAAAAGTAGCACTTTTTTTCCTGATCAAATTTGTTATTTGAGATGTAGGGAAAAAAAAAAAAAAAAAAAAAAAAAAAAAAAAAAAAAAAAAAAAAAAAAACACAGCCTCTATTTCATAAGTGATATTTTTATACTTCAATATATTTTCATAACATCACCTTAACCTGACCTTAATCTGAATCATCTTATTCTAAACCATAGTATTACCAAAATATATTTATTTCTGAAATAATTCTGACTCTATCATCACTAACCCTACAAAATCTCTTTGGCCTTTCATTTGTACTTCCAGGAAGCCCAATAGCAGGTATCTAATCATCCCACAACTCCTTTTTACCTTGAGTCTTCTGACTGGGTAGTCACTGTCAAAGATGCTCTCAGCTTATGTCTAAGGTTAAAATTTAGCCTGCAAGGTAGCTAAGTACTATTTATGAGGTGCTAAATACTGACATTACCCCCAAAACACAACTCTAATTATAGGGTCCTTTTCTTAGCTTAGAGACATATTAAAAAAAAAAACATATATGAAATATATCTTGAAGAATAATGCAGATATTAACAGATTGTAAGGGTATAAATTGTATGCTTTTCACCTCAAAAAAAGTTTTCTTTTTTTTTTTTTTTAAAGTTTTCTAGATAGTATATCTAAACTTAGTTACTTCTCCCAAAGTAACGTTCATGGCAGCTACTTATCTATCTCCTTTTTGGTCAACCAGGAAATAATCTCCCTACCTCTGGAGCTTCTTATTTTTACCTTCTCTATTCCTCATGTCATGTTAGACACTTCCAGGCCTTCTTCTTCTTGCCATCAGCTCTACTAGAGCACTGTACTATGACAAAAGGGTGTGCTGTGTTCTGTATTATCCGTCTTATCCTCCTGTAATTGGGACTTGACCCAAGGTCAAACAATTTAAATTCTGACTTATCAGCTGACAATGAGATCAGAACTGCTAGGACCATTATATAGATAAAAGATCCACATAGAAATCAGATAGTAGCCAAAATAGGATAAGAAAAAAGACCATGTTGTGGGGAAGTAAAATTATGAAAAAGTAAATGACACCGCTTAGTAAAGAAAGGAAAGCATACCATAAAGACAGAAAAAAAGAAATCAATATAGGTAATTATAAAAGATATCTGAGGAGTTGGTTTACCTTTTGTAAATCTTTCCGTATTTTTCAGTTTGCAGTTTTATCCTACATGTGTCCTTCCAGTTGTAGATGGAAAAGTAGTTTGAACTGTTGGTATTTTTTTCTATGTTTCCCTTTCCCCTGCTTCTATTCAAGCAAATATATAGCTCTGTGAACATTATTTTGAGAGAGGTATGAGTCTCAATAGGGCAGAAAGAAGATATAGCTTAGAAGTATATGTGCTTTTTTATGTTTGTTTTTAGTTCCCTGAACTATATATTAGGAGAACTTAATAAGTTTGTTAGAGGATTTAAGGGAAAGGGATCTATGGGCATGAGTGAAGTATGTTGGCCACAAAAAAGAAATAATGTGTGTATACCAAAAAAAAAAAAAAAAAGTAAAATAAATCTATCTCTTCCATTACTCCAGATACAGTTGAGGGGGAGGGGGAGGAAAAAGAGGAAAAAAAGCAAACTTGTTCCTTATCTGTCTTCTGTACTCACACTGTCTTCTTTCTGTGCCTGTGTCCTAATATTCTCTTGTGGAGACACCAGTCATAGTGGTCTGTTATATGACCTCACTTTAACTAGGCTTTAAAGGCCCCATCTCCAAATACAGTCATACCCTGAGGGACTAGAGGTTACAACTTCAATATATAAATTGGAAGTTACACAATTAAGCCCCTCCAAAAAGAAGTCAATGGATCTTAAGAGTAGAAGAGCATGTGTACTAAAAACAGGCAGTGCCACGGGGGGATTTGTTGAGCAAGCACCAGAGAGGATTTAACTATATGCTGCCTCTTGACAGACAAGTCCGTAGATACAAAAAAAGTCTTCTGCCCTAAGAGTGGTTTGCAATCAGTAGAAAAAGATCTGAAGGGATCTAAGCATCTGTAACAGTGGATTTCCCAGTAGTGACAACATGACAGATGATTAAGAGCCTGATTGGTTCCCTTTACTCCAACATCTTAGAGTGTGCAGGGGATCCTGGACTGTAACATAAACTTGGGGGAGATAACTGATGTTACAAAAATAAGTTATATTTTCCCCCAAGTAAAAGGCATCAAGAATTAAAATTAAAGTTGTTTTTAGAAAATAAAGACAGTTATAATTCCTTTAGACTAGATTTAGGGACTAAAATTAAAAACCTGCTATCAGAGACACCTGGGTAGCTCAGCGGTTGAGCACCTGCCTTTGGCCCAGGGCATGATCCTGGCGTTCTGGGATTGAGTCCCACATTGGGCTCCCTGCATGAGGTCTGCTTCTCTCTCTGCCTGTGTCTCTGCCTCTCTCTCTCTGTGTGTCTCTCATGAATAAATAAATAAAATCTTTAAAAAAAAAATAACCCTGCTATCATAATAGATTCACTTAATATTGTGAAGTAACTTTAGTAGACTTCTATCCTTATAACCAGAGGAATCGAACTTAAACAGAAAATAAAACTTACTAAAAGTTGCTATGGATGGTGGCAAAGTATACAATCAGAAGATACCCCTCTCAATCTTGTGCTGATATATACAGTGTAGTAATTAAACTGTCCACCTATAGTGTAAGGATCACATGCCCATTGAGTGTAAGGTTCTGAAGGACCTTGTAGCTAATGTTTGAGAGAAGTTCCAAGAGAATATGGCATGCACTGGTGAAAAAGGGATTAACTACAGACCATGTTGCCTGCTGGAAGCAGATAAGAAAAGTCAGAGATAGCTTCTGACTCTGTTTCTGGAAACATTTCCTGCTTGTAGGCAAATTCTGAAATCATTAAAAGCTCATTATGCATGCACATTACTGAATTCAAACAAATTCCCACTTCTGTTACAATGGTTAAAAATGAGCTCCTGGTAAGTTGAAGGCTAGAATCTTACTATAAAGAGAAGTTCACAGGAGAGATTGGGCCCTAACAAAACTTCAACCTTTCTGAAACCTTCCTATCCTAACATATCTGTTGTGCTAAGAAGGAGGCTCAAAGTGAATGAAAACTCCCTTTTTTTTTTCACTCCAATTTAACAACCTACCAATCCCTGATAAATAGAGGTATTTCCAAATTTTTCAGTTAGGACCTAAGGCTTGAATATAGTGAGATCCAAAGAGCAACAGTCAAATGTAAATAAAGTCTCCCTGATGCTGTGTCTCTATACCCCACCCTTAAGAATCATGTATTATTTACCATTATTAGGAAGATGGATTTTTGAGGACTGGGTTGTCCCTAAGCAACATGAAAACTTGCAGATATAATACTCCAGGCCACTTCACAGTAGTTATGTTTCACCGGTCAAATCAACATGGCTGTGTGATACACAGTTTAATACCTCCAAAGGCTGACTCAAATCTTTACCAAATCTTAGATGCTTAACAATTTCTTGACCAGGTTATAAGAAATGCTTTCAGCAGTTAAAGTCACTGTTGGCTAGAGAGTCTTCTTGGGGACAATCAATCCCTCAAAAAGTAGAATATGCGAGAATTAGCATTGTGGACAAAGGGACAGACTATACTATCACTGAGTGAGACATTGATCAGATACTCATGGAATTCACCATTCTTCGACCATGCTTTAACAATAATGTTGATATTAATAGTATTAGATGGGGGGTTATATTGCAGGGCAATTTCTTGTTCTCTGGGATGGAAATTCAGAAGATTTTATTTTCTAAACCACATTATGATTTTTTAAAAATGTATATTACTAGTGGTTCAATTTTCAGTTTAGGCATTCTGTTTAAACAAGGTGTGGAGAATGTACCAGAAGATTGTGTGAGAAAAAAATACATGAGCAACCTCTGGAGAGTGTGGATGCAGAGAGTGACAACAGATATTCATCTAGCCTGTGACTGGCTTCTGATAGCATGACAGCATTAGTCTTAGACTTTCTTTTTGAGGAAGAGAGGGTGTTTCAGTGGTAGGCAGATCTTGTTGAGAAGGGAAATATATTGGTTAGTTTTGTGAAGCAGATACTGTGTATATATGGATAGAACAAAGGAGCATCAATTAATGTCTAGGTGGCTTATACATCTTCAAAGGGCATCTTCACCTGCTTGCTTCCCCTGATGAGCCCAAACAAACACACTCTTCATGTAACTGAGTCTCCTTCATGCCACAGCTGATTTGTCTGCAGGTTGGGTATATGAATTATGGAGAGTCAATCTATTAATCTGTTAGGTAGCCTTGTGACCTCAGATTCTTCCTTCAGACTTTGGCCTTGGGTTACCAAGAACCTGTCAGCAGCAGAGTAACTGAACATAGAAAAATTAGGATGTAGAGAGGGTATCAGGGAAAAACAAAGCAAAGTTAAACAAAACAAACAGCAAAATACAACTGAATGCAGCTATTTAAAGCTATGTAAAGCCAGGGGCATCTGGGTGGCTCCATGGGTTAGGTCATGATCTCGTGGTTGTAAGATCCAGTCCCACATTCAGCTCCAAGCTCACTAAGGAGTCTGCGTGAGACTCTTCCTCTCCTTCTGCCTCTGCCTCCCTTCCTGCTCTCTTGTGAATAAATTAAAAAAAAGAAAATCTATGTGAAGCCAATGCAAGGAAGCAGAATATATGTATTAATACAGACTGCCAATTGGTATGAAGCGGAAATTGTAGCAAAGGGACATTGAAGAGACAAGACCACACAGGTGCTGAGCTACCTGAGTTACCAGGACAGTTTCTGGTCTACATGATTCCCTTGGAATAACTGCATTTCTCCCCTGCCTCCATCCATCTTTCTTAAGATAGTTTTTATTTTCCTTTCTTCTGATCTACTCTCACAACAAAAGCTTGTTGTAACTTTTAACTACAACTAGTTAATAATCTGTATTCTTTCTCACATAACCACATGTAATAAATGTATCTTCATTGTCAATATATACATATTAACCACTCATTAAATGGTTGCTTCTCATCCAAACTTGATGTTGAAAATTTTTCTGTCAAATTTCAATTTGTGGGGCTTAGAGAAAATTGTCAATTAGACTCTGGAAATAACATATTTAAAAAGAAATAATAGATGAGGAGTTCTATTGAAAGGAATATATTATAGATGAGAAAATCTGGGTGGCTCAGTTGGGTGGCTCAGTCAGTTAAGTGTCTGCCTTCAGCTCAGGTCACCATTCCACTGTCCTGGGATCAAGGTCTCTGTTGGTCTTCCGGCTCAGCATGGACTCTGCTTCTCCCTCTGCCCTTCCCTCCTGCTGGTGATCTTTCTCACTTTCTCTCTCAAATAAATAAACAAGAATCTTTAAAAAAGAGAGAAGATCTGGAAAGTACTTACAGACTCAAGTCTCTATAAGCCACTGTAGAGCAACAATGCAATAAATCAAGCAAGTTTTTTTCAAAGATACTATTGCAAACTTCTATTTAGCACTATTTTTTAATGAGACAGATCCATCAGTCAAATTACATACATGAGTGATACCATGTTCAATAAAAGACATCAATCAAAAAGGCTGAGGGTGGAGTCTCTATATAAAAAAATATCAATTCTATGCTGCAGAGATGAATCTAGTATTTGGTGGAATAGGTTCTAGGTTAGAATAGAAAGGAAATAGAAGTAAGGCATTTGGAGAATACGAGATAAAACACTTGACCAGATGGTAAGTATGGGTGACTCCCTCCTGATCAATATAGCAAAATTTCAACAGATGACATATCAACATTATATTAATGTTAAACTTCTGATTAGAATTATTAATAACTAGATAACTAGATAATAATTATAATTATTTTAGCAAAAGAACAAATATATATTTAATAGTTGAGGCAATTTTCTTTTTTTTGTTAAGATTTTTATTTTATTTATTTGACAGAGAAAGAGCCCAAGCATGGGGAGCATAGGCAGAGGGAGAGGGAGAAGTGGCTCCCTGCTGCTTAGCAGGGAGCCCAATGTAGGACTTAATTCCAGGACCCCGGGATCATGACCTAAGCTGAAGGCAAACACTTAACCTACTGAGCCACCCAGGTACCCCAACAACTTACTATCTATAGTATAGTTAGCAGTAAGAAAACCTGAAAATCTAACTTTTTAATAAAATTAAGAAAAAACTTCTTGATAAACTAGAAAACAGAATCTTGGTAATAAAATGACCATGCAATTTTAATACATATTAAATTAGTAAAAAAAAAAATAATCTATGAGCATAGCAGGGCATTTAATCTCCACTATAAGAAAGCAGTTTCTATATATATACAATTCCATAATTGAAAAGTATGACTACACAAAAGTCCTCTAGGAATTCTCAAAAATCAATTTCTAGCAGCACATTTTAAAAGAACATAAGGGAAATTAATGAGGACAAAAAAGAAGAAAAGAAAAAGAAAAAAAAACAGTGCTTTTTGAAAGTAGTATACAAGGTAAAAGGGTAATAAAGGGTAAGACTCACTTTTTTATTATGAGATAAAGGTAATTGATGGCAGAATGAAAAAAAGATTTGCCTAATACTGTTTCTAAGAGAATTTCAAAATTAGGAAGGGTAGAATAAGTATGTTTCAGAAGCAATTCAACCTATGAGAAGCAAATAAATACCACGAAAGTTCCAACAGGACTTCAGATTCAGATGAACTACATCATAGACAGAACACACCCTTAAGAGAGGTCAAATATTGTCAGCCATTCTTTAAAAATTTTACAAAAAATAGCAGTGTTTGAAAATTGGGAGTAGAAAAATTTGACTTTCTTTCTGAATGCATGAAAAAAATCATCTTCAAAACTCTAAAACAAGTGGCTATCAATCGGTACAAAATATCTTAATGGAACTGGAAAAGTACATAGTTTAGCATAAAAGGAGGCAGCAGAACAAACACAAAGCAGGCCCTGGAAAGAGAATGCCTGCCCTCAAGAACTGGCTATTCCAAATATTATTTGCCCTATAATTTAATTTTAACTTTACCTTTAAATTTAATCTCCTTGCACCTAAGTTTTCTCAACCATAAAATGAGGGAAACAGCACAGAAGTCTTAGATTTGTGGAAACATTAAGTAAAATAATCAAGGTAAGGTGCCTTAGAAAAATGCTTTGCATGCAATAAAACATTCAATAAATTTAAACCATAACTATTACTATTACCACAACCACTATCCCCATCATTACTACTACTGTGGCTTTTTAAAGTATTAAGTATTTGGTGCTAAACTATTTTTTTCATAGTAATACTCAAATTGAACATTTCTATCTGGTTTCAAACAAAAGCTGAAATCAATACACTGTATTAGGCATTCCTGCAATAGATAGGTTGGAATGTATGATGTCTATGATCCTCCCAAAGATTAGTAAAATTGGTGTACTTTTAATGGCTAATTAGTAAATGGATAAATGGATAAATGCGATGGCTGCATATTTAATGAACTTAGGAAAATATGATCCAATCATGCTTGGAAGGGTCAGTTATGACCCATTCAGGCAGAAATTGGTGGCCTCTGTTTGCAGTTCAGCATTTCACAAGTACTGAATGTTATCATTTATGTGACACATTAAATGAATGTGCAATGCTCACTGGTTAAAGTGATGAGAACTGTTATATATCAAATTTCTCCCTCTGTTAAGCCACAAAATATAAGTTGATGATCAAATAATCATTAAGATGTTCTTAATGAGCTAAAATTTTGCATAAGGTTGAAACCAATACTGTATAGTTGATTTCCTATTTTATATACATGAAAGATGAGCAAGCCTTACATGCCATAATAATTACAGCAGATAAATGTATGTTTGTATGAATACTATTCAAAACAGATAATTCTTAAATTTTTCTAATTAAAAACAAAATTTTACAAAAATTTCCTAGTTATGACTTGAACAACACCTTCTTTAAGTTACTTTGTCATGCTCAGGGATTGCACAAAAATAATTTATGATTATATCATCCAGCAACACCAAGTACATCATTAAGAAGAATTCCAACACAAACAGAGTAGAAGCAGAGTAATTCTGGAGAATGAAACAGACATAATTTGATATGAAAGTTTTCTAAAATTTTGGGCGGAGCATTAATATACATTAATATATATTAATATAATATTAATATATTTTTAAATAATATTGAACAAAAGCTCCTCACAAAGAATGGCAATCCTTTATTTTTTAAGTGGAAGAATTAGTAGTCTTTGCTACATTCTCTTAGATTTAATCTTCAAGAAACCAGCAAAACCAGAAACAGAAATGGAAACCTCCCCTTTGAAGAAACTACATCTGTAGTCCCAAACCAAAATATTTATAGGCTGCCAAAACCAGGGAAAATCAAAAAAGCATGGAAAATGTCAGGAAAGGATGATTGCAGCTGATTTCAGATCCAGATGGTAGAACACAGTTCCCCAAAGTGGAATATCCTGAGGGCCAAAACAAGCATAGTGTGCACAGGCTGATGGTGAATGCTTCCCTCGACCCTATAGGGTATCACTGAGGACAGGGGAGGTGGTGCTGAATGAGTAAACACAAAGTCACAATCTTTTTAGGATGCAGCACATCAGCAAAGGTCGGTTTCGTCAGTAAACGAGGAGCAACCCTAAAAATGCTAATCTCATTTATGTGAAAAAAACAAGGATTAAAGGGACTTTCTTACGGGAGTGGCTGGCTGGCTCTGTAAGTAGAGCATTCGACTCTTGATCTTGGGTTTGTGATTTAGAGCCCCATGTTCCAGGTACAGATTACTTTTAAAAAGACTCTTTTCCATACAAACATATACACATTTATGTTTTGTAGAAAAAGTAGTCTGTAGTACAAACCAGTGTTAGCTGCTGCTAGCTATATTAGTAAGAATTCACTTTGTTCAAAGATAACATGGAAAAAAACAGATCTATAAAGATGATAGAAGATAAGCAGAACAAAGGCTCAACAAAGGAAAAAAAAACAGATAAAGAACACTTATCCAAAAAACATATTGTCACTGAGCAAATGCAGTGTATACAAGTGTGCCACCATGAACAAAGTGGTAAAGGAAGCCACTAAAGAATTCAAATCAGGGAGGAAAGAATGAATGGATATATTTACGACTTTTCTCCCTTTTTAAAATATTTTTTGTAATTAATATTTTTTTTAAATGGGCTCCACAACCAGCACAGAGCCCAATGTGGAACTTGAACTCACAACCTTGAGATCAAGACCTGAGCTGAGATCAAGAGTTGGACACTTACTCAACTATGCCCCCAGGCACCCTTGCCCCCTTTGTAAAAACTAGGTTGGTTTTTGTATTTTTTCTTTATATATTTTAGATATGAAACCCGTCAAAAATATAATTTGCAAATATTTTCTCTCATGCTGTGACTTGCCTTCTCACTATTGTGTTCCTTAATGCACCAAAGTTTTAAATTTTCATAAAATCTAATTTGTCTATTTTTCTTTCTTTGTGCTTCTTCTATCACATCCAAGAAATCATTGTCAAATCCAAAGTCATAAATATTTTACCCTATATTTCCTTGTAAAAATATAGTTTTACTGAAAAAAAGTATAGTTTTAGTTCTTTAAATTTTGATCCATATTGAATTAATTTTTGCCTGTAAATTCCAACTTTATTTTATTCCATTGGATTTCAATTTGTGGATATCCATGTGGATCAACATTTTTTGAAAAGATTGGCCTTTTGAGGCACCTGTTAAGCAGCTGCCTTCAGCTCAGGTCATGATCTCAGGGTCTTGGGATGGAGCCCTGCATTGGACTTCCTGCTTAGTAGGGAGCCTGCTTCTCCATCTCTTATTCCCCCTGCTTGTGCTCTGTCAAATATATATATATATATATATATATATATATATATATATATAATCTTAAAGAAGAAAAAAAGAATTGCCCTTTCTCCATTGAATGGTCTTGGGACTCCTGTTGAAATCACTTAACCATGCACATTATTAGGATTAAGTTCTGGGCTATTATATTCATCCTGTCTTTATGCCAATATCACACTGTTTTGATTATTGCAGCTTTGTAGTTGGTTTTGAAAATAGGTAATATGAGAACTTCAAAAGTGTCATTTTTGCAATTGCTTAGGTCATTGGGGTCTTCCAGATTTTGTATTCATTTTATGATGGAATTTTTTTATTTTTGCAAAAAAAACACCATTGGAATTTGATAGAGATTGTATTTTGAATCTGTAGATTGCTTTGACTAACGTTAACACTAATAATAGTAAGTCTTTCAATCCATGTACACAGGATGTCTTTTCATTTATTTGTGTCTGATTTCTTTCAGTAACATCTTGTAGTTTTCATTGTTTAAGTGTTTCATCTCTTTGGTTAAGTTTATTCTTATTTTACTTTTTCTGATGCTATTATCAATGAAATTGTTATCTAATTTCCTTTTTGGATTATTTATTGTTAGTGTATAGAAACAACACTGAGTTTTGTTTAGTGATTTTGTATGCTGTAGTTGTGTTAATTTATTAGTCCTAACAGGTTTTTTTGTTTTTTGTTTTTTTTAGGGGTAAAATCTCTAGGATATTACACATATAAAATCATGTATTCTGCTAACAAAGATAATTTTACTTCTTCATTATTTAAACATCTTTTATGCCTTTTTCCTGCCTAATTTTCTTGGCTAGAACTTCTAAGTACTATGTTGAATGGAAGTAGTAAAAGTAGGCATCCATGTATTGTTCATGATATTTTTATCTCCAAGAAGATATTTCTATATAGAATAATCTTAAGTGAAATATAATGATCTGAATCTAGAACAGAAAACCAAAATTGAAATAGAATTGAGATAGTTTTTGTACTACCAATGAGATCATTACTCCAAAGGGACATAGGTCTCTAAAAGCTAAAGGATTGCAATAAACATATTACAAACAGTCTTTACATTAGCACTTAATTCTTATCTCAGAATACATTTTCTAAACATCTACTTTCATAATTTTTTGGCATAATACTGGGTTACTTATTTGGCATAATACTGGGTTACTTATTTGTTGTTTTTATCATTTGCTTTGAAATAGCGCTGACTGTGGCTTCCCAACTACACAGTGTATACATATTGCATTTGCTGAACTACACTTGTGTATGTTAAAATTCATCTTACTTCCTTGGAAGCAGGCTCATTTTTTAAGGGGAACTTTTTATCACTTCTCTCAAAAGCCCCATGACTCTGGCTAGATAATACACCAACTGGTGGTAGATCACATGAAATACTATTAAAATGCACTATTAATAACACTAATTAATTAGTAACACTATTAATCAGTGTTATTAATATGATTGTTTTATATTTTCACAAACTTTAGTCTGTGCCTGTGTGCACACATACACATACAATGCATCAGCATCACCAATGACATATGTCTCAGGATGAATATAATAAATTTTAGTTAGGTCATTATTAAAAACTTCTGTCTTTGAGGAAGGGTTAAAATTTAAAGTTGATACTATTAAATTTTTAGAATAGAGAAAATTAAATCTCGACTCAGCAAAGAATGCTGAAAATAATAATTTGATTTAGCATAATATAAGTGCCAGTTGACCTTATTAACACACTTGAAAGCCATGCTTTATTATTCTCAGGAAGATGCCTGTGTTGCAAGAATACTTCACTGGCCAAAGACTATTTCAAAGTATTAGGTTCTTTCTCTATTGGAATAGTTTGAGAGGACCCTTGTTCACATCATGTGGTTATCTGCAAGAGAAAGAAAAACAACATCATAGTAGATTTCTTATTTTTCATTTATTAAGGAAGTCCTTGTCAGCACAAAATAATGTTAGATAGTATTTCCTCAGCTAATTTAGGCAATTAAAAGTCTCCCTTAAACATTTATAAAATTTACCAACGGAGTCTCTCTCCTCTGAAAAGAAACTAACAGGAAAGCTATTTTCGTTAAAAAAATACAAAAATCTTACCTGGAAGCAAATGTTACTTTCAGTTAAATTTAAGTCAATACATATTTGTTAAGCCCCAACAATCCTCTAGACATTAGACAAGCTGATATAGAGATAATATTAATTAGGCAATAAATGTTTTCAATGTCAATAATATTGAGATTATTGCACACAAAAGAAAATATTTAAAAAATTGAATTAATATTGTGAAAGAGACACAAAAGTGACCTTTTACCAAAACATCCTAAAATGTAGATGCACTACTTAGGCATTTATGTAAAGTAAAATTCAACTCCAGAGAAGGCACTGGGCTTTGTGGTCAATACCACACCTACCTTACAGTAACAATAAATGAAAGCACATAGATAAAATCTTGGTCTATAGTCAACCACTTTACAAAGATGATCATTTATGATTATGGTTATGATTATTATGATAATAATGTTCCTTTAATGGATACATCATATACATCTCTTAACACATCAAGAAAATAAAAGTAGCATTTTTTAATTTCTTAATGGTCCATGTAATAGTTTTAAATAAAATGACAGTAATAATCTGGAACTTTCTTTTTCTGTCTGCAGAGTGCAAGTCAATAGCATTTGTCTGGCCACAAAGAAAGGAACACTGGGAGATGCTGGAGATGTTACACCCCCAACATTATAACCTCCAAAATAATTTTTAAGTTTCCCTTTTTTTCCCATTTTGATTCTGCAAAATGAGTACCTTTGCAATAAGACAAGTTAAAAAAGAGTCTTGGTGGAAAACTATAATGGAGCATAAATTATTTTTCATATCAAGGAACAGGACAGTTAATAGGGAGAAATCCATTAAGGGCAAAGATTACTCTGATCAGGAAGAAGTCTACCATGAGAACAGAGCATAGTTATCAGCTTGTTGCCCTGAAAAAGCATGATGCATCAAAACGCCACTGTTGTATGCTATTGTGAGGTAATAAAAACGTTGGCCTAATAAATCAACTTAAATGTACCCATGATCATACATACGGAACTGTATGAGTCTATACCTTTACTTTGCATTAACATGCTGAATGCTTTCGGATTTATAGGATGTTTTTCTTTTTCAACATCTGGAGTCCCTGAAGATTATGTTTTTCCTACTTCTTACAGACGTCAAAATATTTTTTCCACTTGTTTCTTTTTCCAAACATTGCTTTTGTAGCTTTTTATTCCCCTTATAGTCCATGACCAGAATCATATCCTGTGGCCCATACTGAACGACTTTCCTTAAGTACTAAAAATAAATTTAAAAAAAAAAAAAGATATGAAATTTTATATATCCTTTGCACCACGTAAATTTGTTTTTAATTTTATTTATTTATTCATAAGAGACACAGAGAAAGAGAGAGGCAGAGACACAGGCAGAGGGAAAATTAGGCTCCATGCAGAGATCCGGATGCAGGACTCAATCCTGGGACCACACCCTGGGCCAAAGGCCATGCTAAACCACTGAGCCACCCGGGCTGCCCACACCCTGTAAAATTCTATTGTCTATGGAACTTGGTGAGTTAGGTAGAGGAAAAATAGCAATAACAAATTAAGAAATCAATGAAATAAGAGTTATACTCTTGATCTTCCCATGCAGTAGAGGTACAGTGTATAGGAATATGATGCTATTATTTTCTCAAAATGAGTGCAACAACATTAAAATAGCCATTACAAGATTGATTTTTACAACTGATAGGGTAAAACTTCTAAACTTGACATTTAGCTAAAATATTGCCTTAGAGAAAGCTGGCAGAGTAGGAGGATCCTAGTCCCATGGATACACTTAAGTTAACACCCACATCAGAGTAAATAACCCAGAAAATGACCTGAAGACTGACAGAACAGACTCTACAGCTAAATGTAAAAAAAGAGGCCACACAGAGGGTAGGAAGGGCAGAGATGTGGTTAAAAGCCTTGACTTCCCCACAGGAGGAAGGGGCTCTGCAGGCTTGGAAAAGGGACAGGAGCAGACCCATTTCAGGTACTAAAGGGACCCACCTGGGAAGACAAATTCCCATAACATTTGGCTTTGAAAATCAGAGAGACCTGATTTAAAATGTTCTTACAATCAGAGAAGCTTAACATCTGAAGCTTTAAAATCAGCATACTCACCTCTGGGAGAGCCAAACTGCAAGGAGATAGGACAAAGAGTGCCCGCCCTTAAAGATACAGCAGAGCAAACAGCCTTCCTGAGATACAGTATAGAAGAAGAAGACATGAAAAAGACCTGGAGTATATGAGAAGAAGAGCATGTGCCTGAGGGAAAGCCATCTTTGGGAGACTTCTCCAAGAACAAAAGAGCTGGTATACACAGTTTCCCTCCCATATTCCCTACCCAGCCTAGATAAAGGGACACCTGCAGGAATCAGCCTAGCATGAACACTCTCCACCTAACTTGCTAAGAGCAGACCTTGCCCTAATGCTCTTCTGGGGACCCACTCCTTCAACCTGCTGCTTGGCTGAAATACACAGCAAAGCAGCAGCCTTGACACAGATCAACACCATTCCAAACGGGAGAGGGGAAAAAAACCACACTTACCACTTCCCCAGCAGTGGGCTAGGGGAAGACATCTAGTGCACCTGAAGGACCTGCCCACCAAGCTTCTCAGGGGACAACACGAGGAGAGCACCCTGTAGTTCAGTGCCACTAAAGCTCTAGGAAATGCCTGTCTGGCTTAAATCAAGCCCAAGGCAGACCCAGACTGGTCCATTAATGATACAAGGACCAACAACAGGCAAAGAACAGCTCAGCCACAACAGTAGGGTGCATGTGACAAACATAGAGGACAGCCCTGAAGCACTAGGTTGTAATGAACAAATAATACTTAATTTTTTAAACAATTATTTATTTTAGAGACAATGAGCAAGTGAGGGGAGAGGCAGAGAGAGAGAGAGAGAGAGAATCCTGAAGAATACTCCCCAATGAGCACTGAGCCCTACCCTGGGCTACATCTCAGGACCCTGAGATCATGACCTGAGCTGAAGCCAAGAGCTGGCCACTCAACCAACTGAGCCACTCAGGTGCCCTAGAACATCTTTATAAGGCAACTATTTTCAAGGGCAAGAGACACAGCTGCCTTCCTAAAACATAGAAACAGATATGGGGGGTTAGACAAAATAACAAGACAAATGATTTCCCAAGTGAAAGAACAGGACAAAAACCACAGGAAGAGAACTAAATAAAACAAAGGTAAGTAATAGGACTGAAAATTTAAAACAATGGTTACAAAGATAATTCACTGGACTTGAGAAAAGAATAGAGGACCTCAACAAAGAGATACAAAACAAAAAAAGAACAAATCAGAGATGAAGAACTCATTTACTAAAATTAAAAATCCACTAGATGGAATAAATAGACGAGAGGAAAAGAAGAATCAATCAGCAATCTGGAGGACACAGTAATGGAAAGCAATCAGGTGAGAGAAAAATTAGTAATAGAATGTGAAAATAGATGAAGGAATCTCAGCAACACCATCAACTATAATAATATTCACATTGTAGGGATCCCAGAAAAAGAGAGAAAAGGAGGCAGGCAATTTATTTTAAGAAATAATAACTGAAAACTTTCCAAATCTGGGAAACAGAAATGCAGATTCAGAAATCAGAGTCCCCAATAAAATCAATCAAAGGAGGTCCACACTAAGACACATAGCAATTAAAATGTCAAAAAGTAGTGATAAAGGGATAGTTTTAAAAGCAGCAAGAGAAGACTGTTACATACAAGGCGAAACCCCCATGTGGCTATCAGATTTTTCAGCAGAAACTATGTAGCCCAAGAGAGAATGGCATGATATATTCAAATGCTGAAAGGGAAAAAAAAATGCAGCCAGGAATTCTCTATCCAGCCATGCTATCCTTCAGAATAACAGGAGAGATAAAGAGTTTCCCAGGCAAACAGAAGTTAAAGGAACTCATGACCACTAAGCCAGCCCCACAAGAAATGTTAAAGAGGATTCTTCCATTGGAAAGAAAAGGCCATAAGTAGGAGTAAAAAAAAAAAAGTAGGAAGCACCAAAGCACTAAAATTAAGTGTATCTGTAGAAATCAGTCAAGGGATTCACAAAGTAAAAGAATGTAAAGTATACCTAAAACTGCATACCTAAAACTGGGGAGATGAGTTAAAATTTAGTGCTTTTAGAATGGGTTCAAGCTTAAGCAAACGTCAACATAAATCAGACTGAAAAAAAAAAACCATAAATCAGACTGCTATATGCATAAGATGTTATATACAAACTCAATATGGTAACCACAAATCAAAAACCAGTGATATGCAGAAAATAAAAAGAATCCAAGTATATCACTAAGAAAGCCATAAAACAACCATAAAACGAGTAACAAATAGCAGTTAGGACATACATATCAATCATTTCTTTAAATGTAAATGGACTAAACACTGCAAATCAAAGACATACAGATGGCCAATAGACACTTGAAAAGATCCCAAACGTCACTCATCATTAGGAAAATGCAAATCAAAATCACAATGAGATATCACCTCACACCTATCAGAATGACTAAAATAAAAAACACAAGAAAAAAATGTTGGCAAGGATAGGAGAAAAAGGAACCCTCTTGCACTGTTGGTGGGAATGCCAACTGGTGCAGCCACTGTGGAAAGCAATATAGAGGCTCCTCAAAAAATTAAAAATAGAACTATCATATGATCCAGTAACTCCAATACTGGATATTTACAAAAACACTAATTGAAAAGATATATGCACTCCTACATTTTTGCAGCATTATTTACAATAGCCAGATTTTGGAAGCAGCCTGCGTCCATTGAGGTGAATAAAGAAGCATATAAATAATGGAATATTATTCAGTTGTAAAGAAAGAATAAAATCTTGCCCTGTGCAACAACAGGGATGGATCTAAAGGATATAATGCTAAGTGAATTAAGTCAGTCAAAGAAAGACAAATACTATATAATTTTACTCACATTGGAATGGAATTTAAAAAAAAAAAAACAATAAAGAAAGACAAAAACAAACAAACAAACAAACAAAAAAAACAAACTCAGACTCTTAAGTACAAAGAACTGATGGTTACCAAAGGAGGTGGTGGGACAATGGGTGAAATAAATGAAGGGCATTACAGAATACACTTAACGTGATGAGTGCTGATTAACATATAGAATTGTTGAATCACTATATTGTACACACAAAACTAACACTGTATATTGAAATGGAGTTAAAGGGATTTTAACCTTATAAGTTTTACCTCCTGATCTCATTCATACAGATTCCATACAGTTATAATTGAGTATGAGTTCTTTTGTTTCTTACACAGATTTAGCATATATTCAGTTGATTTTGATCACTTGAGTTAGACTTTGAAATACATGATCTACCATATGTGACACTCCTAAATTTCAGTTTCATAGAAACAAAATCACCATGCCAACTTGGATAGCATAGTTAGTCATTTTCTGCATAAGAGATACAGTACTCCAAACACATGGCTTTGTAACACAAGATTTTGCACTGGGAGAAACATAGAGGTGAGCCAGTAATTTTTTTTGCACTTCCCCATCTGATAATTATTACAAAACTGTAGGAGATATGCCCTCAAGTAATAGAATAAACTAGTTACAGCTATGTAAAAACCTTAAATTTTTAATCCTTTTTCTCCACTATGAATAATTAATTATCACCTTTTGCCATTTGTTGTTTTTGTTTTGTTTTTTAAGTAGCCTTTATGCCCAGCATGGAGCCCAACGTAGGGCTTGAACTCATGACCCTGAGATCAAGACCTGAGCTGAGATCAAGAGTCAGACACATACACACCTGACTGAGCCACCCAGGTACCCCTCACTTTTTGCTATTTGATGGAAAATCTTGGCAAGTGTTCATTGGAGTATATTTTGATTTTAGTTTTACTAAATGATGACAAGCCCTGCTTTTGCTGGTACCATTTTAAGTACTATCTATAACTCCCAAGACTCTACTGTAGATAATAGTTTGTAAACTCCTCTGCTTCCTTCAAATATTGTCTCATTCCTACCATAGTGGCCTTATACAAAAAGCCTAGTGGCCTTGCATAGTTCTTTATTTACCACTTCGTATGAATGTTAAGATCTTATGCAGTTTTGTGACTTATTAGCATTTAGTTTCACTTTAATAATTGCAGAATTCTTCCATGAAATAGAACAAGAAAACGAGTAAGAGCTTCTGGGACTAACCAGAACCAGAAGTGTAGCTTGGCTACACTTGCCAGGCACCATGTAGTAACCTATAGATGTTGGAGTGTTATGTGTTTACAAGCAAAACATAGCTTTGAGAAAAATAGTAGGAATTTCCTCCAAACCAGCAGTTATTGAGATTGGATTCCATTTTTAAAAGGAAACAGGATACAATCTAACTGTTGAATGGAAGGATGGCTAAGAGGTGGCATGATCTGCTTATAATGGAATTTCAAAGAAATTGAAAAAAAAATCATTTAGTAGATAGGAAACAAACACCCATGTGTTTTCGAAACTATTCAGAAAATAGATTAGAATATTTGCATTTATGACCAGAGACAGAATCAATTGATCGCTTTCTCTGTCCATTAGTGCTTAAATATAAAAGTATGCATTTTAAAATTTGAGCTATTGTCCATTACAATTAAGCAAATGCTGCTTAAACATTATATTTGAAATATTTAAATTACATTAATGGTCTAAAACCACTAATTGTCTCTGTACAAATTATTTCAGATTCTTAAGGATGTTCAATTAAACATGTATATTCAAGAATGCATCACTTAAAAATTAGACATTTTTAGAAACATAGATTGAGCAATATTAATTTTTGGTTTTCTGACAAAAAGGATGGCAAGTGTTTTTTAATAGACAATTAACTGAATTGTATTTAGAAAGACTGAAATTCATGAAAATGAATCAGCACCTAAGATTTGTTAATTTAGCAACTGATGTGTAATTGATAACTATTAGAACTACATTTTATATTGTTACATGAAATTGAAATAAGTATATTACACTGCAACTCTGTTAATTGGATTTAATAAAATATTTTGAAGTGAAGTAGGCTTAACATTGACCAGAAAAATAAAAGAAACTTAAAATAATCTTTGAATTATACTGTAGCTTCACATAAGCTTGAGTAAACATAGTTCCATACCATTACCCCTGTGGTCCACAGAGATTGCCACTGAAATTGGTTTGGTAAATTCTTCCATGTTAGGCATATCAACTGGCTATTAGCTAATGAAGGGAGAGAATGGAATTGTATTGGGATTCTCTTAGTGATTTGTATTGCACTGGGTGGTCAACATCTTTAAATTGCTACCATGTGGCAGCCCTGGTGGCTAAGGGTTTAGCACCACCTTCAGCCCGGGGTGTGATGCTGGATTGAGTCTCATGTCGGGCTCCCCTCACAGAGCCTGCTTCTCCTTCTCCCTCTGCTGTGTCTCTGCTCCCCGCCCCCCTTTGTCTCTAATAAAATAAAATCGTAAAAAAAAAAATGCTACCATGTAATTTTGTTGCTCTAATTATTAAGAGGATATTACCTCTACCAAATCTGGAGTCTATTTCAACATCTCAGTTATATGCTTTTAGTTACACTATCCACTTTGAAATGGGTAGTTTTGGGAGAACTTGGGTAAATTTAGATGCTCAACATTTGCACACCACACTTCCTTTTCTTTTTCTTTCTTTAAAATATTTCATTTCTTTATTCATGAGAAATGCAGAGAGAGAGAGAGAGGCAGAGAGATCAGCAAGGGAGAAGAAGGCTCCCTGCAGGGAGCAGGATGTGGGACTCCATCCCAGGACCCCAGGTCACACCCTGAGCCGAAGGCAGATCACTGAGCCACCTAGGCATTCCCCATGCTTCCCTTTCTTGAGCTAATGCACCCCTTGGATGCCTTTAAGAAGCCCACCATTTGAAAATACTGAATATTGCACTTTAAAATATTCACTTGAGAAAAACATAATTTGACTTTATAGATACAGAGACTTATGCAATGTCCTGTTTTATTTAATCCTCCCCAAGTATGTCAGGCATGAACTTCTCCAGTGTTGCTTCTTTGTATTCAGCTTTAAAGGTGGTTTAAGGGAACCTCAGCTCAGTGGGTTAAGTAACTGCCTTTGTCTCAGGTCATGATCTCAAGGGCCTGAGATTGTGCCCCACACAGCAGGCTCCCTCCTCAGCAGACATTCTGCTTCTCCCTCTCCCTTTGCCCCTCTCCCAGCTCAAGCTTTCTCTTTCTCTCTCTCTCTCTCAAATAAATAAAAAAATTTAAAGTAAAGATGGTTTAAATACTTGCATTAAAAATATCAAGCAAGCCAAGTCATTGAATAGATAGCATCTTTGTTTCTGTTAAACAATACAAAGGTCTTTGTTTTTGTTCTACTGGGCAAGTACTTCCCTAGATATGCAAATAAAACTCATTGTCTTTCCCAGAACAATTGATAGGAGACCATATTAGTCTTATTTTATGGGATTATTTTTTTAACAACGATTGTACCACACTAGGCAGGTCATCACTTTTTGTTCTTAGAGCTGTTTCTTCCCTCTATTATATTGAGTGAATTAGGTCAATAGACATGAACTTCCTCTTTTCTGCCTCCTTAAGTTGAAGTTCTTTGCCTTCCTCTCTCATAATTTTTTTCTGTCCTAGCTTCAGAATATGAGCCTCTACTGTTCAAGGCCAACTCTCTAACTAAGCTCTTTGCTTCTCTCCCTTTTAACCTACCTCTAAGATTACACTAGCACCCAGCTCCCCCCTCTATCTTAGACCTCTGTGGTGGTTCTCTAAACAAGTAAATGAACCACCACACTGGAACCAAAAACAAAATCCAGCAAAACCACACTCCCAAACCCTCTGTACCCTACCCCCAGTTGGTTTTTATTCAGGTATTTTCACAATTGTTTACACATACATATACAAATGTGTGTGGGAGAAAAAGAAAACCAATAAAGTATTTATGTTTTTTTTTTCTTTGCCTTATAGAATCAACTCAAAACAACCATTTCCCAAAGTTAATTAGATTAGTTCTGTTCTCCTCTATATCTGCTTCAATGTGCTTTTATCGTTCATCTTAATACAAGTAGATTCATTTGTCATAGTCTGCATTCCCTCTTGGATTCCTCCTGACAAACTTGATGTTTTAATTTGCATACAGTAACTAAGTGTTCAATTCTGAAGAATTTGACACGTTAGAATCACATTTATACCACTACATAACATTCATAACAGTTCCATCACTCCAAAATTTCCCCTACACTAACATTTCCACTTCCACTCCATATTTCTGCAACCACCAATCTATTTACCATTATTTTACCATTACCATTTACCAATGGTAAATACCAATTTACCATTCTTCTTCTGAGTGTCATATCAATGGAATCACACAACATGCAATCTTGTGACTGAGTAATTTCATTTAGTGAAATATGCTAAGATTCATCTATGTTTTATGTTAATAATCTGTTCCTTTTTTATTGCTGAGTAGTATTTCCATTGTGTGAATAATCTGGTTTATCATTCACCTGATGAAGAACATAGGAGTTGTTTCTATTCATTGGCAATGATGAACAAAGCTGCTGCACACATGATGTACAACATTTTGTGTGTAAATACTTTGAAGTGGAATTCCCACATACGTGAAAGTATATGTTTAACTTTCAAGAAATAGCTAAAATATTTTTTATAATAGCTCTTCCTTTTTACATTCCCATGAGCAATATATCCTCTCTAGCACTTGGTAATGTCTTTCTTTATCCATTATAACAGATGTGATTTAATTTACGGTTCCCTGATGAATAATTATGTTGTTTATTTCTTCATAAGTTTATTTGCCATCTCTATAACTTAATTGGTGAAATGTTTTTGCTAAGAAGAATCATGTGATAATTCTTTATTCCTTTAATGTAAGTTGTCTTTTCTGAGTGCCTTCAAGATATTTCAGATTTTCTAATTTTTGATATATAATATGCCTGGATTTAAAAAAAAAATCCTGAAGGTTTATGTGGTTTTGTTTTGTTTTCTTCTATGAGTTCTTGGGTTTGTAGTTTGGATATGTTATTTTGGGAAAATTCTGTTTCTACAATATTTCTTTGGGCTATTTTTTTCTTCTATTGGGATTCCAATTTGAGATATGAGAGACCGTCTGAAGGCTCTGGATATACTCTCTCCCTCTTTGGTTTATGTTTGTATAATTTCAATAGATATTTTAAATTCACCTGATTTCCTCTGCTTAGTCAAATGATGAACCACCAAAGGCATTTTTCATCTTGTTTCTATGTTTCATTCCAGCCTTACTATTTGATTATTTTATATTGTTTTCTTCTTTCTGCTAAAATTAGGTGTTTGATCTTGTGTGTTGTCCATCTTTTCCATTTGAGTCTTTAACATATTAATCATAGTTTTTCAAATTCCCTGTCAGACAGTTCTAACATCTTTGTCATATCTGAGTCTAGTTTTGATAATTATTTTGTCTCCTTGGAGCATAGTGCTTTGTCATTTCTTATTGAGAGGTGGGAAACAGTATGAATGTTCCTTAAAAAAAATATAATCCAGATATCTGAGGGAAATCAAAATCCTAACTCAAAAAGATATACACTCCCATATTCATGGCATCACTTTAACAGCCAAGACATAGAAGCAATCTAAGTGCCCCTCAATGGATGATGGTACAATACACACACACACACCCTGGATTATTTGGCCAAAAAGAGGAAACAAATCTTGCAATTTGTGACACCATGGATGGAACCAGAAGATATTTTAAGTGAAGTAACTCAAACAGAGTAAGGCAATACACTTATATGTGGAATATAAAAGAAAAACTATAGATACAAAGAGTAGATTTGTAATCACCAGAGGCAGGGGGTGAGGGGTGTGTGAAAAATGGGTCAAGGGAATCAAAAGAAACAAATTTCAATAACAAGTTAGTTAGGGGGATATAATTATAGTTAATAATACTGGGTTGTATATTTGAAAGTTGCTAAGAGAGTAGATCTGAAAATTGTCATCACAAGGAAAGACAATTTAACTCTACATGGTGACGGATGTTAACTAGGCTTTTGTGGTGATCATTTTGCAATATATACAAATATCAAATCATGTTCTAAAATAAATTTTATATATCAATTATAGCTCAAAAAGAAAAACAAGTAAATTGTAGGCATCAACCAATTGTCACTTAAGAATTTCAGTTCAAGGGATGCCTGGGTGGCTCAGCGGTTGAGCCTTTGACTCAGGGTGTGATCCAGGGATCGGGGATTGAGTCCCAAATCAGGCTCTCCACAGGTAACCTGCTTCTCCCTCTGCCTATGTCTCTGCCCCCTCTCTCTCTGTGCCCCTCATGAATAAATAAAATTTAAAAAAAAATAAAAAAGAATTTCAGTTCAATTTTTCTTGATGTGTAATTTACATACAATGAAATGTAAAATCCTAAGTGTACATTTCTGCATCTTGACAGACATACCCATGTACCCAAAACCCCTATCAAAACACAGAACATTACTGTCATCCAAGAAACCCTCCTTATTATAAATAAATAAATAAATAAATAAATAAATAAATAAATAAATAAAAAAGATGGACATCCAGTGCAGGATATTAGAAACTGAGGCAAATAGCCTTTACAACTGGAAATGGGGATGTCACTTTTGCAAGGCCTTTGGTGTGGCAGGTTACAATTCATGCAATTAGAAGTTCCAGACGTTATCACTACTATGTTTACCCTTAGTATACCTTCCGTTCTAAAGTCCTTTCATTATACCTGGCATAGTAGGAGCTGGTTATTTAAGTGTTTCACTCTTCTTCCTCACCTTCTAGCCCTACTCATGTCTATTCTAACTTCAGCCTTAGGTCTCTCCTTTATGCTACACACCAGAGAAACATCTTGCAAGGTATCTTGCAAGGTACCAAATACAAAGTAATTCTCAGCCTGCAGATGATGATGTGGGTGGGAAATACATGCTAAGTAGTCTGTATCAAGTCTCTGTTTGAAGTGGGAACCAGATCCCATGGTTCAGGGAATTGGGTGTTTGTGCTCTTGCCACACACTGGCCTAGTTCTGAGCCTAGAATAAGATGGAAGGTTTGCAGGATCCCTGGGTGGCTCAGTGGTTTAGCGCCTGCCTTTGGCCCAGGGCGTGATCCTGGAGTCCCGGGATCGAGTCCCACATCGGGCTCCCTGCATGGAACCTGCTTCTCCCTCTGCCTCTCTCTCTCTCTCTCTCTCGAATAATGAAAAAATAAAAATAAATAAATAAATAGATGGAAGGTTTGCTTTCTGTTCTCTTATGCCATGACAATTGGCTTTCATTTATGTCCTAAAGGCAACAATATTTGTTGCCCTTAATTTCACAGACTACGGATTTGGATACTTAAGTAAGATAGTAGAAAAAGCTTCCTGGTGGAGTTTCTGGACACTCTTCCCCACTCCTTTCCCAGGAGCTGTTCCTCTCACCCAGTGCTACAGCAGGAAAGAACCTTTGTTAGGACTTTTTCTATCATCCACCCATCCACCTACTTACCTATCTATCTGCATGGGGATTCCTTCATTCATTCATATATATTGTAATTGTTACTTGTGAGTACCTGGAGGGTTCAGAGAGTAGACTCTCCTCTTTGCCATCACCAGACCTTCTCTTTCTTTTATCATTACACATGTAACTATCCTCCACTGATTTGCTAATTATCTTCACTGAACTCTTATCCATGTCTGGCTTCATGTTTCTAAGCAAGCCAGTGCCCAGGTAAACTTGTGTCCTCTTAAATTTTGGGCTAATTATCCTGTGTCTCCAGAATTTTGTGATGGGTTCAAGAAAGTTGTAAAACGCTTTATATGGCATTATTATTGTTGTTATTGTTGTTGTTGTTATCATTCGCCTGAGAGCAAAGGTTTTTTCTGTGTTTGTTTGTTTTCTCTAATTTTCTTCTTCTCCAAGCTGAAACCAACTCACTGATTTTAAGACCTATTTAAGTATATTTTTTCTCCTAATCTGAGTATACTGTAATGGAACCAGTATCTCTTGTCACTGCATTGGTTTGGCATCCAACCTGCTGGAATCTCCAGCAAGGCTCCATTACCAGCTGTGTGGTCTTATGTCACTTCATGCCACTGGATCTCAGTCTCCTTAAATGAAAAATGAGGCTGATAATAGTTCTTCTGACCTACAATGACTATCAATACTGAATCAACTAATATATGTAGAGCACTTTGAATATTAAAAACTATGTAAGTATTAGCTGTTCTTACTTTCCATATTCTAGCATAATTACCGGTACACATATGCACAGGTAAAAAGCATGCTTTTAAAAAACAGATATTTGTGTTACCATTGTCTAACACAATGCTAGAATGTAAGAGCATTGATAAGTATTTCATCAACATATTAACAGATCTTGTTACTTCAAGCTGCTATTCAGTTATTATGGTATATCTGAAATTACAAAAGCTAGAAACTGCCAACATCCCTACCTTGCCTCTCTCTCTTACCACTATGATTTGGGGAGAGTTACATAACTTCTCTGTACCTCAATTTTTTTCATCATTAAAGAATAATTATATTTCCTATCAAACACAGTTGCTTGAAGATTACATAAATTATTGTGTAGCACAGTACTTGTACATAGTGCTCCATAAGTATCAGATGTAATAATAGTAATGGTATTACTATTAACACAATTATAATTCAAATATGTTAAATTTTAATAAATACATTATTAATAATTAGTAATAATATTATTTGCCTTTGTTCACTTTGATTCCAATGTTTCCTCCTGGATCTCGCTTAGCAGAAAAACTTTTCACCCTTTAGGTACAAAATTACTGTTATTTCTCTTCTTTTCTCTGAGGCAAAATTAATTACTTTTGGTCTTCCAAAAAACCTTTATCTAACTTTAAAACATTCAGTTGTCACATTCATCAGTTGCAGGTTTTTATGTCTTCTTTTCCACTACAATGAATAAACCTGAGGGATGGGCTAGTCTTTGTATTCTAATTGCCTGCTGCCTTATCTAGAATAATGTGATACTTAATTATTTTTTCTTTTATTAGTTAATAAAGTGCCTTACATTTGGGGTCTTTCAACTTTTTTTTAACAGAACTATTGAAATAGTTTTGTACACATCTTCTCTTGTTAATCAATAGTTTAACTGAGGCAGATGGCTCAGATCCACACTTAATCTTTGCTGGATGTTTACAATAGTTCTTGAAATACTTCTGCACACTCCATAAAGCTCTTTATAACCGTACAATAGGAAATTATTTTTCATTAGAGATATAGAGATACTTAGAGAGATGCCTTACCATATTTAAGGGATCAAAATTTACATTAGTATCTACATAGCAAGTTCTCTGGCTTTTTTCATATTCACTAAGGAAATCATATCAGCAAATGTGCAAGTAATTATCTGCAAGCTTTATTATCAAGTACTCTTTGAGTTCTCTATCTACCTGCAGTAAAATAATGACTATAAAACGATATTAAAATCTTGATGTTTATTTGTTGTATACATGACAGTTTCTTTTAATAAATCCCATCAACTGTATGGACTACCTGGAAAATAAGTGATTAAAAAATTCTAAACAATCAAATCTAGAAATATCATTTATAAAATGTAAACACTCTTTCCCATAATGGCTTCATGGTACCTGCCAAAGCCATAATGTTACCTCTGAGTTGCAAAACATAAGATACTTTTTGAAATATTTTTATGATTAGCTCCAGGGTCTAAGATCCATGACCCCATTTTACTGTGTTATTTTGGGCATTATTACATTTAACATAGTGGAATCCACGTTGTCAAGACTGAAAGTCTTCATTTTTCCCTCAGGTATATAGTTCTCTCCCATATACTTATCTCAAGAAATTCAAAGTGTCAATCAGTAGAATACCAGCCTATAGAACATTACATGGTCATAATTACTCTTGCAATATTGTGCATAAAACACATTCTTGTTCAAAAAATCACTCAAGATCTTGTTAATGTATCTCAATGCATTAATTATTATTTCTTTAGTCCCTGGATCAAAGATTAAGCTAGAGTTATCTCTGTATCTGTACGTAGCTGTGTTTTGAATGGGTGTGGAAATTCACTGACAAGTGAAATGGAAATATGTATCACTTTAAACTTTTGTTGTTTGCTCTTACCCACCTATGCTCTAGCTCTGGAACTTTTTCTCCTTGTCCGTCATGAGCTCCTTTAATTTTTTAAGGTTGTTCTCTCATTGCAAAACAATGCTAACCTAATTACACCTCAATTTTTTTAACATTAATACTCTGTTGCTATCAGAGAAAAATCAATGAATCTAAAGATATAGAACTTCTCAGACTAATGGTCCGGCAACTATTTCAACAACAACAACAACAACAAAAAACTGAACAAAACAACCACAAGCCGTATCAAACACCAACATAAAATCACTGCACACTAAAATCATTGCATACTGCTGTACCATGCAGAATTACAACTATTACAACCTATCTATTTTATTACCATTTGTTGCAAATGTTTATATCTTTATGATTGCTAAAATTCTTCCATCACTTTAAAATTGTCCACAGTTTACACACTACCTCAATCCCAAAATGACTTTTGACAGCTACTAGTTCTCTTCACTAATCTCTCCAGCCACACACATTCATCTTAATATTTTAAGATAAATTGCTACAATCCTCTTGATATTTTTTCTTGGGGGAAACTCTGCTTTTAAAGTTAGTCTTCACACAAAAATAAGGCTGGGAATGATAATACTACACAACTGCAAAATGACAGTTCTGCAGTTCTGCTGCATCCATACTTAAAGCAGATTCTATCCACTACCACACAGGAAAATGCCATTGGATGATCAATTTTTGCATCATATTATCCAAGAAGAACATAGGTTTGCTGTAACTAAGGCATTGCAGAATGAATGGCACATCATTGCACTTTTCAGCATCTCAGAGTAAAAACCATTTCCTATGGTCTTCTACTTGAGGATTAAAGTTTTATGGGGTAAAAATGGTGTTAGAAGAAAAGAAATGAAATCTTCTTAAACAAGAATTATAAACACCTTCCAGGAATAATACTAAAGTTTTTCTCACTCTGTCAGATATCAACATTTTGACAGCACAGAAAAAAAAGCATTAAACATTTTCCACCCCATCAAATTTTGACATTTTTCATAAAAGACACATTCACTAGACACACCAGTTTTGCCTATGGAAAGACACAATGCATATACTAAGGGAAGATTTAGTCAGAAAGAACAAAAATAAGAGAAACAGGTGACACTTGATGTCATTACAGTGATACAGAGTACAAACAGTACAGAATATGACAAGTTAGAGATTGTGGCAATTTTATGTGAGTACCTTAAGAGAGAGATATATTGTATAATTAATTTTCAATCATCCATGGTAATGTGAAAAGGTTAAATCAGGAAAAAGGACTACAAAAGCCAAATCCTTGCCTTACTTCTATAGAATTTTAATTGTATCAATCATTATATCCAGAACAAAAAGAAAGAAAAGAAAAAAAAAAGTTTGGAGGTTTTTTTCATATTTCTGTTTCTTCTAATTATAAAACAAAAGTGGTAGAAAGAGTATGGATAATAATAATAAGCCTTTAAGCTATCAAGTATCATGTTTCTTCCCTCACCTCCTCCATTTTGAGCCAACAAACTTTATAATATCAAAATAATTTTTTCAAACAATGGTAATATCCAATCTTTATTCATTAGGTAACTCTCTCAAAAACTAATACTGAATATTTCTGACTAACACTTTAAGAGTTTCTCATTGTTTGTGAGTTTTTATGCCCAGAAGAATTATTTGAAAGTAAACAATTTTCTAATGCAGAAATATTAACAGTGCCTAAAACTATTTTCAGATCTCCATAAGGAGACTAAATTAAAACTGTCATTTTAGGCTCCAAATGAGTCATCATAATAGTTTATTACCGGCAAAGTATATTTTATTCAACCTCTTCAATGCAGAAACAGAATATGAGAATATAAATATTAAAGTAAATATATCTAAATTTTAATTTTAAGTAAACATCTAACTGATGCATTTTTCTTGTACACAGTCTGACTCATATGCTCCTATATTGTTTTAATACAATATGGCATGTTTTATCATAAATTAATATTTCTGTCCTCCATATAAAATGTTCCTAGACATATTTTATATTCACCAAGGCTCACATATTTCATATCCATTAGTTTTGAATTACAATGGAAACATTCAAGTAAACTATTAAAACTTAAAGAACCAGTTAGATTTGTAGAGAGTATTGACAATGAGGGTTAATAAGTGAAATTTCATTTAGAAGAGGTTAAAAACTTTGGTTGCAAAGAAACAGATACTATTAGCTTTATTTGTAAAAAGGGAAAAAAATCTATTCAGCTTTATGAATTTTAAGATAGATTCCATAAATGGATTAATTTAAAAATGAAGGATAATCTTTAAGAGTAGAGAATGAATTATTTGAAATCAGGAAGGAAACACAGTGCAAAGGTACTTAAGAGATCCCAAGGGACAGTGAGTTTGGATTAGTCATGGAGGAAAACTTTCTAAATAAACTCCTGAGAAAAAGTATAGACACTGTTCTTTAGGAGCCCTTAAAATAGAATGTTGATTTAATTTGCACAATTGAGATTACTCACAGCTTTGAGATTTGAATAAAAGCTTACTTGATCTAGTGGAGTTGTTGAGTTTGTGTGTGGGTATAACAGGAAGCATGTTAGATACTTCCTAGAAGGGATCTTTATCCTTCCCTCTGCACGTGGGAATAATAACCAATGGTGCTGTGCCATGCAACAACCTCCATGACTATTCGTTGTCTTCCCTACCTTCCTGTGCAGATAAGGATATGAACATGAATATTTGTTGTCTTCTAAAAACATGTACTTTCCTGAAATTGCCTCATTTAAGTTTATGTACAGGGGATCCCTGGGTGGCTCAGCGGTTTGGCGCCTGCCTTTGGCCCAGGGCGCAATCCTGGAGTCCCGGGATCGAGCCCCGCGTCAGGCTCCTGGCATGGAGCCTGTTTCTCCCTTTGCATGTGTCTCTGCCTCTCTCTCTCTCTCATAAATAAATAAAAATAAATCTTTAAAAAAAAAAGTTTACGTACAGCCTCAACATGGTATGTGCGTGTTATATATGCACACACATATGTATGTGGAAAGGCTCTACCAGGAAGCAAAGATTTGTCAGAGCTGAAAACAAAGCATATGCTCTATGAAGAATGGAACCCTCTCCCATTACACATGTATCTATAGATAGATTGCCTTATGTTATGAGTAATATCGTCATCAATAGCAACACAAGAGGTCAGGTCCCATTCACGGTTTCTAAAAGAAAATCAGTAAGAGGTTTTAAGATGGAGAAGGATAATTATAGAAATGGATTAAACTCATTCCACATGATTTTTACTTTGTGCTTAGATTTCCCTAACAGGAATTATCATCATGCTCAGACAAAAGAATTACATTGACCATTAATTTTTCATTAAAAGCATGTACTGCCTATGACAATAAAATTTGAAAGTTTTCCAAGAGGTCTATTGGCAAGGTGGGCCAAAATTCTTATTATGTGCATATCTTTGACTTCGTAATTCTATTTTTAGGAATTCATCCTAATGAAATTACCTGAGGTTCATCCAAGTAATAAAATATGTTGGTCATATTATTCATTGCATAAAAAATAATTAGGAAAACATAAATGTCCAATAATAATGGATACTACAGGTCATGTCATAAGCATCCATAGAATATTATGCAACCTTGGAAATTATTTTCTAAGTCATAAAACACTTCAAACTTGAGAGAATTATATTCATGATCATAATTAAATGTTAACATGACAAAAATACATTTAAAAACTGCATTTAAGTTTTCCTTATTATATCTTTTTCCACCTATAAAAATAGCTTACATTTAGAATCATTCCACTCTTTTCTAGTCCTGTTACATTGGGAATCAACTCCGAATCTTCACAGAAATTTGTGACTAAGAGAGTTTGGGGCATTCCCATAACATACCTTTGACTTCTTCTGTTCCAACAAGTACCTTTTCACGAATAAGTACACACAATCGTAACTGACTTAGAGAAACTTTGTAAGGAATTCTTAGGTCCAATGTCTTGTGGGACTCCTGGCAGGGGGGATAAAAAGCCTTAATGAAAATGACCTGTCATCCAGTCTCTTTTTTAATAATATATAAATCCAAGAGTTTCAACATTTCTAGGTCAATGATCAAACCAAGAAATAAAAGTACATCTCATATATTTGTCAATATCTGCATATTTCTGGAAGAATACTGTAGAGGCACTAAAAGTAGCTCTTTGCAGGTAGAGATACAGATTGTTGTATTTGCTCTTTTAAAAATAAATTTATCTTGTTCAACTATGGATTAAGAGTGTTTCCTTAGTTCTTCTCATTATTACTGATACAGACTATCATTTTAAAAATAAACTGTTCAAATATTACAGAATAAGAAATCAGCAAAGAAAATCTTAAATTATGAAAAGCCAAACTTACAAAATAAGACTATTACAAACAACAGACAGAAAATTAAGAATCTGGAAAAAGGGAGGCCCTGGGAGATCCTGATGAAAGGATGATATAATGAAATTCTCTGAGTAACAAAAGGGAAGAAACAGAAATAAAGAAAAACAAGATGGCAACTACTGTTAAATAGGATTTCCAATGCCTTTGGAGAAGTCAGTCTTTGAGCTTAAAGAGGTAGCAACCACTTACTGGCATATGCATTTCAAAAGGTAGAAATAAAACATCTTAACATTGAGAGGAGTAGATGAAAAGTCAGTGGGAACAAGACTCAGAATATTTTTCTAGCTGATGAGTACTTTGAGTAGAAACTAAAGAAAGGGAAGGATGAGGTACACTGACCACTGAAGCCATCTCACAGAGAATCTAAAGACAGATGGTGAGCTCTCCATGATGACCAGAACAAACTGCAAGTATATGACCCAAACAGGAAAAGCAGTGAAGTTCAAGCTAAACGTGCTGTCCCCAAGGAAAGGATGGAATCTTCTTGGCTACAGAGGAGAGTGAGGGACCAGAATTATAAATATTGATATTTAGGCAGTCTAGCAATGTTTGTTCGGCATTGCCTGTTTCCTTGAGCTACTTAAAACTTTTAAATTACTGAAAATTGACTTGATGCATTTAAAAGAAATGCACTTCATTGCTAGACAATTCAGTAACCTTAAAAATTTGAAAAACCATCATGTAACCTATTTTAGATATTTTAGATTCCATGTTTCACCATTTCAACCATAATCTGTAAAGTCTTTATGATATCTTTTGAGCCTTTGTCCTTTCAACACACCTGCCTGGCAAGACCACAGAGCTGGACAAATGCAATTAGCAGCCTTCTCTAAGCTTGCACCTGGGTAGTTAGCCCGGCTGCCAGTATAAATTTAGGGTTCAGCATCAACCAGAGTTTCAAACTTTCTGGCAACTGTTATTTTGTTCCTTGTAAGGTACTTCTATCATTCTTCAAAATGACTTTCAAACTTCTACTTTCTTAAACCCTTCAACCTCTTTTCCAGTCAGAGGATGGCTTTACCTCCACTTTGGAAAGAAATCAGCCAGAATAAGGGAGGAAAACTCACAACAACATCCCATGAGCATATTTTCAAAACAGACTACCTCATCCTATCCTCTTTTATCCTCTTGCCATGTGTACACAGGGCTGTCCCTCCATCTCCTGATTGGCCTTCCTCAGAATTTATTCATATTTAATTTTCTGAATTCATGAAAAGCACAATATATACCTTTTCCTCAAGCCCATACCACTTGATTTGTTTTTACTATCAAATGCACTTTTTTAAAAAAGCCTTTTCCATTCATTTGCTTCCCCTGCACTCTTTCAGAAACAAATTATAACACATAGAGAATGGATCATTACTATTCTACTGAAATCTCTCCTGTTACAATGTCCCTGACTGGAAGGTACACTTTTCTCTTTGCCTTTCTTTTAATTTCTTTACTTCTGAACAGCCTTTGGCATGCTGATCAGTTCTTTCTCAACTGATTTTCTTTGAGTCCTGTGGAGTCCTCTGTCCTGGTTTTCTTCTGCTTCACACATTCTGTTTCTTTTGTTGACTTGTCCACCAATCTGTTTTTTCTTGAATTTTCTTAAAGCTCTTTCTGATGTCCTCTTACGCATGGCAGTCAACACTCTATGGCACATTTATTAATGCAAATATTTCAAGCTCTCCTTTGAATTCCAATTCCAAATAGCTATCTAATTATCAACCAGGTGGACTTCTTTGAGGCAAATTCAATTACCAAAGAGAAGTCCATATTCTCTACACTTCAAACCTATTTTCTATCCAGCTCTGGCTCCTGTCTGAATCCACAACACTAAAGTCCCCTCAACTGTTTAATCCAAAGACCTGAAAATCATTCACCTCATCTGTTTTACTCCTGAAATCCCATGAATCCTTATACCTTGGTGCTGACATTTTTTAAATCTCTCTCCAGCTATCAATGTATATCCTTTCCTATTACCATCACCACCTACCCCATGCCATCTTTCCCTCTTCTCTGTACTCCTGCAACAATAATATACTTCTCCCAAACACACCAGATTTTGAAATTCTCAAGCCTAATTTTAAGATCTCTTAATTTCTTAAAGATAAAGATTATGTCCTTAAGAAACACAAATCCTCTGGAATCAAGCCTCAGCCTTCTTGGTGGCATACACTGTGGTTTGGGTAATCCACATCCATTTCTAACAGTTTTTCCATGTTGCAAAAGCTACTCACTTTACCAGCTTCCCTGGCAGGTGGGAAGCTTTTCAACATGAACATTTTTCTACACATATAGATATATGTATATTTAAGGTGAAACTAAAATTAGTTATGTAACATACGCTGTTTGTACGATTGGGTTCTTAAAATAGGAGTTAGGTATTTAAGGAACAGTAAGATTGTTTTACTTTTCCTGATTAAAGGACACTGTCAGTCTTCTTCTTGCCTTGAGTGTGGAAAAGATGGTTGGGGTTACATCATGGGACCATGAGGCATTAAGAGGAGGGCGAAAGGCAAGGCCTTTTAAGAATGGCAGGGCCATAAAGACCGAAATAGCCTGGGTAATTCTTGCCATATTTGAGCAGATAAACTGAGAGAGTAATTTCATTTTATGTGAGAAAAAATGAGCCTCTTTTTATCAGAAAATGTTAAAGTTACTTGTTATAAATGTATTCCCAGCAATATATCATCAGATCTCACAACACTTTCTCCTGCCTTTCAGTTTCATATGGTACTTTATTAAAATCTATATATTTTTTTATTTTTTCAACTCTAGGAGCACTTGGGGGACTCAGTGGTTGAGCATCTGTCTTTGTCTCAGGTCATGATCCCGGGGTCCTGGTAGATTGAGTTCCCATATTGGGCTCCCTGCAGGGAATCTGCTTCTCCCTCTGCCTATGTCTCTGCCTGCCCCCACCTCCCCGTGTCTTTCATGAATAAATAAATAAAATCTTTAATTTTTTTATTTTAATTCTAAAACTTTGTATTACCTAACAGCCCTCATATATGAACTTATTCCTGACAGGAACACTCTCCTGGCCTTCTTGCTCATACTGTTAGTAACTCTTTATCCATTTAAATAAATTACTACAGAAAGACATTCCATGACTCTAGAATGAGGACAGGCTCACCTGAAACGCACTCTTTGTGAACTTCATACTTTCTACATGGTTGTCACACTTATTACCCTCACCCTTGTATCTAGGCTATGTAATCTCTGATTGCAGAAACTAAGTTTCTCCCTATTCTACATTTGGCACTTAGCATCTAGCAGAATATCTAGTATCCTACACACCTCAGCATTTGCCGGTAAAATGCATTACTTAATTTAGCGTTTTGCCAATTAATGTTATGAGATTACAATCTTACTGTTCCTTCAAAACCTAACGCCATCTCAAATATTTTCAAGTAATTTTTTTTCTCACTGATTTGTATTATCACCTTTATTTCAAGTACTGGAATATCATCCCAAACTATCCATTCTGTTTTACTGATCTTTCTGTCTAGTCTTATGCTAGTACCACTCTTTCAATTATAGCTTCAGAATAATTTTTTTCTTTAGTGTTTTCTAACTGAAGTAGACTTTGATAGAGGTAAAAGCACAGATTAAACAAATACCCTTTGGCCTGTGATCCCTAGCCACTTTGGCCTTCACAGACCCTCAATAGTCTTCTCAACTGAGAGAGACCTCACAGGTGTATTTGGATTCCCACTCATCTCAATGTGGCCTAGACATTCCTTCCAGGACAGTAGCTGGAGGAACAGTAGAATTCATTTTATTTCCTTGTCTCGGGAATCACTGTTCTTCACTACCTGATGCTAATGTCTGAAACCTGTTATTTTATATTTATTCAGTTGTTTTGGAAAAGAGGGTAAGTCCAGTTCCTATTGCTTCATATTGCCCCAAAAGAGGGGTCATATTTAACATGATTTATGTCTACCACTTGCTATGTAATTTCAAATGTCTCATTTGCTTTGTATTTCCTCTTCAAGTCACATAGAGATAGTAAGTGTCCCTGAACCTAGATTGGGCAGTTGACCTATTAAGTGAAAGAACAAAACACTACCAGCTATGTGTTGGGTGGGTGTCCCCTAAGACTGGAATACTCTTGCCTATTATAGAAAAGTACAGAATATTATAGCCTATTACTTTTTCTTATGGCATAAATCAAGGTAAACAAGATTTTCAAGTTCAGAACAGGAGGCTCATGAGCAAGACCAAGAAGAAAATAGCATGGTGATTCTTAACTTTATTAAAGAACAAGTTTTCTCTTGTGGTACAAAATTTGAAACCAATTGGTAAGAAACAGATCTTTATGTATAATGTCCAGATTTACTTGCAACCTCCAGTTAGTGGGCTAATAATCAAACTGTGGGCCCAAGGCCATTTGAATAGAGTTCCAGAGTAGTTAAAAATCTCAGTGTAATCTGAGATAACCCCACATATCAACTCTTGTTGTCCCATTCTCTTGGAATACTGTATCCCTTTGTAAAGTTAAATCAAATCTAATGCATCCACTAGGGCCTGAGTTAACATTATAGAATATATATAAGCTTGAAAATGCAGGACTTTACAAGGCATAGATGCCCAATTATGCTAGGGAAACTGCTGGAAACGTAGATTGGGGCATGTGCAGCCTTAAATAATGTATGTTTAAAAAGAAAAAAAAAAAAAAACAATACAAGTGCATAATTCTACAAGATTTATAGTTTTTATTTAATATTGAATTATCAGAAATGAAAATGGGGCTGCCTGGATGGTTCAGTTTGTTAAGCATTTGCCTTTGGCTCAGGTCATGATCTCCAGATCCTGTGATCGAGACCCACACTGGGCTCCCTGATCAATGGAGAGTCTGCTTCTCCCTCTGCCCCTCCCCTTGCTTGCCCTCTCTCATGTTCTCTTTTTCTGCCAAATAAAATCTTAAAAAAAAAAAATCATAAGCAGGGGCACTTGAGTGTCTCAGGGTCCTGGGATCAAGTTCTGCATTGGGTTCCCGAAAGGGAAACTGCTTCTTTGCCTATGTCTCTGCCTCTCTCTGTATGTTTCTCATGAATAAATAAATAAAATCATTTCTAAAAATCACAAGCAACTGACATAAGTTTTAAGGGAGTTAAACTTAAAAAAAAAAAATTGGTCCTGGTAAATAAGCTACAACTCTTAAAATAAAGCCTTTAAGTATTCAACCCCTAAGGAGAAGCTTTTTGACCTGAAGGCTCTTGTTTTATGACATGGGAAACAAAGGCAAAAGAAAAAACATTTAATTTCCTTACTACTTAGAGCTCCATTGACAAGTCCTTGAAACAGGCAGAGTGACCTTCCTCTGGGATTTCAGTTGCCTGGATGTTGACACTTTGCTCAGGGCAAAAGGCAATCTTAAACTGACCCCCCCAGGATCTTGTGAGTCTACTGTAACATATATAGAAATTCTTTTGGAAACTTCCTTTCTTTACTCCCCAAGATTGATGTTGGCAATTATCCTCCAAGCACATAGCCCACCAATATACATCTGCCGGGTCTCATGACTGAGGTTTTACTAAACAGTAATAAGTGACCTTTTCCTAACAATAGCTAGCTCCCTCAGGGTCCTGGAAACCTGGTTTCCAAAATACCTTGGAACCTTGTGCTATCCCTAACCCCCCTCCCAGCTTTAAGGTATACAATCCACCACTGTTCATGACCATAGTGCAGCTTTCTGCCCGCGTGCTTTAATAAAACACCTTTTTGCACCAAAGACGTCTCAAGAATTCTTCCTTGAACATTTGCTCCAAATCCCAACATTTCCACATCGTTTTAGTTTATCATCCCTCCCTTAATCTTTTTTTTTTTTTTGCAGTTTTCTATGATAGAATCCAGTATCAGCAAGTACATTCACCCATTTCCCTTTAAATAAGTTAGACATGGGTTTCTGTCCTATCTAAAATACTTCATATTTTCCATTTTGAATATTTGTGTTTCTTGATTAAATATACATTTGCTACAATTATCTATTAGATTTGCTTAAGATAGCTTTGAAACTTATCAGTTCCAACTTTTTTTCATGTTCTCCTGTACTGTAATATTTTCTTCATATTTGTATTTTCTTGTTCTTTCTCTAACTACTATAGTTGAATGTAGTTTTTCTTTAAATAACTAAAACACAAAAAAAAAAAAAAACACAAAAAAAAAAACAAAAAAAAACAAAAAAAAAATAAATAAATAAATAAATAACTAAAACACACAGACTGATTTTACTTCCAGGTGTAGCTTTTATTATTCAATTTTGACATCATTTCCCCCCCAAAGTATCTTTCATTGCATATTTGATCCTTTAATGTTTCAGAAAAACATTTTCTAAGCTTTTTTTTTTTTTTTTTTGCATATTTTTAATATGTTGGCAAAATGTGGATTTTATGCATTCTTTTTTTTAGGGGATATTTTAATCTAAGACATGAGCATGTTCCACGTAATAGAATTCTTTTCAAGAATCAAGCTTTAAGTTATAGGGTTTACTAGAAATAGTAATTCTCTTCTATTAATTATGTTCTTTATGGTTTCTATTTCCCTTTTGTATCCTTGTCTACTTAAGATTTCATAGACTAGTACTGTTCTACTGATATTTCCCCAGGGATTTATTTCCTGCAAGTTCAGCATGAATTTTCTATCAGTGTCTTTCACGTAAGTGACACGCTGTTGTAAAAGTAACCTCCTCTGGCCCAGATACCTCTGAGGCCAGGTGTTAAAGTTTATATTCTGACATTATAATTTGGTATCATGTAATTTTATTTTACATTCTCTATATATTTATTGTGCTTTATATTTTTGAATGGGGAATTTTTCCCTTTTCCATGGATGGAATTTATCCAGACTTCCATGGTTTTGATTTCTTACGTTTGCCCCATCATTTTTAGTTCCTCCTCCTTTTTCCTAAGAGTTCACAATTTTTTTCATACATTATTTAACACTCAAAAATTACTTTAAAAACTATTCAGATTTGATAATTGATCTTTTCTTTCTAGTTTTATAATACTTCTTTTATGTTTTAAGTAAAGTCATAGGTTGCTTTTTAACTTCCTTATCTTCTACTCACACTCGACTGAAAAGACATGTTTCTAGGCTTTGTTTTTGGCCTGCAACTATACAGAGACTTTTTTTCCTCCCTATTAACCTATTCCTATAATAGCTTCATGATCAACATCTGAGAAGAGGAATCTACGTGGATATATATATTCCCGAATCAATTTTTTGGTGTCTAACAATGACAGATGCAGATTTTATAGAACCTGAAGCTTATACAATTTTATTGGTTGTCTTCTAGGCCAAGAATATGAAGTTGCAAATATAAGATTAGTTTAAAATTGATATAGTACTTAGAATGAGTAAAGAAATCAAAATAAGTTATGGGCACCTTAGAAATAGGAATATCTTTCCCTTTAACTTACCAGACATTTTCCACAGAAATGCCTTCTAAGTTGCTAACCCTTCTCTCTCCCATTCTGTCACCACCTCCACTCCTATTAGGACACTTTCCTGGCTACTCAGCGTATGTAATCCACAGAGGGGAAGCATGGAAATTCGTTTAAAATGCCAAACTATAGGCCACAGCCCAGACCTAGGAATCAGAATCTGCATTTTGACAAAATTCCCAAGTGGTTCATGTACACATTCAAGGCTGAGAAATGCTGCGTAACTCAGCCAACTCACAGCACCCAAATGGCCTCTGCAAGTGACAGGCCTGAAACCTAAGGAAGCAGACGGTTATGGAAATCAGCTTTGCAGTAAAGATCGCTTCAGCTCACTCCAGTTGCTTGGTTTTCTTGCCAGGAGGGGAGTTTATTTCTAAACAAGGCAGGACAGTGGTTGGTCTGCATAGGCTTTATGCAGTGCAAGAAAGTCTACCTACTTTGCCTACACTTCACTGAGGGCCTTTCCAGACTCTGTCCTAACAACTGCTTATTTCACATTCCAGGACACAAAGATAATGACAAACAAAACTGAGTTTTCTCAGCAGTAGAGTCCCTCTAGGCAGTTAGAGGAGTTCATTAGATGGATGATTTGATAAACCTGCTCTGAATTAGGCCTGTAGGGCCTTTAAGTCCTCAAATAGCTCCAGTTAGAGAAAAGTGAAGGATATTATCTTGTGGGGAATACTCGGGAAGTAGAGAGGAGGGACTTGGTGGCTACTAAGTACAAGAGGAACGTGGAGGGAAATACAAATCTCAAGATGTTTTACCTGGTTGTTCGCTTTTTAGTGTGTTGCATAAATCCTCTTTTCAGTGCCCCATGAATCTTCTGTAAAATCTACTTTGTACCCCCACCGCAGGAGAAAAAGTGCCCAGCCCTGCTATGAAATTGCCACAAAAACAAAAACAAAAACAAAAACACAAACACAAACAAAACAGGCTATGCATTGCAGGGCAGCTGCCCATGGGCTACTCCGTGCTCGGTGGCCCCTCCCCTTCCCACCCCTCCCGGCCTTTGTTAGAGGACTGAGTACTCTGTACTTGGATGCATAGTCCTACTGAGGAGGGTGGGGAGCCGGGAGCTCTCACCCTGTCAAAAGGCACTCTGCTCTGTGGGAGGAACTAGCGCTCGGAGATTTTTTAGTGTTTCAGCCACAGAAGCCTCATTTTTTTTTTTTTTTTATCTTATTAGTCCTTGATTTACTATTTGAGAGACTTTAACTTTGTAGATTGTACAAATAGTCTGGCAAAGCTGGGATATATGCTATTTGTGTTCTCGTTAAGGTTTTGTTGTTGTTTTTTTATATAAATTTATTTTTTATTGGTGTTCAATTTGCCAACATATAGAATAACAACCAGTGCTCATCTCATCAAGTGCCCCCCTCAGTGCCTGTCACCTAGTCACCCCCACCCCCCACCCACCTCCCCTTCCACCACCCCTAGTTCGTTTCCCAGAGTTAGGAGTCTCTCATGTTCCGTCTCCTTTTCTGATATTTCCCTCTCATCTTTGTTAAGGTTTTTTTTTTTTTTTTTTTTATCTCAGATGCCTTTATGGTTATATTAATGAATGATTCAGGAAGGATAATCAGGTACTACTTGCTTAAACATTTTTTCATTAAACTCTTTCAATTAATTCTATGGTAGAAAAACTTCCTGGTATTCAAGAATTTTCTAGAACTTTTGTAATAAGGAATGTCAATGTATAATATTTTCTGAAACTATGTAGGGAAATTTCATGTACTAATGTCAGCTCTTATTTTTAAAAAAAAAGGTTTTAAGCAAAGATTTTAGGGGAGCCTAGATGACTCAGTTAAACGTGGGACTCTCTTGGTTTCAGCTCAGATCAGCTCATGGTGGAGGGATAGAGCCCCACATTGGGACCTGTGCTCATCATGGAGTCTGCTTGGGAGTCTCTATCCCTCTGACCCTCTCCTGTGTGCTCTCTCTCAAATCTTTTTTAAAATAAAATAGAAAAAGAGTTTACTTTTGTCAGTTATATATTGGGTAATACTTGGCCTTTTATCATCTAAGAATGTACTTTATTCACATATTCTTTCAATGAGTTGAACTATTTTTTATCCTTTCCTTCTTGCCTCCTCCTTTCTCTTACTGTCCAAGCATTGCCAACCATTTTTCACTGGAAAGTTAGCAAACAGAATTGACAGCTATTCTCTAACTTCCTTACACTTTCAGTGTGGCCCTCAAGAATGGATAGAAGATTCATAATACAGAAAATCTTCTGTACAAAGTCATGTCTCCTTTGAGTGGTAGGAGAAGTTAACGTGAATTCACGAATTAGAAAAAAGAAAATCATGGAAATACCTACTTTTGAAGTTGCTTCTCAGAGAGTGGATTACTTTAGCACAATTTCTAGGGGTGCTTTTCTCCAGGGCATGATAATCTAAATTAAGAGTAACTTTTAAGTATTGAATATATTTCAATGTATGTGAAGCTTTTTGTTGTCTTTACTGTTATCAGATCAAAGTCATGTTATATATTTTTTATAAAAAGCATAATAATGTTTAAGGTACTATTTTATATATACTTTTTTTTGAAAAATAAGATGTAAACAAATTTATATCTGTGTCAACACTGACGGGAAGAAAACTGCTCTTCAATTGTTATGTCCTTTCTTTCTCCATAGTCCATAGTAATTTAACAAAATTGCATTTTATAATCCAAACAAGAGTTCTGAATGAGGCCTTTTGAATGTTATTTGTATAATGTCTGGGTAGTATCTTTAAGATTATTTTCAGATGCCATATAACCATTGATTCTAAATAGCATAGCATGAGTCTTAGCAGGTTACAAAAAATGTCTGTTTACATAAATAATATTTTGAATACTATGAAGAAATGTTTCCTTATTCTTTCAGAATAGAGGTTTAGCTTTCCCTCAGGTCTTTAATTATTTTGTAAATTCTCTCATGGATAATTTTCAAGTATCTAAAAAATGAGAGAAAACTATAGTGAACCCTGATGTACTTACTACACATTTCCAATAAATCTATTTTTCCAATTTTATGTTAATCTCTGTATCATTGTTGTGATTTGGCATTCTTTTACCTTTAGTTCTTAGTATTCCTAAAAATATGTTTAAGAATATAACCATGTTATCACACTTATCAAAATTATCATCCAAAAACAAGATGTATTAAAAATCTCTAAGATTATCTACAAATGTCTCCTTATAGTTGATTTGCTTAAATCAGGATTCAACAAGGTATACACACTGCATTTTGTTTGCCTGTTTTTAAATATCTTGTACTTACTTTTAAGTGCCTCTATTTACTTTACAAAAAAAATTTTTTTTTACACTTTACTTTTTTAATGTCACTTTAAGAACTCAATTTGAAGACCATTTACATTCAAGAATATCCCAAATTCTGGATTTGTCTGATTCCTCAACATACTGTTCAAACTGTTTCTTTATCCTCCCTTCACCCTGTCATTGGGGGAATAGTGAGAATGAGATTCATTTATTATTGTAACTAAAAATACTATACAGTGTTATGTACTTTCTATTTCATCACATTAAGAAGTAGGTGATATCTGGTCTACCCATGGATCAAATCAATGTATTTGGATGTTATTCATCTCCTCTCCCTATCTCTTTCATAGTGGCCTTCAAAAATACAATCATAGCAACCAGGACATTAAATTTTATTTTATCTTATGTGTATTTCACAAACTGTATGTTTCTTGAAGTCAAAAACAACATTACAATACTCCGTGTTTTGGATGCCTTGCCTTAAGATATTTTTGAGTAAGTAAGTGTAAGAATGAGCTAGTTAATGGAAAAACAAGTCAGCCTTCTTTTCTTGTTAATTGTTCTACATACCAAAGAAATAGGAAAAACAAATTAAGATGTATAAAATATAGAAAAATATTGACATGTAGGAAAGAGATATCCATTACCAAATCACTCCAGAATTAAGAACTGATACTCAAAACAGATAATATATACACATAGGAACTAAAAGACAACATATATATGTATGTTTGTGTGTATGTATATATAAATATATGTGTGTGTATATATATATGTATGTGTCAAAATCATAAATACTAGTAAATTTAAATCAGCAACAAATTAGAATCAACAGTTACATTTATCCTAGCACTGAAAGTATAGTCCAGTATAAAAAAAAAATCTATTAATGTAGAATCAAACACCAAGTAGAAAATTACCAATCCATCTTTCATCAGATGTGGAAAAAAGACATTTAATAAAATTTAAATATCTACAGTTTATAAAATACCTTTAAAGTATAGTTTCTCTAATCAATGATGTTAGGAAAGCTCCATGCAAAAGAATGAAACTGAACTACTAACTGATAGCATACACAAAAGTCAACTCAAAATGGATTAAAGGCTTGAGCACAAGACCTGAAATCATCAAACTCCTTGAAGAAAACATATGGAGTAAGATACTAAACATCAGTCTTGAGAATGTTTTTCTTGTATTTGGCAACAAAAGGAAAAACAAACTAGTGGGGATACCTCAAACTAAAAGCTTTTGTACAGGGATCCCTGGGTGGCGCCACGGTTTGGCGCCTGCCTTTGGCCCAGGGCGCGATCCTGGAGACCCGGGATCGAATCCCACGTTGGGCTCCTGGTGCATGGAGCCTGCTTCTCCCTCTGCCTGTGTCTCTGCGCCTCTCTCTCTCTCTCTGTGACTATCATAAATAAATAAAAATTAAAAAAAAATATTTAAAAGCTTTTGTACAGCAGAGAAACCATCAAGAAAGTTAAAAGGCAATCAATGGAATGGGAGAAAGTATTTCCAAGTCACAGCTGGGTAAGAGGTTAATATACAAAATATATAATGAACATGTACAACTCAATAGCAAATAAAGATCAACTCCCCTCCCCAAAAAACTGATTAAAAATGGGCAATCTGAATAGATATTTTTCCCAAATAAGATATGTAAATGATCAGCAGGTACAGGAAAATTGGTTAACATCAATTACTAGGGAAATGTGAATCAAAACCACAGTGAGATATCACCTTGCACTTGTTAGAATGGCCATTAAGCAACAAGACAAAAAGTGACAAGTGCTGGCAAAGATATGAAGAAAAGGGACACACTTATACTGCTTGGAGGCATGTAAATTGGTGTATGTAACATAAAAAAAAAAAAAAAAACGAGTAGAGATTGTTCCAAAAAGCAATTAAAATTACCATATGATTCAACAATTTCACTTCTATTTATATGAAAGAAACAAATACTGTATTATATTTTTGAAAGTTGCTATGAGAGTAGAATTTAAAAGTTCTCATCACAAGGAAAAAAATTATCTGTGGTGACAGATGTGAACTAGAAGTACTGTGTTGATCATTTCACAATATGTACATAGATCAAATCACTAAGTTGTATGCCTGAAACTTATTACATGCCAATGTTATCAATAGACAAAAATATAGAAATCACATTTTGAAAAGCCTCAGCATGTGATCATTGAAATTCTTTGTCATAAAGGAATTGATAAATAGAAACTAGTTCTGGATTTTTCCTTATTATTTTGAGACTTTCCAATCTAATAGATCTAATGAATGCTGAGCACAGAGTGAGGCAGATGAATTTAACAAAACCTTTTAAGACTCATTTATCACCAAGGAGCCTTGAAGATATGTTCCAAAATAATACATTTAGTAAGATCGATAGTAGGAGAGACTACTTTGAAAACAAAGGTCAATCTTGAACAGATTTGGAATTTTCACATTTTAACAAATAATAACTCATAACATTGAGCCAAACATTCATGCTTTAATTTCTAAAATGTTTATTATATTTTCTAATTCATGACCCCCAAAAAAGTTTTATTTATGCTAAACCCTAATGCATGGACTATGATCTGGTCCTAATTCTGCCAATGTTATTTACTGTGGGTTCAAAATATGTTGAAACATACAAGATGTTTAACTTGTATAGGGCATACACAAATTAAAACCACACTGGAGTTCCATTTCTCAACTAATTGATTGGCAAAAATCCCAAATTTGGCAATATACACTAGAGAACACTGACTAATGAAATTTTGAAACAAAATTGTGAATAAGTCATTATGACTTGAATATAAGCAAAAAAAAAAAAAATCCACCAGATTTCTCAAAATTCATTATCTCTATCTTATTTCATCCCAACTCTTCTTTTTGCATTCCTAGATTTATCCACACCTTATGCCTAGGAACCATTTTCCCCTTGTAATGGAAATTTACCTAGCTTTTCTGATTTCTGTATCTCCCATGTTAAGACAAATCCTATTGTAAACAATAAATGTAAAGGTTAAGCTGCATCACTTCTCTTATCTACCAAATAATATGTCTGATCACTTTTACTACATGAATATTTCAGTAAACTCTGTCATTCAGGAATCTGATAAAGCAAACCTCTTTCACATCAATGTGATTTTTTATGTGGTTTTACCATCTTTTACCCAGAATTTTGCCCAATGTAAAAATAGGCTGATTATTTCTCTTTCCCCTTTTGTTTTCTTGAAGGAATTAAATGTGGTTTACTCTTTAAGACTAGGATGATGGAGTTAGAATCTGGGTAATCCACAAACTGCATCATCATTTGCCCAACCTCTCACCCCTCAAAAGACGAGTATTACTGACATTAAGCCAGTATTTTGTTCTCAGTAGGTACCTGATAAGAAGCCTCAAATCCCTCCATAACAGATCTATGGTTCCTAGGAGGCCTCATCAGCAATCAGGAATGTTCCTTCTTGCATCTGCCTAACTTATCTTTAAGACTCCTGCTACAGAGAAGATTTTTCAAGGCACTCTAAGTGCCAGGACAGAAAAGACAGATACCTTAATATTTCCAGAGAAAGTTTTCAGTATCAGAAACAGAAGAGTAAGTCACTCTAGACATCATTTCAGAAAAATTATGCAAACTGCAGTTCTAATTACCTTTGAAGATCTAAATGGGAGTACAATTATGCTGTTGTGAGAATTAATAAAGGGAAAGCTCACTAAAGTGGACTTGCAATGATAGGAGGAGAGGCTGGAAGGGGGAATTGTACCACTCAATGTCAATTAACAGGAAGGAATCATCAATTACAGGCCCCAACAGGGGAAAGAAGTAGGTTGTCTCCTACAAAAAATTGACTAGCTCTGCAACTCAGCCAATGAGGAACCATTATCACCCTGAACTCTTACTTTTTGCCAATGAATTCTCATTCAAAACAACCCCTCCAGGATGCCTGGGTGGCTCAGAGGTTGATCGTCTGCCTTTGGCTCAGGGCCTGATCCCAGGGTCTGGGATCAAGTCCCACATCGGGCTACTGCAGGGAGCCTATTTCTCCCTCTGCCTGTGTCTCTGTCTTGTTCTGTCTGTCTCTCATGAATAAACAAATAAAATCTTAAAAAAAAAAAACCCTCCTCAATATCCCCTTTCTCCATGAAGTAAGGTCCCTCTCCTTTGTTTATGAGATTTGCCTAAAGTTTTACCATAGTTTGCTTGTCCCGAATTATAGTTATCTGATATTCCTAAATAAACAAACACCATTTATTTGCTGGTAAAAACAATATCTAAGGTTAACACTATGTATAGTTTTTTATTATACAAGTTCCCTTTTTTTGTTACTGTTTTTATTTATTTGAGAGAGAGAGAGAGCACTGAGCAGTGGGGAGTCACAGAAGGTGAGGAAGAAGCAGGCTTCCCACTGAACAGGGAGCCCAACATAGGGCTAGATCCCAGGACCCCAAGATCATGACCCAAGCTGAAGGCAGATGCGTAACCAACTGAGCCACCCAGGTGTCTCTACAAGTTCCCTTTTCTGATCTCACTTCTATTTGGTATGAAATACACGTACCTTCATATCCCTATTTTGCCTGATTTCTTCCCTGTGCCCTGCATGACTGAAAAAAATACCTTGAGTGATGATGTGAAAAGGATATAAGTTCAAAGAAAAGACTGGATTGCACAGTGGGGGGCAGAAAAAAAAGTTGGCATGATATTAGAGACTGAATGTTTTTACATCGGCTGTGTTTCCTGACTTAGGTGGCCCAGGTATTTTTACCACTATAAACTATAGAAATCAAAGAAGTTAGGCAATACCCTCTTATATCTTACATGTAGGCAGGACTCTAATAATTATACTTTTCTTCAGACCTACCTTTTCTTGGGGCTTTCATTACTGCCATCATATTTGTAGTAAAAACATATAAAGATACACTCTCATTTCTATTTTTTAAAGATTTTATTTATTCATGAGAGACATAGAGAGAGAGAGAGGCAGAGACATAGGCAGAGAGAGGAGCAGGCTCCATGCAGAGACCCTGATGTGGGACTCGATCCCAGGTCTCCAGGATCACACCGTGGGCCAAAGGCAGGCGCTCAACCACTGAGCCACCCAGGCATCCGTTCCACACTCTCATTTTTAGGACATAATTCCTAATTCAATTATTGATATATATTGGGAAGTATATGTGCCAAGAAAATAGCTCAACTATGGCTAACGATAAAACCATTTGAAACTCTTCTTTCCTACCCAACAGCTGTATTGTGAGGCTAACACATCTTAACCTCAGTTAACACAAGTAACTAGTAGAAAGTGAAAAGTAAAAACAGTAACATATGCCTTCAGAATATGTAGATAAAACAGATAAACCACAGACCCTGAAAAATTCCTCTTAACAAATTTTAGCAGCTAGTCTCTTCTATTTTGCCTTCTTCTGTCTTTTCCTGAATTGTTGTAGACTATTGATGAGGTTACGATGTATGATGATACTTTGTTAATTTCCAATTCTGTATAAACTTAAACAGAATGCCACCTTGGCAAAAAGGAAGCCTGAAATAGAAAAAAAGAAGAAAAAAAGTTCACTCTTCCTTCACTCACCACTACTGCTTTATCTTGAGAGCTCAATTTGGTCAAAAATCTAAAGAGTCAGTCAATTATGCCTGTGATTAAAAAGACCAACCCAACAATACCTATCATGATTTGCTTTTCATAAAATAAAAGACATAACAAATCTCTATTCATTTATCTATCTCTAATCTCTTACTTGGATATTTCTAGAAGTATCTAACTTTTGATATTATACTCTTGTATACTTTATATGATTTTTCTCCCTTATGCATAAAGAGTGCCAATAAAAGGAAAAATAGAAAGTTTAGAGTTCACTATTCATTTAGAAATTAAGATCATAAATTCTTCTAATAATTTGACTTCAAATTTTACTTGGGTTAAATTAATTCTCAAATATAAAATATGGCAGGATAAGCTTTAGTTTATGAGAAAAGTTTTAGGAAGATAATATTTGTTTTCATGATTTCTCTTTTCTTTAACATTTTTATCCATAAATGATTTTCAGTTGGGTGCATGCAAAGGATTTGGCTAAATTTGGACTAAGGTTCTATTTCTGAGACCTCCCCTGTTAAAAAAAAAAAAAAAAAAAAGCATAGCTAAAAATGAATAAAACAGTTTTGGTTTAGATTGCTTGGAAATCCTCCCCTCTGCTGCAATTACCGGATGAAATAGACGTTAAGCTCAGAGGAGTTCTTCACTCAGTCTCTTTTGCTTCTTGCCTCTGTGAGGGACTGTTTTTCTGATGCCATTATTGGCAGATCGCCACATTGCACCTGCTGATCCACCTGCCTCTCACTGGCGTGCAGTATTTAAAATGTTGCGCAATTAAAGTAAATGAGTTTAAAGGGCTGGATTTGCACTACACCTCCTGGGGAGCTGTTGTTCATCCTTAAAAGTGCCTGATGATGGTTTGGGAAGCACTGCTGCTGGCCTGGCCCTGGGGTGTTGAATTGCTTCCCTTTGAAGAACTCTGTGGTGAATCCCCACATAAGGATGCTAAATGGTGAGGAAGCATAAAGAGAGACATTTTGTACCCCAGGAATCTAGTCTTTATAGATTGAGACTAGGCAGCAAAAGAAAGACTGTAAACTAACTAGAACCACCTATTTCTTGATAGATAATTCTTCATCTCCACCAATTTTAATTTGTATTTATGAATTTAACTTTAATTCTTTCCTGCAAAGCTGTGTACAGAATATTATGTAGAGAAACTCAAAATACAAAAGTTATCTGTTTATTAGGACATCCTTTAATGTCTCATCATGTTTATGGTGGCCATTAATTATTCTCTGGTACCTATCTTTCCATTAGGTATGATGTGAAGTCAATTAAACCAAGATGATTTATTTTAGTGCATTTTGTTCTTTTGCACAAGTTGAAGCATATCTAGGGGCATTGGTTCATACCACAAAGCCACGTTTTTAAAGCAAGTTAAATTATTCACTGAAAATGCTTTTAGATATTGGCATATGGGAAATACAAATGTTCTAGATCTTAAGGAATTTAATCTGATGTTAGTGATTAGTGGTCACAGAGAACCAATTTTTGCACTCTATATACATCTTATTTTATGACCTTCTGGTCTTTCACAGGTACCAGACATGAAAAGAATATGAAAAAAATACATATAAGACTTGGTTTCCAGTCTGGCACATAAGCAGCTTGGAAATCACCCCTCATTTTCACAGGAAATAAGCTAAACTTAAAATCAACAATTCGGGATCCCTGGGTGGCGCAGTGGTTTAGCACCTGCCTTTGGCCCAGGGCGCAATCCTGGAGACCCGGGATCGAATCCCACGTCGGGCTCCCGGTGCATGGAGCCTGCTTCTCCCTCTGCCTGTGTCTCTGCCTCTCTCTCTCTCTCTCACTGTGTGCCTATCATCAATAAATTAAAAAAAAACAAAAAAACAAAAAAAACAAATTTAAAATCAACAATTCTTCATAGATCTACTGGCTAAGGTCACAGAGCAAACCACTGCCCCCAAAGTTGGAAAATAGGCAGATATAGTGACAGAAACTAAAAACAGCAGAGCAGAAACCTAGGAAAAGAAACCTCCACAGGAACCTGCAATGACTAGATAAATCTAAACTGATTGACACATGACTGGAGGTTAAGTGTAGGCGCATGTTTTAGAGTTAAAAATTCTGGTACAGATGGAGGGGGTAGTCTTAGGGAGGTCCTGTACTTGTATGACTTTTACCTTCAGTAGTCCTACAAATTATTACAGTAAATATCAGGAAAATCCCCTATGCTTCCACTAGGGGAAGAGAAAAGTAGCCATTCTGAAACATCCTCAGAACATTTAATTCTCCTTAACAGGGCACATCCTCAAATGAATTATTTTTATCAAAGCTTAACTGACCTTGGGAAAAAGAAAAAACAACTCCAGCTACCTCCTGCTTCTAAGTGACTGGGGGAGGGGCTGAAAGCACCCAACACCAATCCCCTCTATCCTTCCTGTCTCATTTAAGTGTGTCAGAGGTGGAAGATCAGACTTGGGAACACTTGTGAAAGTCACAGTCCAGGGGCACAGACTCACTAGAAGACTTAGACCTAATCATAGGACTATGAAATGCTTCTTCTCCTTGCACACCTTACCATGACATCCATGGAGCTCCTGTATAATAACAAAGAACACAAACAAAAGTCTTTCCCTCAGAATACTCTAGGGAAACTTACAACAGGAGAGACAAAAACAAGAACATTAGAGGGGGATTTAAGCCTCAGATACCCACAGCTACAGTGAACCCTAGACATAAAACCTCAGACTAAATTTATATTTACCTCAGTTCTTTTTACCCAGTACATGTCCTGTGAGAAAAAAAAAAAAAAGAAAAGAAAAGAAAAAAAATCAAGGTATACTAAAGTACCCAAAGAACAGTTTAAGGAAACAGAACAAGCATCAGAATCAGACTTGGATACAAAAGATGTTGGAATTATCCTAACAAGAAGTTAAAACAACTCTGATTTATAATATGCTAAAGGCTGTAATGGAAAATGTGGATAGCAAGTGAAAATACATTGGTAACACAGAGACATGGAAACTCTTAGAATCAAAAGGAAATGCAAGAAATTAAAAACACTAGTAGTAATGAAAAATGCCTTTTATGGGCTCATGAATACATTAGACATATCTGAGGAAAGAAACAGGGAGCTTGAAGAAATGTCAATAGAAACTCCCAAAATATAATCAGATTTAAAAAAAAAAAGATTTTATTTATTTATTCATGAGAGACAGAGAGAGGCAGAGACATAGGCAGAAGGAGAAGCAGGCTCCGCACAGGGAGCCCAATGCGGTCTCAATTCCAGGAACCCAGGATCACAAACTGAGTCAAAGACAGACGCTCAGCTGCTGAACCACCCAGGCATCCTTGAATATTCTTAACAGGAGTAAAATGATATCTATCTTTCAGGGGTATTGTACAGATTAAATAAGAAGTAAATAATAATAAATTATTAAATAAAATTAAAAAGAAACCCCCAAACTGGCATAATTACAGAATTGTAATATATACATAGTGGGATTATCAGAAAGAAAAGAGAAAAAGGAACAGAATATTTGAGGCATTAATTACTCTAAGTGTTCCAAAATTAAAGATATCAAACCACAGACCACGAAATATCAGAGAACAAGAAGAAAATCTATTTTTAAAAATCTACATATAAGCATATCATATTCAAATTACAAAATCTCAAAGACAAAGATAGACTCTTTAAGAAGCTAGGGATGAGGATATGGGGATGGACCTTGGTTATAAACTATCAAGGGGAAGAATTTTACTGGACTGTGTTTCAGAAACTATACCAAAAATAAGTGAGTAAAGTGAAATAAGTATTAGAAGAAAAAAACAAGACCTGCCAACCTAAAATTCTGTATCTATCAAAATTGTCCTTTCAAAGTGAAGAAGTAAATGCAGACGATCAAAAATTGGGTAAATTTCTCACCAGTAGACCTGTTTTTCAGGAAATGTTGCAAGAAATTCTTCAGCAATAAGGAGAATTATTTAGGTCAGAAATTTAGGTCTACTTAAGGAAAGGAAGAGCCTGAGAAAAGATATAAATAAAGGTAAAATAAAAGAAAATATTTTTCTTATTCCTAATTGACAAACATAATAGCTTTTAAGAATAGTAATAGCAACAATATATTTGGTGATCATAGCTTATGGATAAGTAAAGTGAATGAAATAGTGATATAATGGATGAAAAGGAAGGAAGGAATTGGGAATATTCTAATTTACATGAACTACATGTGAAATGGTTTGGTATAACTTAGAGTTTGGATTATTTGTAAATGTATGTTGCAAACTCCAGGGCAGCCACTAAAAAGGTGAAAGAAGCATAACTGGTATTGTGAGTGGTAAGGAAAAAAATTGAATCATTTAAAATGCTCAAAATTAGAGAAAGCAGAAAAAAGAGGGGAAGATTTAAAAAAAATAGAAAAAAGAATAAGGATAATGAGTATAAAATAATCTCTCATGAATTTAAATGCAAAATCCTCAACAAAATATCAGCAAATTATTCCAACAATGTTTAAAAAGAATTATATGCCCAAACAAGTGGTATTTATTCCAGGTATGCAAGTGTGATTCAACATTCAAAAATCAATGTAATACATCACATCAGCAGGCTAAAGAAAAATCATATGATCATATCAATAGAGGCAAAAAAAAGCAATTGAAAAAAATCCAACATCTATTCATGATAAAAAAAAAACTCTCAGCAAAATAACAATAGAGGAATAAAATCCTTCCTCAATTCATTAAATAATATCTAGAAAAAAAGACCTAAAGCAAATATCAAACCTAATGGTGAAAAACTAGAAGTTTCCCTGCTAATATCAGGAACAATGTAAGATACACACTTCTCACCATTCGTTTTCAACATTGTACTAAAAGTTCTGGCAAATGCAATAAAACAAGAAAATAAATGGTAGGAATAAAGCTTTTACTTACAGATGGCATGGATGTGCAGAAATCCCAAAGATTCAACAACAGAATCTACTTGAACTAATTAGCAATTATAGCAAGGTTGAGAAACTTAATTTTAACATACAAAATAATCCTTTCTTCTATACTAGAAGTGAACTCTTGGAATTTGAAATTTAAAACACCATAGTATCTACCTTATCACACAAAAAAGTGAAATCCTTAGCTATAAACCTAACAAAATATGTATAAAATCTCTATGAGAAATTTACAAAAAACTCTTGAACAAAAACAAAGGAGATCTAAAAAGATGAAGGATATTTCAAGCATATGAATAGGCAGATTCAATATTAACCTGCTCTAAAGATACAATGCAATCCTAATTCAAATTCCAGCAAAGAATTATGAGGTTATTGACAAATTGATTTTGAAGTCGTATGTAAAGGCAGAACCAGAGAAGTCAAAAGAACAAAGTTGGAGTGCTGACACTATTCAACTTCAAGACATAGTTTTAAACTAAATTAACACAATGTAGTATTGGTGAAAGAATAGACAAATATTAATGAGAAATGAAATGAACCCAGAAAGACCCACAAAAATATAGTCAACTGATCTTTGACAAAGGAACATAGGCAATTCAATGAAAAAAAAAATCTTCCCAACAAATAATGCTGAGGCAAAAAAATTCATCTAGACACACATCTAACATTTTAACCAATATTAACCCCAAATGGATTCTAGATCTAAATATAAAATGCACACTATAATACTCCTAGCAGAGAACTGGAGAAAATCTAGGTGGCTTTGTATGTGGTTGATGACTTTCAAAGTACAACATCTAAAGCACAGTCCATGAAAGAAAAATGAGTAAAGTTGATTCCATTAAGAATAAAAAGTTCAGCTCCGTTGAAGATACTGTTAAGAAATTAAAAGGGCCACGGACTGAGAGAAAATCTTTGCAAAACATATCTGATAAATAATTTGTATCAGAAATACATGAAGAACTCTTAAAGCTCAGCAGTAAGAAAACAACCAAGCCAACTGAATAGACAAAAAGTTGAACAGACATCTCACCAGAGGAGAAATAGAAATGGCAATTAAACATGAATACATGTTCATCATATGTCATTTGGGAATTGCAAAGTGAAACTATAATAGGAGATATCATTGTACATCTATTAGAATAAATAGATAAAGAAACACTGACAAGACCAACTACTGGTGAAGATGTGGAACAAGAGGAATTCTTATTAACTGTTAATGAGAATACAAAATAGTATAGCTACTACGGAAAAGTTTGGCAATTTCTTACAAATTGTATACTCTTACCATATAATCCAGCAATTACACTCTCTGGTATTTACTCAAAGGAGTTCAAATTTTATGTCTATACAAAAACCTACACATGAATGTTTGCAGGTACTTTCCTCATAACTACCAAAATTTGGAAGCAATCAAAATGTCCTTCAATAGATGAATGGATAAGCAAACTGTAGTACATCTGTAAAATTGAATGTTATTCACCAATTAAAAGAAACGACCTATTAAGCCATAAAAAGACATGGAGGAAACTTAAGTGCATAATGCTAAGTGAAAGAAGCCAATATGTAAATGAAACATACTGTATGATTCAAAAGCAAAGAGATCACTGATTTTCAAAGGTGTAGGTAGAAGGAGGGAGGGTGAATAGGTTGAACACAGGGAATTTTTAGGGCTATGAAATTATTCTGTATTATCCAATGGGTATCTATCATTAAACATTTGTCAAAACCCCTATGATGTACACAATAACTGAACCAAATGTAACCATGGATAATATTGGTAATGTATCAATATTGGCTCATCACTGTAACAGATGTGCTACACTAACGGAAGACAAGGGAAGTGGGGGGCGGATAAGAAGGTGTATCAGAACTCTATTCTTTCCACTCCATTTTTTTGTAAACCTAAAACTGCTTAATAAGTAGAGTATAATAATTTTTAAAAAGATAGAGCGGTAGGCAAAAGTATTAGCAAATGTTTCCTGAGGAGATGGAACCTGAATTTACTTACAGTAACAAAATGTGCTTATCAATGGGGAGGAAATTCCAGGTAAAGAAAATAGTATCTGCAAAGATAGAAATATGAGATCATCTCAATGGGTGGTCTTCCTGCAGTCTGGGATGCTACAGAGTGGTGAGGAACTGACGTTGGAGGTGTTAACAGAGACCACTTTCCTCAGAGCCTTCCTTGTAAAGGAGGCTGGGCCTCCTCTGGATAACAGAAAACGTCAGGTGGTTGGTAAATAGACATTCAAATCACTGTGGACTCTACCAGAGTTTCTGGAGATTTCTTGGGCTGTTGTTTTGTTTAAGAGAGACAAGTTAAGGAGTTTCTGGAGATTTGCACTTTCACATTATAAAGAATGAAATCTTTTGAAGTCATCATTCTGGGTTTTATTTAATGCATTTTTGTATCGCTTTTGCTTTTAAGTGTTTTAAAATAGTGTTGTAAATAATACTTTGAAATGGCCTGAGTTTCCATAAACAAAGGATCTAATAGAAATAATACATAAAGGCATTTTCTAAGACTATGAAGAGTGACATGAACATATAAGCTGACAAATATGCCTACATATATTATATATACATCTATATAGAAAAATTGTCTCTACATCATGTAATTCTTAGTGTTTGCTCCCTCCTGGATTTTGTTACTCTAAGCTAGTTGTATAGGATATAATGCACAATTTATTTCACAGCTTGTATAACAACAGAACAAATATCAATTAGCATTTTACTCTTTATTCTTCCAGAAAAGTAATATTTAAATTTCCTCCTGGGTTTGTCTGTGTGCATTCTAATGAGTGGGCACAAAAAAATCTTTGAACTGATACTAGAAAAACATGCACTATATAAATTATTGCCCGTACGGGTGAAAATAAATATATTTTTAGCTGATTAAAAAGAAAGAAATATGTCAAATAAAAGGTCTACATAGTTTAACACTTTATTTTAATCCAATTTAAAAACTGATTTGTGGGATCCCCGGGTGGCTCAGCGGTTTAGCACCTGCCTTTGGCCCAGGGCATGATACTGGAGTCCCGGGATCGAGTCCCACGTCAGGCTCCCGGTGCATGGAGCCTGCTTCTCCCTCTGCCTAGGTCTCTGTCTCTGTCTCTGTCTCTCTCTCTCTCTCTAGAAGTCTATCATGAATAAATAAATAAAATCTTAAAAAAAAACTGATTTGTATTTTAAGCTAATATATCTGAATAGAAAACCTCATTAAGAAAAACTATCTGCTTTTTAAATTATACACATTAACTATTAAGTGATCATTCATAGAATAGTTGGTGAACACAAATTTCAGTGACTTGAAATTGGTTTTAATTCAGAGAATACTGGGAAAATAATATTTACCTATTTAATGTCAACAAACTTATTGTTTTATGTACTTGTTTGGGGGTGAATGTTTTTTATATGAAAACTGTTTTTCTCATGAACTTGGAAATCATTTAAATGCACTCAAAAAAGTTTGCTATACAAAAACTTAAAATTATCCTTTTCAACTTATTAAAAACATTTGGGTATACAGTATATAGCAAATTTTTATTATTATTTTGAAAAGTTATTTGCACACTAAAGTAATATAACTCCACCATAAAAAGTATTTGTTGGTAGGCTTTTAATTCAGATCTATCTTCTCTGAGTTAAGTCACATTAGAGGTAATTTATAGTAATATTAAATGTTTAATATATATAATCATGTTGCCAAGTATACACTTTTACAGCAATTCCAATATCTGAGAAAAAAATCCATCACTGAAGTGTTGTTTGCCAATTTATTGATATATATTGTATTAATTGCCTTCAGAAATCATCTCTATAAATCCCCAACCTAATATCAGAGAGTAAATTTCAGCTGTTAATCCTGAATCTTTTACAGACTTGTTCAAGGTATGTGATTTCTTTCCACTAACATACAAGGAAAGACTAAATTTATCATTTGGTTCAGAAACTAAATCTGTCTAGTGCTTGATGAGGTGTATCTTCTTATTTATCCGCTCTTAAGATTAAGGAAACAGACAGTTAGCTGAAGGGGAATGACTTTCCAAAGGTTAAATTTGCCGAATGACTGTAGATAAATCATTAATCCTCTGAATAAATGATAAGGAAGATATTACGGGTAACTTTTCCTGGAGCTCCTCTATGAGCCATGTTTTTGTACAGAATTCCCACGTCTACCCACAGTCTTGATCCAGGTCCATATTCCCAAATGCTTTTGCTGTAAAAATGTTCTTTTTAAGGTTTTCTGAATCTCTACTCCTTTCTGTCAATATCTTGTATACTAACTCCAGTGACATCTTTGTGTTTGCATGCATACTTTAAAATTTCTTAAAAGGTCTAGAATTGTTTAGAAGTATTCGCCATATCCTCTCTCTTCCTTTGTGGTAAATGTTAGCAACCATTTACAATAGTCACCCAATTACTAAACAAAAATCTGAAATTATTCTTGATTTCTTCTCCTCACCCTCCAGACAAATTACTGAGATCTGATGATTTACCTAAAACAACAATCAACAGTCTTTCCATTGTCTGTATTACATGTTGTCAAGGCTTTCCACCAGTCCATTTGAATCATTTTTCAGAGCTTAGTTCTGGCCTTAGAGCTGACCCCATTTCCACCTTTTAATTCTTTGTTCAAGTTGTTAAGTATATAGATTAAGCTTTATGTAATGTAAATAAGATTGTTACTGCCTTAATACATGCCACTGACTTTTAATATTCTAAATATTCTCCAATGCCTTCCCACTGCATTTAAAGTAGGACTTCAAATTTTATCATCCCTATTAGCCTGCTTGATTTCACCCTCAATTTTCTCTCCAAAACCTTTCTCATGTTCACAACTCCTACTTCGTCCTCACTGTTCTCTGGTTATGTTACTATGTCACTAAACACTCCCTAGCTCTTTTCTTAGGCCAGATACTGATGGATCAGGCCCTTCATTCTTCAAAGGAACCAACCGACTGAGCACTCTGATGTAACATTTAAGGAAGTGGTATCTAATTACATTAGTCAAACTTTCAAAGTAAATATATCAACCAGCTACTTTATCCCCCAAGAAAAAGGTGTTTTTGGCTTGTGTGTTCCCTTGTGACATACATTAGATCTTAAGAGCAGCAAAGTCAGTGAGATCTGACTTCACATCTCTTCTCTGTATGCCTTCCTTATTCAGAACCCAGGCTCTTTCATAGTAAGTAAGGTGTTGTTCTAAGTCACCCTTTGCATGGCACATTTGCTGATCTAAATCTTCCTTTTAAACCTAGTTATTTCCTATTTGTTTCTCTTGAAGCTTTTCTAACACTGATCTCCACTTCTACGAACTTCCTCTTCTAGTCAACTCTACACAATGTTGTATTTACATATTTTAAGTGGATTCATGTATATTAGTTTTCTTTCTCCAAGTAAATTCTTTGATGGCACTGACTATCTTCATCTCTAAACAATCCAAGAAACCTCGCCATCCCATCATTTGCCAAATCTATCAGTTAACATACATATATATTTTCAAGATGTTTTTACACTTGTTTCTTTCTTTTAATATCTAGGACATTACCCTTTTTCCTATTATTTTGCACCCATTCTCACATCTTTCCTCAATATTTAGTTCAGTATTCTAAAACTGAGGTTTTTGATGTTTCTTAAATGAAGAGTTTCAACTTTTTAAACCTACATAGTAAAATTGCATATTATATAAAACTTGAAAATATGGAAAAATAGACTGAACAAAATTATTGTGTATACTGTCATCACCTAGAGAAAAAAAAAACATAATTTGACTTTTAAGTGACTGGTACCATGATATATATTTAATTTTGTAAGGCTTCTCAGAACAGTCATCCTTGGGTGCAAATCTGGAAGCATCACACTCAATCCTAAAGCTTTTAGTAACTTTATTTACTTTACAAAGACATAAAATATGAAGTATTTGGCCTCACTTCAAGGCTATGAATGAGTTGGCTGCAAAAAATTCTTTTAGTCCTCATGACCACTATGATTTTTCATGCAGCCCTCAAACTTGTCAAATCTTTCCCAAGTACACCTCCTGAGACATTCCATTAAAAAAAAAAAAAAAAGTGCTGTGGTTAAATTAAATCTTGGATATTCAAAAATCTTAGCCATTTTTAGATATCATTTTTTTTGTTCCCAAGTTTGTATTTAAATTCTAGTTAACTTACAGTGTAATATTAGTTTCAGGTGTAGAATTTAGTGATTCACCACTTATGTACAACACCTGGTGCTCATCGCAAGTACCTTCCTTAATATCCTAGATGTAATTTAATTTTTTTTTAATTTTTATTTATTTATGATAGTCAGAGAGAGAGAGAGAGAGAGAGAGAGAGAGGCAGAGACATAGGCAGAGGGAGAAGTAGGTTCCATGCACCGGGAGCCTGACGTGGGATTCAATCTCGGGTCTCCAGGATCACGCCCTGGGCCAAAGGCCGGTGCTAAACCGCTGTGCCACCCAGGGATCCCTAGATGTAATTTAATTTAAAAAAAACTGTTTAATAGAAAAGAACTTAGCATTTCTCAAGCTTCTTTATTATTTTGACCTTTTTTTTCAGGTGATATCCAAAAGGCAAATTTTGAAAGACCACTTACACTATTCCTACTTTCGCATACCTGTGTTGTAAAAATGTAAAAGAAGTAGCTTATTAAAAACCATGCTCAGATAGCTGAGGTATGCTTACTTTTCTGAACTAAGACTGGTAATATATCCAAACAGGAGCCACAGTAAGGATAAGAGGTAGGAAGGTAGTCATTATATAATGAATCTGCCATTTTACAGGGTTGGGCCTTATAATATTGATCAGAAAACTGATATTGTCCTATTAATCAAATAGGAAGTTGTCTTTCAATGGTTTTATATAAACCTAAATTAAGATTTATATAAACCTTTATCTTGCTCATTGGAGTAATTTATATTAACAGAATTCCAATTTATTAATTAGAATTAACTTTCTCTGATAGCTCTTACATACCACAGTGTGATTTCATAGCCAACATATCCCCACACAGAACGGCAATACAGAAAAGAATGCAAAATAATTTACAAAGATATGCAACACTGAAAATATCTGTAAAGATTATAAATGGCCAATCCTAACCCACATCTATAAGGAAACCCTAATTATAACAGAAAGAGGATCTGGATATGTAAAAAAATTTTAAAAAGGTGAGGTTGATTATCAAATAGAATTATGTTGGTGAATTTACCCTAAGATGGATATTGCATATTATTCTTGAGTCTTTCTCTTGCAAATTAAAACTACCTCAATCTAAATTTGATGTTGTTGTATTTTAAAGAATGTATTGGCTTAAGTAGGCTTGAAAAGGAAGGGATAGTACTAACTTCAAGAACATCTTGATCCAGAAATTCCAACAATTTTATCAAGCTGACAGAGATCACACAACTCGGTAAGTTTAACACAACTAGTCAGCAAGAAAGTTGAGTGATACTTCCAGAAACCTAATAAGGTTTCATGCCTTGCCCTTTCTTTTTTCTATTTCCCTGTCTTTTATTTTTGATCAACTTTCCATTAAAGCAAGCATATTTATATATATAACTTGATCAGGACAAAACATACAGACCATTGTAATACTAATTGTAGTATAATATTTTTATCTGTTATTTATAGAATAGCAGATACCAGTGAGCTATCTGATACATGTTCTCTGTGGCTGAAATGCCACTAAATTTGTAAAGATATTATTTTAAGAAAATGAAGTTGATATTTTAGGCACCACTAAATTTTTAACTTTCTATATCCCTGAATTGTCAAAAACAGAAAGTTGTCTCCAGTCCTAGACCATGAATAATTGAACAAAGGTAATAGCCAAAAATAAAGGTGTGGGGGACTCAAAAATTTCAAAACCGATTAATATGTGATTTTCTGTATTTCCCACACTAAGACACCTAAAATACAGCTTGCTTGTGTATGTACACAGTCTTTGCCAAGCACCATCTTTTTTTTTTTTTTTTTAAGGCAGAAATACACTAGGATTTCGAGGCGGGGTGGGGGTTGGGGAGAAGAGGAACCCAGTCCATATTTTTAATACTGTTTATCCTGTCAAGTATGCTTCAATATGCATGATATCTTGTGTCCAGTGGCACCAAACAAAATGTTGCAAGATAAGTATACATTAAAGGAATTCTGACCTCCATACTCAAAACCCTGGTTAGAAAAAGTAATTATCTTTAGCGTTCGTTCTATTTTTTTAGTAAATAATACATTTATTACAATCTGAGCTACAAAGGGAACAATCTCAGTGCTGATTTGAAATTCAGCAAACACACCAGATTATGCTTTCAGGTGGCAAAAGCTCCAGGGTTCCCTGGCTTCTTTTGTGTTCCCAGGCTTGTAGAATGCTAGGAGCTGACAGATGCTTATCAAACATTCATGTAAACACCACTATCAAAGCTGTGCTCTCCAGCTCTGCCTTCACACAAGAGGGTCAGCATGGAACATCATTAACACTGGGCCAAAGATAGAAATGTCATGCCAGGAGGTCTGAAATGCATGTGAACGCGTGCACCGCTATTCTAAGACATAGCGCCCAAATTGTATACTCTGCTGACATGAAAGATGAATACAGAGGCAATAGTTAAAACATTAGTAAATATTTAGTTAATGATAAATTCTGTTATGCATTTTCATCTTTGTTTTCTCCAGTTAAAATAGAGTTTGGGGCGTGTGTGTATGTGTGTGTGTGTTTATCTGAGAGGATGTGGAAATGTAGTTCAAATCCGATATAATAATACTTTCAGAAACAAAGTATCAGTTACTTAACTACTTTGGTGGCAATAATAAAGGAGGCATAAAATTCAATTCTCTAGCTCTAATACTGCTCACTGAACTTTGTTGTTGTTGTTTTTAAAATTTTTATTTATTTATTTATTCATGAGACACAGAGAGGCAGAGATAGAGGCAGAGAAGAAGCAGGCTCCCTGCAGGGAACCTGCTGTGGGACTGGATCCCAGGAACCCCGGGGATCACTCCCTGGGCTGAAGGCAGATGCTCAACCATTGAGCCACCCAGGCGTCCCTGCTCACTGAACTTTGACGGACTCTCCTGTCTTCAGTTTCTCCAGGCCTCCAGATCCTGAGTTTTCTTCATGGGCAGGAATCTCACTATTCTAGGGGATGACTCCTTACCAACTGATAGAAAGTCATAGTCTTGAAAGTTTCCTCAGCCTTTCACCAAGAAGATCTGGGGAGGTGGCTTTCCTCCATTTTTATGTCAGGTCCCAATTTTCACCTGAGAAACATTGTTACTCAGCTCAACTACTCATCAGTTTCCCATACTTAGCATTCTTTTGACTGAATAGTGTGAATCAGATATTCTTCAATTGATTATAATTGCCTTGGGGGGCAGTTTCCACTGTGGTCCCCAGGGCCACAGCATGTGCATCATCTGGGTACTTCTTACCAATGTGAAAACTTAAGTCTGATTTTATTCAGACTACTGTAATAGTGCAAACAGGGAAGATGGAAGATCACAGCGTCAGAGCAGGGTGGTTTTTCCTTAGATTTCTGCAATGAGAGAGACACAAACTGTGGCAGGGAAGATTTACATTTGTAATTGTTCTGCAATCAGAAGATGTCTCCCTCAGCTGAGCAGGAGCTTGTCTCTGCATGTAGTTAGTTTTAAGGAGACAAACAGTTCTAACATCAGCTAATTATTCATGAGACAAAGAACATAAAGGTGGATGACTTGTGGTCTTGACACAAGTAAATGAGAGTCATCTGCAAGTCTAAGTGACTTATGAGAAAGTGTGGGCAGTGACTCTTTTCTAAGTCACATGGAAATGAGTGGTTCTCTCCAAGAAGCCATTTCTCAGAATCCAAAATGGAGAGAGAAGTTTGGGAAATAAAAGTCTGAGAGTATTTCTTACCCATTACTCTTTTCTGGGGGCACAGTGTTCACCTAATGTTTACTATTTTCAGACTCTACCCTAAGCTTACTGAATCAAAAATTCTGGAATCATGTTGAAACATCTGAAGTTTAACAAACCATCCAGGTGATTCTCATGCTCACTGAAGTTTGAGAGCCATGGCATTAAACCTTGCCTCCCAAACCTGTCTATCATCTATCTATCTATCTATCTATCTATCTATCTATCTATCTATCCTATTTCAACAACTTTATAGATGATTTTCTTTGCCTTCTAACTTGCAGTCCTATGTTAACTATAAATGGGTTCCAGGCCCCTACCGTCTCCTATGTGGATCCTAAGGCCTCATAATAATTGGTCAGAGAATCTTTATCCTGACACTACCAAAACTTTTGTGTTCTGTCATCCTGCTTACTTAAAACTATTATTGGGCAATCATTAGGTGATGGTATTATCCCAACTTTTTCTATGTCCATATCAGATTCACACACACACACACACACACACACACGTACACACACATACACAATCTTCTCGAGGATTTAGTAATTGAAACATTGCCTGTGACTTAAGATATGGATCCATTAAACATTTGAAATTAAATGGTTCAACTGTATTCAAAAATAGAGACTTAAGATATTTAATTTTTGAGCTTATTCAAATATATGAATATATATATATATGTGTGTGTGTATACATATATGCACTATTTAGCTTTTGTGTTACGTACATACCATGAAATAGGCATCTCAGACTTGATGATCTGTTTTGCATTATTGGCTTAAAATAAAATGAATAATATGCTAAGAATAATTACAGTCCATGTTTTTAGCCTCTTTCCTTTCCTCTCTCCTTGTAAGTTTTTTTGCAAAGGGCAGTGTGATAGTTTCAATTATGAAATAACATACTTCTACTCTTCATTTGACTTTCTTAAAATATACTCATCTCTGGGTCACTGAGTTCATGCACAAAATGCAAAATAGAATTCACTATTTTAACTACCCAGAAAATTCTTTCTTTGTAATGGAAAAAAGTCAGCCTTGGTCTCTCCTCTACAGGATGGTGCAACAAAATGTTGGGCATTTCTAAAATCTGTGTTGGTTTGAAATCCTATCATTTGTTGTGATTCTTAAGCCTAAATACAGATGGTTTTGCTTCATGGACTAAGTCTGCTTCTATTACTCAAGCTGATATGGGCAAGCAGCATTTAGGCTTTATCTTGCTTCATAACAAGAAAGTATATTTTCTTTTCATTCAGAAAAAAAGAAATATGAAATGTGATACTAGTTCAAAACTGCATATCTCCTTTATATATTCCAGTTAGATCATATATAAACTTATTAGGTCATATAAACCTATAATGTTTTCAGTTTGGGGAAGTCCAGGCATGATTATAGTTATCTATAATAAAAAATGTAAAATAAAACCAAATACGAAAAAAAGAAAAAAAAAGAAAAACACTAAGCCACTTATTGCTTAGGAAGTTCAAGAGAATATTGGAAAATATTCTAATAACTTTAAATAATGATTTGCCTGTCACTTCCCAAGTCTGTTGCCATTCTACTTAAAGTGGAAATGTTTGTGAATTCAAGTTTATTCTACCACTTTTAGAACCAAATGTTCTCAATTCTTTTAGTTGTTTAACCTGATACTTTTTTACTTAATGGCTGTAGAATGCTGCTCTTGGTTCATCAAATTTTCTACTGAATTATTTAACTATGTTTTAAGTTTCTATTCTACATTCTTCTTTCTTCTCCTTTCACTTCCTAGTGTCTAGTTATATCTATGTCCATTGGTTAAATAACCAATGTTATATCAATATTTATATGTAAATATTGTTGCAGCAGAATAAAAAACATATAATTTGCTTATTCCTTTCTTACAAATTTTTTCTTAATTATTCTTAAATTTTTTCTTCACTTTTCTAACCTCTTTTTACCCCTGCCCCAACAGACCTGTAAACAAACTAGCAATATATTTTCCAAATATTGTATCACATCATTATCTCACCCTCTCTTGTCCCAAGAACTGCCCTCTCAGAGCTCATGGTCCCTCTCCCATCCTGACAAGTTGTTCTTTAGTCTTATTTTATGGATGTCACCTCACGTTTCTCTTCAGCAGTCTCTTGGGTTAAATCTCACTTTTCCAGGACCTTCTGTCTTTCTATCTGGGTCTTACTCATTGTGTGATACATATCCTCTACTCAGTTTCTACAGTAGAATGCATACAAGTACAATTGATAAGATTACATATTGTTTTTATAGATTTAAAGATTCCTTTGATAGTAGGACAATACATAATGACACCTGAGTGGAAGAAAGACAAAACCCTTTCCTACTTTTAACCCCAAGAGAAGGCTGCCACACAGGACCTCATCCAAAGGGTTGGATCTGCTGACACAATACTATTAAGCTGGAGCTGAAGGAGGCAGTTTATGTATGTCAAACAGGGTTGCGTTAACTAAAATTTACAGGCTTCTTGCATATTGCTGATTTTAACAATTTCTCAGGCTCTGGGGAATAGGAATTCCAGTTAAGCCCGAGGTGGGGGCACATGAGAGCATGACTTGAGCCAAAATCATGAGTCCTACACTTAACCAACTGAGCCACCCAGGCGCCCCAACACCTGAAGTTTTTAGACTTATAATAGGAATATGTAAAACTCATCATCCAAATAAGTAAATCTTGAATTTATAGTGACCCTTAAATAAATGGCCATTTTACATTTTACTTCATATGTAAGTATAATTCTCATGTATTAACAATATTTTCTTCCACAAATACTAAATAGCAAGCAAACAGTAACAACAAAAGCCCTAACACTCAATAGCTGTGTTCTATATGTATCCTTTGAATTCAAGTGCCTCTTGGTCCATTTTAGGGTATTGAGTTTAAGAAAATAGAGATAAGGAGGAATTAGCATATTTTAAGAGCAAGGTAAATCTGATACTAAGTATTCATGAAATGACCAAATTAATAAGGTGTGTAAAAGATAGGAGTAGGAGTGGGTAGAGGAAACTATTAGAGTAATCCACAAACAGGAATGATTTATGACTGAACAAGATAGTAGTAGTATGGCTAGTGATGAAAAAATGGAAATAAGAGGTGTGGAAGTCAACAACAGATAGTCAAGAGAGTGATATATGTAAGCACAGGAAAAGTTTCATGGGTCTCTGTACTCTGCAAAATTTTAGAGATATAGTAAAGAAATTTGCCATCTTATGTATTCATCTTGGTGTTCAAACTTAAATTAAAAGGATATGCCCATGAGAAAATAGATCTGTCCCTAACCTCCATTGGCTACATATTTTCACCAACCCTTACCATGAAAATTTGGTAGACATTATGCCTTGTACGTACATATGTTTAATGTAATTAAACCTGAGTTTCTCCAAAGTTATGTCTTGGTTCCTTATCCCTTTGATTCCAAGGTTCCATGTTAAAAAAATACTCACTGGAAAAAAAAAAAAAAAAAAAAAAAAACCTCACTGCACATGCTATAAATTAGAAATACTTAAACCATGCAGCCCTCAAGTCATGACTTAAATCTGGCTAACCCCTCACTTTTTTATGCCTCCAAAAAGGAATTTACTCTGGTGTACGTACAATGCAGAAAAGAATTAAATATGAATGCAGAGTGTGTTGAGGAAATTTACTCTAAAAAAATGGATATAAACTAGTCATATGTGTTAACTTGCTAAACTACAAACATCCTGAGACTCTTTGGTTCAATGTCATTGCCAGGATACTCACCAAAAAAGAAGTATATGCTTGGTGACAATTATGACTCCAAAAAAAAAATTATGACTCCAACATCCCTACTTAGCACCATCACATATAGTGTATGAGGGGACAGATAACAGCATAAACAGGCAATGTTTTTAGGAAGGATCTCAGTCTCCTCTCCATTTTAAAGAATGTATTATTCCTTTTAGCATAGGGCTTACAGCTTGCATGGTAGGATAAATATATTTGTAGTGAAAGATGAAGGTCATAATATGTTAAGAGCTGAAATGATGAAATAAATAATTTTTTCCTCTTACAAGTGGAATTGAATTGGGAAGTAATAAAAAATACCATCAATAAAGTTATGGGCAATAAGGTTCATGTGACATGGGAAACTTCTTTATTCAGGCATATCAAGTTTCACATTTTCCATATGCAGGAGAGTTGTTACTTTTCTTCTTAAAAAAGGATATTATTTATAATTTTGTAGGTTAGGAAAAAAATCATACTCATTTGCCATCACAATTCTATAGTTTACTAGATGCTTCTTGGCATTGTACAATATTAGATATCTTTGCCCCTATAAAAATTTTTGCTCTTGCCATGATTTTGTAAGAATGATTTATTATTACTTTTAATTGGCAGGGCCAATTAGATGTTTTGCTTTAGTTTTTGTTTTTATTTTTGGTTTATTTATTTATTTATTTGATTTTATTTATTTACTCATGAGAGACACAGAGAGAGAGGCAAAGACACCAGCAGAGGGAGAAGCAGGCTCCCCACAAGGAGCTGGATGTGGAACTAGATCCCAGACTCCCGGATCACAACCTGAACTGAAGGCAGATGCTCAACCACTGAGCCACCCAGGTGTCCCTGTTTTAATGAAAATCTCTACATTTCCATAGTGGACTATAAGTCATGTTATTTCATCATACTGATGTTTCTTTTTTTTTTTAAGATTTTATTTATTTATGCACACACAGAGAGAGAGGCAGAGACACAGGCAGAGGGAAAAGCAGGCTCCATGCAGGGAGCCTGAGGTGGGACTCCATCTGGGATCTCCAGGATCAGGCCCTGGGCCAAAGTGGGCACTAAACCCCTGAGCCACCTGGGCTGTCCCATACTGATGTTTCTATAATTTCATCTTATGTTGTCTTTTTTTCTTCTAAAAAAGTGTGAATTTCACAAAAATCATAGCCAAGCATTTGTTTTCCAATTAAGCTGCTTTGCACATCTCTTGAAAACTAGAAACTTTGTGTTTCATGGGTAGATTTATCTAACAGGCCAAATCGCTTAAGATCTGTCCTTCAGGCTATGTGTAAGCTTAAGAATATCATATGTCCTCTTTCCTCATAGCTTTTTTTTTTCCTTTCCATATTAGTTCCTCCAAAGGAAGAGACATTTTGGATGTAGGCTTAATATTTTCAGTTTTATTTTCCATCTCCATCCAAATATAAGTTTTATACGCAGGGTTGCTCAGCAAATCTGTCCAATGTCAATTCCAAAATATGGAAGTCAAAGTCTTTTGTAGTTAAAAAGTGTAAGTTACATTCTTAAATCCAGCTTTTTTTTATTCTCTAGAGAATTAAAAAGATAGCACAATTTTTATTAGAAAAATAATTAATTAAGCAGAAGACTAAAAGCAAAAATACAAGATATAATAGATTATAAAAGAAAATATTTGTTTCCTCATTTATTCAACAAATGTTAGTTTGGGATTACTGTGTATTAAGCATTGTGTAAGGTGATAAATATAAACACGAGGTGTGATCATTGCCTTTAAAGAGATATAGTGTTGTGGTAGAGATAGAAAACAGAGAGACAAACATAAAAATAAATGAAAAAATCACAAGAAATATATTTATCTGTATTGACTACATTTTCATATTTTGTTGTATCTTGATGCACTAACATCTTGCTGACTTGCTTGGGGGCCTTGCTGACTCAGGACGGCCTGTCCCTCCCAAGATTAGCTTACTGCTAGAGACAGTAAATAGGTTGTTTAGGAACATACTTTTAATATGTAAACCAAACAATTCAGAGCCTTTACTCACAACCACCTCCTTGTATACAGGCTCCGGCACCCTGGGACACTATTACCCTGCCCCAATAATTCCAGGGCCAGGTAACTGATATTTAAAGACCACTACTATAACATAGAACTCACCAAAATTATTAAAATTATCCAATCCTAAATCTACTTAACTGCATGTATTACTTTGCTTTCCCTGTTCCTTCCCATGAAAACCACAATAAAAGCACAAGCCAGCAGGTATTTTCTCTCTCTCTACTTGCTCATCACACTCCCGTGCTTTCCCATGTGACCCTACATAAGTGTGCCTTGCCTTCTGCCTCTGGGGGCAGTAAGTATAATGAAAATACTATTTATGACAAGCATTTTCTAACTGCATGTCTTAGCATACTTGAAAAAAAAATCTGGGTATCATTAAATCTAAGTCACAAGTGAGTTTTTAAAATCAATATTATCTATTTTATCCAATAAGATAATTTCCTGGAAAAACAATTTAAAAAATATATTTGATAAGAAATAGACAACCATGGGGCCCCTGGGTCGCTCAGTTGTTGAGCATTTGCTTTGGCTCAGGTTGTAATCCCAGAGTCCTGGGATTGAGTCCCACATCAGGCTCCCCACAGGGAGCCTGCCTCTCCTTCTGCCTATGTGTCTGCCTCTCTCTATGTGTCTGTCATGAATAAATAAAATCTTAGATTAAAAAAAAAAAAGAAAAGAAAACCAGAAAAGACCTCTGACTAATAATGAAAATAAACCATTACTCAAAAATCTTCCAGAAAACCGGGGATCCCCCTTCCATCACCAATTCCATTTGCTTTTACAAGGTAATTCTACCAAACTTACAAGGAATATTACCTATACAGAATAAGAAGATAGAAAAAGAACAAGTTATTTTATGAAGTTTAAATAACAACTCATACAAGAACTGTTTGAGAAAGAAAAATATCGCTTAACAATGTGAACGTAAAACTCCTAAATTAAAGTCAAATATAATAGTTATGCATATATGTGTATATAGTTATTAGCAAGTTTTCTAGATATATAGCAGCTCTAAGAAAATTATAAAATGTAAAATTTAAAATGTGTCATAAACAGTAGCAACAATTATATGGTACTTATCATAAACTTTTAAATATGTGGAATAATTATATAAAGAAAATTTTAACATTGAATAAAACAGAAGACATAGAAAAAGACTTAAACCAATTGAAATAATGTGTTTTTCAATAATATACAGATGGAAATTCACCCCAAATTAACCTACAAAACCTTGAAATTCCATAAAATTTTACTAATCCTAAACTTATATGTTAAAGGGAAAGGGAAATAATGATCAAGATAATTTTCAACAATAATTCCAAACAGAGATTCTCCTTACTAGATAGAAACATGTATTAAAAGATTAAGAAGGGGAAGTAAATATACAACATTTTTATAAGATTAAGAATCAGAACTTTATTTTCCTTCCTTGATCATCACTAATTAAGAAAAATAAATTTGGGATCCCTGGGTGGCGCAGCGGTTTGGCGCCTGCCTTTGGCCCAGGGCGTGATCCTGGAGACCCGGGATCGAATCCCACATCGGGCTCCCAGTGCATGGAGCCTGCTTCTCCCTCTGCCTGTGTCTCTGCCTCTCTCTCTCTCTCTCTCTGTATCTGTCATAAATAAATAAAATATTAAAAAAAAGAAAAATAAATTTAACTCTATTCATTTTTTGAAAAACTCATATCTTAAAAGTAACCACAATTACAGTGAGATAAAAAGTAACAGATATCAGGGAAGTACAAAGCAAAACCACAATGAGATACCACCTCACACCAGTGAGAATGGGGAAAATTAACATGACAAAACAACAAATGTTGGAGAAGATGTGGAGAAAAGGGAACCCTTTTGCACTGTTGAGGGGAATGTGAACTGGTATAGCCACACAGGAAAACAGTGTGGATGTTTCTCAAGAAGTTAGAAAAAGAGCTATGCTATGACCCAGCAATTGCACTACTGGGTACCTACCCCCAAATATAGAGATGCAGTGAAACGCCGGGACACCTGCACCCCAATGTTTATAGCAGCAATGTCCACAATAGCCAAATTGTGGAAGGAGCCACGATGTCCTTCAACAGATGAATGGATAAAGAAGATGTGGTCTATATATACAATGGACTACTACTCAGCCATCAGAAGAGACGAATATCCACCATTTGCTTCAACGTGGATGGAACTGGATGGTATTATGCTGAATGAAGTAAGTCAATCAGAGAAGGACAATCATTATATGGTTTCACTCATATGTGGAATATAAGAAATAGTGAAAGGGATTATAAGGGAAAGGAGGGGAACTGAGTGGGAAAACTTAGAGAGGGAGACAAACCATGAGAGACTCCTAACTGGGAATCAAACAAAGGGTTGCAGAAGGGGAAGTGGGAGGGGGGATGGGGTAACTGGGTGACAGGCATTGAGGAAGGCACTTGATGGGATGAGCACTGGGTATTATATGTTGGCAAACTGAATTTAAATTTAAAAAATGTAAAAAAAGTAAAGTAACATATTTGAGACACATATTACTGACAAAAATTTGGTATCCAGGTTGTATTAAAAACATTCCACTGGGTGGCTCAGTCAATTGAGGATCTGACTGTTGATTTCAGCACAGTTCATGAAGGACATAAGATAGAGCTCCCCCCCCCCACCCCCAGTCAGGCTCTGTGCTCAGCAGGGTGTCTGCTTGAGATTCTCTCCTTTTCCCTCTCCCTTTGCCCCTCCTCTCTGCTAAATAAAATAAACAAACATATTTTTTTAAAATTCCACAAAATGTTATGAAACAATAAGGTCTTAGATTGGAAAAATATGGGCAAAATATTTGAAAATATTTTGTGAAAATATTTTGTGAAAATATTTCACAAAAGGAAACCTGAATGGATGGCCAGCCTTATCAGTAATCAGGGAAATGAAGATTAAAAACATCATAAAATTTCATTTCATAGCCATCAGAGGTGAAAAAATGACTAATAAACCTATGTAGTAGACAAGATTTAGAAATAAATGTCCTGCCAGATTAAGTGACATTTAAAATAAAAAGTAGAAGATGAATTGGTTGGACAGGCAAAGAATTAGGATTATAATATTCTAGGTAATAAGGATAGCAGTTATAGAAACCCTGATGTAGGAAAGCACTGTGCTAATTTAGAAAATGAATATAGTCAATTTCATTCATTAATTCAATTGATATTTATCAGATATCTACTATATGATGGATATTACTCTTTATAATAGAATATCTATAAAGATAAACCTATGCAATACAGTGAATACAAGGAAAGTTGTTTTTCCTATCAGAGAGATACACCTGATACAGATATGAGTTTGCATTTTATTTGAAATTTAATGAAAATCTATGAAATGAATATAAACAGTGGTTTTTATGACCTCATTTACACTTTTCAAATATCTATGCTATTGATATATGGAGAATAGTTTTAAATAGTCTGAGAAAAGAAACAGGAAGACAAGATGAGGCCTTTAATTCAGAAAAAGAGGGATCCCTGGGTGGTGCAGCAGTTTAGCGCCTGCCTTTGGCCCAGGGCGCGATCCTGGAGACCCGGGATCGGATCCCACATCGGGTTCCCAGTCCATGGAGCCTGCTTCTCCCTCTGCCTATGTCTCTGCCTCTCTCTCTCTCTCTCTCTCTGTGTGTGTGTGTGACTATCATAAATAAATAAAAAATAAAAATAAATAAAAATAAAATAATTCAGAAAAAAAGATAGTGACCAGGACTACAGTGGATACCATAGAGGTGCATCAACAAGAATAGATGTGGGAAATACCAATCTGAAATTCTCTGTTGAGTCATGGTCACCATACTTTCTATTAATTCTTTAAACATAAATTAGATGTAAATAATAAAGGAGAGAAAAATGCTGAAAATAGCTGGCATGTTTCTGATTTGAGGATAGGTAGATGACAGATAAATGAGATAAGGTAGATAGAGATGGTGAAAGTGGCAGGGAAACAAACTTTTTTATTTGGTTATTTTTTAGATAAGTTTAAGAATACTGTTAGATATTGAACTCAATAAAGTCAAAGAGAAAGATACATGATCCAGAATCCAAAAGAGATGAAAATTTGAGGGATGCCAGGGTGGCTCAATGGTTGAGTGTGCTTTTGGCATGATCCTGGAGTACAGGGATCAGTCTCTTTGCAGGAAGTCTGCTTCTCCCTCTGCCTATTTCGCTGTGTCTCTCTGTGTGTCTCTCATGAATAAATAAATAAAAGTCTTTAAAAAAAAAGAGATGAAGATTTGAGCCATAATTTGGTAAATGATATATACATAATTTTTTAAACAAGGACCATGGATAAGACTGTATAGGCTTTTTTCTTTAAGTTGGTTATTGAGGCATGATTTTCATTAAGTAAAGTGCACATACTTCAAATACAGTTTGGTCAATTGTAAAAAAAATGTATACCCTACTGCAAACAGCCAAATTAAGCTATAAAAAACTTCCATCACTCAGAATTATTTTCTCATGCCCCTTCCCAAACTCCCATGCCTTACTCTATACAACCACTTGATCTGATTTTACTGCTACAGATGGCCCATATAACTTAATTTATACAGTATATGCTTTTTTTTTTGGTCTTTTTTCATTAACATAATATTTTTCTCTCTCTTGCTGCATGCCAGGAATTTGTTCCTATTCATTGCTGACTAATACTCCATTGTATGAATACATTGCAGTTTACGTTAATAGACATGTGGGTTATGTCCCATTTTGGTTATCATAAATAATATTGCTATGTAAAAATCTGTATATATATCAGGGTGAATATTTATGGTGGATAGGTTTACTTTTACATCTTTTTGTATATCTAGTGTGTGTATGACCTGTTTGAAACATTTTTGCCTACCTACCCAAAGTGTCCAAGATATTATTCTATAGTATTCCAAGAAATAACGGCTGTAGCTTTCACTCCATCTATGACACATTTCACATTAATTTGTTGTGGATAGTGTAAAGATCAGAGTTCTTTTTTTTTTTTCCTCCCGAAATTCATCTAGTTTTTCCAGGAGTATTTGTTGAAAATTTCCTGGAAAATTACTTACTGCTGCTTTTGATGAGGGCACCTCGGTGGCTCAGTGGCTGAGCATCTGCCTTAGGCTCAGGTCATGATTCTGGGGTCCTGGATGGAGTCCGGCATCAGGCTCCCCATAGGGAGCCTGCTTCTCTCTCTGCCTATGCCTCTGCCTCTCTCTATGCGTCTCTCATGAATAAATAAATCTTTAAAAAAAAGAAAAAGAAAAGTAACTGATCATGTATATGTGGATATATTTCTAGACTTTATTTTGTTCCATTTATCTATATGCCTAATACAATGTTATGCTCATTTCTGTACCTGCATAAAAAGTCCTGAGATGGGAAAATTTATGTCTCATAACACATATTTTTCAAAATTATACTTTTTAACTCCAAAATTTCCATTATTTTATGTTTCTATTTTTCAATTAAAATTCATCCTTTGTGGAGGCATTGATATTATATATATAGTCATTGTCTGCTAATTCCTATGTGGCCCCACTAAAAGACAGTCTTTACTGACTTTCCCTAAGTATATGTCAGACTTCCCCATTCTTCACATATCTTATGATTTTTTGTTGAAATCTGAACACTTAAAAGTACATTTAGATAATATACTTCAGCAAATTTGAGGGGCACCTGGTGATGCAGCTGGTTACATGGCCAACTCTTGGTTTCAGTTCAGATCCTGATCTACCTCTGGATTGTGAGATGGAACTCTGCATCGAGCCCACGTTCAGTGCAGAGTCTGTTTTTCTCTCTCCCTTTCCCTATGCTCCTCTCCACCCTGTTCTCTCTCTCTAAGATAAATAAATCTTTAAAAAATACATATTTTAGCAACATTGGTTTCTAACTTCCCTCTTGAGATTTGCTGTGGCTGTTTTTATTATTTAGTGTTTTTCCTGTAATAAATCTGTAAAATATGTCTCCATAGCAGAGTGGGTCTATCAATATCTCTGCTCAGTTTTATATATTTATTTTTATTTTTTCTGAGCCTGGCATTTTAGGGGTCACTCTAGTCTACATTGCTTAGTGGTCAGGACAATGATTTGTCAGAACCTGTGTTCAAGCTAGTTGGAGAGTACTTTCAAACATCTGTAGTCTTCAGACCTGTTAGGCTTTTCTCTGGGCCCTTTGGCATCACCTCGGCATATGTAATCAGTCTGCTGGTCATCCAGGGATGTGTTTATCTTGGACACCCTCTAGGTTTTATGCATGCAAAAAGTGGTCCATGATGTGTGGAGACCTTATATAAGGCTATTTCTTTTCAGGATTTTCCTGTTAAAATTCTGCTAGTTTGCTGATCTCTTGCTTACTGTAACTGGAACTGCAACCTCAGGCCATCAGAGATGCTCAGGTCTCCGTTCACTTGCCACTGGGATTGCTACTTTTATCTACAACCTGAACATGTTTTTGTTATTGTTGTTTTGGTTTGGTTCGGTTTTTTGTTTTTTTCCCTTCCACTCAAAATTAAGTGAGTTACCTCTGGTACTGAAGCTGAGGCTTTTTGTGTCTGTGTCCAACCCAGTAGAACTATAGCCCTACTGCACTGGATGGATGGATATAGCCTTAGTGAAGAATGCCACAGACTTCTATTTTTCTTACTCAAAATTCAATAGTTTTTCAAGAACTTATTTGTTTGTGTTTGGTCAATTTCTAGAGCCCTTAAATGCTTGTTTTTAGCAATTATATCCAGTAGCTATAGTCGTATTTTGGAAAGAGGATTTGCCAACCCTCTCACATAGGTCATTCTACCTTTCCCTTCAAACAACTGAAGACACGTCTAAAAATGTTTAAATAATAATTATTAAAATATTGTGACATTTTTATAGATTACATTTTTAAGTGAATTAAGACACCACTGCAAAATATTTGTTTAATATAAAAGAAAATTCCATAAGTAACAGAAGGAGCTGACTAGAAAGTGGGCCAGAAGTACATGTATAAATGCATTCCTCTGATTTTAAAGTTCATCTCTACCCAACAAAACATACAGTGTCATACAATGCATGTAGCATTCTTACCCCACTAATCTTACATTAAACATAAAGCTTTTGTGCTTAAATTTGTACTATCCCAGTAGAATTGGGCATCCAATTATTTATTTAGTGGCCAATATAGTAGTGCTATATTTCATGGTAAAAAACAGAAGAAAAACTTGAAGGTAGCCCTTGAGCTTCATGCTTAGTTTTGAGATGCCATCAAAAATGTTTCTATTTACTCTATTGATAAGAAACTTCTTTCACTACCCAGATAAACATGAATTTTCCCAGGTCAGAGTACAGATTATCTGAACCTATTTATACTGGTCCAAGCACAACTTAGAGATGTAATTTCTGCTATATGTGATCTGAAATTCAATGCTACTCTTTAATATTTGAGGGTAGATTTTCAGCATTTTCCTATACACATACTAATAACAGATTTCTTTGTTCATGCTATATTATTCTTAGTGATAATTTTTATTTCAAAAAATATGACAGAGGTGTAAAGTAGTGAATTTCAGAAATCAAAATTGAAATTTTATTTTGATAAAACTAGTTTACATGTCACTAAGTATAAACAAGTTATAATAAAATGTCTATGAACAAAGGATAAGTTCGAATTTTTCCCAACTGGCCAGAGGTTTAAACAAAAACTAGAAACTTTTCAGCTTATGTAAACTTGTTTTTAGTTTCTGTGAAGAAGGAAAAACTAGTTCAATTCATTTAATCTAAACTCCATGATTCATCAGCAACTGAACAAAATTATGCATAAGAGAAAAGCTACATTTGGGTGACTTTGAATTAGGAGTATTAACCAATAACTTAAAATGTAAATTAAATACATATAACAAGATACAAAAAAATCATACTTCTCCCCCCCACCAATAATTATATATGAAAATATTATGCTGATATGGCTTTTGCAAAAAGTCTTAGCATTTTAGGGGTACATAAAATTTTGCTGACATAATCAAAGTAAAATTTTGCTAATTTTTATATTAATTATCCACCCAAAGTCTTTTCATTTTCTGTTATATACATTCATTTAAACAAAAAAAAAACCTAACTAATAAAAAAGTACAAAGTATAGAGATGAATTTTATACTAAATGTAGTCCAGCTGTAATAAGTTTTTATATCCTCCCAAAATCAATAAAATTATTATTTATCTCCTTATGACGAAGTGTATAACCAGAGGAAATGTACTTTCACTTTTATCTATGTGATCAGACTTAAATAATGGGTTAAATCAAACACTGTGATCCAAGAATCTTATTGCCTAGGGTTGGCAATTCCTTCTTAATTTTTTAAATGAGATGATGCAGGAAAATGTCACATATACCTTAACAAAACTAGTTCTTAATAGAGATGCATTGTTTCTATACAGAAATAGACATATAATAGTAAGGGCATTGTTCAAATAATTAATAATATAATTAGCAAACATGGAAATAGTACTTTCTTTAGCACATAGTCTACCAAGTGCCTACCTCTAATTAACTCATTTCAGCCTTTCATTATTATTGTAATACTACAATTAATACTAAGTTAATTTTTTATCCACATTTTAAAGATGAGAAAAATGGAGATACACAATGATCACATAACTAGCAAATGACAGAAACAGAATTCAAACCTAGGCAATTTATGTCTAATGGCTGTGCTCCACTACAGTGTACAGTATTTATATACATTTTACTAGCTTCTCAAATAATAAGATTATGTTATCAAGAAATAAATTTCTATTAATAGTGCACAATTTCTTCCTATTTCTCTTGGGACTGATATCAGAAAAGCCCATTTCACAGTTGAAGTTCCTGGGGAAATATGTGGAAAGATGGGGGACAGAGAGATATTAATTAATTTCTGATTCCATGGGATTAAATGATAAATGCTTACATCAAATTCTGCATGCTGGGAGGTGGAGGAACAAGACAAAGATGGAAGTAATTAAAGCTTTTTCACTGGCAGGTAAATTGGCTCCTCTCTCTATATCTTATATCAAATAATTAAGTTTTACATATATAAAAGCTATAAGACAAATTCATGGAGGAAGACCAGGAGGGAGGAAAAATTTATAAAAATGTAATAAGATATCCATGATCTTTTACTCCAATATATATTGGATAGTGTCTTTCTCAATAAAGAAATGTGTCTTGATGTTTGACACATAAGGCAATTCCCTGGGTTCAAAATCAATCATCTTTTTTTTCTAAGAATCTGATAAAGACAAAAATGTTTAATTATAATTGCAAGAAATCCTCCATGGATTTTTGCAATGAATTAATCATGATCTGCTTTGAAGCAGAACACAGGAGCAATTGAACATCATCATGAATAGCAAGAAATACCCCAAATCTTTTTATTTTTGACCATTTAAATTTTTTAATTATAAATCTTCTATTTTAATATATGCATTTCAGAATATCAATACTTAATTATATTCTCTCCTCTAAAAAGCTGTAAAATTGATGTGTATAAACATCTCTTAGAAAAATCAATGGATCTAATGTCAGGGGAATGAAATTTCAACGCATGAGACCTTTTATCTTTTCAATAGATTTGGCCCTAATGATATCCATTTAAGAACACAAAAAATCTTTGATTAATGAAAAATATTTGCAAAGCCAGATAATCTTCCATTAAATAGATAAGAATATTAAAATCAGACTGAAAATTAGAGACTTGAAAATAAAACTAGATTGGAAACTATACTAACCTCATTTATGCATGGTCTAAACTTATAATAATATATCTAGAGAATGAGCTCTGTTAATCTTACTACAGTTTCTATTTGCTATATCTGTGTTTTCTCAGTGTGTTCAAGCCAACTTTGGGTTTGTATGTCTTCCTTCCCTACTTCTCTCCCATCTTCCCTTCCTTCCTACCTTCTATCCTTTCTTCCATCTGTATCTACCTATCCATATATCTGACAACAAGTGTTAGTTTGATGTGTCAACTTGTCTGGATCACAGGGTAATCAGATATCAGTTAAATATTATTCTGGGTGCTTTTGTAAGGGATTTTTGACTGAGTTCAATATTTAAATAAGTATATTGACTTATGAGTAAATAACTGAGTAAAGCAGACTGCCCTTCCCAATGTGTATGGGCCTCTTGCAATCATTGAAGGCCTGAATAGAACAAAAGTCTGATTTTTCCTACATGAATGCCTTCCAGCTGGGCCTTAGATTCCCTTCCTGCATTTAGACTTAAACTGAAAAATTAGGTCTTCCTGGATCTCAAGCTTGCTGGCCTTTGCACTCAAACTATACCATCAGCTCTTCTGGTTTTCTAGCTTATGGGCTACGGATATTGGGGCTTGTCAGCCTCCATTATTGTATGAGATAATTCCTTATCATATATATTTTATGAAATATCTATATCTATATCTATCTATCTATCTATCTATCTATCTATCTATCTATCTGTATATATATAGAGAGAGAGATTAGCCTCTTTTGGCTCTTGTTAGTGCAATTGGAAAGAGGAGTTTAGAGACATCCAAGAAATATGACTTATCTAAGGAGGAATTTGGGTGTCTATTTCTATATGTGGATTTTGGGTGTAAACTAAGAATGTAACACTCCCTTCCCCCAATACATTGGTATGCTTGTCATTTATTACCACTATGTATACATTAAATCATTGTTTGAAAGTCATATATATAAGATAGACTGGTTGTGATTTGGTTGTGATTCCCTGGAGAACCCTAACTAAATACCCTCCCTTTCATCTATCTATCTGTACCCATATATATGTGGATGTGCATAGGTTGTTTAAGAATCATTGTACATGTAAACTAAGCTTTTTTTTGGCCTCTCTTAGTACAATTGAAAAGAGAAACTTGAGAACATTTAAGAATATTCCTTTACCTGAGTGAGAATAAATTTCCATTTTGCCCATGATATGTTTCTAATTTTATTTTTGCATATCTTTTCTGGAGATTTGCACCCAAACTATCTTGTTAACACTATTAGCTCTGAAGTCTGACAAACCCAGCTTTCAATATAGGTCCTAAAATCTAGGTCTTAGCACTTATGTCCTTGAGTAAATTATTTGCCCCACTAAAACTTAGCATTCTCATCTATGGGCTATTGGCAAAAAATTATCAGTTTCTACAGTATTAGATAGTATCTTACATATGATAAATCTCAAAAATGGTATTTTCATTGATCAATTATCCCTACTTTATCATGCATATGTGGTTATTTTGTGTAAGACCACAAAATCATAATAAAATGTGTTCTGTGGGGTGTCTGGGTGGCTCAGTCAATTAAGCATCTGCCTTTGGCTGGGTCATGATCACAACATTCCTTGATCAAGCCCCCCACCTGGCTCCCTACTCAGTGGTTAGTCTGCTTCTCCTCCCTCTACCTCTCCCCCTAGCTCATGCTCTCTCCATCTCTTTCTCTCTCTCTCTCAAATAAATAAATAAATAAATAAACAAAAATATTTTTTAAAAAAGTATTCTGTTAGACATTCATGCAGTGAGTTGTTAGATAACCTATTATATTTACTTTTTCTTGCTCCTGATTCTCTATTATAATTGTTTCAGAATTTCATTTTAAATCTTATTGTTTTAAGATACCTCGACTTTCAAACAATGATTTAATGTATACATAGGGTAATAAATGACAAGCATACCAATGTATTAGGGAAGGGAGTGTTACATTCTTAGTTTACACCCAAAATCCACATATAAAAATAGACACCCACATTCCTCCTTAGATAAGTCATGTTTCTTGGATGTCTCTAAACTCCTTTTTTCAACTGCACTAACAAGAGCCAAAAGAGGCTAATTTCTCTAAATAGTGATATATCCCTAGAGTTAAAAATACATGGCTTGAAGTTGTAATGGGTCATTGTTGTTGGATTCTATCCCACAGACCTAGATCTATATAACTCTTAGAAAGACCAACTGGTGTTCATTGGTTCAGACTGCAAAGCTCTCAAATGTCCTATCCTTCCCAAAGGGCCCATCTAATCAACTAAAAATCCGTGAAGAGAGATTGATCTAACTTTAAATTAGCACCATATCATGATGTGTATGATCTCATTTTTTTGGCTTTAGTTTGTCTTTGATCTTTCCATTTCAGAGAAAAGCATGGCCAATTTAACCCAGTCTATTTGTACAATATATACTAAAGAATTATTCTTTATTTTTTTAAAAAAGAAAAGCAATGCTTAGAAAATTGTTACAGCTTATTACATTATCCTTTGTCTTTTTTGCAAGAAAAAGTCATGTTAGATATAAAGGACACTGTTCCTGGGCATATTTCATAGTCTCTTGGACATAGCACTGTGTTTTTTAATGTGCTGATGGGCCATAAAGACCATATTCCATATGTCAAATTTACCTTCTTATCTCTTGGAGACCTGAGGGGATACACTTTACTAAATTCAAATGTCAGAGCTCTACTCTGCATCCCAGCATGACGGCTCAGCAGTACGCAATTGCACACTTAAGCAGAAATATCTGCCTGGCCAGATTAATGGTCAGATTAATAGTATCTGTTTATTTTAAATAAATCTATCTTGAGGCAATGTCTCAAGTTGTTTGCCCAGTTAATACACAAGACTCCCTTGAGGGCCCTAGGATAAGCATAAAAGAAATAAAGGATTTTTAAAAAGTAATTATCTCTAGTCAATAATAATTAGTCAATGAGAAGCTTGATTAGACAAAGGAAAAATTATGTCTTGAACTTTTTTTTGAAACCTGAAAACATTAAGATTAGATTACTTTCTACTTGTTTTCAACTCATAAACTTTTGGGATGCTTAGCAAAGTTTTCAAACATGATGTTTTAATAAATGATAAAATATTTCCTACTAATTAGTTTAGAGAAAGAAGACAACAGGAAGAAGCTCTGTTGACCCTTATTTAATTTTTCCATGCCTATTTGAATCCATGTTTAGGAATACTACACCAAATTCACCTCTGCAATTTCCTGATCAATTCAGAGATGTAATTTCAGCTCCTTTTGGAAAGGTGACCAATTGGTTCTGAAATGATAAATTGTGTCTTATTTGCTTCTCTTCCTATTTTCCTTCTCTGCAGGTTTGACACAATTGAACATATTCACCTCTAAATATTTTGCTCATTGAGTTGTTTGGGTATTATGCTGAGAATTCTTCATTTTAGGCTTTTTTAAAAGAATTTTTTTAGTAGGAGAAGAGGAAATAGTGAGGAAGAAGGAGGAGGACAGGAAGGGAAAGAGGGGAGAAAAGAAGGGAGGATTAGAGAGGGAAAAGTAACTAAAACAGATTAATCACCTTTTATATGCTAAATTGTTTGCATATAATCCTAATTCATCATCACATCGAATTCATTCATCAACTCTATGCTTTTAAAGGTTTGTCTGCCATACGGTACCGTACTATAGACTAGGTGGCTTAAACAACAGAAATTTATTTCCTCTCAACTCTGGAGACTAGAAGCCTAAGATGAAGATGCTGATAGGGTTGGTTTTTTCTAAGAGCATCTCTCTTAGTTCATAGATGGCTGTCTTCTTCCTGTCTTCACTTGGTCTCCTGTGTCTGTCTGTGTCCTAACTTCTTCCTATAATGGCACAAGTCATATAAGCTCATTTTACCTAAATTACCTCTTTAAAGGCCCTATTTTCATTTTGGGGAAGGGAGTCCAAATTTTACTTTAATTACTTCTTGAAAAGCTGTATCTCCAAATACAGTCACATTCTGAGGTACCGGGGGTTAGGATTTTATGACATCAATTTTGCGGGGAACACAATTCAGATAGTAATGGGAGAGTTCTATAGGTTCTACACTGAGGTTCAGTGAGCTTAAGGGTGAGTCATACTCTCAGGACATGAGGTGGTCATTTTAGAAATTTTCTCACTATGAAGTCAATAACATTGCCTACCACATTCTGCTTCCCATCTGGGTCTTATTCCTGTTTTGGTCATTCATTTCTAACCAAATGACTGAATGACTTTGAGAAAGTTCCTAAACTTTTTTTCCCCATTCTGTTCATTGTGCAAAATAAGAAATCCAAGTTATACAATATTTAAGGAACCTTGCAACTTTAACATTTTTTGTTAAAAAGCAGTTGTTTTTTTTGCCAGAAGTATTGATTTCCCAATAACATTGTAGAATCATTTTGGGGTGAAACCAAATGTCACATTTTCATTCTACCAACAATTATAACAGTACTGAGTTTATGATTAACTATTCAAATTAGGGCTTTTTAGTCCTCTATTACAATGGGGAAATTAAGAGTTTTCATTTAAAATACTTATTGTATGTTGATTTTGTAATAGCATCTAGTGATTTCAGTCTAAATTAGCAATAAAGCAGCAGCTACAAAGGTAGAAAATTAGGAAAAAATGATTGTGCACTGAAGAATTGTCATGTAATTGCAATTATCCAAATGCTTTCAATTCTTCATTGGATATGATATACAACTCCTTATTTCCTTTTCTAAAAATGATTCTACACACTAATGAGTGGGCAACATACAGCAAGCATGGCATAGAGGGCCTACACCTGATTTATTAAAGGCATTCAGTTTTAGGTTATGGAATATAACTATCCCAGTTAGCATAGGTCCAATTTAAATTTCACTGTCATGTCATTTGTGATTTCTTGAGGTTGGACAAATTTAAGCATCAACTGTATTACTGTAATACTATATGTATGTTATACCTGTGTAAGTATGAGCTTCTTGAATTTTATTTATTTGAAAATAATAAATAATGCATTTCCTTGAAGACATTTCATTAGAAGTTTTCTTTAGGTTAACATAATTAATATATATTCAAATATCTTCCACCTTCATATTCACACTTAGAATTTATGTTGATACTAGATATAAAATCATGCCAGTGACCTGTTATGCAATTTTATATGGTCTATTTCCTAACCAGTAAAAAAAAAATAAGTTTTCATTAGCTCTGTCATGAAAAACACATATATATTCAGGAAAAAAAAATGTGTTAGAATTTTAGCCTTTTAACTTAAAAAAAAAAAATGCATACTATGGTCTGAATGTGTCCCTCCAAAATTCATGTGGTGAAATCCTAACCTCCTGGGTTTAGGAGGTGGGGACTTTGTGGGTGCTTCAGCTATGAGGGTAAACCTTCATGAATAGCATTATGCTCTTATAAAAGAGGCTCCACAGAGTTTTCTCATCTCTTCCATCATGTGAGGACATAGGGAAAAGGTGCCGGCTCTGCACCAAAAAGAGGATCCTCACCAGAAGGTGACCATGCTGGTGCCTGATTGTGGACCTTGCAGTCTCCAAAACTATAAGCAGTACACTTCTATCATTTATAAGCTATCCAGTCTGTGGTATTTTGTTATAGCAGGCCAAACACTAATCACAGTCCTTTTACCATCAATACACTCCTCAAATCCATTATATGAACTTCAACAACTGTTTTTGCATTATTATGCCTGTAATAATGCTGAATAGAAATGACCTTTTTGTCAATGTTATATAAAGTAGATAGACACAGTTTATTTATTTGCATGAGTGTTAGGTTTTTAAGACTGACTACATGCCATTTTATGATCCTGTAAAAGAATGTATTATTCTTATGCTTGACTTATAGTGTAAAGATCTTTTATATAGCAAAGGTGCAATTCCTTTTTAAGGAATCCTTAGTGATGTATCTCCTATAAAGAAAAAAAGTATAAAGTTAACAATTTTATGTGATTATGAGAACACATAAGTGAAAGTGTGAATCTACTAAAATTCATGCTCTTACTTTTATAAAGATGAATATCTTTTCCTAACGCAATGGTGACTAATAATTAGAGCATTTTTTATTGTTTAAAGTGTATTCTATGTAAAACACATGATTGTTTCATAGATATCTCATAGTTTAAGAAATAATAAATATATTAAAATATATTTGAGAATAGATGTTTTGCAATGTCAATTTTAAAACACATTCATTAATTTCAGAATATTGACTTCTAATCTTCACATGTACCAAAATAAACATTAATCATTCTCAACACTTTTTATTGCCTAAAATATAATTTATTTTTGTTTTAGCCTGATTCTAAAGATTTTAAAATATGAGAATCACACTTCTTTGCCCAGATGACATAATAATTGCATATGAAACTACTTTGTATGACAATCAAGAAATCTAAAATTCTAAAGTTGAAGCTTATCTCCATTTTCTCTTCCTATTTATTCTGCTTGACCTATAATTTACTTTTTTGAATACCTGATATAATGTAATATCTAACCATCTCAGACATAACAAATCTATCATACAACAGGAATATTTTAATAACATCAATATGCCATTGCTTGATACTGAGCATTACTTTTTAAAATACTTATAGATGGTATTTTCAACCAGAGTTTTATTTCTCTTTTGTTGTTATTGCTATTCTTGTTGTTTGTTTTTTGTTTTGAAAGATATCTTAAAATTTTCTTTATTCTAGGTTAAAATCACTCTCATTACTTCTACACATTTTTTCTTTCCTTACTTTGAAAAAAGAGCAAGTATAATTCTCTTCCAAGTGTCTCCAAATAGCTGTTATTAAATTATGAAATATTTATTCTAGAGAATAATTTTATTTTTTTCAACAATTCATTCCCTCACTCCTCCCAAAATATGTTAGAATACCTTTTGTTCGATATCAGTCTGGGCTACTGTTATATCCCTTAAAAGGTAGTGCTTAGAAATGGCAGGACTATCTCAGAAATGTATGAGAATAAGGAACAGTTTTTCTTCTTTAAGGATAATGTACTACTCAGAATTAAAACTTTTTAAACAAGTAGCACCTATACTCTGGATTAAGTTTGTTAATTTTTAATTAAAACTGCTTTGTGTGTTTGGTTTGTTAGTTGATTACTTGTGCAGTTTGTTGAGAACCTGAAGAGTATATTTCTGGGGAACTGAATATGAAACTTTTTATATCCTTCTTAAATTTTATGTCATGTACCCAATTTATCATTCTAGTTTGTGAAAATCCTTTCAAAAACCTCTAATTGTAATGTATTATCTCTTTGAGTTTCATGCCACTGTGACAATAATTAGGAATATTAACAAATACTATAGTTCATTTTTCTTCCAGGCTTCTGATAGGATTACACTCTCTGCATTCTGGAAGTTAAGTGCATTCTTATGATTTGCTTTATCCCATAAAATGTAGCCAACATGTCCTGTATCATTTTTGGAAAAAAAAAAAAAGCAACAACAATAAACAGTTATTTTTCTTTTCAGTGCTATGACTGGCAACATTAAATATGATGGCTATTCCAACAGCCTGAGAGTGGGGATGACACAAAACAGACTCCTTACAAACCTGAGATTAACATAATGTGAAATAACAATAAATAATATCTTCTTGCTTTAAACTACAGAGATTGTGTGCAAGTGCATGAATGTGTGCACGTGTGTGTGTATGTGTAGGTGTGTGTGTGAGAGAGAGAAACATATGTGGTGTGATTTTGTTGTGATGTTAAGATAGTCAGGTTTCCTAACAAAATGACAATGGCCTAATGTGACAAAATTAATTTCTTGCTCTTACAACATGTCCGATGTGGGGTTTAAAAAAGGCAGCTTTGTTCAGATACCCAGGCCAATGGTGGTCTAACTTGACACATGCTTCTATCATCTCTTGGTGGGGAAAGTGAAAATGAGGGTAGTCTCTCTGATGCTTAGACTCTTAGCATAATATGTTGCTCAGAAATGATACAAATACTTTTCATATTTCATTGGCCAAAGGAAATCATATAGCTACATCTATATTCAAAATGGCGGGATATTTCAATTATCTCTTAGCAATTCAGTATTATCACCAAATTCTTTTAAAACCTCTTCTACATAACAGTAGCTTTGAACTATATTTTCTTAGTATTCTCCTTTAGAAAGCAGGAAAGAAGCAGAGGTCATTATTCCCTGTAAGTGATTACATGCACACAAGTGAGCAGATGTGAGATTCACAACTGCTTTTGGGTGAGAATTTAGAACAACCACTAAACTGCTGCCAACTGACATAGTAGTAAGAGATTTCCTAGAAATTCCTTTAAAGGGTAGCCTGGGTGGCTCAGAGGTTTAGCGCCACCTTCAGCCCAGGGCATGATCCTGGAATCCCCGGATAGAGTCCCACGTTGGGCTCCCTTCATGGAGCCTGCTTCTCCCTCTGCCTGTGTCTCTGCCTCTCTCTCTCTCTCTCTGTCTTAAATAAATAAATAAAATCTTTAAAAAATAATGCTAAAGTAATTTAGTTGTGCTGTGAATGAAATAAATATTGCCAATTCATAAATAATAAATAAATAAATAAATAATAAAATCTTTTTAAAAAATTCCTTTAAAAAGGCTATAATTTCCAGTTACCTTTTGACAAACATCTTTTTCAAATGTCATGCCAGAAGTTGAGCTCTGCTTCCTTAACCTTATGGTGGCAACTTCTCTGCCTTTTCATAAAAAATTCCGTGTTTTGCTTCCTTATTACTTCCATATTCAAATAAACCTCAATTTCTATATTACTTTATTTTCAGAATACTTGTAGAAAGTGTTCCAGATGGCAGCATAGAAGGACCCTCAGCTTACCTCTCTCATGCACTATTGGTGGGAATATAAACTGGTACAACCACTGCGGAAAATAGTATGGAATTTCCTCAAAAAATTAAAAATAGAACCACCATATGATTCAGCAATACCACCTGTGAGTATTTTTCCAAAAAAAAAAAAAAAAGAAAGAAAAGAAAACACTAACTTAAAAAGATATATGCACCCTTGTTTATCACATTATTATTCACAGCATTGTTTAGAATGACATGACATTATCACAGCCAAGATATGGAAGCAATGTGTGAATTTGTAGATGAATGGATAAAGGAGATGTGAAGAAGATGGTAAGAAGATATGTATACACACATATTGCTTACATACATATTATATATTCTTATATATATACACTTCTATATTACTCAACCATATAAAAGAATGAAATGTTGCCATTCATGAAAATAACATAGATAGACATAGAGGGTATTATGCTAAGTGAAGTAAATCAGATAAAGACAAATCCATATGATTTTACATATATATGGAATCTAAAAAAAGTAAAATGAATAAGGCAAAACGGAAACAGACTTAGATAACTTATGGCTGCTAGAGGAAAGGGGAGTATATTAAAATAAATAAGACACAAAAAAGACCTTAATATGAGACATAAAACTATAAAACTCTTAGGAGAAAACATGGAACAAAACCTTTATGACATTGGATTTGGCAATTTCTTAGTTATGACACCAAAGATATAGGAAACAGACACAGGATATAGGAAAGAGAAAAATTTCAACCAACTGAACTCCATGAATATTTTTTTAATTATACATCAAAGACAATTACAACAGAGTAAAAAGATAACCCACAGATTGGGAGAAAATATTTGCAAACTGTGTACCTGATAAGGAATTAATAACCAGTATATATAGAGAACTGCTAAAACTCAACAACAAAAATACAAAGAACTTGATTAAAAAATAGCCAAAGGACTTAAACAAACATTACTCCAAAGAAGTTATACAAAGACCGAAAAACACATAAAAAATCTTTAACATCACTACTCATAGGTAAATGGAATTAGAAACTAGAATAACATACCACCTCACACCCATTGGGATGGTTACTATCAAAAACAAACAAACAAACAAACAGGGAATAATGTGTTGATGAAGATGCGGAGAAATTGGAATCCTATTGCCTGTTGGTAGAAATGTAAAATAGTACAGCTGCTGCGGAAAACAATATGATGGCTTCTCAAAAAAATTAAAAATAGAATTACTATATGGTACAGCAGTTCTACTTCTGGGTATATACCCCAAATAATTGATAAGAGATAAATGTTTGTTATTTCAGCCATTCAGTGTATGGTAGCCAAACTGACTAAGAAACAGAACTGAAAAGTTGGCTGCTGATATAAAAAACTAAAAATGTGGAGGTGACTTTGGAGTTAAGTAATGAGTAGAGACTGGAATTTATGCTAGAAGTGGAGACTCTGGTGATGGGACATTTTAAGGTGATACTGGTAAAAGAGAAGAAGGGAAAGGAAAGCTGCAGAGAAACCTTCCATTTTCTCAGAGAATACATAATCATATAGAGATGTGGATAGGAATATGCATGGTAAAAGCCATTTTGATGGGGTCTCAGACTGAATGAGGAACAGGTTATTGGGCAATGGAGAAAAGGCAATCCTGTATAAAGTGGCAAAGAACCTGGCTAATTGTGTTTGTGAGCAAGTCTTCTGTAAAAGGAAGACCTTCCAGGTGATGAAAATGAATATTTAGTTGTATATTAGATCTTTTGACTATGGCTAAAATTAGGAATTCAGTAAATACACTTAGTTTGATAATACTGTTTCTTGAATTTAGAATATATGTAGAAATACATTTATCACAGTAAAAGCACAAAAAAGAAAAGTGGGAAAGAAGTTTTATTTTTTTAACTGTTTTCTGGCTGTTTTATTTATTTATTTTTAATAATAAATTTATTTTTTATTGGTGTTCAATTTGCCAACATACAGAATAACACCCAGTGCTCATCCCGTCAAGTGCCCCTCTCAGTGCCCGTCACCCATTCACCCCCACGCCCCTCCCTCCTCCCCTTCCACCACCTGTAGGAAAGAAGTTATAAACTGTTTTAAGGTTTTTGTCATGTCTGGCATTGGTGACAGTTATAATTTAAGGTAGACCCGAATGCAAGTTGTAAATTCTAGAGTAACTATTAAAATGCTTTTTTTTTTTTAAGGAAAAAGACTATCATTGAAGACATAAATCCATTGGGAAACACAGTATGTTCATCAATTAGAAATCTTGATATTGGTAAGATGAAAATTTACCCCAAACTGACCTACAAACTTAATTCCAACCAAAATCCCACCAGCTTTTTAACTGACCAGCTGATGCTAAAGTATATATATGGTAATAGAGGGGCAAAAAAGAATCAAAGACATATCTGATGAAGAACAAAGCTGAAGGACATACACCACCAAATATCGACTTATTTATTTAATTGTATTATTTTTTTAAAGATTTATTTATTTTTGCACATGAGAGAGCATATGCACGGGAGCAGGGGAGGACTCTGAACAGATTCCCCAAGGAGTACAGAACCCAACTCAGGGCTCCATCTCTTGACCCTGAGATCTTGACCTGCACCTAAATCAAGAGTGAGATGCTTTACTGACTAAGCCACCCAGGCTCCCCTCAAGATTTATTTTAAAGAAAATTAAATAGTGAAGTACTGGTGCAAGGAGAGGAAAATAGAACAATACAACAAAATAGAGAGTTCAGAAAGGAGACCCATGCAAATCTGATCACCAGAATCTTGGTAGTTATTCCTATAGCACAGGAAGGAAAGGGTGATTTATTTTTTTCGACAAGCTTACTATAATGACTGGTTGGTACTCCATACAAACATAACTTTATCTAATACGATATACCAAAAAAAATTATATGGATTATAAAATTAATTTTAGCCAATTATGTTTGTAGAAGATAGATGGAATATTTTCCTAACATTGGGCTAGCTAAAGGTTTTTTGAATAGGCTAAAAAAACATTAAAGACATTAATCATAAAGGACCTGGCCAATAAATTGTATTCTGTTAAAATGAAATTACTGTTTCTCAAAGACACTATTAAGAAAGTGAGAATGTGGAACAACAAATTGAGGAAGATATCTTTCATAGGTATGTAAGAAAAAAAACTCATATCCATCCCTATATCTTCATATATATAAACTCATATCAATCAATCAATAAAAACATCAACAACCTAATTTTTGAAATGGAAAAAAGGCTACAAATGGCAAGTTAGCAAAGAAGATCTAAATTGCCAATAAGCATATGAAATTGTATTCAGTATCAGGCATCAGTAGACTCAGATAGGTTGATAACACATGTACCAGTGGGAGGTCAGGGTGGCTTATTGGTTAAGCATATGCCTTTGGCTCAGGGTATGATCCTGGAGTCCCATATCAGGCTCCCTGCATGAAGCCTGCTTTTCCCTCTGCCTATGTCTCTGCCTCTCTCTCTCTCTGTCTCTCATGAATAAATGAATAAAATCTTAAACACACACACACACACACATACACACATACTCATGTACTAATTAAAAGCTAACTATCTGGAAAGTTTAGGAAAAAATATATTCCTTAGGGTGAATTTGGGAAACATGTTTTGTTTTCAGGTATTTTCTGAATGTACAGTTTAAATTGAACAAAAGGAGACAATCCTGGGTTTTAACTTTACAAACATAAAGTAAGATTACCGAAGAAATGCTATTCCAAATATAAAACTGTACTTATGTCTATATTTTCTTAGTATTTTTAAGATAAGAAAAATGCCTACAACAATATGAGACTAGCCAGGTAAGGGAAGTACCAAGGGTACAGTAATAAGTATGTTTTATGTTGCAAATTTTAAAACAAATTAAGGCCAAATAAAAGACAGTCTTGGCAGTTTTAAACAATGTCGTTGATAGAACACTACTTCTCTGCATGGTAGCAGGCCACTTACACTGATCTTCTCTTGGGATGCCACCGCTGGGTGCAACCCATTTTGAATGGAAAATTGGGATAATAAATATGGGATAAGTCCACATGAATTAAACTAACAGATCTAAATAAAATTATTTATTTTATTTGTATGAAACAATGAAAATGATTACTTTGAAGAAGCCTACTATAACTCCAAATTGATTATTTTTCTTTAACCACAATCATATGCATCAGAAATACAGACTTTCCAACTTATATCATCAAAATCCATGAGTGTAACAGTTGAGTAACTAAAAATTCAATCTATAATTATTTCATAGTTGTTTGTTGGCCTGTTTGTTTACTTTTCACTGGAAATGTTTTAACTATGGGAGAAGTCATGAGAGTAACTGTTGAACATATGCTGGTTTAGAGTGAATTTATATTTATTTATGTTCAAAATGTTTTTGAGCTTAAAGTCCACTCATTCCATTAGAAGAAAAAACTATACTTGAAAGAGTTAAGAAAATATAATTCATCAATCATACATGCATATGCATTAACCTGACAAATTCATAATATTACTCAGTCTTCTGAAACTTTAGTAATGAAAATTTCAAAAACTTTGAATGCATGAATTGCAAATGTGTGTGTGTGTGTGCGTGTTGTATACTGAAAGATGACTTGAAGGCTTCATACTGCAAATAGTTTTAGTCATCTATTAGAAATCTATTTAGCAATAAGACTTAGTTGTTAAGTCTTACATATATTAAAATCTTAAATTCTATATATACATTATTAATATCCACTGTTTTTTGTAATCCTTGTTAATACTATGCCTGATGTAAAATGCATTTTATATCAGATCAACATATAAACCCATAAGGAATTTTATAGTCTGATTCAAAAACTACTCACTCTGGCTTCACCTTTTAAAAACACTGTTTTGCTGCCAAGGAATATAGTAAATTACAATATTATTGAAGTATAAGGATAATTAACTCATTGGACAATTTCATAAGTTATTTTTTCTTAGCAATTTTTTAAATAAGAATTTTCTGTTTTGATTTAATTGAGGAAGCATCATATTTGCTTCATGAGGGCAAAAGCTAAGATAAATGAATAATTTATTTGTAAATATTATGATATGATGCTTTCCAATGATTTTACATTAGTTAATTCTATACCTCTAATGCTGCCTTTTTATTTTTTGCCTCTTTGTTTGTTTTGTTCACTGAAGTAAATGTCAACAATGTATTACTTAAAATAATTACCATGGAAAGAATCATATTTCCAACCAGTGGAAAAGCCTGGATTATCATGCACTATAATTCATTTTCATGAATACAATTACACTTCAAATAGGTAGAGTATCTCCATCAGACAAAAAGTTTTCTAGTTAAATCACAAGAACAGCTACAGAATGTTGACATCTAGTACAGATCTTGAACATAGTTAAAAATATATCAGACCAAGAATTTCTGGTGGAGGACAGAAAAACATTTACAATCCAAGAGACCTGAAGAATCAACCACAAGAAACTATTTTCACAAGCCCCTGACACAAATTAAAAAGTAGTGAAAATCAAACCTGGGGGCGGGGGTGAGAAGTGAGGCAAACCAAGGCTATCAAATTCAAAGAATTGGAAATGAAAAGTCTATTGCCAGTTTCATTATCTGCTGAAACACACTAATCATTATATGAGTGATACTATTTCAATTAAGAGTAGGTCAGTGTATTCATTATTGGAATTGACTTCGGGGAATCATACAGAAACATGAAAACATAAAATTGGTGGAAAAGCTGAAAAATGCCAGCTACTGAGTGATGGATCCAAGGATCGACAACAAAAGTACATGACAGAAAAGAGAATCTTGACACCAAATCCACTTAATTTTATCCATTTATATGTTATTTTTCTAAATCTGTTATTTCTATTTTTTAAACCTCTACTTTTTTTTCTTAAGATTTATTAATTTGAGAGAGAGTTGGGGGTAGGCAGAAGGAGAAGGAGAGAGAAACCCAAGCAGACTCTATGCTGAGCATAGAGCCTGACACAGGGCTCAATCTTACAACCTTGAGATCATGATCTGCACAGAAACCAAGAGTTGGATATATAACCCACTGGGCCACCCAGGCACCCCTAAAACTCTACTTTTAAGTGTGCAATTGATATTTTTTTTCAGACAAGTTTTACTCTATTTTGTCTTTCTATTCACTTTTATGCAATGATGTGGAAATGCCGATGGCCAAGAAAGAATTCTTCAAATGCTTTTTGTGTGAAAAAGGTGGTTTTATTAAAGCATGGGGACAGGATCTGTGGGCAGAAAGGGCTGAGCGGGATTGTGAGGAACAACTGATTATATACTGTGGAGTTGGGGAGGTAAAGACAAGGAAATTTTCCAAAAGAATTTTCATATGCTAAAGAATGCTCACGGGGTCTTGGAAGCCTCGCTATTGTCCAGCTAAGGCTGTCTTCCCTCTAGCAAAGCATAACATTAAGACAGTTGGGAATGTCCTAGAGGAATGTCATACCCTATCCTACTCACGTGTTTGTCAATGGGCTGCAGCTTACAAGGACATTTAATTTTATCTACATTTCTCTTGCCTTTGTTCCCCACATCAGGTAATGTCCATTTTCCTGTCCAATTATTATTTTCTCTGTCTCTGGAACTGTTTCAACTACAATCAGTGTCTGTTGGAGACATTGTTGAGGAAACTCATGAATCACAGGAATAGCTGACTTCTCAGGGGCCCCAAAACTCTGACATTCTAGGAAACACAGATTATAGTATGTCTACAATAGTGATTTCCTGGGGAGAAGCTTTTATTAGTAAAAACAGATGTAAATACTTACTTCAGGTGAATTAAGGGGCTAAGAATAGCAAACAACCAAAGGAATGAGGTTATTGGTGGGGAGAAAAATATAAATATGCTCATTTGTGGATAACATACCATCAAATAAATTTATATTTCACTGCAATGACTTTCTGAACAATAAGTAGTAGCAATTAAAAATAAGGTCTCCACATCAAAAGTGACTCTTGGTGGTGATCACTAATGTCTACAGCCAGGAGTCAAAATGCAAGTCAAAAGCTATTTGTGGGTCAATTTAGTACATTTTTAGCAATAATTTAAAAAATCAAAGGATAAAAGCAAACAGTATAAAAGAATTGAATCACATATAATTAGGGTAAATTCTGCTTTGTGAGACAAATTTTGCATATGTGTATTTGTATTGCAGATATATATATATATATATTTATATTTATATTTATATACCATCACATTATATATGGCATTCTCAATGTGAGTCATAGTCTCAACATTTGAAAGCAATTGTGTTAATCTATGCATAATTGCTTTGAGGATAATATGGCTCAATCGATATTAAATAAATTTAAGAATTATTTTAACAACAATATTTATAATGTATTGACATAAACCAAAATGGCATAGGAAAGCCAACCAGGTAGGTGTTGTAATTATGTAAACACAGCAAATAGATGATAAATTATACAAAAGTTATTTTAAGGAGAGAAGAAGCAGTTTTAAGACTGGAGGAAGAAAGAATAAAATGAAGTAAACTGTTTAGCAAATTCAGAAGAATTGGAAATGTGACGATGGTATTGAAGATAACAAAGATATATAAAAGTGCTGCTATTGTAATGAAAAAGCAAATTCTCAAAATGTATTTTTGTAAATGTAACAGAACCACATAAGAAGATGACAATTAAAATGCAAAATCAGAAGACTCCTGCCAAAGTATTCCAAATCTCTAGAGATGCAGCCCAGGAATATGTATTTTTAATGGACACCTCAAATGATCCTTATGCACACCAAAATTTAAGAACAGTTTCTTAATATTCTAACTCAAAAACATCTTTCACAACTCTTTGAAAATTTCACTGAGAAAATGAATTAACTATGTGCCACCTCACAATTTTCTTACAAAACCCGTTATGTCTTCAGCATTGCAAGAAAAAAAATAAAATGACATTAAATGCATTCTGATGAAATTCTGAAGATTGTAATAAGCATACATTTATATCAAATGTATCTGGTATTGGAATTTTTATGAGTACATAGGACAACATTATGTTCCCGAATTCTAATGCCATAGAGTAAGAATAGGATATGATAGAAAATTAATTCCAGCAATTGTCAAATCTTATGCTTCTTCTAAAGTACGTACTTTGATGTTTACTTATTGGGATGCAAGAAGAACTATGGAAGCATTGAGAGCCACTTGGTATTTCAAAAGAGAATTAAACATCATCTAGTTAAAAGTTCCGGTTGATTATTTGTAGGCAATGCACTGCAATTAGCATTTAAATAATTCAATGTTAGAAACCATTTTCTCTGAGATTAACAATGATTCATTCCTACATGCTGTGTTTTTAATCAAAGAGGTGAAAGGTATAGAGCATGGGACAGGAACAAAGATGTCTAGTTACAAACTCACTCTTGCAATTTGCTAGTAATGTGCTTGCCTGCATGTTTAAAAGGAACTCAGATGTGGTGTGTTGCCTATTCAGACTTTAATGAGAATGTAAATGAAGGATTATTGGTTTCACCAGCAGATGATATTTCTTTAGAAATATTGCCTGAACCTTACTCTATTATTTCCCAACTTTCAAAAAAATCTGTACAATAATGCACCTCATTAATGATATTGTCATTGTCATTGAGGAAACATGTGGAGACCTGCAAAGTCATTATTAATTATAGCCACATGCGTCAGAGCAGAAAACTCAAATTCATCACTGTATTTCTTAATTAGCTGAAAAATCAGTCCCATTTTGTCAGATTTCCCTGAAAATAACCCTATTATTATTTTTTTGATTAAGGATCAATTACTTTTTTTTTCAAAATGGTCACTGATCAAAAGAATCATCACTTTTGAATCACTTTTCAACACAAGCTGCTCAATTTATTCCAGCCCAAATTGTCTCATCCAAAAGAACATGGTAAATACTACAAAAGCAAGGAGTTCCCCCCCCCACTCTGTCTCTATTAAAATGGTCTGATTGCCCCTTGTCCATTTCTAAATGATAGATAATATCCTCTCCTTTTCTGCTTTTCTTGTCTATTATGTCCTTTATAGAAAACCTAAAATGAGGCATTTCCTGCAAGCCTGCAGAGAGAGAAGACTGAATAGGAAGCTGAAAGGGAGTATAGAGACCAGGATAAAAGGCAGTTATTAAATTTGTGAACTCTATCAGAAGACAAGAAAATAAACTGTACCACTGGCTGGAAGGGTAGTGAAGTATGACATTTCATTTTTATGCAGGTCTCAGCATGATAGAAGTAACACATTGGAGAACACTGTAAAAAAGCAGTTAGTGCATTCATTGAATGCCAGCGTGGCTCCTCTGCTGTTCTTTGGTCGATCCCTTTCTGTGTCTTTGTGGAAGAGTAGTTCAGAGATTCATATATATGAGATCAGATTCACCATCAACCCTTTGTGAATTTTTATGATGAGAGGCCCAAAGCACATTCTATATAACTCCATGAGATTCAGATCCAGGTGTGCTTTATATTCTCCCCATTTTTCTTCTTCAGTGTCTGAATGAAGTCTCAGTCTCTCTCTTTCTCTCTCTCTCTCTCTCTCTCTCCCTCCCTCTTTCCCACCCTCTATCTCACAAGCACAACCTCATAGAATTGGGGGTGTATATAATGTTCTTATGTTAAGAATTCTTAGACATTTAATGGATATTTAATTTTTTACTTTGGTTCATAAAAATAGTATTGAAACTGAATATTTCTCATTCTCTCTATTCTTTTAGATGTCACATAAACAGATACTAGACAAGTAAGAAAGTGTGTTATCTGTTTTACTTACATATTTGTAACGTCATAAAAATTGTTCAATGAATTTTTTTTTATTTATCCTTTTTTCTTTTTACAAATCTGAATTGTAGTCTCCACCTCTACTAGGATAAAATCTCAAATAGGACTTACTGCTTTTTAGATACTATTTGGTGAGGGAGCAGAAGGGAAGTGAGGGCAAACCACAAGCTAACACCATGCAAACCCCCTGCACTGTCCCCCAGGTGCCATATGTGTGATTCCTCAAGCCCTCCTGGCTTCCCTAAAACTATATATGAGAAGGAAAAACAAAAACAAAAAACAAATAGTTAACTAATAGACATCATGATCCTGTAGGACATTTGTAAATGTCTTAGCGATTTATAAGAAAAAAAGCATTCTTAATGATAGCCTAACTTCCAGAGCCCCATAGACTCAATTTCCTGAAGCCCTAACATTACCCTCCCCTCCACAGATATGTGGGAACCAAAGGCAGAGGGGAATGTAAATGAAATTACATTTCTTTATAACCTGCAATCTATTGACAAATACTAGAATTAGGCAGAGTATAACATTTCTCCAGGAAACTTGCAACTATCTTAAAGTTAATGCCTTACTAGAGGGGAGAGAAAACCAAAAAACAACAAAACAAAACAAAACCTAAAAAAAACCATCGTAGCTAAACAAGACCCAGGCCGCCAGGATCCTTTGAGTCTTCTTCAGCGTATGAAAGTCCTTTTGGAAATCTCCCTTTTTCCTTACCCCAGCTCCCAAGTATATAATTATATAATCAGTCACTCCTCACAACCCCAGAGCAGCAGCTCTTTCTGCCCATGGGTCCTATTCCCCATGCTTTAATAAAACCGCTTTTTGCACTAAAGACGTCTCAAGAATTCTTCCTTGGCCATTGGCTCCAGGCTCTGGCAACCCCCTCCAAACCACATCACTATTCAATCACAAAAATTGCCTCAGGTTAGTGAATGAAAAGCCTTGTCTTGTGTAATTTTAAAACTCAAAAGACAAGAAAATTTCAAACTTTTTCCCTTCTGCTGCTCATGCCTAATGTAGGCTGAAGGCCTAATGTGGAGAAGAGGAGCTTGATAGGCTGCTTATTATAGTCTAACTCCACCACTCCAGACCACCCCAGTCTCTTGGCCCCTCTTGGATAGATTCAGAAAGGAACAGAAAAAGGTCTTCCAGCCTGGGTGTTGGTGTCCTGGAAGTGCCAGATGTTTGCTTGCTGAGTCTTACTCTGGCATCTTTTTTGTGTATAGATTCTTGATGAAGCTCCGAGACCTCCAACTATAGTAATTTCGTACTCGCTCTAGCTCCCTGCTTTCCAAGACTGTCTTATCCTGGACATTTAGCAATTCACCATTTCACTGAGATCACCTTGCCCTCCAGGTATCACCCTGGATAGAATTCCTTTTAAAATCTCCTGGCAGATCCACATCCAGTCCTTGGCACATGGACAGGTTGAACTAGGGAAGTGCTGACTTCTAGCAGTGCCTTTCTTTTTTTTCTTTTCTTTTCTTTTCTTTTCTTTTCTTTTCTTTTCTTTTCTTTTCTTTTCTTTTCTTTTCTTTTCTTTCTTTTTTCTTTCTTTCTCTCTCTCTCCTTTTTTTTTTTCCATCTCAAGCCATTAGAGCCATAGTTGTTTATATTTAGACCTGTCCCTGAATGTCTAGGATCGGTCATATGTTCCATAAACGTCAACTAGCACCAGCCAATATCTCCTAATTTTGCCTTAAAGATATCTTCATTTGGTTTGTGAAAAAGAGAAAGTATACCTCTTTTCTCCTAACTTCTAAGGAAAACACCACACATACCACTAGCTCACTCCAAAACTCCTACTCTTTAATTTTTCCTCACTCTATAGAAGTCTCAATCGTCTTAAAAAGCCCTGGGGAGAAAGGTGAGTTCAGGTTTATAAAGCTGATTTTAGCTCAGTTACATCATAGATGTCAAACTTTGTATTTGGAAGCTATTGCTTCGTTATTACTTTTTAGTGCCTTTGAAAAATCTCACACAAGAAAAAATGCCTTATTTAATATTCGTATGGCAAATATAGCTATAATATGTCACACTAGCTCACATTCACAGATGTTAGAGTTGTTTGTGGTCACTTCAACCTTGGTCACCTCATTGTTTCTTAGCAGTGGTCCTTAACTCTGCTTGTACATTTAAATTATCTGGGAACTCCTTTTTTTAAAAAAAAAATATTTATTTATTCATGAAAGACACAGAGAGAGAGAGGCTGAAACACAAGCAGAGGGAGAAGTGGGCTCCATGCAGGGAGCCCAATGTGAGACTGGATCCAGGGACTCCAGGATCATGCCCTGGGCAGAAGGCAGGTTCTAAACTGCTAAGCCACCCAGGTGTCCCTATCTGGGAACTCCTAAAACACTTATACACTCAAGCCCCACTTTTTTTATTTTTTTAATTTTCTGATCTTTTTAAAAATTGAAGTATAGTTAATGCTATGTTAGTTTTAGCTGTACAACATAGTGTTTCAATAACTCTATACGTTATGCTATGTGCATCACAAGTGTAGCCCATCTGTCACTATAAAATGTTACTATACCATAGCCCCTACGCTGTATCTTTTATCCTTGTGATTTCAGCATTCCATAACTGAAAACCAGAACATCTCACTCCCCTTCACCCATTCTGCCCACCCCCATCCCCTCCCCTCTGACCATCACCAGTCTGTTTTCTGTATTTGTGTATTTGTGGTTCTGTTTCTGCTTTTTTTGTGTTTCTTTTGTTTTTAGATTCCATGTATAAGTAAAATCATACGGGTTTGCTTTTCTCTGTCTGTCTGACTTATTTCATTTAGCAAAACATCTTCTAGGTCCATCCATGTTGTCATAAATGGCAAGATCTTTTTTATAGCTGAATATTCCATCATATATATATATATGATTTCACATCTTCTTTATCCATTCATCTATCAATGGACACTTAGGTTGCTTCCATAACTTGGCTATTGCAAATAATGCTGTACTAAACATAGAGGTGTATACATCTTGTTTTTCTTTAATTTTGGTTTCTTCAGGTAAATACCCAGTAGCAGAATTACTGTATCATATGGTATTTCTATTTCTTTATTTTTCATACTGTTTTCCATAGTGATTGTATCAATTTACATTACCATCAACAAAGCATGAGGGTTCTTTTTCACCACATCCTTGCCGATATTTGTTTTTTCTTATCTTTTTGATACTAGCCATTCTGATAGGTGGAAGTTGATCTCTCATTATGGTTTTGATTTGCATTTCTCTGATGATTAGTGATGTTGAGCATCTTTTGATGTGTCTGTTAGGCCCCACTTCTAAGATACTGATTCAATTGGTTGGTTTGTTGTTTGATTTTGTTTTGCAACATTCAATAGTTTGTTTGCTAATTTATTTTTCAAGTTTTCATTATGAAAACTTTCAAACATGCACCCATGAGTAGATAGGATAGTACAATAAACCTCAGGACCCTTCTACAGCAGCCATTAATTTAATATATGGCCATATTTATTTCATCTTTGTATCTTTCTTCCTCTCCACTCCAGCACACACACACTTGCTGGGTAATTTTAAAGCAAATCTTGGAAATGACATAATTCATAAACAGATACATATTGCTAAACCAAGACACATTTAAAAACAGTACCCTAATAACAGTATCATACCTAGATTTTTAACAATACTGTTTTCAATAGCATCAAATATCCTGTCAAGTTCCCAGAGCTTCGATTTACCTAGAAATGCAAAAGTTTCTCAAATCATAGATCAAACATGTTTCAATGTTTCAAACACTGCACACATTTTAAAACTCTTAATAAGAGATTTGCTTCCTTTTTATTTTTATTTGTCTTATGGAATACCCCATATTCACATGTTCCTGATTGTATACTTGTGGTATCACTTAATATTTTCTTCTACCTTGTTTCTATAAACTGACTTATCTGGAAACTATATCATATTTTATTTTTTGGCAAAAATACTCCATAGATGCTTTTATGGTTTTTATATTGCAACACGATAGCTAGTGGAAGCCTCTTCACAGTGACATCTGTCTCCTTATGGCACAACACTAGCAGTGTTTAATAGTGTCTTTGGTTTCTAGTTTCTAGAACAAGAAGTTCTAATTTCATATTGTACATGTCCAACTATTTCTCTAAGGATACTTGTTTCTTTTTTTGGATAAAGAAGTAGTAATTAGAGATTATAAAATAAGCACTAAAGGTACTTATGACTAAAAGGTTAGTCACTGCGTCTACACCTTTAAAAGAAACAGAGGGAAGAATTACCAATCTTTTGAAAGAGAAAAATGCTTCATGAATGCATAACAATATATCTAAATCAAAGTTAAGATTATAGTGTTATATTTAAATAATTTAATTAAAATATATTAAAATTTAGTTTTATGCTTATAAATCTTTGTTTTGACAATGTTAGCATAATCATTCACTGTAGAAGGAGTACGTGTGTGTGAATGTGTGTATTTACATATATAAACATTTTTTTCTTGTATATATATCCTAGCAGGGTTCTCAAGAGAAATAGAACCAATGGGATAAATATACAGATATATCTAAGAGATTTATGAATGCAATTGACTTACATAGTAATGGAAACTGAGAAGTCCCATGATCTTCCATCTGTAAGCTATACAACCAGGAAAACCAGTGATGTAATTCAGTACTAGTCCCTAAAATTTATGGACCTGATAGTTTAAGGCCTGTCTGAGTCCAAAAGTCCAAGAACTAGAAGTACTGATGCCAGAGGGCAGAAAGTGGATGTCCCAGCTCAAGTACAGATAGTAAATTTGCTCTTCCTCTGCCTTTTTGTTCCATTCAGGAGAACTCAACAGATTGGATGATACCCACCACATTAGGGAGGACCATCAGCTTTACTCAGTTCACTAATTCAAATTCTAATCTTTCCAAGAAACGCCCTCACAGACATGCCCAGAAGTAATATTTGACAGCTATCTTAATTCCTTAGCCCAGTCAAATTGACACATAAAATTAACCATATACAATTAATCAATATATAATGATACATATATAATATACTACAAATACAGAGGTTATCTACTATATGTTTTGTAATGCATGCATTAATGAAGATTACAAATATCAGTATTACTATTAAAGCATGAGTTCTGAATACAGGCTAAGATTATTTGCAGTTGATAATTTTCCCTAGGATATATCTCAACAGGCATATTCAATTAAATTCTGTATTTTAAAGAAACAGAAAATAATTCTCCATGTAGTTAAGCTACTATCTCAATACCCAGAGTTATTTTCTTTTTCATTTTGTCTCGGGATTTTTTTAATATGTAGAACTTTTACATGATCTTAAGTTCAGTATTACACAAATACATTCAGAAAGTCTAGATTCCAAAATATCCCCTCCAGGCTATTCCCTCCACTCCCTTACTTAACTACTTTTATTAATGTTCTTCATCTTTCAATTGAGTTATTTAGGTTTATAAACAAATACATATATATTTTTTCATTCCATTGATTTCTTACTAAATATATTATATTGTTTACATTTTTTTGGAACAGTGTACCCTGGAGATTAACCCAAAGCAAGAGATTGTCCCTTTTAAAGGTGGTACTATGGTGTCTGTATAATAATTTCTTATACATTCCATTATTGATGATATTTGGGTTCTTTTTGTCTTTTGCTATTTTTTTTTAATTTTTATTTATTTATGATAGTCACACACATAGAGAGAGAGAGAGAGGCAGAGACACAGGCAGAGGGAGAAGCAGGCTCCATGCACCGGGAGCCCGACGTGGGATTCGATCCCGGGTCTCCAGGATCGCGCCCTGGGCCAAAGGCAGGCGCTAAACCGCTGCGCCACCCAGGGATCCCTGTCTTTTGCTATTTTAAATAACACTAATAGCCTTTAGCCTAATGGTCAGTTTGAATTTTTGAAATGTGTCTTTGGAATTAATTCCTAGACATAGGATTACTGGGTTAAAAGGTGAATACAGGTGTAATTTTGTAAGAGATAGCCAAATTCACTACCATAGACTGTGCTAACATTTTGTATTACAACCAATATGTTTCCCATTAGCTCATCAAGAATGTTGTTAAATAACAAATGCCTCAACGGGTGAGATGTAGTATTTCATGTAATATTAATGTACACTTTTCTTAATTATAAATGAGAACAGTTTCTATCTGTATCTTATCCATTTTCTATAAGTGATGGTCTTTTTTTTGTGTGTGTGGTCCTTTTATATCATTTTCAGAACTCTTTAAGTACATTTATCATATTAACTCTGTGATGTCATTGCAATTTCCCCTCAGTATTCCATTTGTTTACTTTTATTTGCTGTGTGTCTATATGTAATTTTTGTTTATTTCTATTTAGTCATGTACATTAGTCTTTTGTAGTATTACTCCTGAAGTTGAGCCTTATTTGAGCACATTTCCCCACAGCCATTTTGTAAAAAAACTGCCCAAATTTTTCTAGTAATCATAAATTGTTACTTTTATTTGTATATTTCTAACTTACTTATAAATTATCTATTTTCTTGAATGTGGTATCTGAACCAGGTCACATTTTAATTTTTCCATAAGACCTCTTAAAACATCTTTCATTTCCCATTTTTTTTAGAGATCTTTATTTATTTGAGAGAAAGAGAACATACATGTGCAAGAGGTGGGAGGGGCAGAGGGAGAACAAGAATCCCAAGCAGATTCCCCTCTGAGTGCAGAGCCCCACACAGGGCTTGATCTCATGACCTTGATATCATGACCTGAGCCAAAATTAGGAGTTGGACACTTAACTTACTGAGCAACCTCAGGTGCCTCTATTTTCCACTAATTTGCTACCTTTTCATATGTAAAATGTTTACTTCAATCTATTTTTGAGTATTCTATTGTTACCCATTTGATATATTAATGAATTAATTTTGATTAAGGGGACTTTATAAAATAATTTAATATCTGTTATATCTATCATTATTCAAGCACAGCATAGGTTTTTTTCACTTTTTAATTCCAGTTTTATGTCTTTTAGGAGTGTTTTATAGTTTTTCCTCATATATATTTTAGACACTCTAGTTGAGTCTGTCATGCATAAATATTTTAAAGTGCTCTCTGAATGAATCTGATTTTATAGTCCAGGTAGAGATGTACTCACCAGTCAACAGAGTTCTTTTGCTGAATTTGTGCTTAATGTTGAGGTATGTAGTAAATATTGAAGTCTAATGTGAATTGGGGCACCTGAATGGCTCAGTGGTTGAGCATCTGCCTTGGGCTCAGGGCATGATCCCGGAGTCCCAGGATCGAGTCCTACATCGAGCTCCTTGCATGGAACCTGCTTCTCCTGTCTCTGCCTCTCTGTGTCTCTTCTGAATAAATAAATAAAATATATTTTTTTTAATTTTTATTTATTTATGATAGTCACACACAGAGAGAGAGGCACAGACACAGGCAGAGGGAGAAGCAGGCTCCATGCACCGGGAGCCCGACCGTGGGATTCGATCCCGGGTCTCCAGGATCGCGCCCTGGGCCAAAGGCAGGCGCTAAACCACTGCACCACCTAGGGATCCCTAAATAAAATATTTTTTAAAAATAGTCTAACGTGAGTTAAAAGTGTAAAATTAGTGGAACTGCTACAAGTGATAATATGAAGAAGTATAAAATTTTAATAAAGAAAACAATTAACTAAATCACAAAATTAGATCTTTGCTTTTAGCAAGATGGTAAACCACAAGTTCAGAAAATAATGAAAAGTCTGATAGTATCCACTAGATTACGTTCATTATTAAGGCAGTCTGGGTCTCATTTATTGGTATAGTACTTGGCACAAATAGGCATTCAATAAATTTTTAAAAATCATACAGTATATACAGATGTTGTACCTACATGACCAACATTAATCATCAAGTAAGGTAGAAAACTGATTGATAAAATTGAAAAGAAACAAAGTTTTTGAGCTTATAACTATAGGGAAAGTCTCCTATCCTACAATCTATAAGCTTTAAGGTGGTCAAATGAAAGGACAGAATAGGGACCCCAAGAGTCATGAAAATAATATCATAATATTTTGTTAGAAGCCAAGAGTGGTCCTATATAGCTTATGAAATTGAAAAGAGAAGTAAAGAGTTTGACTTTTCCATTGATCACAGAATTCTTGTTTCTATTAAAATATATATATATATAAAACATATGGCAACATGTTTCTGTTCTAACTTCCATCACTGTTATACTCTTCTATAATTTGGCTTAGATGATACTCTAAATAACAGAAAACTGAGTTTAATACAGCATTAATTTGACCTAATAAGATTTTTCTTATCATATGATACAGCATGAAGAAGCAATGATGTAGCAAATAATTACTTACCAACAGTTATGCTAGGCTCTGAGGGTCCAAAGATGAATAAAATGAAAATCCCCTAAGAAGATCATAGTCTAGTGTCAAGGCAGGCATATTTTTTCTGCAGATTTATTTTTAATAACATGAAACACTCTTATCCCCCTAGCCCCAATAAATTCACTAAAAGGAAAGCTGTCTTCATTAAAAATATCAATGTTTACATAATTCCTCATTAATGCTTCACAAATAATGGAGAGAATTAATGGTGTGTTTTTCTGCATATTTCAATTGTGAATGATAATCACACAAAACAAAGCAAACCAAAATAAACAAACAAAAGCAGCCAGTATGAAAAGTACGGATGAAATCAATTCACAGTTTGATAGCACTAGCTTTCCCTGCAGTCTTTTTGCATGTACTATAATATATTTATGGTAAGCACTTGTGATAACGCCAGCAAAATTTTTCCATCTTACTGCATGCTTAATTTCATCTAACTTGTTTTATGGCAGTGTGCTGAAACACGGAGCGAAGCTCTGTTTAAACCATTTGTCTCTGTTTCTCTTTGCAGAATGCCAACAGATTTGTTTAAACCAAAACAAAATGCATAAACAATCACGTCTTCTTTAAGCTAACTATACAACCTAAATTCTAGAACTTATTTTTATAATATGCTGAAATTTAGTGATTAAAATTCTGATTCTGGTCCTAGGAACTTTTTTTTGTTCCTTTTTTCTCAAGGTGAAGGATGCAAACTCATTTATTTTTCTTTAGGTTCCTGTGCTGCATATTGTTTTGGTTTTACAAATTATACAATGCAAATGACCATTTTATTGAAGATAGACTAATTTCAGCTCAATAGCCAGTTTAATGTAACATTTTTATCCTTTTGTGGAATATCAGACCCAAAATGTGGTGAAAGATCCCTGATACAATTTTCAATTTTGAGAGTACCTGTAAAATCTTTCCTGCTTGAATTGCTAACATCAAGTTATTTCCCTCAATATTTAGTTGAGTCTAATCCCTTTTACATGTGGTTTGCTGACAAGCAGTGTCAGCCTAAGAAATGCAGAATCTCAGACCCCTCCATAACTACAGATTCAGAAACTGAAGGTCCTGAGATAACTAATATGCACATGTAAGTGAGAGAAGCAGGATCTTACTAAGAACAAGGTGATGAGATATACACAAAGCATTTATTCCTATATTAGTTCTTATTGGTATTAGGTGAGGATGGAAAGGACTGGATAATTGTTGCTTTTGCTTAAGAGAAAGAGTTCATAGAATCTTATATTATTTGGGCTTTAAAAAGACCTTAGATATTATATAATTAGTAATTCTATTTTTACATGAGAAAACTAAAGATAGATTGTTTTGTCACTTATTGGTATCTTGAGAAAGCATAATGCTTTCTTACATATACTAATGTATATGGATTCATGTCAGAATTGTAAAAACATATAATTCTATATTGATGTTATAATTTTTTCCAGAAAGGTTTTTTTTAATATTTTTATTTATTTATTCATGAGACACACAGAGAGAGAGAGAGAGAGAGAGAGAGAGGGGCAGAGGGAGAAGCGGGCTCCATGCAGGGAGCCTGACGTGAGACTCGATCCCAGGTCTCCAGGATCAGACCCTGGGCTGAAGGTGGCGCTAAACCGCTGAGCCATCTGGGCTGCCCTCCAGAAAGGGTTTTAAAGAATCTATAATGATACACAAAATATAACATGATACATAAAATTAAAAGAAATAACAAAAAAGAATATAATGCCATAGAAGTACAGGATAAATATAGCTAAGAAAAATGAATGCTAACTTTAGGTTTAAGATTTTTAGTTTCAAAGAAACAAAAGGAACCTGATTAGACAAGTCTACTGCAAAGATAAGATCAAAACAAACAATTTACTAATGAGAAGTATATTATTCTTTGCACAAATTACAGACAAATTTCTCTGCTGTATAATAAACATCTTCAAATTATTCTTAAAAGAGACATAGGTAGAATGAGTTTCTTGAGACTATTTTTTCTTATAATGGCACTTAATATCAATTGACAATATCATGTAGAATTACATTTAGGGTAAACAATTCTGATAGTGGGCCAGTGAGATCTGAATAACCAGGTTTTGCTGATCTGACTGAACCAGTGAGTAAGTAAATGTCTACTATAGAATGTTTTATGGAAATTACTTTCTCTAAAGATTGTTTGAATATAACTATTATTTTTGTCGCCTCAAGGACAACTGGTGTGCCTAAAAGTTTTGCTTGCATACTTGCTCACTCAATTCCTGAGAGTTGCAGGGAAGAATAGATATTTCTGACAACAAATCTTGCTACATACCCTAAAAGAGGTAACAGGAATGTAAGATACTTATTCTCTCCAGTGATCTAAATCACAACAATTCCAGTAAACATTTACTCATCTATTCTCTACATTCCTCTATTATAAATAGTATAAATAGTATAAATAGTATAATTGCAAGATAATATTTTTCACCTGTAAAGGCAGAATCAGTTCTATCTAATCTAAGCATAATAGATAGTAGGTCTCATTGTATTGGCTGTGGTTCCACTGGACTCTCCCAAGATCCATGTGTGTCCTCACCCAGGACCTGGACTGAAATAGCAACCAGTCTCTAGGCATACCAGCCTCCTGAAGGAGGAGGAGAGCACAAGAGAACCAGAGGGATCACACAGTCATATTTAAAGCATCTACTCTGATGGAGCAATGCTGTTCTGTGACTGTCTTACTGTCCAACGTGTGCCATCTAGCCAAGCCTAAAGTCAATGAGACAGGCACTCCCAAACCTATAAGATGAATTGTAAGTAGGTAAAACATATCTCTACCTAACTTCTACGTTACTTGTACGTAACAGAGTAAAATATATTCTATTCAAAAGAGAGAAATACTTAAGGGAAGTTCAGCAAGCCCTGGTTGGGAGTCAGGAAACATGGGTGTGAACTCTGGACTGATTACTGTGTTAATCTGGGAGTTATTCAAAGTATCTGAAGCTTGGATATCCCTCTATAAAATGAAGATAATATTCATCGTATGAATGCTTATGATGACAGTAAGTCACTGATTTTTATTCCCCTTCTTAACTTCATTCAAAAGTGATTAAAAGGTCTGAGTCTAAATTCATTGTTTGAGGCTCATTTTAAGTACCTCATGAAGGAAAGCAATGCTTTTTCAAAGATGTGCCAAATTGTAAAGGGACATATTTCTCTGTGAACACTTATGGTACTCACTTTCTCAGTCACGCCAACCAATCACTGGTTGTTGTTATCGCCGAAATTTGACTAGTGAATATTAATTTCCCAATGTAAATCTGTGATTATTTTGAAACTGATTGGAGAGTGTTGGAGTTTTATACTAAAAAAATTACAAAACTGGTAGAATCTTCTTGGTTAGGGGATTTCTTAGAAGATTAAAAAACATTTTCTATGTCTTTCAAATGTTCGATTGTAGATTTCATAATATGGTGATATCCGGATATTTGCTTGGGCTATACTAACATATAATAATAGAGCTATTTCCATAATGTTTCTAAGATGTCTTCTCTGTAATATAAGGGTTATTCTTTGAAAAAAAACTTATAGTCTCTTTTGTTATCACACTTATACTGTAGAGCAGTTGTAAGTTTTACATTTTTTAATGTCGTGTTGCACTCTCACTGTTTATACCGTATAGGGCTAACCAAGAGTTCTTTCTAGGGATAGTAATGTTCAGGTACTCTCTTGTCAGTTTCCCTTTGATTGCATTGTTAGTATTATCTCTAATCCATGTTTTTGTGCAGAGGTTTTTTTACGCTACTTTCTTACTTGGTAATGTTTAGTTAAAAATACATAATAGGGGGATCCCTGGGTGGCTCAGTGGTTTACGCCTGCCTTCGGCCCAGGGCGTGATCCTGGAGTCCCGAGATCGAGTCCTATATCCGCCTCCCTGCATGGAGCCTGCTTCTCCCTCTGCCTGTGTCTCTGCCTCTCTCTCTCTCTCTCTTTCTCTCTCTCTCTCTCTGTGTCTCTCATGAATAAATAAATAAAATATTTTTAAAAATACATAATATAATTCATGACTCTATATAGAATATACAATATATATGTATATTTCATATCTCATAGATGTTTGCAGAAACTTTATTTAGATATTTGGGAATCAGAGGGTTTGTCATATGTAATATAAGAAGGGTGTGGGTATCACCCCCTGTCCTTGTTCAGGCTGCACAACAAGATATTATAGACTGGGTGGCTTAAACAACAGATACTTATTCTTGGAGTTCTGGAGACTGGGAAGTCCCAAGGTCAAGGTATTGGCTAATTAGTTCCCAGTGAGGGCTCTCCTTCTAGTGGAGGTAGACTCCTAGCCTTCCATGGTGGAAAAAGAGACTCTCTCTCTTGTTTTTTTCTTATAAGGGCAGTAATCCCACGTATGAGGACTCCAATCCTATGACCTAATTATCTCCCAAAGGTGTCACCTCCAAATACCACTACTTTGGGGTTTATATCTTCAACATATGAATGACACTGATATTCAGTCCATACCACCTTCATATTAAATATAAGTAAAGCTTATTTTTTAAATTTTAATTATATATACACAAATAGATTATCCAACTGTATCTTTCTATTTTGTATTATATTATGGTCTTCTAAAGTGCATGTAGGAGACAAGTACTTTAAATACAACTGCAAAGTGATATGAGAAAAACAAAGTGCAAAGACAGTCAACAGTGGGACGATGATCTGGAGACTGCTCCATCCCAAGAGCCTGGTAATGAAGCAGAATTTAGTTTGTCCCAGTCTCTTGTTACACAAGAATTTCACAGATGTATTTATTGCCCAATTCTCAGGTGGACTTCTACACACTTAAATTAACTGTAAAGTAAATCAGCATCTCTTTAAAAATTTGTTAGTCCAGTGAACAAATTTCATTTCAAAAATCATTGTTTTCTGTTTTTATAAGTTTTATTGAGATAAAATACTAATCCATAAAATACACCCATTTAAAGTATACAATTCAGTGGTTTATAGTAACACTCACAGAGATATGCAATCACCAGCACTATCTACTTTTTGAACATTTTCAGCACCAAAATGGAACTCCATATTCATTTGCAATCACTCTCCATTATCCCTTCTCCCAGAACTTGACTAGTGCTTTTTTTGTCTATTAACAATCTATTCTTAGATTTATTGTTTTGCCTATTTTAGATATGTTATCAATGGAATCATACATGTATTTTTTTGAATTTGGCTTTTTTCCCATAGCATAATGTTTTCAAGGCTCATTTATGTTGTAGCGAATTTTGTTAATACATTCCCTTTTTTGTTGAATCATATCCCATTGTATGGAAACACTGCATTTTTAATCTATTCATCAATTCATGGAAATTTGGGATTTTCACACTTTTTTGCTACTATTAATAAAGATGCTGTGAACATCTGTGTACCAGTTTTAGTAGATTCATGTCTTTAGATCTCTTGTATATAATCCTAGGAGTATCACTGTTGGGTTTTATGATAACTCTATGTGTAACTTTCTGAGAAATTGCCAAATTGTTTTCCAAAGTGGCTGCATCATTTTACATTCTCACCAATTATTTATGAAGGTAAAGGTTTCTCTGTAGCCTTGCTAACACTTGTTATTGTCCAACTTTTTTTTATTATAGCAATCCTAGTGGGTTTGAATTGTATCTCATTATGGTTTTGTTTTGCAAGTCCCTAATGAATGACTAATGATGTTGAGCATCTGTTCATGGGCTCATTGGCCATTTGTATATCTTTGGAGAAATATCTGTTCAAATCTTTGCCCATTTTTAATATTCAGCTATAAAACTTTTTATATACTCTAGAAACAAGTTATTTGTATATATGATTTGCAAATATTGTCTTTGAATAATTGGATTGTCTTTTCACTTTATTGGTAGTATCTTTTAAAGCACAAAGATTTTTAACTTTGATGATGTTCAACTTACCTTTTTTTCTGCTGCTGCTTTTGCTTTTGGTATCATATCTAAGAAACCATTGCCTAATCTAATGTCTCAAAGATTTATTCCTATGGTTTCTTCTAAGATTTTTATAGTTTTATGTATTAAATATGGGTCTGTGATTCATTTTGAGTTATATTTTACATCTGTGAGTTGGGATTTTGGTTTCATTCTTTTGCATGTAGATATCCAGTTGTCCCAGCATTGTTTGTTGAAAATACTTTACTTTCCCTCATTAAATTGTTTTGACTTCTTGTCTAAAACCAATTGACCATAAATATAAAGGTTTATTTCTCAAATTTCTATCCATTATTATTACTTTGTATGTCTATCCTTAGGCAAGTACCTGATGGCCTTGATTACTGTAGCTTAGTAGAAAGTTTGAAATCACAAAGGATGAGTTCTCAACTTTGTTCTTTTTCAAAATCATTTTCACTATTTGGAGTTCCTTGAATTTTTATATTAAGGCTAGAAGATTTCTGTCAAAAAATGCAGCTGGGCTTTGGATAGAGATAATGTTGACTCTGTAGATTTATTTGGGGAGTATTGCCATCTTAATAATACCAAGTCTTCCAGTCTATGAAAAAAAAAAAAAAAAAGATCTTTTCCATTTTTAGGTCTTCTTTAATTTCTTTCCACATTGGTAAAAATTGTCAAAATTCAAATACTTTCTATATTGACTTATATAATATAAAATTGTATTTAAAGGCTTTGGCAAGCACACTAGTGCTCTTCCTCATGGGATATTACCTTTTAGAACATTATGTATTTTTAAGAACTTAATTTAGAAGACCATTTTAAAATCATGTTGATTGTATTTCTCTTCATTAACAATAGAAATATATAAAAACTCAATTTTTTTTCATGGTTAAATGTTCATGGTTCAGAACTCTTGATGAGGAAAGCTCCAAATTGATATATTACTACTTAGAAAGCTGTTATAAATAATATTTAAGAGTAACTTTAGGGATGTCTGAGTAGCTCAATGGTTGGCTATCTGCCTTTGGCTTAGGTGGTGATCCTGGGGTCTTGGGATTGATTCCCACATCAGGCTTCCCACAGGGGCCTTCTTTTCCCTACACCTACCTCTCTGACTTTTTCTCTGTCTCTCATGAAAAAATAAATAAAATCTTTAAAAAAAATTACTTTTATAGTGCTTTTAAAAAGAGGACTATAGGGCAAGAAATCACATGTCTGATATTTTAAATGATTATTTGAGTTACATTTTGCAGAATTTTAAATCTTCAAACTCAATCAAAACATACTCAAATACAAATAATTTTTGAAATACTAATACTTTTTCAGTAAAAAAAGTGAACATGACCTAGATAATTTAGAACACTCCACTAATAGTAGGAGGAGAAGGAAGAATTGGCAATCGGATTAATTTACCCTTTGCAGTATTATGGTTACTCTGCAATACTATCCTGCATTGTTTCTAAAATCTGGAAACTTTACAGTATGGCTGCAATCTTTAGCAGATATACATATGAGACCCAGCTAAATTTAAATTTCAGATAAATGAGGAATAAGTTTTTAGTATAATTGTGTACTATTTCATGGGACAAAATTACACTAAAAAAACCTGTGTTATATATTGAGATCCAAATATAGCTGATCATTCTGTATATTATCTGGCAGTCCTATATACAGGTTGTCAAATCTGTGCTCCAAGACACACTTGATTGGTAACTAGATAGATTTTTAAAAACTCAATAAATCAAGATTGTTTTTTAATAACGCACACTGACCTCCATTTATTAATTTTAAGACACATAAAGAAGTTTGTGAATTCCTACAGACTAAGATACTATCTGCATAGTTCCCCTTGGATAATATTTCATAAGAGAAACTATAAAATCATTTTCAATTCAAAGATGATTTAATGCTTTGAAATACCAAATGAAATTTGGCACTTACAAGACATTCTTTCTTAGTTAATTCTACATTTTAGTCAATTTTACTTCACAATTTTCTTCATCTTCATTTAGCTGAAAGATACATGTACTCCTCCCCCCATTAAATAGTGATGAGGAAATTGAAACTCAGATAATTCCTCAAAGCCTTATAGTTGTTAATACTACAATTAACTGCTGATCTGTCTTATTTTATATCCTATATTCTTCCCTTACATACTCTTTATGTTTTAAATGTTTGCATATGGCTACCTACGTTATTTAAATGTTATAAATATTCACCATGTCCTTCATTTTATGCATGCACACCTGCACTTCAAGATATTAAGTATCTAAAACTAAAATATATTAACATTAAAGGTTTTTTGTTAGTAAGTCCTGAAAAATTCTATAGATACTTTATATTTAACTGATAATGATTCATTCAGTATTATGTAGGAGGAACATTAAAGAACAAACTTGCCTTGTTTATTATTTTAACCCTTGTAGAGACATTTCAAAGGAAGAATTTTCATTATTTGTTCTGTAATATGCAGTTATTCCTTGACATAAAAACATCTTAAATGATGCCAGATCACTAATTAAAGTAAAACCTCTTATTTTACTGCATTTGGTGTGTTGATGTTCAGTATTGCTCCAAGGTAAAAGAAGCATTTATATTCAGGACAGTTTATAGATCCCAGCTCTCTGGTACATAGCAAAGTGAAATATAAGTGCTGCTTGTCATATATTGGATACAGGGTTAAGTTTCACTAGGATGACACAAACTGCTTTTCTAACATAATTCCTCTGCAGTGATTTAACTGACCAAAAATATCAATAAATCATAAATGAAATTTTGCCTTAGGCTGAATATAGTTTAATCATATTTTTGCCTGAAAAAAAATCTTACTTATAAGATTCGGGGTTATCTACTATGCATATATTATTAGAAAGCATCACCTACTAACCTTCACGAATCTATGATACATTTTCGAAGTGTCAAAGTGGAAAATGAAGGCTTTTATGATCTCTTTAAGAAATTGGCAAGTAACCAACATGGCAGATATATTATGCATAAAATACCTACAATAATCTATAGCTATCTAAGCTTCTAGTAATTTATATTCCAAAATTCCAATATTTGATACCATTTTTTTGCTAAACCTAACAGTCTCAGCCCCAGGATTAGCCAAAGGCAAAGCTGTAAGGTGCTTGAAATTTGCCTTTACAATCTTCAGCCTCTCTTTTTTATACTCTCCCAGAGTAGCACATCTTCATTCAGCTCTATCATGTTTCCTAGGCTGTTCTTAAGACACTTTGCATACTATTTTCATTCTTCAGTCAAAATTATGTGCTACATATTCTAGAATTATTTATACCTTGACATCTGCTTTTTCATTTATTCAACATAAATTGAGCAGACACTGTGTGCAAGTCACTGGTGCCAAGTTCTAGGAACCAAAACTCCTTTAAAGAGCTCATAGGCTATTGGCTACATATAAATAAAGACAAATAAGAAATAGGAGATATCCAAGAATAAAACAAACACCATATTTTTACTTAGCCCATTGGGTGCCATGCCCTCTTGGTTTTTCTTTGTTTTTTTTTTTGTTTGTTTGTTTGTTTTTTGTTTTTTTGCTACTTTCTTAGTAAACAGTTTCTCACAGTCTGTGCTATTACTTCTTGTCTTCCAGCAATTTGGAGAGTCCAGGGTTCCATCATGAGCTTTTTCTCATCTCTATCTACACCCACTCCTTCCTTGATGATCTCATACTTCCCAATGTGTCTAAATAAACAGCCATTCTTCCAGATTATTATCTCCATCCCTGAGCTCCTCTTGGAGTTCCAGTCTAACATCTAAACTCATACTTGGCATCCACCCTTTGATGCTTAAGAAGCATCTCACATTTAATATGTAAATTATGACTCTTCTTCCTTTGCCTCCTCAAATCCCCTGGACCAAAGGTACATACTGTTGTTGCCTTTGTCCCAGATCTTATGGCAAAAAGCTATTCCTCTCTATGTCCTACCTTTCAATAAATCCTTCAGCAAATACTACAAAACTGTATTGTTAATTCTATGAAGTTTACTTCTGTCATTTCTGATTTGTTTTCTAAGCCACAGCGATTTTTCCTCTCAACTATAGCAATAGAATCGATCCTAACCTCTCATTTCCACTCTGGTGTCTCTGACTCTCGATAGTTTATTCCTTACTACCTTGAGTGCAAAAGGAAAAGAAATCATGAGTTACTTTCAACTCTCTGGTGATGTTAGGTTACACTTGGAATAACACTTGAAGTTTGTAACATATCCAAAGGATCCTTAGTGAGCCGACCTCTGCCAAACTCTTTAACTGCATTTCCTAAGGCCTTCTACCTTGCTCACCAATCCAGCCACACTGGTCTTTCGTCCTGCCTTGAATACGTCAAACATGTTTACGTCTTTTAAGGCTCTAGCCTTTGCATACACCATTATTTTTCCATAGAATACTCTCTGTATAGTCACCTGGTGTAGTCTGCTATACTCACACTGTTTAGGTATATTCTCTGATGTTATCTCCTTACTGAGGCCTTACTGGACCATTCTATCACCCACATCTAAGCCTCATCTATAAGTCATCTCTATCCCTTATCTCTATCCTGTATATTTTATTCTTGTTTATAACATTTCTTAATGACATTAACATATGTCATTACATAAGATAACATGGATTATTTTCCGTGTCCTGACAACAAAGTAAGCCCCCTAAAAGCAGAAACACTATTATTGATAATATAAATAACAATTATAGAACAAGTTAAATTTCCTATTCCTTTAGTGTCTGTTTGAAAGCATTTCATTTTTCTAATATGATGATTCAACTTAATTTGCTTTCATAAAGTTATTTATAATCTATATATTTGGGAGTACAGTTGATCCTTGAATAACAGGGATTTCTACTACATGGGTCCACATACACACAGATTTTTTTTATATATAAATACAATAGAGTACTATAAATGTGTTTTCTCTTAATAATATTTTTCTCTAGTTTATTGTACAAATACAGTATATAATACATCTATAAAATATGTTAATTGACTATGTTACCAGGAAGATTTACCAGTAAGGTCAGCAATAGGGTATTATTAGTTAAGTTTTTAGGGAGTCAAAAGTTATATATGTTTTCAACCATGTACGGGGGTGATTGCCCCTAAACCACTGAGTTGTACAAGCATTAACTATATTTCTTTGTTAAATGATATAATTGTATCTATTAAGATGCACAAAATTCAATAGGTAAAGCTACATGTGTTTTACACAGGCATACACCCATATAACCCCCTTAGAAACTAAGACATTGAGCATTGCCATCATTCCCAGAAGGTTCCCCTGTGTCCCTTGTCAGTACCCACCATTTTGAACTCTATACTCATAGATAGTTTTGTCTTTTCTTGAACTTCTTGAAAGTGGAAACATACACTCTGTGTCTAACATCTTTTGCTCAAAATAAAAGTTTTTTTTAATTTATTCATGTTGTTGTGTGTACCTTTGGCATACTTTTGATTACTGTTCTGTGCCCCATTTCATAATATACTATAATTTATTTATTGGTTTTCCACTACATGAATATTTGGGCTTTTTCTAGTATTTGACTACTATGAATAAAACTGCTATGCATATTTTTTACATATCTTTTGTGCAAATATGTGCTCCTTTCTCTTGAGTGCAAATCTAAAACTACAATTACTATATATTAGTTTTAGATGTTGTTGGGTAGTTCTCTGAAGTAAATGCAGGAATTATACTTTGGCTAATATTCTATGAGATATCTGGTTGCTTTATAATCTCACCAACTAGTATATCCTGTTGTTGTTATTGTTGTTCTTGATCAATCTTTAGAGTGGGAGTTGATGTGGTAGCTAGCATCTCCTTATGGGTTTAATTAGAATTTCTCTTTATGCTAATGATGTTAAGCACCTTTTTATATTTTTCTTGATCATTTGGAAATACTATCCTGTGAAGTCATTAATCTATTACAGATGTATAGATGTTCATGGTTTTTTCTATCTATGTGGCCTTTAGGAGATTTATGTGTAGCAAATATCTAATCACATTAAATGGGTGGACTTTTTATTTTATGAATGAAACAGAAGTTGTTGTAGAGTGTTGTGAAGTCCAATCAATTTTTTCTAGGAAATTTTTTTTCTATCTACCAAATAAATGTTCATCCCAAGCTCATCAAGATACTATTTTTATTCTAGGAACACTTTCTCTCACAAGTTTTGAGCCAGTGATATAAGTGAGAAGGTTAATATTTTTATACAGATATTTATTCATCACAATGTACTGAAACTAAACTCATTTCCCTGATGAGTGATCTGCAGCAGCATTTTATCATGTCAAGTGATTTCATATGCATGTCTCTTTCCATACTCTTGTTTATTAGTGTTGTCTTTTGTGCACCTTTATTCTATCAATAACACCCTGTTTAATTACCATAGTTTTGTATTAGTCTTTAATTTTTGATAGTGTAGGTCCTCCCTGATTTTTCTTTTACAATATTATTTCTGATTGGGGCACCTGGGTGGCTCAGTTGGTTAAACATCTGCCTTTGGCTCAAGGGCTGACCCCAGGGTCCTGGGATCTAGCCCCGCCTTGAGGAGGGGGGGTGTCCCTCCTCATGGGGGAGCTGGCTTCTCCTTCTGCTTCTACAGCTCCCTCTGTTTGTGCTCTCTAGCTCTCTGTCAAATAAATAAATAAAATCTTTTAAAAAAGAAAACAATATTATTTTTGGTTTCTATAAGCCTTTTATATATTCACCAAAGAAGAAAAGAAAGAAGAGAAAGAAGAAAGAAAGTAAAAAATGAAAAGAAAAAAATGAGAATCTTCTGAGATTTTGAATGGTGTTGCTTTAAATCTCTACATTTAATTAGGTGGAATTAACATCTCAAAATATTGAGTCTCCTAATGTAAGAATATAGAATGAACTTCTATTTATTTGGAAGTTATATAATATTTCTCAGTAATAATTTGTTTTTGTTATAGAGTTTTTTCCCAACATTAAGTAGATTTATTTCTAGTTTTATACTTATGTGATTATAAATGGAAATTTTAAATTTCATCTTTGTCATTTGGCTAGATGGAAATATATATACTTCTATTATGTAAGTTAGTAACTTTTCTCTATATAAATAAAAATATAAAGTAGTAATATAAATATTTTCTTTCATTCACTATTTCACGAAATTGTCAATCATTATCTGTTTAATTTTTCTCCTGTTTTTTTTTTTTTTCCATGCTACCCATTTCCCAAAATGCCTTAACAATCTTCGTTTATTTTCCCTCTGTTATTCACAATTTGAAATCTCCCCGGCTTAGATCTCTTCCCCAAACTACAATACTCACACTCTTCAATGTGTCAGGAAAATGAAAGAGGCTTTTATTGAACAAGATCCATTTATCTTGAAAGAAGTTATATCTGTAAATGGCATGTTTTCTATCACAATTAATGGAACAATATTATGTGTCATATGAAGTGATACTTTACTGAAATCTACACTCCTCAGAAAATATCTGTATTATTATACCACATTCCTCTTGTGATATTTTAAATTTCTTAAATATTTTTAAAAATACTGACAGAGAAGAATTGGCAAAATAAAGATTTTAGAAATTTTTTTTTATAAGCAATCCCCCTTTTTTTCAGTATACCTAACACACCATGTTACATTAATTTCAGGTGTACAATATAGTGATTCAACTTGGTTACATATTATGCTATGCTTACCACAAATGTAGCTCCCATCTGTCACTACACAAAGCTACTACAATATCATTGACTATATTCCCTATGCTGTAACTTTTTTTCCCATGACTTTTTCATTACATAACTGGAAGCCTATATCTCCTAAGGAACAGAAATCAGTGAGTGAGAAATTAAATGGAAAAAGAAACTCAAGGATGTTATAAAGAAAATTCCACTGGGACTAGATTGGATAAAATGATTAAGAGCCAAACTAATTTTAAGATTTAAGCTTTCATATGTAAGGCTATTGTTTGCTTTCTTGGTTTTTTAAGTTCCTTATTAGATAAATGTAACACACAGGGCAAATAATCCTTAGTTTGCCACAGTACTATATTTTCTTCAAGTTCATATTAGTGTTATATGAATCCAAATAGCTTTATTATATCTTGAGTGTAAAATCTTTTCTTAAGAGCAATCTATGCGTCTATTGAGAGGGATTATCTATGCTTTTAAGAAATCAGTGTACTACTTGATCAAATTAAATGCATGTTAAATAACAATACTAATTGTCACAAAAATTCATTTTCCTCCAAGAATGAGCAATTTATTTCATATTTTAGATAATTATTGCATGTAGATGATACTATGGAGACTTTTCTTAGGTTAAAGTGACATATGCATGCCTCTATTTTTCGATTACAGTGCACAAATACCTTATTTTTAAATAATGACTGTTATTGCAATTCCTTTTTCTATTACAATCTTTGTGTGAATGATCTGATTCTGTATGATCTTTCTAGTTCCCTCGACATTTATAATGGCATGAGTCTAGGTACCCTGAAAATACTGCCTTCATGTATACTTAAAGTCTTTCAGATTTGAATCCTGCAGATTTTCTAGAAATTCAGTATTTTTTATTAGCTTGATAATATTGATAAATATAAATATTGATAATATTTTTCAGAACTTCTCTTTATGTATGTGGTTGTGTTTAAGGGGCAGATTTTAGAGGAAGGTAAGTCACCCCATGTGTACACATATTCTAAAATTCTGCCTATCTTCCGCTTGATTCCATTTTCTATCCTTCTTTTCCTACTGTTCTCCAAGAAAAATAACACTATTTCTAACAACTACATAGTAATTATTTACTAAATAATATTTTAAAGTAATATAACTGATTATAATTTTGTCCCATTTCTGACTGAAATCAACTCTTCTAGCTCTCAAGTGATTAATTCTCATTAGATAGTAAGATTTATTTTAGAATCCATGACGATAATCATGTTATAAAATTTTTAAAAAGGTACTTTGTAATTTCAACGTTAATTCCATTTTGTTAGAAGGAGAAAATAATCCAGATCTGAAGTGAAAGCCAATTGTCTACATTTGTTATATATGATTGCATGTTTGGTTTGAGGGTGTTCATGAAGTATTTTATCATGATGATAAATAGTACAGATGATTTTGCCTAATTTCATTTTAATCCATTATACACATTTAATCAAGGACATAAAAGTAAAGTGAAACTTGCCTCATTAAAATCATATCAGAATTGAGCTTTTTTGCAAGGGCTGAATCTTGGCAAATTTGTAATTATCGCTTGTTTAGATCTTGTAATTTTAGTCACAGTGATATGTGCTTTAAGCTTATCTGGATCATAAGGTTAATGTATAGAATAAAGCTTCCTTTTCAGTATCAGTAATTTTGAGTACCCTATAAACATTTTTAGCTTCTGCAATAACATCTACATTCTTCAAGGAGTAAAAAACAAGATCATTTATTATCTCCTGGGGAAAGCAGCCTTGTAAAACTGACTTGACTGAAACGAAAGACAAAGCCCCAAATAAAAAGTTCTCTCAATATTTTCTAAAGCTCTTATCACACTTTTTTTTTTTTTTTACTATAAATGACCCTTTCTGACATAAATTATTTCTTCCCTTTACTTATCTTCTATTAGTTATCTGGTCAAGGTTTAATTTAAAATAAAGGAATATTAAAAAATAAAATAATAAAATAAATTAAATTAAATTAAATTAAATTAAAATAAAATAAAATAAAATAAAACAAAAAGAATATAGATTCTAGTTCTACCTGGTAGAGTATTAGTGATGCAGTACTCCACTTGCCTTTTCCCTGATGTGTGACAGAAATGATAATGAAAGTAAACTTAAAAAACACAGATATATTTATATTTTTAAAAAATTAAATCTGGGCAGCCCTGGTGGCGCAGCGGTTTATAGCGCTGCAGCCTGGGGCATGATCCTGGAGACCCTGGATCAAGTCCCATGTCAGGCTCTGCATGGTGCCTGCTTCTCCCTCTGCCTGTGTCTCTGCCTCTCTCTCTGTGTGTGTCTCTATGAATAAATAAATAAAATCTTTAAAAAAAAAAAAATTAAATCTACATCAGTGTAGTTTTCTGAAAATATTATAAAATATTCTAAAAATAGAGATATATCCCTAAAACACAATGACACAAATATAGAAGAATATCTATTTTTCTTTGAAGAATTTCAACAGTTAAACACTTTTGATTATGCCATTCTGTGCATTTTCTTTTCCTTAGGTGCAGGTTCTACATGTGGCTTAATTAAGCTTATTAATTATTCTGTTCATATGTGTACTTATTAATCTTTCTGCCGTTATCTATTAAAAAACATATTGAGCCCAAGTTCAGCATATGGAATGATTTTTTTTTCAATATCTGTTGCAGCAATACCTGTGTCCCATAGCTAAATAACCAGTAAGAGGGGCCTTATCCCCATGAACACTAGAATTTTCCATTACTCTTCAGATTAAATTCATGGTACATTATTTCCTTGGTCTCCAAGTTAATGAAAGTCTTTGGAAACCTTTACAGCAGAAAGAAAAGTCAAGAAGATTCCATGCATGAGAAGAATTCCAATTGCCACTGCTGATTCTGAGTTGCAGGGACCCATGTGCAAAGACTGGAGAGAAGCTTCTTGTAGTTAAGTGAGGTCTCTGGCTGACAGCCAGCAAGAAAATGGGGACATCAGTACTGTAACTTCAAAGAACTGAATTTGCCTAACAACCTAGAAGATTTGTTTTCCTTCAGAGCCTTCAGTACAGATACAGTCCTGCAGTATCTTGATTCTAGCCTGGTGAGACCCATGTCAGATTTGAAAGGTACAGAATTGTGATATAATAAGTGGGTATTGTTTAAGCTGTCAAGTTCATACAATTTGTATGCAGTGATAGAAAACCAATATTGGCAAAATTCAAAAGAAGCCCTAAAGAGAGTTTTACAGTATTTTTAATTATCTTTCTACTTTTAAAGAAATGGACAAAATAAATTCACTATTAATTTTAAGTTCCTATTTCCTTCCAAAATTCCCTTCTGAAGGAGTAATAGGAGTTTTACCGGTTTTATTGCTCTTTAAATTCTTGTCAGCATGTCAAATTCCTTTGGATTTTTGTTTCTTCTCCTGCTCTGTTCTCTATTGTTTAATCGTTTTTCTGTTTGTTCTGTTAAAATTTTTATTTTTTTTTCTTTTATACTTTAATGGTGGGTCCTTGAATTGACTGATAAAATATAAGTTTTAGAAATAAGCTCTAAATTAAAACATTTTATCTTTTTTGTGTGTATCTGATAATAAAACAATAATAACTAGAATAACTTTTTTACATTATCAAATATGGATAACCAATATTATTTAACTGTATTTATTTAATTTTTATATGGCTAAATTTTCATTCAGTATCTCTGAGGCAGAATATTATCAATATGTGCTCTTGCATCATATTAATTTGATATCCATGACAAGGAAATTCAAACGAGAGTACAGAATATAAAACTCAAGCTGAGGATCCCTGGGTGGCGCAGCGGTTTGGCGCCTGCCTTTGGCCCAGGGCACGAACCTGGAGACCCGGGATCGAATCCCACGTCGGGCTCCTGGTACATGGAGCCTGCTTCTCCCTCTGCCTGTGTCTCTGCCTCTCTCTCTCTCTCTCTCTGTGTGACTATCATAAATAAATAAAAATTAAAAAAATAAATAAACCCACTGTTTTAAACAAAAAAAAATAAAATAAAATAAAATAAAATAAAATAAAAATAAAATAAAAATAAAATAAAAATAAAACTCAAGCTGGGGCAGCCCCGGTGGCTCAGCAGTTTAGTGCTGCCTTCGGCCCAGGGCATGATCCTGGAGACCTAGGATCGAGTTCCACGTCGTGCTCCCTGTATGGAGCCTGCTTCTCCCTCTGCCTGTGTCTCTGCCTCTCTCTGTCTCTGTGTCTCTCATGAATAAATAAATAAAATCTAAAAATAAAATAGAAATAATAAAAATAAAATAAAAAGTAAAACCAAAAATGTTGTTCATTGCCTTATATGATTGTTAAAAGAATGATTTCCCTTTAGTGTATTTTGATCCTTGAAAAGAAAAGTACCTTTTTCAGAATTTAGCATTTTAGAATTTTCCAAAATTCTAGTTTTCTGTTTCTTCTTCTGTAGAAAAATAAAAGAATTAATAAAGTCATATAAATGAATTACATATTTTATACACTATTACTAGACAAAGAAAAATGTTTAAGAGATGAATATATAACTTTCCTTATGTTTATTTTAAGGGAACATAATAAATCTCAGGAAGTTTCTTCCTTATCCACAACAGATGATTAGTTATTTTGAAAAAGGAAGCTTTCTATAACTGATAGTTTTAATCAAGTATAGGTAAAGTCCTAGTAAAGTCAAAAAGGCCTATTAATTTCCAATCTTTGTATAAATAACTTAGAATATCACATCTATAAAATTCATTTTTAACCAACAAAATTATAGAATCAATATGAGATGCTATGTTTCAGTGAAGTGATTTCTCAAATTAGACCTTTTTCAGTGGTGCAATATATGAAAGGATAAAATTAATATTTTGTAGCAAGGCATGCTGACTATAATTCATTCATTTATTTGATATGCATACCATGCATAACATGGAATTCTAAGACAGGGTATATAGAAAATCAAACTCATTCTATAAAAAATAGTCTAGTACCTGAGTGTAATGTAAAGAATAATTACAATCCTAAAAAAATTATAGCATAACAGAATGGATGGCAAGTACATAAGATTATAATATAAGGGAAAAATTATTAGTTCCTTGAGAGAGAATATTTTCACACATAGTGCTTCTAGCTGGTGGAATCAAATAAGTTTTCATTGGTAGGGTCATATTGATACTGACACAGGAAGAATAAGTAGAATGAGACAAAGAGAAATGGATGGCAAGCATCCCATAAGAAGTGCATCCTGAGAATGCAAAAGCATAAAAGTCCGTATCAAGAATTGGATTTTGAATTTTATCAGAAAATTTTAAGTTGGCTAGAAAATCTCTAGTTTGGAAAAGAAAAGTAATGCAAGAGAAAATGTTTTCCATTAGATTCAGAAAAATAGTTCAGAACTAAAGCTTATGGTGTTTGGCTAATAACTCTAAGATTTAACATATAGATAAGAAAAGGCCTTAAAAGTATTGGATGGGGCTGAGAATAGACTTATCATCAGATCAGCAATTTATTAATAGTTTTTGGACTGAAATTTTAGGTACCTGTATATATGATATGTATATTAATTATTAATATTCATTTTAGAAAACTTTCCTAATTTTTATTGCTACATAATCATGTTAAATAATACTACCTCCACTATTGATACAAAAATCTTTTAAATAGATATCATTTTTATACATACTTAAATTTATTATATGAAGAATACTGTTTATACAAGTTTGAGTTTATATAATTAGTGTATTCCATTGTTCAAAATTTATATTTTCTATTTGTCTTGAATCTACTTAAAGCCAGATTGTGACTTTTTGACACTGTATGGTAACTGGAGCCTAATATATTAAGATAAATTTATAAGATCAATATACATTTGGATGATAGTAATAGTCATGCCACACTTTTAATATTATTTGTATATTCTGTGACTATGTAATATACAAATATTCACTTAGGATAAATTTGTCCTAAAGTAATATATAGCCAACATATTTATGTTTTGGTAACAAATAACCCAATAACCTTAGCAATCTACAACAAAGGCATTTATTTCTCTCATAACACACACCCTTTGAGGATTGCCTGTTGCTCTGTTCCATGTTCTTCCTTCTACAATCCAGGCTAAAGGAAGAACCTCAATCAATCACGACCTTTTGGCAGGGAAAAGGGGATATGGACAATCCATAAAATGGCTCTTAGAACTTGTCCTCCAGCTAATCTGTATTACTTTTACCCACATTTTATCAGACAAAACAAGCCATACTGCTAAGCCTCAACCAGGCAGAAGTATACCCTCCCTTCACAATGAGGTTCTTCCAGTTATTAGCTCCTGATAGAAATGAGTCATCTTTTTATAGGCAAGGGAGTCAATAATTGGTTATAATAATGCAATCTATAGGATTTAATTATTAAATACTAGTATTATGAAAAGGTCTGGTTAAAAAACAAATTTTTACAAGTTATGTTTATTTGGATATCATAATGTATATAATATTTAAAATGCATTCACTTTTTCTATAGTGTAAAAATTGCATGGATTATTGGTTTAATGGAGTGTTTCACAGTTATCTGCTTTATACATTAAGTCTTGTATATAGTGACTTTATCTCCTATCACATACAAAGACCTGTTATTTTTTAACAAATATTTGGGATCTGAAATACTGCACAAGGAAGTACCAGGCTGACAGAAAATTCATCTATTCATGCAACCTCTTAAAACATAATATAATAAATGCACACGAAGCTTCTTGGTTATTTGTTGTCTTAGAAATAATCTCCACCACTTCAAACGAGAGTGGCAAATTTGCTACATAATGAGATATATTCCATTTTTCACTTCCTTATATCAGCCAACCATAATTTTTTCACCATTACTACTTTACAAACACTTTCCCATTATTAAGGACACAAAAAAGACATACTAACTAGGAGAGAGGAAAGAAACTCAGATTTGCAATAATTGAATTTGTGCAACTATTGGCCTTTTAGAAAGTCATTTACCAGGTGAGAAAGTCATTTCTATTATGTGCTGTTACAATGCCTATGAGATTCATTTACATAGATTCCTTTGACACTATTATTACCTCTTCATCTAGATAATACAAATGGCTCATTGTTATAGATAGTAGTGCAGAGATGAGTATTTACAGCTTCAGTACTTACCAAGTTGGTCTTCATATATACTATTAAACCATTCCTTAGAATTATGTGCTTATATTTAAATAAGTACATTTTTGTGTATTTGTTAATAAAGTTTTATCTGCATATATTCTCAGTTCCAATTCTAGGAATTTTTAAATAATGGATGTAGCTGAGATCGCACTTTATACAGCAGTAAGGCAGCTGCCGCCACTTAAAGAAAATATTTAATAATATAGAATAGCATTGTTTGGCATAATAAGAAAGTGAATATAGTCTACGATTCTACACAATATGATTAAAACTTGGTCCACATATTTAAAATATGCTATGCTTAAAAAATGAATATAATCATCCTACATTTACCCTCATAGATACAAAATTTCTACTTATTGTGGGCAAGAAGGTATTTTCATAGATGCTAAAGTATTTCTATATTCAGCCAATTATTTATTTAAAAAGCTGGAATTCTCAAACCTCAATGCATAAACACAAATTCTTTAAATAAAATTTATATTTTGTCATACTTCATGTTCTTCCAGAAAACGTGGCTAAAATGTGCTTATGCTTTTTAGGTGCATAAATAAAAGATATTATCTGTGGGGGGTGGGGATGTACTTTACTGCATCAGTTTTGTTTCTGCCAAAAACTCCCTAACCAGGTTTATTAGGCTCCTCTGAGCCCTCTTTACTACTGGACCTCAATATTGGGCTTCTGTGTCCTAGACAAATCCAGTTTTAGCAGGAATCTTAATCATCACTTAGCAGAAATTCCTCCCACCCTTGATACCTAATCTCCAGTATGCTTTCAGGAAGAATCCTGTTAAGTTGGTTTGGCAAGAACTCTACCTACCCTTGGACGTCTCGTCTTAGTAATTTTCTATTCATTGAGTCCCTTACCCTCTCATCCTACTCATTGGCCATAAGTTCCCACTTGTCCTTGTATTTGGAGTTGAGCCTGAGCTCCTTCTCTATTGCAATAGTCTTAAAAAGTTTTCCATTTTAACAAGTGTCAGGATATTTTTCCTTTTTTTTTTTCCTTTAAAAGACTTCTCAAAAAAAAAAAAAAAAGCAAAAACAAAACAACAAATGAGATACAAATATATATAGAGAAAAAGACTTAGTTAAAGGAATTGGCTGATAAGATTCTGAGGGTTAACAAGTCAAAAATCTGAAGGGCAGGCTAACAAGACAGAAATTCAGATAAGGGTTGAAGCTACAATGTTGAATCCAAAATCTATAGGGCAGGTTGGCGAAATACAAATTCAGGTAGGATTTCTACATTATAGTTTTAAGGCAGAATTTCTTTTCCTCCTGGAAACTTCAATTTTTGCTTAGAAGGCCTTCAACTGATTAGATGAGGTCTATTCACATTGCTGAATATAATCTCCTTTACTTGAAGTAAACTGATTATAAATGTTAAAAAGCATATACCAATTCTAAATATGGAATCAGCATCCTTTACCTAGTCCCTATCAATATTCCATTATTCATAGATATTTGACTAATTCTTAACTGAAAAGGATCTTCAAATTCAGAGTATGATCTAATATTTCAAAAAATTTCATGAGTAAACATTATATAAGACAGGAAGGTAAAGAATTCATTCTCTTTCCAAAAATATTGATGGATATATTGCTCTCATGTTATTCCCAAATAAGATGTGTTTTTATAGACAAACACTCTACTGAAGCATTCTTGGGTATAAATACTTGGAGTGTCTCATATCTTTTAAGCAGTCCATTGGCACAAATTCTGGCAGTATTTATATCATTCACAAATGCCTTAGGGGAAATCATGGATCACAGGGACTTTCTTTGCTGTGTTAAAGTTTCTGATTAATGCTTTAACATTCTAAAGAAAGATGGAAAATGATCATATAATCTGTGCCCAATGATTACCAATTATTTTATCTACCTGAGTATTTATGCTTGCAAAAGATTTATTTAGAATATCAAATTTTCTACCTAAAAATTAAAGATATAGGAAGAAGTAAATGATAAATAATTACTTAAAGTCTTCCTTCTTGGAAAAGAAAGCAAAATTTCAGATAAAAAAAAATTATTATACAAAAGTACAAAGGTCATAAAACTCCACTCAATCAAAGCCAGAGCAAAGGCAGACACAAAGTGGCAGCTAGAGAATTTGAGGGGTAAAACATACAGAGAGAAAGGGTTGTTGGGGGGTGCAGGAGGAAAGAACTATGAAAGCTTTTCAGGAAGAGCAGACAGTTCCCATAGTAACAAAACATAATGTTCTCTCAATGTAAGAGATCCTATTTTGAATGTGTTATTGGTGATTCATGTGAAAAAATATATATAGTTTAGAGAAGCTGGCAGAAAATTTACATACCACAAGTCCAGGAAGCTGAGTTGTTAAGAATACATTTGTAATTTCTGTTGTTATATTTGTGTTCATATAAGATATCTACATTTGGCAGCGCAATTTATTCAGTCTACGAGGGCCCATCAGTATGAGAGTAAGAATGACATAAAGTTAGTACTCACTTCACTTACTAAAACTTATACATCAGAAATGTGCCCACTCACAAGAAATAACCCCCTTTTTCTCATTTAAACATGGGCTAGTGATAGCTGTGTGTGTGTGCCTGCATGCATGTGTGTTTATTGAAAGAGACAGAGAAACAAATGGAAATTTTATTTAAAAGCATATGCCAATATGGAGAAAAGTTGTTGCAGATTTGGTAACTATTAAAAAATATTTACTTCAACTATTCTCCACCTCTGGGCAGAAGATACATCCCAAAACTTGATCTTTAGGATCAGTCATGCTGTTTGCATTTATCAGTAGAATAAAGCAGGTATAAAGTGACAAAGGCTTAAAAATACATGTTCTACTAAACTTTCTCTCTTGAACCTCTGCCATCACCCTAAGAAAAACATGTAGTCTAGCCTGTTGGTGTAAGAAGTATAAGAAAAATATGGATCAGATACTTTTCAATAGAATCCATCTTGGATCCACTAACCTCTAATTGAATTTGGGAGTTTTTGTTATGTATCAATAGCCAACCATTACTAAAATTGGCAACTAGAAACGGAGAGCTGGCATAATAAAATTCTAAAATAGGTAGCATTGGCTTTGGAAGTGAGAACAAGTGAAGACATGAAAAGCATAATAAAACTATTATGGGAGGCTTGAAAAATAGAAACCTGTCTTGTTTCAACCACAAATGTACTAAAATAAGTGAGGCAGATTGTTGCCAGACAGAATGTTGAAAGCATGAACTAGCTTCTTTTGGTCACATATGATTAGTTTCTACAAGATGGAGGTACACTCAAAAACACAAACAACAACAACAAAAACAAGTCAATTTACAAGCAGAATTTAGAAAGAAAACTGTTGAGTCTGTTTTCTGTTTCCTCATTTAAGAACTTGAAAGTCACCACTGTATTCAAACAGAAAGGAAAAGATAAACAGATTGAAAAATCAATAATCTTCCTTGCATCCATAACACAAGGGAAAACAGAGGACAAACCACTACCCAAAAGATTGGAGAGGTAGACAGGCAAATATAAGGAGTCATTACTTACTGAAGCAGAGACTCACAGGTGGAAACCAGAAACAGCCACAGAAATCAATGCCAGGTAAGAGATACTTAAATTTTAATCTGTATAGTGTTGTTTTAGAGTAGACTTGAATAACATTAAATTCATATGTATGGATTCCAAGTAGCCAAAATTTTTTTTGTAAAGTAATAAAACTGGAAGATTCATACTTACTGATTTTAAAACATATCAAAAATATACAGGAATCAAAATAGTCTGTGACTAGCATAAAGACAGAAATCCAGACCAACAGAATAACATAGAAAGCCAAGAAATGAATCATTATATATATGGCCAAATGATCTTCTAAAGGGTGTGAAAAATAGTCAATGAGGGAATGAACGGTCTCTTCAACAAATGGTGTTGGGAAAACTGGTTATCCACTTGAAAAATAATAAAGTTTCATATTTTGCATACTTCATATGCAAAAGTAACCCAAAGTGGATTAATGACCTAAACACAAGAAACTAAATTAATGACCTAAACACAAGAAACTAAATTAATGACCTAAACACAGGAAACTATAAAACTCCAAAAAGACAAGATAGAAAAAATCTTCATGATATTGGATTTAGCAATGATTTCTCGGACATGACATGAAAAGCATAGACATCAAAAATAAAAATAGACAAATTAAGCTACCTCAAACTTAAAAACTTGTATGCATCGAAGGACACAATCAACAGAATGAAAAGGAAATCTACAGATTTGGAAAACATAATTGCAAATCACATATCTGATAAGAGGTTAAAATCCAGAATATATAAAGAACGCCTATAACTCTACAACAAGAATGAAATAAACTGATTAAAGAAGTGTAGGGGATTTAAATATGCGTTTCTCCAAAAATCATATACAAATGGCTAAAATGTATATGAAATGATGCTCAATATTACTAATCATTAGAGCAGTGCAAATCAAAAGCACTATGAAATTTCACCTAATACCCGTTAGGATGGCTACTATCAAAAACAAACAAACAAACAAACAAAAACACCCAGAAAATAATTGTTGACAAGAATGTGGAGAAACTAGAAATCTTTGTATGTTGGTAGGATTGTAAAACAGTACATCCATTTGGAAAATAGTATGGAATTTTCTCAAAAAAATTAAAAATAGAACTATTTCTCAAAAAAATTAAAAATAGAACTATTTCTTATATTATAGAAATCCCATTTCTAGGTTTATTGCCAAAGTAATTAAAAGTAGTATCACAGAGAGATAGTTGCACATCTATGTTCATAGAAGTACTACTCACAATGGCCAAGAGGTGGAAGCGACCCCAAACATCCATTAATGATGAATGGGTAAATAAAATGTGGTATATACATAAAATAGAATATTATTCAGCCTTAAAAAGGAAGAAAATTTTGATATATGCCAACACATGGATGATCTCTGAGAACATTATGCTGAGTGTAATAAACCAGTCACAAGAAGACAAATACTGTATTATCCCACTTATACAAGGTATTGAAAATAGTCAAATTCATAGAAATGAAAAGTAGAATGTGGTTATCAAGGATTAGAGAAAAGGAGAAAAGGTGAGTTGTTTAGTGGGTAGAGAATTTCAGATGTGTAAGATGAAAAAGCCCTGAAGACCTGTTTTACAATAATGCAAATATACTTAATATTGAACCTTGTACTTAAAAATGGCTAAAATATCAAATTTGTGTTATATAGGGTTTTTTTTACCACTGTGTATATACATATATATATAAAACACACACACACACACACATACACACATACCCCAGCTAGTAAGTTGGTCCAAGGAGAGATATATTATTAATATAATAGGGAGAGTTCAGTGAGATAAGGCAGAAAATATCAGCAAATTCTGCACCATTCACATGCTCAGAAGCCATGTTCGGACTTTTGGGTCTTATATTGTACAAAATGGGAAGCCAGTGAAGGATTTTCAATGAAATAGTGATAGTAATATTTGTGTCTCTACAAACTCTACTTAATATGATGAGTGCTTTTAGTTCAACAAATTTAACTTCAATTGAACTTCATGTCTTTAATATATAAATGTGATATTTTTTTAGTATTTGCCACATTCCAGTTTATTCATTACATTAACCATTCTTAAATTAATTTTTTTTTTAAAGAGAGAGAGAGAGCTGTGGAGGTAGGCAGAGTGAGAGGGAAGGGAGACAGAATCCCAAGAAGGCTCCATGCCCAGTGCAGGGCCCCAACATGGGGCTTGATCTCACAACCCTGAGACCATGACTTGAGCCGAAATCAAGAGTGGGATGCTAACTGACTGAGCCACCCAGGTGACCCTTAAAGCAATTTTTTACTTTTTATTTTATGTGTTGTTTTTTAAATTATGACATAGTCAAAATTATATCACATAATTATGTAATATATTAGAAACTAATGTTTGCAGAACACAATTATTGTATTAAACCAGATCTTGAAGGCTCATCTCATCTATTTCCTCAGTTTTCTCTCTCCCCAGATGAGCCACAGTGTGGGACAAGCTGGCTATCATGGATTTATATTCCATAGTATACTCTCCAAAGTTAAAACAGTCTCAAAATCATAATTTTCAAATGAAAAGATAAAAAATAATTCATTTAACTGTTTCAGAAATGTAATACAAGAAACCATTTGTTCTAATGGTAACAGAAAGGACTTTGAAGGGTCTTGCAAGTACTCTAATCCAAATGGGAACCAAGTCCTTTCTGAGTATTACCTGTTGGTCAGAATTAGTCACATGTCCCTGCCTAACAACATAGCAGGATTATAAACTGTTACTTTCATTTGGCCTTATAAAACCAATTACTAACTGAGGTTATAAATTACATTGTCCTCCTGCCTTATTCATCCATGTATACTCACATTGCCTATATTGGAGACTGGCAGGAAATAAGTACTTACCAAATTTAGGTTGATTGAAAATATGTATGAATTAGTAAAAGAATAAGTCAGCCTAGACTCAGATTAGAGGCAAACTGCCATTGTCTTCCCCGGATCTTACAGTGATTTATGAATGATTAAATTAATACATTAAAATTTCCCTGTCCAGTATAATAGAAAGTTGTGTTGCTCAGTAATAGAAAAGTCAGAAATTTTCAATTTGACAGTTCAAAAAAAAATACTGAATGATTGGGTTGGAATGGAACTGGTGTTACATAAAACTGGAGAAGTGACACATTAAAGAGCCCTTTCTTAGAAACTTAAGTGATCCTTTGGTCAGTAGAAACAGTAATAGCTTTTTAGAAACCCGCTGTGGCTGAGAATGAGTTGGCCATCCATGAATGGTTGCTAGTGGTCTTTCTCACAATTACATTGCACTGACATTAGCTATACCCTATGGTGGCAGATTTTGCAGAGAGGCCATGGATGGAGCACATTGGTAACTGAAAATCTTACCATCTGTGGAGCAACCTCTACAATGCAGGTTTAATTGTTAGATTGGCATTTCTTTTATAAGAAATCTTACATACCAAATGATCTTCCTTGTTTCAATGTTGTTCTCATGCCTTTATTGTTCAAATATATTTTATTAAAAAAGCCAATCAAGAAACATAAAATGACTATAATTACCTCATTTCAGTTTCAATATCTAACTGTAACATCTTTATCTTTAAAAAGATTTCCTAATGCATATTCATTTAACTCCCTTATTTTATGTTAGGAATACGGCATGCATTAAATCAGTGGGTTTACTTTCCCCATTTAACTTGATTTCTTTCCTTATCCAAATGATACTCAAGACATGAACAATATTAATCTGAATTAGATCTGAGTCTTTAATTTCATTATTTTTTCTTCTAGAGTGTCAAGTTGGGATCCCTGGGTGGCGCAGCGGTTTAGTGCCTGCCTTTGGCCCAGGGCACGATCCTGGAGACCCGGGATCGAATCCCACGTCGGGCTCCAGGTGCATGAAGCCTGCTTCTCCCTCTGCCTGTGTCTCTGCCTCTCTCTCTCTCTCTCTCTCACTGTGTGCCTATCATAAATAAATAAAATAAAAAATTAAAAAAAAATAGAGTGTCAAGTTACTTATGTAATGTCAATATCTGTGATGGTGATGGAAACATTTATCTCCTCATAGCAGAACAATTGATATTTATATTCAGTCTCTTAAGACAGCAGTACTCAAAGTATATTCTCAGGACCAGCAGTACCAGTATCACCTGGACGTTTTTAGGAATGCACATTCTTGGATCACACCTCAGACCAAGAGAATTTAAACATCTGGGGTGAAGTCCAGAAATCTGTGTTTTAAAACATCCTCAGGCACACTAAAGTGTGAGAACCATTTCCCAAAGGGAATATAATTTTAGCATAATCTGTTTCAGCAAAATGTAGCAAATGCTTTATATCCAAATTTTTTCTCTCTTTTGGTGCTTTTAAGTACTGTCACTTCATGTGCTTTTAAGTAATATTATTAAAAGGCTGAAGCAGAAACAGTGTTTGAATCATTAATGTTTAACTTAAGGATACACCTAAAGTATTTTTGGGTGTCTAAAAAGTGACATATGTAGGTCCCTCCCTTTGTCAAAACAAAATCGCTAATTGTGTATTCCAACATATCAACTAAATGACTATTTTAGGAAGTATTTGTAACAAATAAATATATCCAATTGCATAGTGGGAATAAGGGAAATGTTACAGACACCAATGAGGCAATTTTAAATTTGGCCTTCCATAGTATATTTTTGTTAAGAGTGATGTGAGCCACAAGCTGAGAATGAATCCAATATTAAATCAGAGTCACACAAAAGAAGAATGAGATAGATTACAGTTATTTGTCTTCATTTGTGCTTTTGGTATTTTTGTGGCCCTTAAAGGCATTTATCTAGTGGATATTCTATAAATAATAATTAATAATGGTGACAAATTGTACCTGAATTCACTGTAGATAACTTAGACCATGCCATAATATTAATATTGTAGTAAAAGTAAAAGGTGTGCATTTGAAAACAACTCTATTCATAAACAAATAGGATAGATCCATATATGTATAATTACCAAGGGTGGAGAAGTAACCAGTTACAGAGAATATTTGGAAAGGAATTGGCAGTATTGGTAAGGTACTCTAAGGAGCTGTTATAAGCATTTTCTTTACCTCAAGCCCTTAAATCAATTTTATTTTCATATAAAAAGATATGGAGCTCATAAAAAATTAAATCATTAATAATTTTACAGTGGCATACCTGACAGTTCTGACAGCCACATGTGGTAGCTTAGAACTATATTCCTTTGCCAGCTAAAATATTAATAGAACATTGACTAACTATCTTTTCCACGGTCTATAAGGCCCAGAAGTTATTATGAAATCTGGGTTTGCCTTCAGGGGATTTGGTTTAGTTACTATACCAGCAGGTAGTTTTTGTATATTTGCTTTCTGAAGAATGGATAATTTTTGAAGCAAAGGCAGAGAAGTCCTAATAAATCATATCTTTATGAAATATTCATCACATCTGTATATTCTTTGCAAGGCTTCTGTCAGAGAAATTAAAATAAAGAATGATTAAAAAAACATTTAGTAGCAAGTTGACAAGGTACTTTATAAACCTAGAGGAGTTTTGACTTCTAACTACAAAAGTTTTCAAAAGAAATCCTGCCCCTTTCAATATACAAGTAGAGCAAAAATGAAATTAAAAAGCAAAGGAGTTCTAGAATTAGCTAAACTGTCTTTTTTTTTAGTGGGAAGTTATCTTCTACTACTCTATCTCTGACATTACCATTTTTTGGTAATGGATTCATAATGTTCAGTACTTAGAACTAATGATTTTCTGAATGCAAAAGATTAGTAAAAGTGTAGCATAGATCCAAAAGCCCCTCAGGTCAAGCCTAAAGAAGCAAGCATATATGCTATATCCATGTTTAGTGTTAAGAGTACAGATTCTGGAGGCTGACTACCTGGGTCCAAATTTTAGCTCTCATAAGTAACTTCTCTCTGCTTTAATTTCTCACTTGGCAAATGGAAATGTTATTAGATGCCCAGCTCATGTGGTTGTTTTGAATGTTAAATGAATTAATAATATATGCTAAGTGCTAAGAGAAGAACAAACATTAAGTACTACAGATCTTGGTTATTCTAAGGGATAAAAAGACACAATCCAGGAATTCCAGATGAATTGATGATTATTCTTGTTTTGTATGTTTTAAACCTTATATTTAATCTCATATGTATATATACAAGCTAACAGCACTCATGACTTTTGGTTAGACAGAGATGAAAAGCAGTCCACATGGGCCACTCCCACCCTTTGCTCTAAGGTCATCTTAAATGGCGAACCTGTGGCCTAAAGTCCCTAGCTGTGTGAAATAACACTCTATTTTTTTGCTGGATGGTGCCAGTACATCATTGTCCAACTTTTAGCCAGCCCCTCTCAGAGGATATATACTCTCACGAATGCATTTTTCACATTCTTAAGATTCATTTCTGGATAATTAATGACTGTCACACCACCACTCCAGTTTAAATAGCTCATGTGCAACCTGCTGAGAAACTCTTTATTTGGGCATAGAAATTAATGATGCAGACTATTTTATTTCTCCCAAGTGCAAGGGTCTATGAGAAATAAAAGGATAATGCTGACAGACAAAGTAAGTTATAGGATCACACCACTGTGGAGTATTTCATAAAGCTTCAGTTGTCTTAGTAGTGTATTTGCTTCTGACAGTTCACTGTAATTGTGGAAAAGTTAAAGGGAGGAAAAGGAGAACCATTCTCTAGCTAAAAATTAAGAATGTGTTTATTTAAATCCAAATTTTATATTATACATAGACTTAGCAAACAAAAAATAATTTCTCATCTCCTTAGAAAATTGGAAAGGTAACATTGATAAAGATAAGATCCTACATTTCATACTATTTCTCCAAAGCATCATTTTTGACCCCAAATTATCTGAGGTTGAGTCAAAAACACAGATGGTGCAGATAGGAAATTCTCTCTTCAAGTTCACAGCAAGCTGTAAGCAGGAGTCTTAATGTACCAAGTTATCACAATACAGAGTTATCACTTTGAGCTGCAAACAAGGTTCAATCTGAAGCATATGAAAATATTATATCCTGTATGCTATTTCAATCTCATCTTCTGGCCTTCAATTAGGCTTAAAGCAAGAGGAGAATGAAGTAGGCTTTTAATAGGAGCCATTATCCTAAGTTATTAGGGATACAGATAGTGGAGTGAAAAAACACTGAAGTTGGGGTATCTCAGTTCTACACCATGATTCCTAAACTCACTGCACTGCATCAGACAACACTTGTAGCCATAGTTATTTTATGCCAAAATGGTAACTTTATACCTTACAATACTGAGTCAGTAACATTTATGGAGCTCTATTGTGTATTAGGCATCACCTTAAGTCTTTCTTAGACTATAGTGAGTATTAAATAACTGATATGCATAACCTTTGATAATAAGGACATTAATACATTCATTATCCAGGACCTATGATTATCATCATCTTCCCCCACATCATCAGATCAGATGAACACCAGTATATTCATTTTAGACCTACATAGAACAGATGCTGAGTACTTAACTATAGAAAACCTGTGTTTCGGGATGTTGTTTATACCAATTCCCATACACAAATTTCTAACATTACTAATGACATAGTCAGACTGTTCTATCATGTTAATTCTATGACTTGTTCAAGAGACTCAATGTTATGAAAGTAGTCTCAATTTTTTCTTTCTCTTTGATTTTTTTCACATCATGAGTACTTTCATGCAGAACAGAGTTATATCTAGAACAGAATTTTAATATAAACAAAAGATCATTCATTTTCCAATGACAGCATTTTGACAATTTAAATAAACATAAAGGATATATATTAACAAAAGTATATTGATTAAACTTTAGTTCAGGTCTTAACCAACATTTTCATACCTTGTCTTTAAAAAATGAATATAGACTCTAAGAGAAAATCTTTTACCTTCTTACCTATGCCAACATGAATGGCTTACTCTTTAAATCTCTGAATTTAGAGTGGGAAAAAACATATATATATATACATAATATATACAAAGGGAAAATATATATACATAATTTTATGAGTTAAAAAATGTTTGCTAATATATAGCTTATGTTACAGTTAAACTTATTTCTGCTGCTTATTTAGATGGACAAAATGAGAAATCTTTCATTGGCACTTCCCTCTTTTTTTTTTTTTTTTAAGATTTTATTTATTTATTCATGAGAGACACACAGAGAGAGAAAGGCATAGACACAGGCAGAGGGAGAAACAGGCTCCACGCAGGGAGCCTGATGTGGGACTCCATCCCAGGAACCCAGGATCACACCCTGGGCCGAAGGCAGGTGCTAAACCGCTGAGTCACCCAGGGATCCCCAAGTATTGTCCTCTTAAATAATCAGTTAACACAATTTAGGCAACCATGCTTTCTTGGATAAAATTCACAGGTCTGAGCACAGATATCTAAGAAATGTAGGTATTTTAAAGAGTTACATAGTTATATTTAAGACATATAGATAGAGATAGAGATATAGATAGATAGATATAGATGATTGTTGACAATGACCATATTTTTTAGGTAAAACAGGAAAGGATTCTACTCGTCTTCATAGTAAAAGATCAATTGGGAGCAAGTAACTAAATTTTCATTATATAGAGTTTAATTTCCATTCTTTTATTTTTAATCCTTTAAAAACATGCCCATAGATATGTCTATTAATTGCTCAAAAGAAACATAATTTCTGGGACACCAGAAATTTTTTTTTAGAAAGTAATTTCATTTATTCAAATTAATATAGCATGAGTTTCATATACAAATAAAATTTTTGTGTAAATAAAAATACAAACCGTACAAATTTCAATGTAAAAAAATGCAAAAATATTTATATTACTAGATATGTTTTTTTCCCTTTACCGTGACTGAAATGGACAGCAGTTAACCTAATGTGCGCACTATCGTGCCAGCCAAGGTCAGTGGGATGGTTTCTCGGGCTGTCCACTCCTCCCCTCCTGCACGAGTTGCTGCCAAGCCTCCGTCCCAAATCCTGGGGCTCTGCATGCTTCCAGTTCTGTTACCACCAGCACAGTGGTGGCTAAGTGGTTGAGCGTCTGCCTTCAGCTCAGGGCGTGATCCTGGAGTCCCGGGATCAAGTCTCGCATCGTTCTGCCTTCATGGAGCCTGCTTCTCCCTCTGCCTATGTCTCTGCCTCTCTCTCTTTCTGTGTCTCATGAATAAATAAATAAAAAGAAAGAAAGAAAGAAAGAAAGAAAGAAAGAAAGAAAGAAGAAAGAAAAAGAAAGAAAGAAAGAAAGAAAGAAAGAAAGAAAGAAAGAAAGAGAAAGAAGAAAAAGAAAGAAGAAAGAAAGAAAGAAAGAAAGAAAGAAAGAAAGAAAGAAAGAAAAAGAAAGAAAGAAAGAAGAAAGAAAGAAAGAAAGAAGAAAGAAAGAAAGAAAGAAAGAAAGAAGAAAGAAAGAAAGAAAGAAAGAAAGAAAGAGAAAGAAAGAAGAAAGAAAGAAAAAGAAAGAAAGAAAGAGAAAGAGAAAGAAAGAAGAAAGAAAGAAAGAAAGAAAGAAAGAAAGAAAGAAAGAAAGAGAAAGAAAGAAAGAAAGAAAAGAAAGAAAAACATAATTTCAATTCAAGGTAAACTAATGTCCTAGGAATATCAGTTATCAATCATTCTAAAGAACAGGTAATATAAAATGATAGCTTTTTTATTTATTTACTTCTATTTACTTTTATTTATTTACTTCTGTATATGTATTCACTATCAACCTTCCTTCTAAAACATAGTTTGCATTTTAAGCTTAAGTCCAGACGGCATCCAGCACATTTGGTTTACAATAAGTTTCTCTCTCACCAGCCAAAGGCTAGTTGCTGATGTCTGCCATTGTGCATATGCTCTCCTCAACTCCCGACTGAGAGAACATGCCTGAAAGCATTTCCCTGCCTGAGATTATATTAAAAATCCATACCTGTGCTAGCAGCATGAGCTCAAGTTGATTATTGTTCTAGATCTGTGACTTCCCATTTATCCTCCTAAAGATAGAAATGTGTGCTTTTCAATAAGCCACATAACACAAAAACTATTATGAAGATGAGATTTAGTAACAATAATATACATAGTACTTTACTGAGATTGAATTGGAAAACCCACATTAAGCTCTCTTAAAATATGTGGAGCAGAACACATAAGAGAGGCCAAAAGCATAAGTGCACACAAGCACTGCTGCGGTTGCATACCCATCTTTTCTAATACTGTCAACATCAATAAAACCAAAATTTCTGGGGAAGATTTGCCACACTATGTCTTGATGTACAATTGTTTTGTATTCTAATCTAAAATAACACTCTCGGGAAAAAAAGGAAACGTGGGGAAAAAAATTGCAATATTAGTAAAAGTGGCTAAAATTAATTGAAAGGACTTTTTTTTAAAGGTACCCATACAACACTTCAAGTCAGAAAGCACCTTGGAAGTTGATTGAAGCCACATTTACATTACTTGAATTGTGACTTTGACCTAACATTTCCATGTTGGAAGACATTTTTCATTAAGAAGTCAGCTTATTTGATTTTTGAGACCTACAACAGATAGGAAGTTTAAATTTCATACTGAACCGAGATCTGAATACCTATCCAGAGGTCTTAGTAGCCAATCTCAATGTCCAATTGTTCTATCACATAACATGCTTTCAAACACTGTATGACTAATATCATGTCACCATGCCTCTCTTTTCAAAGCAAATAATCTTTAATGAACTCCACTATAGCCCATATTTCTGGATATCCAGATCTTTCACCAACTCTCAATTGCTCTTAATAAACTTACTTTGTCAAAGTTTATCTTATACTGTTTCAAAAATTGAATTTTCCCTTTTGTATTGGTAGATAAATATTATTTTCTATTACAGGGTAATTTAGTTTTTATTTACTACCAGTACAAGTGCCCCAAAATACAATCTGAAGCAATGAGTTCTCTAATACTAGAAGGATTCTTATAGATCTTGATATGATGTTAAGCTCAGCTTCAACCAATCACTTTTAAAGTATCTCTGGGTATCTGTTATTATCTAAATTACATGTAATAACAAAAAAAGGAAAATAAAAAGCAGATATGAAAGCTAAACAGTATGGTTTGGGGTTCAAAAATATAAATATATATATTTTTAGGTAAAGGTATAGAATTAAATGCTTTATTGCCTGCAGCATTTTTATAGCAAAACTCTTTTCAGAATCAGGTGAGCCAAACTGAGGCATAATACAGTCTTAGTATTTAGTAGCTAGCTAAACTCCAGATTTTCAGGTTTAGGTATTATAGGCATATAAGTTTTCTTAGATACTACTTTAGGATGAAAATATTTATTTCACAAGTTATCATGATAATTAATGAGATAATTTAATGGACTACCTTTAGAAATTTTAAAACCATAGACAGGTATCTTCTCAAATCCTTTGTGTAACTAAAGAGATATGCATAAGTAATGCAAGCATGTAAGTATTAGTTTCATATGCTTTTGTGTTCTGACAGCACTGTCCAGTGTTTTAGAAAGGAGGGAGGAGAAATGTGAATCTATTTTTAAAAATGAAGTTTTGGAATAATTGAGTTATAGAATAAATTATCCACAGCTTATTCAGAAATGGAAAAAGAAAAAAAAGTACAACCAGTGATTGATAGCAGTTCATGGCAATGATATAGCCCATATGTATTTTCCATGATTTAAGGATTTCTTCTCTGAAGAGGAAGGTGGAATTAAAAAAATGAGATAAATGATCTGCAAGGAGACACATATCAAGGATCCATAGGGATGTAGAAAGGTATGTGTCTGTGGGTGAGCCCTGTAAAGAAGAAAGGTGGGACAGAAAGACATTCCATATTTACCCTTCCTGCTTTCTTATCACTTTTAGAGTCTAATTGGAAACAATTTCTCTCAGGTAAACTTTGAGAGAAAATCAGTTTTTGATTGTGTTACTAACATTTTACCAAGAGCTGAAGCTCTGTCTGAAATAAAATACCCACAATAAAGGATACTATTTTTATAGTTTAATCTCATGAGGTCAATTAATGCCTTCCCTCCAGACTGGCACTTTGAACATTAGCATTAACACTGCTGTCTTTAAACCATCAACATGTACAGCAGATTGTTGATAGCTAATAAAGCAAAATGTTCAGCTGCTGCCTGAGGGCAGGATTCAGAATTGCCATATCGATGCATAATCACATTTTCATTTTTTAGAACAAGTTGCATTACTTAAAAATTAAAATTACTTTCATTTCTGTCATTTTAATATCTAGATTAGATTTATGGTTATTTAAAAACTGAATACATTATTCAGTTATGTATGTTGTGAATCATTAAAATTCTTGTAATGTGTATGTTGAGTTTAAGCTGAGAGGGATTATTGATTAGGAAACAGCTAACAATTAATAACAGGAGCTGGCCAACCTCTATTACTACATGAAAGTTTACTTAGATTTATTGGCTAGTGTGTAATCAAAGCCTCCCTAAGAATACCACAGACAGGACCTGCCACTATTACACACACAGGATAGATAGATATAGATGGATGGATGGATGGATGGATGGATGGATGGTGGAGGGATGGATAGAAAGATGACAGAGAGAGATACAAAGTGGATATTGTATTAAAAATCCATTTCCCGTCTTTTCACAGTGAGATGTCTTCTACTTGAAGGTGCGAGCTATGTTTTCCTAGTAGTAACCATGAAATTATTCCAAATTATCATTTATATTAATAATAAACTTAATCGATCCACAACAATTCTCTGAATAATCTTTCAGTACATTAATGTTTTTGGAAATGTGCATATATAAACTCCTAAAGGAAGTAATTTTTGTGATATTTTAGGGGGTGGAAATCATAGGTAGCCAGTAAAGACAGACAGAACATTCTAATGCAGAGTCCACAGTTAAAGGAAAGGCAACTCTGGAAAAGAAACAATTTTAGGGATTGAAAAACAAAATAAACAAATCAAAGGTCCAGATGAAAAATAGCAATATTAGACACAGCAACATAGAGAGCAAATTGTTTTTGTTTTATAACTGGAGTATTTTTCCCACATATATTCAATGCTATTATTAAAATATTAGGATTTTGATCTGGCACTTTATTATGTGGTTTCTATTTTTCCCACTTGGTCTATTTGTTTTTCTCTCCCCTTCTGTGTCCTTTTGGATGAGTCAAGTTTTTTTTTTTTTTTTTTTCATCTTACTTCTACAACAGGTAGTATTATTTCATCTTCTACAACAGGTAGTATTACATTCTCTTACTATTCTTTTATATTACTATACAAGCTTGCCATATTAAATCTAACATAAGCTAGTATGCTTATCTCATTTTGACCAAAAAATGGACAGTTTTAGGAGATATTTTAAAAATAAAAATATAAAAGTTTGACATTAAAAGATAGAATAAATATTCCATGCAAACACTAACCAAAAGAAAATTGGTACAGCTATACTGATTTCAGAATATCGAATATTTTGTGAAGGCAAATGACTGCTGGAGGGCACAAATGGGCATATGAGGTAATGATAATGTTCTATTTCTTGAGCTGGGTGCTATTTATGTGAATGTGTTAGCTTTGTCATAATTCATGGAGCTATACTCCTAGGAGTTGTAGTTTTATATATAGATACAAACCTTATATAGAGATCAAAATACCTACAGATAAAAAAGGTATAACATATAACTATGTAATATATCTATATGTAAAATTGGAAATAAAGATGGATAATACCAAGTCCGAAGAAGATGTAGGGCAAGTAGAAGTCTTTGATGCTACTGGTGAAAATGTAATTTGGTGCACTACATAAGAAAACCATGCAGTGATACCATTAATATAAAGCTGAACAGACACATATGTGATGACTGAGCAATTCCATTCTTAGGTATGCTTGCATATATACACCCTAAGATATATGAAAGTGTGTGCTTGATGGCACCCCTTTTAATACTATCAAAATAGAAGCACCTCACAAACAATCCACAATATAGTAGATAAATAAATGGTGAGATATTCATAAATGCAACAACTATGGAACATTGTAAATAAAAGAATGACTAGAATCACTACTAAATAACATGAATAAACCTCAAATATAATGTTAAGGAAAAGATGACAATCATTAAAGAGCCTGTAGTTTATGATTCCATCTATATGGAGTTTAACAACAGGCAAAATGAGTCCACTGGTCTATCCCATTTTGAAGTGAAAATACAGATTTCTTCAGGATAGGAGAATTTGTCATTAGAACAAGGCAACTTGTAGAGGAAAGCTTTTATGACTCTGATAATTTTCTTTTTCTTGATCGGGAAGAGGTTTCATGGAGGTATTCTCACTCTCTATTTCATTGAGTTTTACATCTATGATCTGTGTGCATGTGGGTGTGTGCATGTGTGTATCCTCAATAATAATATTAATATCATGGCAGTACAACTCAGAATTTCAAATATATTTGAATTAGCTATTCGTTTTTGAATTAAAAATGGAGATGATAGAAGTATATATACTTATCTTTACCCAAAATTGAAATCAAGTTTCTATATCTGGGAAACAATGTAGTATAAAAAAAGTTATAAACTCACCAAATTTGTATATTTATTTATATATTATTTTTTGAGAGAGAGAAAATGAGTAGGGGCAGGGGTGATAGGAGAGGGAGAGAGAGAATCTTAAGCAGACTCCCCACTGAGCCTGGAGCCCAATGCTGGGCTTGATCTAACTACCCTGAGATCATGACCTGAACCGAAATCAAGAGTCTGATGCTCAACATGCTAAGCCACCCAGGTACCCTGAAACTTGTATATCTAAAGCAAGGAAGAAAAACAATGAATTTCTGGAAAGAGAGCTTACTATCATTTAACTATTAATAAAAGATGAAAAATAAAAGTCATTAATTGCAGGCATTTTTGAGTACCTAGAATATACAGTATGTATTGGGGACATCAACACTCATGTTGATGTTGACATGTCAACACTCAAAAAATGCTGTGACTTTAAGAAACTTAGAATTTAGTAGGAAATTTGACATATAAGGAAGCAATTACAACACAATGTTTCTATTGTTATTAAAACTAATATATACATGATTAAATATACATATAATTGCAGAATCATGGCTATTGGGGCCTCAAGAAGTCAGAGGTGATTTGAGAGAGAAAGCAGCTTTCTTCCTCATATTTTGAAAGAAGCAATCAGGTATTAAAAAATTCCAAGAGTGAAGAATTGCACAGTTTTGAGAAACCATGATGTGGGAAGAAATTTTAATAAAATTTCTATATAGGGATGCCTGAGTGGCTCAGTGGTTGAGCATCTGCCTTCAGCTCAGGGCCTAGCCCAAGATCCAGGATTGAGTCCCACGTCAGGCTCCCATGAGGAGCCTGCTTCTCCCCTCTGCCTATGTCTCTGCCTCTCTCTCTGTGTGTCTCTCACGAATAAGTAAATAAATCTTTAAAACAATAATAATAAAATAAAATAAAGTTTCTATATAAATATGGATGTGAAGAAAAATAGTAAATGTAATGTTTATATAATTTTTAACATCTATGTGAACAGATTTAGCATCACTTTATCAATGCTCAAAACTAGATTACATTTTTAAATGTGCATAGACTATTTCAACTAAATTGTTTCTCTCTACAGTCAAAATAATCTAGGGAACTCTGTGACTTAATGCATAATCCTGATAACTCATGTAATGGAAGTAACTTTCCATTTTACTGACAATCAGCAGAAAACTACAAATCAAATAGATGGTTTTCCATACTGACTTCCTTAAATGTAAGTGGGAACCAGAACAAATATTTAATCAAAACTCAACAAATATTAGATGATGATGATGATGATGATGATGATGATGACGATGATATTGGTGATAAAAACAGCTTTTACTGTGAGCTTACTATAGTCCAAACCACTCTGCTCTCAGTACTCTGCTGTTTGAGGTGATGGTTGGAGATGCTAAACATATTGCCCAAGTTCACACAATTGCACAGGGACAATTTTGAATCCAGCTATTTTTGACACCAGTGCCTATGCTCTGACTTACTACATTAGTATGTGCCAAACACTGTGTTAATTTTACATCTGGAGCATGATTTTCTGAAGTTTCTGTCGTGGAACCTTAAATATTTAAGATATTTCACTTTAAAAGTTCTCTTAAAACTAGTGCTGGGAAATGTTGCATACTCTAAATTCTCTATTTGCATATTCACAATGTACCTTATCATATGAAAGCCTCTGTCACATCCTTATTTAAGGAGCCTTTTGAACAGTGTTTCACTCAGCCGGGAGGTGAAAATTATTTGGCCACAGGATTATTTGCATTTTTTAAACATAGTGATGACTTAAAACCCTAATGGTAGAAATGGTATTCCCTCCCTCATGAACAAGGAAAAAGTTGTGTTTCAGAAGTCAAGGTAAAATGATTGAGCATTACTTCTAAACAGAAATATGTATGTTTCCAAATATAATTTAATGTTTAATTATGCAAAAAGCAAATAAATACATGTTTGTGTGTATATGCATGTATAAAATTAATGATAAAAAATTATAGCACTTAGTATATGCTGGACACTATTTTATGAACTTTTATGTCAATATATTTAATAATTATAACAACCTGATAAGGTTATTATCCCAATTTATTATCATCCCAATTTTATAAATGAAGAAAGCACCAAGTAGCATCAGATTTGAATATAACCAATCAAGCACTAAAGCTATGTCTTTAAAATAAATGAACACTTTACCCTCATTTTATGTATTCTAAACTTGTGAAAATTTACATATATTAAAATATCTAATTTTTAAAATTTGTGAGGAAAAGTTAATAATAAATATGTGACGAGCAATTTACAAAAGAAGAAATTAAAATGTCATTGAACAAATAAAAGTAATCTCTCTATTAAAATATAGAAAATTCAAGATACCTGACTTTTTTAAAAGATTTTATTTATTTATTTATGAGACATGGAGAGAGACAGAGACACAGGAAGAGGGAGAAGCAGGCTCCCAGCAAGGAGCCTGATGTGGGATTCGATCCCAGATCCCAGGATCACGCCCTGAGCCAAAGGCAGACATTCAACCACTGAGCCACCCAGGTATCCTAAGATACCCAATTTTAAACATATTTTAAAATAACATTTTAAAAATTCAGGCATAATAGCATCCAGGAAAGTGAACAAATATTAAGTTTAAAAATGTATGCCCATATAATTGAAGGAGAGAAGAATATATTACCCAAAACAAAATATGCCTCTTTGGCATAAGGATTATTTTGAGCTGGTTATTTCTAAGAAACTGCAGACACAGGAAAAGCTCTGAAAATTTAGTAGGAGTTACCCTTTTATAAAAGGTATTTGCATTTACAAGGAAATCCATTTGTAAGGGTGCCTTCCTCTCTGTACCAGGAAGAGGAGATGATTCTAAATCTCTACAAACTTATCAAGGAGGAAGGCAGACTTAAATCTGTATAACTATACCCTGTTTTACTGTGTTTTGCCTGAAACCCTCCATAACTGTCCCTCTCTTCTCCTGCCTCCAACATCTTTCTATTATTAGCTGGAGATAGTATCTAAAGTGGTGGTTTGAGTCATTTTGGAGAGTTACCTAATTTTTTTGGTCCTCTTATTTTCTGTATTTTATTATGTGGCGTAGGGAAGGATGGGGGGTAGTGGTCTCAACCAAGAACCTAGAAGGGTAGAGGGGAATTTATTTTTCCTCCTCAACACACCCATAATAACCCCAGTAGAGTCACAGAGCATTAACAACATCATAAAAGGTTTTCTTGTGTCTTTTCCCAGTCCATTCCCTCCCCAACTATAGGCATCCACTATTCACTTTACAATTTTTATGATGTAGTTTTGCCTGTTCCTAAACTTTATTTAAATGGAATTGTAAACTATGTACTCTTTGGGGTCTGTTTTCTTTTCTTCAACGTGATGTTTTAAAAATGTTTCCATGCATTTGTGTATGCCAGTGCCTTTGTACTGCTATTGCACAGAAGTATTCTTTATGTGAATAAACCACAATTTGTTTATTCATTCTCTGGTTGATGGACATTTGGGTTGTTTCCAGATTTGGGCCATTATGAATAAAGCTACCATAAACGTCTTTGTAGAAGTCTTTTTAGAAAACATATGTTTTAATTCTGTGTGTAAAATTATAAGTTGCTAGAATTGAGACTTGTATATGTTTAGCTGTCTTCCAAACTGTTTTCCATAGTGACTGTGGAATTTACATTTCAACCAATAATGTAGGAGAGATTTAGTTGTTATTCATAATGTGATATTGTTTTTATTTTAGAAATCCTATTGAATATGCAGCGAATCCCATTCTATTTCATATTTTCCTACTATTTAATTATATTGATCATCTTTTCATGAGCTCATTGACTATTTGTCTATCATTTGTGGTGTGTGCGAAAATGTCCAAATAATTTTTCTCTTTTTAAAATTGGGTGAGGTGCCTTTTTATTATTGAGATTAGATAATATTAAATGGGACATGCACAATATTTTACCTTTAAGTATGATGTTTACTGTAGGATTTTACATGTCTTCTATCAAATTGAAGTAATTTCCTTCTATTTCCAGTATTCTGAGTCTTTAACATAAAGAAAGGTTGATTATTGTCAATTCTTTTCCTGTGTCTCCTGAGATGAGCACTTTTTTTTGCCTTTATACTATCAATGTGTCCAATTACAATGATTGATTTTTGAATACAAACTAAGTCTTGTATTCCTGCAATAACCTCACTTAGTCAAAATTATTTTTCATTTTTATGTCTTTCTGGATTTAGCATGTTAATATATTCTTAGGGATATTTGTATCTAAGTTCATGAAGATTATTTATGATTTACTTTTCTCATAAGTTCTGGGCAATGTCTGGTATTAGTCTTATGATGGCTCATAATAAATTGGTAAATGGTCCATCCTCAATTTTCTGAAATAAATAATCATCTCTTTACTAAACATTTAAAATAATTTTCTAGTGAAGATATCTTGGCCTGATATATTGTTTTTAAAACTGTTTTCCAAAAAGATGAAAATACAAAAGTAGAAAGGAAGATATTCCTATGTTCCACAGTAGAATGAAAATAATCTAATAGCTATCTGAAATTGAAAGTACTTTATAAACTATAAATGCTTCATGAATGGATCAAAGAATGAATCACAAAGAAAATTGGGGAAAGACTGAATTGAATGATAAAAAACACAAAATGTATCAATATATACAGAATATAGCTAAAATACTGCTAAGAGGAAATTGTATGGCTTTAAGTGCTTATATTAGAAGATAAAAGAAAGATTAAAAATTCCACTTAAGAATCAATAGAAAAGGGGCAAATTAAACCAAAGAAAGATGAAAATAAGAATGATAGAAATCAGTGAAATAGAGGGAAAAAGCATTAGAAAAAAAATCACTATTAAAAAATTAAGGAAATTGAAAACCACTTAAAGATTGTTAAAATCAAAGTTACACAGATTGATAGGACTTTAATTATGCAGGTTTTTCTTGATCTTCTCTGCCTTTCCCCATTCTCACTGAAAGTGGACAGTTAATCCATTTTTCTCTGCTACCTTCTTCTGCACTTAAACACATACATAAACACACACTCTATCCTAGAGCAAATCTGAAGCACATTTAAGATTTCTTTTGCTTTCCCATAATTTCAAATGTGTCAACCAAATTTCGCATTTGGAAAAACAATCTTTTTAATTTTTTATCCTTCTTTCAACATTGAAATTTTTAATATTGAATTGTCCTTTTGTGCCAGTACTCTAATAGATATATTGTATAATATAATTTGTATCTTAATAGATATATAAATCTGGACTTTCTCGACTGAAATAAGAATATTTTTGTAATCCCTCAAAAATCACTTGACAATTTAGATATTAAAATTTCTACTTACTCTGTTTACTAAACTTTGCTTCTTCTTAGAATGCCTATACATTTTCCCATGGAAAGTTTCCAAGAGTAGTTTCAGATAATAATTTTTTAGACAAAATGGTTAATTCTCTCACTGAGAAATATATTGATTAGATAAACAATAATGACATTAATTTTTCAGAAATTTTAAAACTATTTCAGGTAAATATTCAGAGTCGTTTTACTTATAAAAGTACACTCTTCTAGGACATTTACATGTTCTATTAACGATGCGCTTTTGAATGAAATTTTGATTGAATTTAGGAACAAAAAAATCAAAACCAAAAAATTCGCAAAATCCTTGTGATTTCACAGTTTCAACAAAGCCTCATGTTTCTTTTTTATATAGCCTTTTTTGTTATTACAAGGTATCTTTTAGCAGTTGATTTTCATATCATATAAACTTTCTATACTTTGATGAGACAACAACCCAAACCTCTGTCTTTCATTCTTCCTGCCTGGAACATACACATAATGGTTTAAGATCACCCATTTCATGACCATGAAGAAATAAACACAAATTGAATATGACTGAGCAGAAATGTTGTGCCCAAGATTGCGAATCCGAGAAACCACCAAGGAGCCGACCCCGATGCAAACACACGAGGGTTTATTTACAAGTTCGAGCTTGGGTCCAAGGGTACCCAACACAGCGGAGCAGGGACTTGGACCCCGAGGTGGGTTTCAGCTTAGTTTTTATAGGCTGGTCTAGAGGATCTTCAGAAGAGTGAAGATTTACATTTTGATATGGGGCCTTCAAGGGCATTGAACTCTGTTCTTATTCTAATAGGGGCTTCCTGCCCTTGGCTTGGGCTCTGTTCTCATTCTAATAGGGTCTTTCTAGGACGTTAAGCTGCAAGCTGTTTTCTTCCTGTAACTGAAGAAGGTAAAATTCAGCTCTTATTCACAGGGGCCTGGGATGGCTGCACTTGTGATAACGCTAAACTCAAAGTGGAATGGCCTTAATTTTCTCGGCCTCCACAGAAAGATGGGATGGTCAGGGGTGATGCTGCTATCTTAGAGGCAGCATACTGGCTCCAGACTATCAGAATAAGCCTTTCTTGTAAGAAAAAGACAAAAGTCACTTTTTAAATAAATAATTGATGATTATACTTCTTAACTGATACAAATATCTCTAAACACTGATAAATTAAACATCCAAATATGGAAAATTTTCATATCACTATCTACTGTAAAATTTGAAATTGTCTTTATGGATCAATGAGTTACTTAATGCTCTTTTGCTCCTGAATCCACATTGTAAATTATAATCATGTCAGCTTTGAAGAATAACCAACTTAAAATTATGATCAAAACATATACTTGGATTTTGACTAGCAGTAAGATCTCTCATTACCTACTATCTCCAAAGCAATGATATTTATGCTATTTCTGAATGTACAGAATAACCTTTCTCATGAAGATAGAAAAATCTAAATCATATTTAATGCATTTTTTCAAGCAAAAGAGGTCCTAATAACATAGTTTCAAACATTTGGTTTAAAACTGAGAAAAAAAATATATTACAGAAAGGCATTTGAATTTACTCACAACATGCAAAGTACTTAGAAGTTGTCACTTATGTCCTTATCATGAGAAAAAGCTAAACAAATAGAAAATTAATGACTTTTCTTGGACATATTAGAGAACTGATATTGCAAAGCAAATACCACTGCAAAATTGAGAGAGGCAAATCAGCCAAAATCTACTTATTGAGGTAAATGTTGAAGTCAAACTTTGGAGGAACATGTAAGTGGTAATTTTAACTAATTACCAGAGACTGAGTGTAGATTAATGTGAGAGGAGACGCTGCTTATGGGGTATTTTTATGTATACTCTCAAACGTTCATGGGTTTTATCTCCAAGGACCCCACTGAGTTCTTATGGTAAAGACTAAGAAAGATTCTTTAGGGCTCTGGCAGGGGAAAGGGAAGAGTTATTTTGAAACACTAGTGCTTTCATCATAGGAAAGACTTAATAGTTTTGGGCAAAGACATTACCAGAGACTTAGCACATTTGAGGGAGGACATCCTTCTCTGCCTAATCCTGTCTCACTTAAGAAGAGGAAACAAAAGATTTTCTATTGGAGAAATACTTACAAAGGTCATAAAAGTACAACACAGGCTGAGATTTAATTATAACATTATGTTTTCCCTCCTTCACACCTTACAACTAAAATCAACAGGACTCCAGTATAACAACAGGATTACAGCTGAAAGGGTTGTAGAAGCAGACATTTTTTGGAGAGAAGTCCTTAGGAAGCCCAAAGTCAAGAGAGAAGGAAAAAACAAAACAAACAACAAGACAAGGACCCTAGAGGAATTTGAAATCCCTGACACCTAGAGTTACACCAAACATAATACATAGCCCAACTTCTAGCCATATGGATTAACATATAGAATGACCATAAAAAGTTTATTGGGCGCGGGGGAGGGGGGGTTCCCTGGGTGGCTCAGTGGTTGAGTGCCTTGCCTTTGGCCCACGGCTGATCCTGGAGTCCCGGGATCAAGTCCCTGCTTCTCCCTCTGCCTGTGTCTCTGCCTCTCTCTGTGTCTCTCATGAATAAAATAATAAAATAAAATAAATAAATAAAATAAAATAAAATAAAATAAAATAAAATAAAATAATAAAATAAAATAAAATGTTAATTGATAAACTGTGGCACACTCATACAAAAGACTATTATTCAGTACTTAAAAAACAAAAAAAAATTATCAGGCTGCAAGAAGAAATCAGTGTATAGGTATCAAATACCTATTGCTCTGTGACAGAAATCTGTCTGAAAATGCTAATGCTGTGTAATTCTACCTACAGGACACTGGATAAAATGTAAAACTAATGATGAATTACAGTGCTTTAATGTCTTCTTTTTAAAAGTACAAATATTTATATATATAGAATTTTCTATAATTCTTACACATTATTGATCAGTCATAGTTGATTTTCCTAATTGTCAACTTAAAGAGAAAAAATATGGGTTTGAACTACTGCCATGTCCCTTACCGGGACTCCCAGTCTGCTTAAGTAACTTTTTCTACAAGCCTCGTTTGTTCTATCTATGAAATAAAATCTCTGGACTGAATTATGTCTAATTCTTCCGAGCTATAAAATCCTCAAAACTTCATCTCCAGTTTACTTTATTGGTAGGAAAATCAAAGATGAGCTCTGTCCATCAAATCACTGCTGCGTATACACTGCAGTGTATTTATTGCTAGGCACTGACAGTAATTTTCGGATATCTATAATATTTACAAGTAAAAAACAAAAAACCAAAACTGTGTAGAGAACAAGGATTACACAAGATCCTTATTATCATAAAGGAAAGGTGCATGACCTGACTCTGTTCTTAATTATATCCAGATGCAGAAACATGAAGAATGAACTTCCTTTATGTGCTTCCTATGTAACTTTTTCTTTTATCGAAATACAATATAAAATGCTTTCTTTTTCTTTAATCTGATGCTGGCAAAGTGGCGATGATAAAAAATATATCCTACTGTTGAAAGAAAGTGATTTATTCATCATTTTATTTATTTTATCCATTATTTTTAAGCTATATATGAAGAAATTATGAATTCTTATTTTTGCGTATTAAGATAAATTTGTTTATACCAAAATAACTAGATTTTGTTTTTAATTTTAAACTATTCAGTAAAAAATTTATTAAATATATAGTTTGCTTCCAGCTCCTGCATTGTAATTATATTTCTGTATTTCCTTATCTGACAAATATAATATTCACTAGGATTTATATATTATGAAGGAAGGAATTTCACCTCCTTTGTTTATAGTAGTATATCCAGTGTTTAATAATATACTAGTTATTCTAGATATTCCCTCCAATATTTGTTGAATAAATTAATAAATTAAGGAGCAAATCTCTAATAGACTTTAGAGTCTGCTGAAGAAGATAAATATATACACAAATGACTATTAATGGCATGGGATCATAGGATGCTTAATATTATTACAAACAAAAGACTGAGTACTGAACAAGGAGTTATTAATTTCTAAAAACTTATTTCTAAAAACTTCTCAGAAAAGTTGATATTTTCACTTTACCTTAAAAAATAACCAGGAGTTAGATAAGTTGAAATTAGACATTTTACATACAGGAGCTATTATAGGCAAAGGCATGGAGGTCCAAAACTCCCAGGTTGTGAGGTAAATAAAGTTGGAAATAAATTGCAGGTTGCTGATGGGAAAGTAACATGATGCAGAACCTTGGAAATTGTGAAAAACTAAGAATTATAATTTCTATTATGCCTGCTATGAAGAAAATGAACAATGTAGAGCAGCAATATGAACCCTGATCTCTTTATCTTTGAAAGAGAAATGATAATAATTATCCCATTGAGATATCAAGAATTAAACAGGACAATGAATGCAAAGTATATCATATATACCCTGATAAATAATGTTCTCAATAAATGGTAGCAGTGATTATATATATGTTATATACAGTTACAAAATACATAAATATACATAATATATATATAAGTATATAAATATATACAGATACAAAAATATGTCATACATATATACATTTGCAAATATGCAGATACATACAGAATTGTGTATCATTGTTGGAGAGAGGGAATGGGGGAAAAAAAAAGAATACCTTCATGGTTCTCCAAATGGGACAATTTGTATATATATATATTATATACAGAGAGGCAAGTGCTAGGGCACATGTGTATAACAAGGAGAACTGCAAAAACATAATCCCAAAAACTAAGAGAAGGAAGAATGCTCTCTGAGATTTAACCATTTTAAAGCAAAGGAAGGGATCTAAAGCAAGAAAGTTTTGTAGTATTGGGACTGAATTCATTAAGATACCTAAAGTCTGTCAATCACAGGAGAGTTAGTCACCTATGGAAACTGAGGTGCAGATGAGCTCCTAAATATAAATTTGCATTCTCTTCAAGTGCATCTCCAAGTCCTGATATAGGAAGAAAGTCTGGATAGGGAATTTGTCCATTCCCTTGGTAAGATTTAAAATGGATGTGTCCATTTATTTTAGCTTGACGGCATAAAATACTCTAGTTACCTAATTTTTTTTTAAGATTTATGTATTTATTCATGAGAGACACACACAGAGAAAGAGGCAGAGACACAGGCAGAGGGAGAAGCAGGCTCCTCACAGGGAGCCCGATGCAGAACTCAATCCCAGATCCTGGGATCATGACCTGAGGCAAAGGCAGACACCCAACCGCTGAGCCACCCAGGCATCCCTATCTAATTTTTTTTTGATATGATATATATCCAGCTCTCATGTGATTATATTTTGTTTTCCTATACAGGTGTGCTTTTGGGAGAAAATATGTACTGGTCATGCTGAAGTAAGAATTGTATTTCATATAACATAGTTCTTATTATAAATTAATAAACTAACATTTGGATTGTATTTTTGTTGATATGGGTTGAATTTTATCTCCAAAAGGGTATGTTGAAATCCTAACCTCAGTACTTGTGAATGTGACCTTATTTGGAAATAGGGTCTTCACAGATGGCATCAAGTTAAGATGAGCTCATATTGGATTAGGGTGGGCCCTAATTTAATGAATAGTGTCCTTATAAAAAGAGAAAATTTAGACACAGAGACATACAAGAAGAAATGCCATGTGATGACAGAAGCAGATTGCACATATAAATAAGGAAAATAAGGATTACTGGCATCCACCAGAAACTAGGAGAGGCATGGAGTCCCTCAGAGTTCTCCAGAAAGAGAACACTTGATTTCAAAATTCTCCTCTTCAGAACTGTAAGATAATAAATTTTTATTGCTTCAAGATATCCACATTGTGGGACTGACTGTTATGTCAGTCCTAGGAAATCAAAGCAAATAATTTATCTCCCAATTATCTGCAACTTTAAAAAAAAAAGATTTTTTTCATTTGTTTGTTGGCTATACCTACTAGATCAAGTATCTTTAGTGATACTTAGACATTATTCTTATAAACATTTTAAAGAAGACTCATGGAAATCAATTTATTCTGATTGACTACTTCTATTTAAAGAATTTGATGTTTTTCATAGTTGATCATTAGCAGCTGCTCATTGTCTTGGATGCTGTGTATATCGCTTGCAAAATAATCTTAACTCTTGTTGAAGTAGGAAATAACTTTTCTTTGGTTGCCTTCAAACGAAGGCCTGTCTCTTAGTAGGACAGAGCAATAAGTATGTATGCGTCTGTTGTAGAAGTTATTGTTTGAGAAATAGACACTTTTATTTCAATTCTCCAGCTGTTAACTAAATTTGAGTTCTTATTGTTATTTTAGTAAGAAAATAATGAAATATACCATCAATAAAATTTAAAGGAACAAGGTGAATCAATCTAATGGGAGAATCTAAATCTTTCCAAGGATCCATCTAAATCCATAAAAAGAGCACCCGTTGATAGGTAACAGCAGGGGATTAAAGACTGAAGCAGTTTACTGCAGGCTATGAATGACCTGATCCCTTAATCCATCTGTCTTTTTATATGAGAATGCTATGCTAATTAGCTGCGTAAATTGTTTCCTGATGACATTAATTTTGTGCCTTTTTGTTATTCTGGGCTTTGACTTTCACTGTGATAAAAATATACTAAGGGACATTTCCAATTTAGATAGTTCTGATCCTGATAAATTCCAACACAGAAGCAATGTTGTGGGGAAATATGCATAAATAGCAAACTTAATCAATCCTGGGGATAGACATAGAGGACTTTGGCTTCCTATATAATCGTTCCCTTTAGCTTCTAAAGCATTACATTAACACACTTGAAATGTTGAAACATAATTCAAAGAGAACTACTAGCAAATGCAATTTTCATTGCCCCATTTTCTTTGGAGAAAATCAAGACTAGAATATTAACATGGAGAAAGTAATGGAACAGATAGTCGTGATGTGAAATCTTATTAGTAAACAAGAGCTGCATCTGAAAAAATATTGTCATTAAAAGCTATGTAGTAGTTAATTGAGTTTGATATGAAATTTAGTGCTGGAAAGTTAATGACTAATGCAGCTATTTCACAGAGCTTGGTTACTGCAGGCTCCATAATGATCTCCTTTTGCTTCGGAGCAACAATGAAATTAACCTCTCTTTTGTCCTGCAGGTGTTGTGTTCTGATAATGCATATCCCTTACAAGTGTGGGTAAATTATTTGCTTTGCATATAAATTAACCCTAAAGCTGAATCAATATTAGAATAATGAAAATGTAGAAAATATTTTTATTCAAAGAAAACAAAGATTTATAGCAAAGTATATCAAAACACTAGATCCAGATCAAATTTCAGGAGAATGGATTTAAAAAAAGAATATTTACAATGCTCAAAAGAGAGACAGAGTGAAAGAGACAGAGAGAAAAGAAAAAAAATATGATTGCGGGATGGATGATTTTGGAAAAGAAAATGTAATTTCACTATTTTTTTACATTAGGATGAAAATAACTGAGAATCAATATACTTCCAGTATAAAAATAATAAAATAGTACCTACTTCACAATTGTTATGACATCTTCTTAGCTCCACTTTATTAGGGATGTATTATCCTTTAGTTAAATTCTAATTTCAAAGTGTGAATCATTACTGCTATAAGGTAAAGACCCAAATTTCACTTTTCTGCAGTAGATTAGTTGCTATATTTCATTGCCAATAAAGAATGTCTTTCTTCTTCTGTAATTCCAGAGACTTTTTCCCCATATATTTTTCTTTGTATTTTTTTCTTTGGTATTGACTCCTTTAAAAACATGTGTGTGTATAGATTATTTGTAAATGTGACATTTTTTCTTCTTTGAAATGATAGCTAAATTCAAATTGCTTTTATTATCTGACAAAATTCAGAATTCAGCAATGTCCTATTAAGTGTTTGATAGTGTGTCATACTACATCAAGTAGACAAATTTTTGTAAATTGCAGGAGACAGCACTGTCTCTCAGCTCCATGTATTTAAAGAATATGTTTACCCATGGAAATATTGATGATAAAACTTACTGGTGATGTTTAGATGGTGAAATGGGTGAGGATTTTGTCAACTGATAAATTTAGTCCTTTTTTGTTTACATCTCTTTATTGTAACTGTTCATAGGAATAATCCTGTTTTAATCACTCCAAAACATTCTTTATTCTCCTATCTTACAGTTGAGCGTTGGGTATAGCTTTGATATTCTTGGTTGCTGCCAACTGGGTTTAATGTTCATTCTTTGTTTCTAAATTCCAAAAGGAAAGTGGAATCTAAAGTACAATAATAATCATTAATAATTTATAGAATGTCCATCTCCAAAACAGAATCAAGGACGCTATAGACAATAATAAGCACACATTAAACCAACTGGGCACTATGCCCAGAAAATCTGCCAAGTACACACAATAGGAAAGAAAATAGCTTGCATGCGTGTGAGGAGAAATAAGTAAGGGAAAACAATGCATGAAAGACTTACCAACAGAACATCTAGGGAGTCAACAGATTTCCAAACTTCCATTGGAAACAAAAATATTTTGAAGTACTTTCTGCTGGGTCTACTAACTGTCTTACAATGTAGGACAGATATGAACCCCATCAGAAGAGGCTTCAGCAAATAGGTATATTCTACAAATTTCAAATTTGCTACACTTAAGAGATTATTTTAGGTTTTGCAAACTATCAAGTGATGAGTTCCGGGGCTACAACACAGCTATAGGTTTGTGAGGTTTTTCACTATTGAGTATGATGTAAACATTTCTTTTATCATATGATTTATTTTATAGCACTATCTACTCTGGGATGCCACGTGATTATCACAAGAGGAAAGGAAGAGCCTCATGTGCATGTTTTCTCACTTCATAAAATGGTACCTAGCATTTTTCCGGTCAGGTCTCTCTTGGCAAATTAAAGCAAGAAAATACTCCTATGAACTGAAGAAATCTATGTAAATTAGTTTACTAAAAGATTGCCTGTGGTTTCATTTAGGTGGGTTTTCATGGGTTATACATCTGATGAACAGCAGCAAACACAAAATGCTAAAAATATTTTCTTTCTGAGGGGTAAGTTCTCCAAAATTCTATTCTATGAAGGTCTGAGAGTTAAGAATTAATTTGTTTACTTTGCATTTATTATAGAACACTACTTAGGAAGGTACAACCCAGCTGTAATTGACAACAGGGCAATCAGGGATATACGTTTAGTTTTGCTATTATATCCAAACTAGAAGAATAAATGGAAAAAGTCTTTAAAAAAGAATTTTAAAAGTTAGCACAATTTTACTTTAATTCTACTCAGTACAAATAACATTTGGTAGAGTTTTAGGAATTTTACTGTATATTCTAGTCCTCAATTTGTAATCAAGAAAATTCAAAGTATAAATCTTGGGATAAACCAGGTAAAGAAATTACTTTCTTGGAATGTTTCTTTTTTTCCTGAAGTAATGTTCAGTGAATTGATAAATCTGCTTTGTTTAATTGAAACCTAGATATCAGGAATACTATACTCAAATGGATGAAATATTTTCATCAAGAAAATGATTTTTATTCTATGACACATAATTATTAGAAATGACTGTCATTAAGACTTTTTTTCAAACCATGTAAAAGAGAAACACCCCTGTGCAAACTTGCCCTGAGGCTGTGAAATTTTACATTGAGAGAAGTATTCAGATATGAAATTCTGGAAACCTTTGAAGATAAAGTTCTTAATTAGTTATATGTAATTAAATAAGTTCTCTCTAATGGTATATGCATTTTAGTGGCATGGGAGCAGATTTGATGGAGATAAGTATCTTACTAGTGGATGATATACCCACTGTCTAAAATTTACTTTTCTTGTTTGATTCAATTAATTAGACTGCCATAACTTTCATGGCTTAATAGTGTACATGTTTGGGTAATTCTGAATGAGTATAGAAACAACAGAACTTTTGTTCCTAAAAAAGACTATAGAAAGGGGTATAAACTTATTTATTCAGAAGCTGTAAATGGAAAACTCTTTTTCTTCTTAATGCATAGCTTGAGCAAATTTAGCACTAATTGGAAAAACCTAAATATCTGAGTTATATAAATAGAGTCAGTCTTGATTAACTGAATCAAAGGAATTTAATTTTTTAAATTATTTTACCAAGTATTTTATATGGTCTAGTCAATGTTTTTCTATAACAACTCTACTGGCCCATTGTTTAGTGTTGGACATTCACAACACAAAGAGTTAAGTTCTGAGGATATTTGTTGCAAACTGTGGAGAATAAGAGACTTCAGATGACATTGTTTTGAAGGCATAAAGTTGTTTCCATGCAAAATATTCTATAACTGAATGCTCTTTTAGGATTATGTATATCACTGAGCTATGTTGATCTATTTCTACCTAATGTCGAATTTTCTTAGCCATCCATTCAACAAACATTGAATACCAGTTCTGTCTGAGTAATCAATAACATATAAGATTCTTACCCCCAAAAAACATGGTGGGAGACTAAATAAAGAACACAAATCAAGGTAATTATAGTAGAATGCCTTAGTGATACATTAACATTAGGAACTGGGAGGAAAAACAACAACAACAACACTAGAAAAACATCTAACAGCATCTTTGTGTCATTAAGAAAAGCTGCCATTTGAAAATGAACTCTAATCAGAGTTCTAAAGGACAAATAGGAGTTAATCAGAAAAAAGGAGAAAGAGCATTGCAGGCATCAAAAGATCTTGTTCAGGGGCCCAGAAACAGATTATTAAAATGTTTAGTAATGTGCAGGTTGATTTTGGTTTACATTTTGAAACTAATATCAGGTAGTCTACAGCATAGGTTATATCAAGAATCCTTGCCATATATATAACCGTGGTTCTGGAGATACTAATAAGTATTACTTAAATAAAATTGGGACACCTGGGTGGCTCAGCAGTTGAGCATCTGCCTTTGGGCTCAGGGCATGATCCTAGAGTCCCGGGATCGAGTCCCACGTCAGCTCCCTGTATGGAGCCTGTTTCTCCCTCTGCCTGTGTCTCTGCTTCTCTCTCTCTCTCTCTGTCTCTCATGAATAAATAAACAAAATCTTAAAAAAAAATGGAGGTATTCTGGTCCATGTGTATTAAGGAAAAGCATGTGCTTCCTAAAAATTTGGTAGTTTTTTCCGACAGTTTCTCTTTAATAAATTAATGTACAGTGTGACTCTCCAGGAAGTGTTAATAGCAAGCAGTACTGTTTAAAATTGTGACCAAGAAACCCTTTACTCATAGAAGAATTGTTTGCAATAGTTTCCTGAGGAATATTCTTTCAGAAATGCTGCTCCAAATATATGTGGGTAAAAGGTTTTCCAAATTCAAATTCTTTGTAATAGAAATTTCTGAAAAAGCATGGGGGAAAACTATATAGTTTGACAGAGAATTGTAGATTGAATGTTCTTTCCCCAGAACATAAGTCCACCTAGAACTTTACAACGTGACATTATTTGGAATAAGCATCTTTGAAGATGTAATTAAGGTAAGGATCTAAATTGCAATTATCCTGGATTATAATGAGTTCTAAATCCAATAGTGAATGGCCTTATAAGAGATAGAATAGAAGAGACAGAAGGAGAAGGTCATGTGATGACAGAGGCAGAGATTGAAATGATATGTCTATAAACCAAGGAACACCAAGAATTCCTGACAGTGTGAAATGGATTCTATCTCAGAGCCTCCTGTAAAAATCAATACCACATATACTTAGACTTCAGACCTCTGGCTCCTACATCTGCAAGAGAATGAATTTCTATTAATTCAAACCACTAAGTTTGTGGTAATTTTTTATGACAATGGTAGGAACCAAATATAAGGATATACTGCTTTTATATACATGTTCTACTCAAACAAATTTTTTATCTTAATACATACTACCAAATGCTCCCCAGTGAATCATGATGCCTCTTGCATTCATAACCTTGGAGTGACCTCCCAGTCTGAACATAGGTTAGCCTAATGAGTTACCTGATCCAAGAGAAAGCAGCAGAAGTGATACTGTACAAGTTCCTGTCCTAGGTCTAAAGGAGGCTTTGTAGCTTCCACATACTCCCTCTTATTCCTAAGCCACTGTGTAAAGATATCCACGTTAGCTTCCTTGAGGAAGAGAAGCCCCACGGTTGAAGAGACTCAAGAGAATGAAAGATCAAGATGGCAGAGTGGAAAGCCTGGTCAACATCAGTCATTCCAGGCTAACATACAAATGGGGCCATCTTGGATCCACCAGTTCCAGTGAAGCTGCTCACTGAATACAGACACATGGGAGAACCTCACAATGCCATCTGGAGGAAAAACAAGCCACACAGTTGAGTCCAGCTCAGATTTTAGAACTGTGAGCAGATAAATACTTGTTACTTAGTTGTTTTAAGCTGTTATGTTTTGGAGTGATTTGCTATGCAGCAGTAGAAAGCTGTAGTCATCTAGTACTAGCTTCAAGTATTTATTTTTAAAACAAGGATAGACAAAACAGATTCTGCATAGAATGTCAGTTGGTATGCTGTAGCAAAGGCATATTGAACTTCTGTTCAGCTATTCAGAATTTTGATCAATTCTCCTGTCTTTCATTAAGTTTAAATCTTTGGGGAAAAAATGCAATCTAGCTGTATGTAAATGGAAACTACTGTTTATGAACATCCAAATAAAAAGTTATAATTAAAGTATGTATAAGTATAGCCAGAATACAAAGAACTGGATTTGATTTTTAATATGTTCTATACTCACCTTTTATGAGAAACAAATGAATGACAACCTAATCTCTAGGATTTATTTTAAAAGGTTGGATCATCAGTAGCATAGACTAAGACCATCTCTTATGTTAACACCGTTATCTTCAATCACTGGAGACAACTCAGGTTTGTAATGACCCTGTATGTCTTGATGTGATGTCTGGATATTAACAATTACCTTCTGATCAGTTGTGGTTTTAAACATTTATCTATGCGTAGATTTTTTTTAATATTTGCAATTCACATGAGATACATATTTAAACAACAGGTGATCAGACATAGAATTAATGTATATCCTATTTTCAGCCATTATTAGATAAAATTTGTTTAAAGATATAATTGACAACTGACTATTGCAACAAATGAATTCTTATGAAAAAAATTATTCAAATCTCTCTCTTGCATACATACACACACATTTATGCATATATGCCTCTGGACAGTGAGAGTCCATAAATATGGAATCATATTAGATGCCTTATAGCAAATAAGCTAACAAGGGAACTGAGCTAACTTGATAATTTAGTCTTGGTCTTGTGAAGGATATTGTCTTTTCCTGTCCTAGTCTTTTCTATTAGATGAAGGTGGACACACAATGACTACTCATCTATTTTCTGTGAACATGCAGTGTTTTGAATAAATTCATTTATACTGTTGCTACTTTTTAAATTACTTTCTTTCCAATATTCTTTCCCCTGCATATTTGGTATTATTTATTTTCTTCTCCCTTTTTGTTCTTCCTTCTTTGTTTTCATTATGAAATTTAACACACGAACAGAAAAGTCCATACAGATAGTGTTACTAATCTCAAGGAAGCTGGGTCTAACTTAGTGCCACTTCTGCTTCTTCTCCTTCCTCTTCTTTTTCTCTTCCTCCTTTGTCTTCTATTTTTTTCTTTTCAATAAATGCTATATAATTCTGATTTTTACTCTGTGTAGTTGACTTTTTTTAAAGATTTTATTTATTTATTCATTAGAAACACACTGAGAGAGGCAGAGACAGAGGCAAAGGGAGAAGCAGGCTCCCTGCAGGGAGCCCGATGTGGGACTCGATCCCAGGACCCCGGGATCATGCCCTGAGCCAAATGCAGACTCTTAATCACTGAGCCACCCAGGCGTCCCTGTAGTTGATATTTAATGATAGCATGTATTTTAGTTACTTTTCACGAGAAAGAATACAGCAATATATTTTGCAAACAAAATCTATTATATATAAGCAAGTGATAATCATTTCTAGATAGATCATATCCCAACTAATTTTCTTTCATCCTCTGCTACATTTTTATCTGACAAACTCTCTGCTATTTCTAAGTTCAAGTACTACATCAAGCATTGCTAGCAATACTGAATACTTTCAATTAGTAGTTCTTTACTTCTCTGGTCACTAAGCAACTGGCCTATGGTGAGGAATATGTAATGATCTGTATGGATACCTTAGGGTGATGGAGTATAGGCGTCACAAAGTTTAATTTGCTCTCTTGTGCTCATGCTATAATAAACAGTTAAGTGCATGGCAATATTTGATATTATTTTGCTATAATAAACTTAAAAGTTAAAATAAGCTCTGGACAAAGGTAGGAATAAACATGATACAAAATACTAAATTTGCCTTTAATATATATTGTATTGTTTATGAGGAGGACAAGTAATCAGATTAGTATACTCTTAAACATGTATAATGCTAAACAATGATGAAGGCAGAATTCAGCACACAGCAGAAATGGCCAGACAACTGATGAGAGGAAAGTTGGACAGAAATAGAAAAACCAAAAGTGCAAATAAAATGAAAATTACAAATGAACTCTTATGTCTGGTATATATGTGAGTCTTTAGCAGAATGTCTTTCTATGTATTAAAAAAACATATCCATCAGAATCAGCAGAAGAGATCTGACACTTGACCCCTGGATACTTTTCATTCCACTCATTCATCATATTTTTATTGGTTTTTATTCCATTGACTACTACATGCACTGATCCTTAGTGAATCCACTCAATCAACAGGAGAAACTGTATCTCCTCTTTTTTAGTAGAGTTGCTTAGAAAGATTTTTCCCGTTTTTTCTATGTATTTTGTCCAATTGGTACATCGCATTTTACAAGCTGCTTTAGACTACTGGAATAACTTTCTTTTATACAGTATACTGCTTTTGATATATGTTGAAGAAATGAAAAATAAAGGATTATTTGAAACTTATGTTTTTATAATGTAAACGCAATATCAATAGTACCAGTACTATTGGAATTAATGAAAATGGTAATCTCAATATATATTCAAACTTGGAAAAAAGTGCTGAAAAGCAGTAGATAACCAAAATTTCATGTTATAAAGTGAAAAATACTTGGGATCTTAAATAGGGCTTCCATTTTTTATGATACCATTCTATACATTTTAAATTCTTCTAGAGCGATGGCTAAGACTAAACTTTCCTTTCTTTTTTAAGATTTTTTTATTTATTAGAGAAAAAGAGCAAGCAGGGAGGGGCAGAGGAAAAGGGAGAGAAGCAGACTCCACTAAGTGTGAAGCCCAAAGCCAGGTTCAATCTCATGACTCTGAGATCATGACCTGAGCCAAAATCAAGAGTCAGAGGCTTAACTGACTGAGCCACCCAAGTTCCCCAAGACTAAACTTTTAATTTCCTATTAAACTACACACTGAATGCATTCTATGAAAATGATCTATAAATATACTTTAATTACATATCTTCAGTGGGGTCTACCTTTTTAGTTTAGCATATATTTATGCAAAACTACTCTATTTGGTAATGTGTAATTAAAAACCAAATCAAAACCCCACACACTAGTGTCCCTCTGCATTGGTGGTATCAAAGAAGGCTCAGTGGGAATGCAGGACTTTTCTTCCTACTGAGTGGTAATGATGTGCCCCTCTCCTTTCTCACCAGGGTGGTACCATAGGAGACCAAGTAAGAAACTGGAACTTTCACCACCATCCAGGGTAACAAGGTCCAAGGCCTCCTGATAATTGCCCTCTTTCAGTGAAGGTCATATAGGAACAAAATTAAGAAGCTCCACTCTCCAAAGGAGATTGAGTGGAAAGACAGGAATTTCAACACTATCTCACAATAACAAGGCAGCCCGCACTTTCACCTTGTGGCATGTCAGAAGAGGTTTACTAACTGAAATTTAAATAAAATACATCCTCATAATATTCAAAATGCCCTGGACACATTGAAAATTATTCAGCATATCAAGAAGCAGAAAAATCACCTCTTTAATGAGAAGATAACACACAGCAACCTGGAGGTGACATATGCATTAGATGTATCAACAAGGATTTTAAAGCCACCACTATAAAAAAATGTTTTAATGAGCAATTATGAATATGCTAAAAACAAGTGGAAAACTCTAGAAAGTAACAGAAGATAAAAAAGTAGAAATTTTGGCAGTGAAAATTACAATAAATAAAATTTTAAAAACTTTGATAGTCTCAACAATAGAATGGAAAGATAGAGAAAAGAATAAGTAAACTTGAAAATGGAATAATATAAGGGGCACCAGTGTAGCCCCTTGTTAAGCATCTACCTTTGGCTAAGGTCATGTTCTCAGGTTCCTGGGATTGACACCTGCTCAGCGGGAATCTGTTTCTCCCTCTCCCTTTCCCTTGCTCAGGATCTGTCCGTCTGTCTGTCTGTCTGTCTCTCTTTCTCTCTCCTCTCAAATAAACAAAATCTCTTAAAAGGAAACAAAACACATTACCCAATCTGAAGAGCAGAGGAAAAAAAGACTGCAAACAACAACAACAACAACAACAACAACAAACAGAGTTCCAAGGACCAGTGGGACTCTGACAAAAATATTCATATCCTCAGGGTCTAAGAAAGAAAGGACAAAGAAAGTTAAGGGCTGAATGTATTTAAATAAATGACTGGAAAATTTCCAAGTTTGACTAAAGGCATAAGCTTAATAGATTCAAGAACTGAGCAAACTCCAAAGGGATAAACCAAGAGACACCCATACCAAAAGAGAATACAAACGTACAACTTCAGAAAATAAAGCAGAGAAAAAATCTGGAAAACAGTGAGAACAAAGCTACACTTTATATTGAAGGGAAAAACTATTTGAGTGACAGTGGATTTCTCACCAGAAACAGTAAAGGCCAGAAATAAGTGACTGATTCTTCAAGTACTGAAATTGGGCAAAAACAGTCAATCCAGAATTCTGTATTGGGCAAAACTGTCCTTTTGGAATGAAGGAAAATTAAAGACATTCTCAGAAGAGGGAAAATAGAATTTGTCATCAGCACACCTGTCACCAGAAAAAGGCTAAAGTCAGTTCTTGAAACAGAAATACAATGATAAAAGAAGGTGTCTTAAATCATCAGGAAGAAAGCATGAACAAGAAGTGCAAAAATATGAGTGAATACAATAGATTTTTCCTCTTTGCATAAGTTTTCTAAATTTTTTGCTTGACTTGAAGCAAGTAAAAAAGTAACACTGTCTCAAGGAAATATTCATAAACAAACATTCTTAAACAAGAATGGGTAAAGAGATTTTAAAAGAGGTGAAGACTTTATCTTTCACTAGAAGTGTTCAGTATTCTGAAAGCAGTAGTGTTTACAGGAATCACACATGTGATAAAATGACATAGAGCTATACGCATACATTTTATTAATGTCTATTTCCTGTTTTTGACAGTATACTGTTAGAGTTACTAAAACTATAACCATTGGGGAAACTGGGTGAAGGATATGAGGGGCTTCTTTGTACACTAGTACAACTTTCTATAAATCTATAATTATTTTAATATTGGCAGTTAACAAAAAATCTTAATATTAATAAACTAATAGTTACATATGGAAGATAGATGATAGAAAAATAAGATATTGTGCTTACAAAAATAAGTGAAGGCATCCATGAAAGAATTAAGCTTTATAACTGAATAAGTACAATGCTTGAAAGAGCAGGGAAGGTAAAAAGAGTTTATGTTAGATAGTTTAGAAAGCCAGTCATCTCAGAAAAGTTCTACATTCATGATACCTACTAACCTGAGAGTTCTCAGTCTATCACATTATCCCTTTTCTAGGATAACTGAATAGTCTTTCATCCTAAATCATTCAGACATTAAGCCTATCATTGATAATCATTAACTACCAGGTAAAAATTGAGATGAAACAAAATGTGAGGAAAGTAGAAAGAAGGATATCAAACTTTAAAACCTTCCTCAGAGTTTCAGCTAAATATATTTTAACTGCAACTCTGCTATGAATTTCTTACTCCTTGATTCTTCTTTCTTCTGAGTGAATCTACTTCATGATAACTTATGTAAAAAAGATTGTGCCCATTATAGGCATAAAATTATTTTAAATATCTTTATATAAAAGTTTCAAGTAAAAAATGGATCCATTTCTGTTGTTCTCACAAGGAGATAATTACTGTTCTCTTTAATGAAAGAGCAAGAAATGTACTCACCTGTACTAGAGAATATTTATTTTAGCTAATGCTCATTAGCTAATATTTATTAGTTAATAAATCACTATCACTATCTGCCACTCCAAGAATGTGGACACATTTGGAAAATAGCCTTTATGGTATCTGTAGGGTTATTCAGTACAGTGGCAAAAATTGCTTTGAATCTTTTCATCTATTTTTTTGCTCCAATGCAGTCCTTTTTAAAAAACATTTTCATGATTTTTATGTCCCTTCCAAGGAAACGTGGTGCCCTATTGTAATATTTATTCCCAACTTAATTCCAAAATGGCCAAACTTTGAAATGAAATGTTTATAGAAAATCACTCAGATTTACAGTTCAGAGATATAGAAGTGACACAATTTTAATATAAATCTTGTGCTGTTGACCCTTCACCATAAAAAAACACATTATTAACTAATTTATAGTGTTTGGTCATGTTCATACACAAAAAGTACATCACTGTAGGTCTTTTAAACTCATTAATATGTGTTTAACATTAAACCAGAAGATGGGTACAGGCATTATTATTGCTCAGGAGGGTCAACTGATTTCAAATCAAAGGATTCTGAATATGTTACCTGAGTAGGAACACCACAATGAGCAGAAGGCTGCAAGTAAAAGTTTTCTTACAAAATAAGATGGGCTAAATCATATGTTTCCTGTACTGATGATGCAAATTTTTCAATGGATGTATAGGAATTCTCTTAATGAACTTGTATTGATTTTTGACTGCATCTTCCAAAACACTTTAAAAAGGTGCTTTAAACTTCTGCAGCAGTTTAGTGTCTCACTAAATAAACTGTACTTAACTTTGTAAATAATTGCTAATAATGTCGTATGCTGAAATAAAAAATACCGACAATTATGACATCACTGCAAGTTGTTACTGATTCTTAAATATTCTCTACCATTGGTTTCTTGGCCTAATGATTTTAAGTTATACATATCATTTCTTTAAGAAAACATTACAGAAGGAGGAATCCCAGGGTGGCTCAGCTGTTTAGTGCCTGCCTTCAGCCCAGGGCGTAATCCTGGAGACCTGGGATTGAGTCCCACATCGGGCTCCCTGCATGGAGCCTGCTTCTCCCTCTGCCTGTGTCTCTGCCTCTCTCTCTCTCTCTCTTTCTCTCTCTTTCTGTGTGTCTCATGAATAAATAAATAAAATCTTTAAAAAAATTACAGAAGCAACATCTAAAGCTATGACAAAAATTACTTTATGTATATTGCTTCCTTGATTTTGGGGGAACTAAAATAGGCTACTCTAAATGGTCTAGTTTTGACAATATCCTATAAAATTTTATAAATCACCATGTGTTCAACTTACTGTGACTTTACAATTTTAATATATAAATTTTACATATATATATCTCCATCCAGAAGTACTATTATAGAAATATTTAAAGTATTAAACATATGTACCTTGTATACTAGAGTTATAATTTCCTCTAAGTTCATTGTTCATGGCCTCTCTATATACACACATATATACATTTCTCATATAGAATATATATGGTGTATATGTACTTTCTTGGAATATTCTTTAACTCTAGCGTTTCTGATAACTCACTCTTTTTGAGGGTACTTTACTCAAGTGCAAGGATCGGGGGATAAATATGCTGAACGGCAGGACTATTAGCTAAGTAAAATAGCAAAATTGAACTGACATAAGATAAAAAGACAGAAACTTTAAAAGGAAAGTAGAAAATTAAAATATAACTTTGTGAAAAGTTTGCCTAGTTACATACATACATATTAATGAAAATAATAGACTAAAGAGTTACTGAAAGACAGCAGTGGACAGTATCGCTTTATGGATATACCAGTAAGGAAACTGGCAATTTTCCAGGTTCAACGTGAGGATTTTCCGGTATATAAGTTTTACTTGGTAGTGAGATTTACTTGCATGACACTTTGTGTGCTACTCTAAAAATAGGCCATAGTACTTGGAAGCAATACATAACCCTTCATTCACTTTTTTTCTACTGCTTTGTAGTGACTTTTAACAGCTTAAAGTTTCCAAACAAAGATGTGATTCTAGATATGAAAGAAGGAGATTGGATTTAAAGTTGTGGTGGAAAGTTCAGTTTGGATAACGAGGCTCTTGTAAATTCATGAATGGATGAGAACCAAATATGGGAAAACATAAGAAGGAGAGAACTGGGTCCATGAGGTAGCTATCCACCAGTTGTCATAATGGACTTCAAACAGAACCGAGTCCACCTGCCAAGTATAAAGGAAGTGGATTAATTGGGAGCCTAAGGTGTTTGGGCAAAGCTTGAAGTATATTGTAGAAATAACAAATCAAATCTTACAATATTCATTCATTTAGTCAAGAATTCAAGAACTGAGTTAGTCATACATTTCTTAAAGTATGTTCTTATCGTGGTGAATAACATGTTTGTGTATTTATGTCTTCTAATTGCTTTTCTTGTCCAATATCTCATCTCCATTCTAGTCCCTCTGCCCTTATATTATTGAGATCTATCCTAATTTTTGTGTATATCTCTATTGGTATTTATGTTACACAACTTTCCATAAAGTTCTCATAGTGGTAAATCCTTTGGTTCCCTTGGACTCTTCACAACAAATAAATTTTTAAATGCACACCACTACACCCTTTTATAGATTTAGGTGGGAGTTTCTTTGGCAAGTAGATCAGGAGTAGGATTGCTATTTCATAGCTTGAGGTTTCATTTCACTAAGTACTTCCATATTGCCCTCCAGGATAGCTGTGCCAGTCTCTCCTCTCATCAGCAGTACACATGTGTTCTAGTTTCCTGAAATCTTGATATTTTCTGGCTATCTGAACTTCACCTTTTATCTTGATAATGTGTTCCTCAAACTGATCCCTTCTGCTATTTACACCATACATTTCATCCTTTTTTTCAACAGATATGGTTTTAGTATTAGATCCATGTTTTATGACTGTTTCTTTTTCAGATTTCAAATACAGGCATAACTTATTTTATTGAGCTTCACTTTATTGTACTTTTTTGTTTTGTTTTGTTTACAAATTGAAGGTTTGTGGCAACCCTGCAGCAAGCAAGCCTATTGGCACCTTTTTTCCAAAGGTATTTGCTCACTTTGCATCTCTTCATTGCATTTTGGTAATTCTTGCAATATTTCAAATTTTATTATTATTGTATTTGTTGTTTTTTTTAAAGATTGTATTTATTTATTAGAGATACAGAGAGAGTGAGAGAGAGAGAGAGGCAGAGGCACAGGCAGAGGGAGAAGCAGGCTCCATGCAGGGAGCCCGAATTGGAACTTGATCCCAGGTCTCCAGAATCACGCCCTGGGCTGAAGGCGGCGCTAAACCGCTGAGCCACCAGGGCTGCCCTTATTATTGTATTTGTTATGGTGATCTGTGATCAGTGATTCTGACTTGCTGAAAATTCAGAATATGGTTAGCATTTTTTAACAATAAAGTATTTTCAATTAAGGCATGTACATTTTTTTAAAGATTTTATTTATTTATTCATGAGAAACAGAGAGAGAGGCAGAGACACAGGCAGAGGGAGAAGCAGGCTCCATGCAGGGAGCTTCGTGTGGGACTCAATCCCAGGTCTCCAGGATCATGCCCTGGGCTGAAGGCGGCCCTAAACTGCTGAGCCACCCGGGCTGCCCTGTACATTGTTTTTTAGACGTAATGGTATCGCACTGTAGTACCGTGTAAACATAGGTTTTATATACACTGGGAATAAAAAACTCGTTTGACTTGCCCTATTATAATATTACTTTACTGCAGTGGTCTAGAACCGAACCCACAAAATGTGAGGTATGCCTGTATCCTCCTTTATATCTTTGAGAATATTTGATATATATATTGCACATTGCTGTCATTTTGGCTACATCTGTCTGGCTGTTTTTGTTATACATTAACTTTCTTTTAACATGGTTGAATTCTTCTGAGGTCTGTCTCTGTCTCTCTCTCTCTGAGATAGAGAGCTTTATTATGCAGAGGGAACTAAAAGTAGAATTTAGCTTGGTCCCTTCATAATGAGTTTAGAATGAGGGACACTTCAGAAAAATAGCTGGATTCTACTTTGCCTTCTTCCCCTATAACCATTCCATTATGAAATCTGATACATACAAGTCTCTTAGGTATTGCTTTTTGCCCAGAGTGGTCTCCCTCAGTTGTAATCAGCCACCCTGCTCTCCATGTGTGCGATTGCAGGTTTAAATAAGAATGCTCAGGGTTTAGGTGGTTTATCTTCACCTGTAATTATGCCTTCATTTTCAAGCTGAGTTGAATTTTACCATGTTTGTAACATCCCTCCTGGTAGACTCTAAAATGTCTTTGGGAAAGTTGACAATGGTCTCTTTGAACTCCACTCCCGCTAGAATGGCAGCTCCATTTGAGCAGGAGTTCGTTGTTTTTGTTTTTGTTTTTCTCTCTATTGTATTCTCACTACTTAGAAGACTACTCTGCACATAGTGAGTGCTCTAAATTTTGAATGAGCAGGGAAAAAAATGAGTGCAAGGAAAAGAAATTGGTGCAACTGAAACCCTGTATCTCACTCAGCCTATGTTGGTATCCTTAGAGCTTACTTTTCGGCTCCGTACTATTCTTCTCTACTCACAACCTCACCATAGTTCCTAACTCCAAGGGCTCCTCAAATCTTCAGTATTAGGTGCATCAGAGTTTCTCTTATTTCTGTGACATTTCCAGAGTTGTATTCATAGAAGGGAGCACATTTCATGTCACTCCTCCAACTTATCAGAGAAAATTTAGTTTACTTTAAAATTTTCATGGCATCCAAATCACTCATGTCTACTTTCTTGTATAAGTTACTCCCATTTATGCAAATTTCTTTGAATAATTTTAAAATTTCAGCAATCTAATCAATTATTGATTAATCCAGGATTTATATTTGTCTCCTGTAGGATGAAAACTATGATGAATATCCTCCTCAGTGCCTTTTTCTGAATTATCATACAGCCAGTGATAAAGCATCAGCAATTGGTAGTTTCCAGATCCTTATTTCTGATCCCCAAAAAATGGAGCTTGTCAATTACTTTGGTGTAAAAATACAAATGTAAAAGATATGAACGGTGAAATGAAATGAGTAGCCCCCAAAACAAGAAAATACTTAAACAAAATGTGATATGAAAATATGTAGATACGGTTTCCAGCCCTCAATTATTATATAATTCTGGGGAGCACATTTCTTCTGAGTCTGTTTTATGGAGGGAAAATGGGGACAGAAATGGCTTCTCTGCCTACTTACAGAATTTCTGTGAGAATAAAAGGCAAAGAATGTTTATGAAACTATTTTATAAATATTGTAAAGCACTATAATTATAAATGCAAGAGTGCCTGCTTCTTTTTGTATCCATTTTTCTGTTATAAATGCTTGTTCGGTTTTTTGGTTTTAAAATATTAATGTTTTTTTGCTACCCAGTGTTTGACCACTGACATTCTTATATAAATGTCTTCTGCAAAAAAACATTGTATGGCCATAGAATAGTAATTTATGTGTTCAGTTTCTTAGTTAAAATAATTTATCCTAATTTCTTTGTAGAGAAAATAATTTTATTCTAATTGAGATTTCTGTGCAAGTTAGCAAGTTATAATAACTACATATTGGAATTAAATAAGATAATACATGAAGACAGTTTGTTGTTGTACTACTAAAACTACTTTTCATTTATTCAAACTTATTAATTGTTGCCAATCAGAAGTGAAACATTACTCAGGTAAAATAAAAGATTTGGTCTAGAAAACTTTGTTTTTCAAATTCATGCAATGCTATCATTATCCTCTTTATGTTTTGGATAGTTTATTCTAAATTACCTAGAAAAAAGGCTGATTTTACAGTTTTACCTTGCATTCTCTAAGTCTCAGGCAAGAATAAAAGGAAAAGAGTAAGCAAGGAAAAACAAAGAAAAAGAAAATTATACTCAAGTCACATAGACATCTAAAGTCTCTGATTTATGTGAAATCTTCTGTTTGGTAGAGGATATAGAGGAAAGGAAGGGATATTGAATTTCTGACAACATACGTGCTTAGTGCTTTGTCTATAATGTGGTAAGCACATATTTATTTTTTCTCTGGGCTTTCTGCATTGAAGCCAGTACATTATAAGCTTATCATACAAAAGATGGCAAAAAAAAACAAAACAAAAAAACAAAAACAAAAAAAACTTGCCATTTATTTTCTATTAGTTCTTTTTCTCCTGAGGTTACTGCCCTACACAGAGCCATGTTAACCTTCTCATGTCTTCGACAGTGCGAACATCTTGACATGACTCCAAATTCAATTCCAATGTGTTGAAAGAATAAAAATACGTTTACTTAAAAATTCTGAAACATATTAATGATACCATAGAAATACATCTTGCTTAAGATGTCTATTAGTTTTGCTTTTGTTAATATGTTTCAGTATGACTATGTGATTAAGGTTTTACTCTGTGCAGACCGCAGCTGTAGCAAATGCAGCTGCCAAGAAAAATAGCAAAATATTTTAAAAAGCCAAAGCAAACAGCAAGGCTGCCACAAAACCCTTCTTCATTCATCGTGTGTATTATTGTGCATTTCTTTCTTACTCTATGTAATGAAATAGCATTATCACTGTCATCATCCCTAGATCAAAGCTCAGAAAGAGAAGTAAAACCTATGCTAGCATTGATTTTCAGATCATTGCTCTCTGGAAGATCAGCAACAAGGAGATTTTCATTTGCTTCATCTTTGGGAGGAGGCTGCTGTGCATCTCCAGAAAAAGCAGCACAGGTCTCTGTTGGCATTCACGGGTGTTAGTTGCAAGATAGGAAGTGTTTAGGCAGTTCATTAACGGAGCAAATCCTGTGGACCTGAGTTCTTATCAGCTTTGTGTCTACCCACATTTCATCAAGGCCATATGTGGAATAAGCAAGAGAAGGAAAAGTCCAGAATGGGCATCATTCGAGCTGGTGACACATCTGACAGATACAAGCATATCAATCCTCTGAAAACAATGCAGTGCTCCTGACAAATAAAAGATTGCATTTTGACTAATACTCTGAAACTGTGCGTATGCTACTGTAGGGGACTTTCTTTTATTTATACCCTGTTGATTTCAGCTTGCTCTAGACCTATAGTGTAAATAAGCTAGCAATAGCCCGGTAGGATTTGCTTTTCTCTTTTTCTTGGGATTGGAATTTGCTTACTGCAGCTTGGGATGTAGAGGCTGTGACATGTGAACTCATGGTGAAAAGCCACAAAAGAAGGGGAATTCATGAGTGAGAAGGCACGCTGAGCTTACTGACCTGCCTGACCTTTATGGCAAATACTACTCACAGAATCAGTAACATTCAAAATGCTGACAGAAGGATTGTAAGAGGTCAGCAAAGGGTGAACCTCTCTGAGCATTTGGGACCAAACCTTTGAGAATTACAATAAACTATTAGTTATGTAGTGGCCACAATTGAAATGCAACTGTTCATTCAGTTCCCTTTTTGCTTTTTGACATGTGCCCAATCAATAGTGATAATTCCTCATTTGCTGTAGAAAAAAATTAAAAAGTCTCAGAAGAAATCAAGCCCAGGGGTGCTCTCATAATCAATTGACTAAATAAAAATTACTTGAAAAGAGGATCATAGTCTTCCAGCTTAGCTCGTCTCTCCCCTTGGGTTGATTATCACTTACTGAGGATCACAGGGCCTCCTACATTGAGGTCTTTACTTCCTGTCCTAGGAAGAGAGGATGATTTCCTGGAGTCAGAGGCATTGGAGTCAGAGGCATTGTATAGATTTTTTTCAAAAACAAGGTAATGGTAGGGCAGAGAAATGCTGATTCATTAATTTTGTCCAAACTTACTGTGTAGCTACTATATGCCAGCTCTGTGCTAAGCACTAGGTATACAGTAGAATCATAACCAGCATGTTCCCTGCCCTATTATGCTCAGCCTAGGAGGGATAATCCAGGTTCAGACACAGTGTACAAGTATGGTATCTTAGGTTACAAAATAGTTTTTTGGTTTCAATCGCCATTTCCACCAGAGGAAGTGTAATGTGAGGCCTGAGAACATTTTTGCATTTATTCATTTCATTTTAGGACTGCTCCACCTCTGGCTTCCCAATTAAAGTTTAGTTAGATAAGTTTTGAAGGAGAGAGATCCAAGCTTAGTGGTAACTGAAGCTTATCAAATGTGGGGACCCTTTTTAGGAAAAAGAATACAAGGCCCTAGCAGGTGAGAAGATCCATGGAGAAGTAACTGTCTAAAATTTTGGAAGCAAATGAACTCATTGTGCTATATTCTGATTTATTTTGTGAATGGAAAGATACCTTATATTTCATACAAATTCCAAAGAAAGTTAATCTTTTTGTCTGGGCTTTTTAGAAAAAAAAATGCATATATACCACAACATCTAAATGCTTCCTTTAGATCTTATAGTTTGAGTTCAGGATAGTGGATGTGTTTTTAAAATGTTTTCTATTTACATACTGGTTTATACAGAAAAATATATTATCATCTAAAAGTTACACAAAAACTTCTTAAGATATTTAAGTATATGTTGGATAAATAAAGGACAGAACAAAAGAACAAATGAACAAAGAAAGCCAAACCATTTATTATAGTTTGGACCAAAAGTAGAAATTTAAAAATTGCATTAAAAATATTCATTAAAGGCATTAGATACATATGAAAATACTTTATTATTTATTATACCCAATTTATTTATGGAAATTTTCAGAGTAGTATTAATATAGACAAGGCCTTAATTTAAGTAGTGAGAATGTATAAAAAATATCATGTCCTAATACTATAACTTTCATATACACTTTGATTACTTGGAACTTTTTAGAATCAGTAGAAGGAACTCCCATATTTATCCAGATTCACTTAAGAAAAAAAAGATTTATTTATTTTGAGACAGAGAAAGAGAGCGCCTGTGTGTGGGCGAGCCAGGTGTGGCATGGGGGCAGGGAGGCAGAGGGAGAGAGACTCTCAAGCCAACTTCCTGCTGAGTGTGGAGCCTATCCTGGGGCTCAATCTCAGGACCCTGAGATCATGATCTGAGCTGAAATCAAGAGTCAAGCGCTCAACTAACTGAGCCACCAAGCATCCCTACATAGATTCACTTTTGATTTACATTTTGATATACTGTCAGCTTTCTCAAATACTCTCCTTTCTGAATCATTTGTGAGTTAATTGGAGATGTCATGCCCCTCTACCTGTAAATACTTCACTATGTATCTCCTTCCTAAAAACCAGGACATTATCTTATGTAATTACATTCTATTATATAATTAAAATACATTTATCATAATCAAGAAATTCTAGAGTATATTATAGATTTTAATTTTAAAATGTACTAGGTATTAATTATTTGTTAATGGATTAATCATGGATTTGCAACTTAATGACCATAATCCAGAGCATTCTTTCTTTGTGGAAATTATTGGCATATTCTCAAGGAGAAAATATCAAGTTCTAGGAGGCATGTCTTGCAAATTCATCATTTAACACAAACTACAATTCCCAGAAAACCCAGGGCTTGCTTGGGTCTTCAGTGAGGTCCTCAGATTTTGACAATTTAAAGACTGATGGCAAAACTTGTCCCCGCTTCTTCTTGTTTTTCTATTTTTTTCTTAATAGTCTTGACTCTGGAGTCCATTAACATTTCCATTGAACGACATCTTCTTTCATCATCTATTCAGCTATCAATTAGTTTGTTGGTGTAGATATTGTTGATGTATTTCTTAATGTATAAGATGAGAGATCCCTGGGTGGTTTAGTGGTTTAGCTCCTGCCTTTGGCCCAGTGCGTGATCCTGGAGTCTCGGGATCTAATTCCACATGGGACTTCTTGCATGGAGGCTGCTTCTCCCTCTGCCTGTGTCTCTGCCTCTCTCTCTCTGTCTGTCTCTCTCTCTCTCTGCATCTTTCATGAATAAATAAATAAAATCTTTAAAAAAGGATGAAACAACTTACTATTCCATTTTGAATTATTTTTTATTCCTTAAGCTAAATTTTTTGAGAAAATGTGGTGTCTAGCACTATACCTTTCACATAATACTTTGAAAAATAAAGATGGATAAAAGGCATCCCTCCTCTTAAGGACCTTCAAAATTAATAAGAAGATAGTCTTCTTGTATAAGAATTTATCTTATGTGTAGAAGAGAGTACAAGTATACTAGGGAGTTTGATGAGGGAAAAGTCATTTCTACTTGGGTGATCAGAGAAGGGTTTTTGAAAGAGCTGTCTTTTGAGATATGTCACAAAAGACATGTAGGGTTTCTATAGATGTTAATAGATGGACAGAACATTGAAAGGGATATTTGTGCAATGTTAATGGGTAGAAAAATGCTAGGTAAATTAAAGATATTGAAGAGTCTGATGAACAGATAGTTTAACGTGGGCAATAAAGAAGAATACTACTAGAACAATATGAAGGGCCATAAATAACTAGCTAAAGAATTTGGATATTTGTGAGTATAGGGGACAATTGAACATTATTTTATATTTTTAATAGATAATATATATATACATGGCTCAAAATTAGGAAAAAACTCTCTATTCTATCCTGGTCTGTCATCTGCTAAGTTGTCACCTCTTAACCATAAGTGAATATTGTAATTGGTGTCTTAAGAATTCTATGAACATATAAGAAATAGCAATATAAATAATCAATTCCCCTTATTTTGGGAGCATATTATATGTCCTTTCTGCACCTTGCTTTTTGCATTAAGAATATTTCTTTTTTTTTTTTTTTTAAGATTTTATTTATTTATCCATGAGAGACACAGTGAGAGGCAGAGACAGGCAGGAGGAGAAGCAGGCTCCTCACCAGGAGCCCGAAGCCGAACTCAATCCGTGGACCCAGGACCACGCTCTGAGATGAAGGAAGATGCTCAACCACTGAGCCACTCAGGCATCCTTTTTTTCATTAAGAATATTTCTTAAAGGGGATCCCTGGGTGGTGGAGGGGTTTGGCGCCTGCCTTTGGCCCAGGGCGCGATCCTGGAGACCGGGATCGAATCCCACATCAGGCTCCAGGTGCATGGAGCCTGCTTCTCCCTCTGCCTGTGTCTCTGCCTCTCTCTCTCTCTCTCTCTGTGACTATCATAAATAAATAAAAAAATTAAAAAAAAAAGAATATTTCTTAAAGAGTTTTTCATACTAATACATATAGAGATTATCATTACTTATTATAATTACAGAATATTTCATCAAAGGGAAGTATGATAACATTGTATTGATGATCATTCCAGAATTTTGCAATGTATCTTTTTCTGTCAGGAATATATTTACGTAAGTCATTTCACATGTAAGTACTTATTTAGGATAACTTTCCTAAAGCCTAATTTTTTTTTTTTTTTTCTAAAGCCTAATTAATTGGAAATGCATATATGCATTTCTTACTTTGGTAGATATTATCAAGTTGTCAATAGATAGACATGTACCAATTTATATTCCAATCATGGGTTCACATGAATAAGAACACTATTTCTCTATATGTTTGCAAAAGCTTGTTATCAAATGATGTATGATTCTGACAGGTAGAAGAATATTATCACACTTACAGGTTTAATTATAGTTTTCTTATTTTGAGTGAACACTTCAATATTCTTTCAAATGTTTAAAAGAATTTACTTATCAATAAATTATGTGCTTGCCTATTTCTCTCTTGGGTTGTGAATATTTTGCTCATATATTTCTAGAAACACTTCCTGTATTAGAGAAATTATACTATATAAGGAGTAACTATTGTTTCTCAATTGATCACTTATATTTTCACTTTGTTTTTCTGTACCATTTTTTAAAATAAGTTTATTTTTAATGTATTCACATTTATCCATCATTAATCATATGACTTCTGGACTTCTACTCATAATTAAATAGACCTTAACTACTTCCAGGTCATTAAGGAAATTTCCCATGTTTTCTTCTACAGCCTGAATGGTTTAATTTTTCTTTTTTGTTTGTTTGTTTGTTTGTTTTTTGTTTTCCAAGAGAGATGACTCAGTTTATTATTCTCCAACCTAACTCCATCTTTCCCACTTTAGGCTCCAACATTACACACAGCTGCCACCCCCACCCCCATAACAGCTAAGCCCCTGGGAGGTAAAGGTAAATCACAAAGTCTGAAAGCCTGAGAAACGCCAAGGTTATATAGCTCTCAAAAAAGGAAACAAACTGCAAGAAGGCCTCAGTGACTGGTCACAGTTTGTGTAAGGTGGGCAATACTCCCTTGACCTGGCCAAATGCAATACATTCTCATCCACCACATGAAGGTGCTGCAGCGGGTTGGAGACATACAGTGTCCGTCTGGTTCAGGGCCCTGATGCCCTCATGAGGGCTCAGGCTCCGGCAGCTTTGGCCTCAACCTCCAGCTCATCTAGGAAACTCTCCTGGGACACGGAATAGATGGTGTAACCATAAATAGCTAACACCAGGGCCCCGATCGATACCCAGGCTGGTCAGGATGTTCCGGGTCGCCTTTGGGGCGGACTCTTCTGCCACTGGGTAAGCTGCACCTGCCGCATGAATTGCAGGTGCGTGGGAGTCCGCTTCTCTCGAGTCGGGTCGATGCGCTGAGCCATGAGAGTTCACCAGCTCCAGGCCCTGCCATGTTGCTGCTCCACCCTTCCGTCCTGGTTTAATTTTTCTGCAGTCAATGTCTTAATCTGTTGGAAGTAATTTTATTATAAATAATGAAAGGTATGGATTCACTCATATTTTCCTGCAACGTTGCAACTCATTTTCCTTCACTGACTGGAAATTTAGTATTTATCTCTTTCTGGATTTTCTATAATTTTCCATTTACCATCTCTCTGTTCATGTATGATATTTTATATTTCACTTCTGGAGTATTAGTACCAAATGGCCTATCATGTTTTAAAGGATTAATTAGAATAAAAAAAGACAGTGAGTAATAAATATCTGAAATATTGTGATGGCAGGAATAGAATGGACATAATTTGGGAAAGGTATTGTGGTGAGAAAATGTACACCATTTGCCAATGATTGTGTATTAATTAGGGAAAGATCAAGGAAGAGTACAGACTGTGAAGTTTCAAACCTAGGAGATTAAAATAGGTATAACAAATAGAAAAATCTCCAGATTTGTGGGATTTTGTTTGAAAAAATAAAACAAGTCCAAGTTTTCTCAAGAACTAAGGGATTCAGTAAAATTCCTGCATGGTCTAACAAAAATATTTATTGTTGGGCAGCCCGGGGGGCTCGGCAGTTTAGCGCGGCCTTCAGCCCAGGGCTGATTCTGGAGACCCGTGGAGATCGAGTCCCACGTCAGGCTCCCTGCATGGAGCCTGCTTCTCCCTCTGCCTGTGTCTCTGCCTCTCTCTCTCTCTCTGTGTATTCTCATGAATAAATAAATAAAATCTTAAAAAAAAAATCTTTATGGCTCTTCTCTAATGGGCACATTTATTTACACCCTTGGTTCTTCATTGTATCTCATATATCTTGCTTATAGCTGATAGTAAAGGAAAGTCTACCTCTGTAATGAAGAGATTACATATCAAAAAGTAAATAGGTAAAGTTTTCAGCTCTGGTCAATTCATGCTTTCCATATACTAGCGAGAAACCACATTCTTTCTGCTCTCTACTCTGCAATCCACTCATCAGCTTCCTCAAGTATCCGGTTCCCCTGGTAATGGTTGCCATGAGGAAGTAAAGAGTGCTAAAGGGTTTCACATACAAATCTAGTGAATAAAAGTGAAGGAGTATTACCCTTTTATGAATAAGTCTTTTGCTTCAATATAATTGAGAGAAATTAAACTATCTACTTATCCCTGGATAACAATTGGACAAATCCATGTACTGATTGACTTAGGTCTAATTTCTGAAGTAATAATGAGCAATGGAAAGAATTTGCCAGAATTGCCTTAGAGGAATTAGGTTCAATTCTGAATCTAGGAAATAAGAGCAGCCCTTTCCAAGTCACAGGGACTATTCACACATCTGAATGAAGTTAGGATCTTATTAACAAATTTCTTAGGAAATCTCTACGTGGTTTAGGCAACCAGCATGTCCATTACACTTTGTTTTTTTTAAGACTTTTATTAGAGGGATTCACTTCATGTTCCACTCCGTATTTGCAGTTGATCTTTAGTTTACAATATACTTACTAAAATTTATCTGTGTGAGAATTGGTTTTGTAGCTCTAATTTCTGTGTTTCCAGAATGGAAGCTAAACTACCTAGTAACCTAAGATTTTGATTAAACATATCTGTTGTAATTGTAGAAATGACTTGGAAAACTAATGACTTTATCATGATATAAAAGTGAAATGGGTTACTGTGGGAATCCATGTTTTTTGTTATGATCTATATTATGACAGGTTTCTTAAGATTTGTTCAATTTAAAGCTCTAATTAAAATGGTGAACACTACTACAGAGGAATTACTGTTAGGAATGTATTTGTTTTTATTTTTTTATTTTTTTTCCTTTTTATTTTTTTTAAATAAATTAATTTTTTATTGGTGTTCAATTTACCAACATACAGATAACACCCAGTGCTCATCCCGTCAAGTGCCCCCCTCAGTGCCCGTCACCCATTCACCCCCAACCCCTGCCCTCCTCCCCTTCCATCACCCCTAGTTCATTTCCCAGAGTTAGGAGTCTTTATGTTCTGTCTCCCTTTCTGATATTTCCCACACATTTCTTCTCCCTTCCCTTATATTCCCTTTCACTATTATTTATATTCCCCAAATGAATGAGAACATACACTGTTTGTCCTTCTCCGATTGACTTACTTCACTCAGCATAATACCCTCCAGTTCCATCCACATTGAAGCAAATGGTGGGTATTTGTCGTTTCTAATGGCTGAGGAATATTCCATTGTATACATAAACCACATCTTCTTTATCCATTCATCTTTCGATGGACACCGAGGCTCCTTCCACAGTTTGGCTATTGTGGCCATTGCTGCTAGAAACATCGGGGTGCAGGTGTCCTGGCGTTTCATTGCATCTGAATCTTTGGGTAAATCCCCAACAGTGCAATTGCTGGGTCCTGGGCAGATCTATTTTTAACTCTTTGAGGAACCCCCACACAGTTTTCCAGAGTGGCTGCACCAGTTCACATTCCCACCAACAGTGCAAGAGGGTTCCCCTTTCTCCATCCACATCCTCTCCAACATTTGTGGTTTCCTGCCTTGTTAATTTGCCCCATTCTCACTGGTGTGAGGTGGTATCTCATTGTGGTTTTGATTTGTATTTCCCTGATGGCAAGTGATGCAGAGCATTTTCTCATGTGCTTGTTGGCCATGTCTATGTCTTCCTCTGTGAGATTTCTCTTCATGTCTTTTGCCCATTTCATGATTGGATTGTTTGTTTCTTTGGTGTTGAGTTTAAGAAGTTCTTTATAGATCTTGGGATGTCCACTCTCACCACTGCTATTCAACATAGTACTAGAAGTCCTAGCCTCAGCAATCAGACAACAAAAAGACATTAAAGGCATTCAAATTGGCAAAGAAGAAGTCAAACTCTCCCTCTTCACCGATGACATGATACTCTACATAGAAAAACCAAAAGCCTCCACCCCAAGATTGCTAGAACTCATACAGCAATTTGGTAGCGTGGCAGGATACAAAATCAATGCCCAGAAATCAATGGCATTTCTATACACTAACAATGATACTGAAGAAAGAGAAATTAAGGAGTCAATCCCATTTACAATTGCACCCAAAAGCATAAGATACCTAGGAATAAACCTAACCAAAGAGGTAAAGGATCTATACCCTAAAAACTATAGAACACTTCTGAAAGAAATGGAGGAAGACACAAAGAGATGGAAAAATATTCCATGCTCATGGATTGGAAGAATTAATATTGTGAAAATGTCTATGTTACCCAGGACAATTTACATGTTTAATGCAATCCCTATCAAAATACCATGGACTTTCTTCAGAGAGTTAGAACAAATTATTTTAAGATTTGTGTGGAATCAGAAAAGACCCCGAATAGCCAGGGGAATTTTAAAAAAGAAAACCATATCTGGGGGCATCACAATGCCAGATTTCAGGTTGTACTACAAAGCTGTGGTCATCAAGACAGTGTGGTACTGGCACAAAAACAGACACATAGATCAATGGAACAGAATAGAGAACCCAGAAGTGGACCCTGAACTTTTTTATGGTCAACTAATATTCGATAAAGGAGGAAAGACTATCCATTGGAAGAAAGACAGTCTCTTCAATAAATGGTGCGGGAAAATTGGACATCCACGTGCAGAAGAATGAAACTAGACCACTCTTTCACCATACACAAAGATAAACTCAAAATGGATGAAAGATCTAAATGTGAGACAAGATTCCATCAAAATCCTAGAGGAGAACACAGGCAACACCCTTTTTGAACTCGGCCACAGTAACTTCTTGCAAGATACATCCACGAAGGCAAAAGAAACAAAAGCAAAAATGAACTATTGGGACTTCATCAAGATAAGAAGCTTTTGCACAGCAAAGGATACAGTCAACAAAACTAAAAGACAACCTACAGAATGGGAGAAGATATTTGCAAATGACGTATCAGGTAAAGGGCTAGTTTCCAAGATCTGTATTTGTTTTTAAAGGAAGGGATATTTTGATAGCGCTCAAAAAATGAATTTTATCTTTTTATTACCCTAAATTCAGGTTTGATTATAAATGAAGTATTTTATATGGCCTCAGAATTCTCAGGTGGTAAACATTCTTTGTTGTTTTAATATAGCCTTTGAGAAGATTTAGCCTCTTTGTGTGTTCATCACTTCTAGTTGTCCTTTTAAAGTTCCTCTATTCTACAGGATTTTGAAGCATTTAGGTATAAGAGATAAGAAGCCAGTCAACTATCTATATTCTCCCTTTATTAGGGGGGACACCAAGAAAATAAAAAAGTTGTATCCTAATAATAATAAAAAAAAGTATATGTTTATCTTTGTTGCTATGGACTAAATAGTGCTCCCTCCTTCAAATTCATATGTTAAGCCTTAATTCCCATGTGATAAGGCCTTTAAAGAGGTAAGTAAGATAAAATGAGGTCATGAGAATAGGGCCCTAATCCAATAGGACTGTTTTCCCTATAAGAAGAGGAAGAGATGACAGGACACACATAGAGAAAAAGCAATGTGAGGACACAGTGAGGAGGTAGTCACCTGTAAGCCAAGGAGAGAGGCCTCGGGAGAAACCAAATCTGCTGACACTGTGATCCTGGATTTCCTTTTTTTTATTTTTTTATTTTTTTAAAAAATTTTTTTTAATTTTTTTTTATTTATTTATGATAGTCACAGAGAGAGAGAGAGAGAGGCAGAGACACAGGCAGAGGGAGAAGCAGGCTCCATGCACCGGGAGCCTGACGTGGGATTCGATCCCGGGTCTCCAGGATCGCGCCCTGGGCCAAAGGCAGGCGCTAAACCACTGCGCCACCCAGGGATCCCTGATCCTGGATTTCCTATCCACAACTGTGACAAAAGAAGTTGCTTTCTATTTATTTATTTATTTATTTATTTATTTATTATTTATTTATGATTTTGTTTCTTTATTCATGAGAGACACAGAAAGAAGGCAGAGACACAGGCAAAGGGAGAAGCAGACCCCTCTCAGGGAGCCGGATGTGGGACTCAATCCCCCATACTGGGATCACACCTTGCTGCTGAGCCACCCAGGCGTCCTGAAGTTTCTCTTTTTTTAAGTCAGTCTGTGATACTTTGCTATGGCAGCCTAGCAGACTAATACAGTCATAAATATACTAATAACAGGCTTCTTGGCAAACAAGCTAACAGTATTAGCTATTGGAAGAGTTCTTATCTATGGGGTGATTTTTAGCAAATACACCTGATTGCTTATCATTCCTTATGTTAAACAAATTTATAATCTATGTATATATGGGGCATAGATTCCTGGAAAATATGTTATATGATTAAATGAATATAAAATGGAAATGTTTCATAAATGATACTGTTTACTTTTAGTGTAAAGTAATGTACCAGAGCCTCTGATGCAGTAAGAAAAGACTCAGAGAGTCATGATCTCTCTCTGCTTCTCCCTAGGTCTCTAGCTTGTAGGTTCTTCTGTCATCAAAATGATTAGTAAATCCCTGGGTCATCAGAGTCTGATTTGACATTTTGATTCTTTGAATTATTTCACTGATAAAATTTGGGAGTTATTTTGTATAGAAAATATAGTTTCCTAGGTGAGTGGGTTGGAGTTTTTCTATGTTAATTTTATTTGGAGAAGAATATATGCCGCAATTAGGTAATAATGAAACACAGAACAATGACTTTTCTGCATATCCATGGCATTAAAAGTGTTTACATGTAGGAATTAGACGAAGTGACTAAACTTCAACAATACACATCAGCTTAACTGGTAGAAACCTCCAATGAAGTAGACACACTTTGATTTTATGGTATAATCTACCAACGGTAAGATAGAAACCATTTTCAATTTTATTTTTTTTAATACTTTCTGTTTTCTTTTATTAAATAATTGTGTTGGAAGTGAGCTTGAGAGATCATATTTAAATAGTCTTGTAGATCAAGAGCTTCTGATTACACACATCAAAAAGAGAAAATTATTTAAACATAGAACATATCCAAGGGAAGCTTCTAAACATCTCAGTTACATATCACAAAGTCTAACAACCCTAACCATCAAAATAATATACTTACCATCTCAATATCAACTATTCCTGCTGTAAATGAAAAACATTTGTATCTCTTGTTTTCCGTGGACAGAAAGAACAGCTGCTCACCATTTGAAGTCCTCTCTTGTATTTATGTATTTGCATTCTATGCCAGTGACTTTTATATATACACACACACATATATACATATACACTTTTAATAATAAAAGTTATTATTCCATTATGGTGTCAGTTCACCTTGGTTGTTGTAAACTACTTTTATATAGTTACAGAAAGCATTACTTGCCTTTAAAACTATACTCATGACATTCACAGAGATTTTGAAAACAGTTTAATGAAATACACAAAGTGATTAACTGTATGAAAAAAAAAAAAAAAGAACCATACCATTTGGAAAGAACTGTATAGTGTTTGGATTTGTCACTAAAGATTTTTATCTTACCCACATCTCTATCCTTGACATGTTAGGCAGCTGTGAAACTGTACTATTCTTAAAAATTGTCATGGTTAAGGCAGTTCAACAACTTCCCCTGGCATTATAGGTAATGTTATTTACATTCAGAATACTCTATGTCTAAACTAAAATACTTAGCTGTAATTCAGGGCAGTTTTTTCCAGTTCCCCTTTCCCTCCCTCAACCCTCTGCAATATCCTGCAGTGTTGTTGTATTATGTACCTTCCTCCCCTAATTTTAATCTTTATGTAACAAGGATGTCATAGATGCAGTATCTTAAACCAAAGGTTTTGTTTTAATGGTGAAAATATCACCACACTGTGGAAGACCATTAAAAGAGGTATTTTTCATTGTGAGAGTCATTTTAGCATGAATCAAATCACATATGTGGTAGTCAGTTTTATTCTCTGACTATGCATACATATGCAATAACCTTGATCTCTGGGAGAACCTCCTTTTTTTCCCCTCAATTTTTACATTCTTGTTTTCACTTTCTTCTCAAAGAATTTTTTTGAGTAATAATTATGTTAGTTTGAAGAACATGAACTTTAGTTTATCAAAAGAGATTTCACGTAAAACATCTCTTTAGCCTTCTATAAACATTTGCACTAGGGAGAAAATATGTGAACTACCCAATCCTATTTTATTGGAGCCAAAGTTAGTTGTCTGTGTGTATGTATTCATGTGATATAAACTATTGTCTTTCCAAATCAGTGTGAAATTGTATGCTGATCTAAAATATAAAAATACATGTTGTTCTCATGAAATCCAGTATTTTTATTTTTTCCTGATAGTGGCATTATTGTAAAATTAAAAAAATAAACTGCAATTTTAGGAAGAAATTTGACTCTGCAACTAACTTAGCATGTGAACTTGACCACACTGATGAAGCTATAGTTGATTTTCTGTCTTAGTCTACTACATGAGAAAAGCAGCAGGTGAAAATTTAATGCTTGGCCATAAAGATTACCATACTGTAGGAGCCAAGAACAAGCTGCCCCAAGATAAGCCACTTTGGCATGAAAATTATCCTGAGCTAAAGGTAATTAAGACCCCATGTGCTCAAGAGAAACTTTTGCCCTTCCTTCAACTTCAATCTATAGTGGTGGGGAGGGGGAGGGTCTTTCACAGAATAATGGTTATTATCAGAGATAAATGTTATCTGAGTGACCTTTTTGTGGAGGCTGAGAAAATTAAGGCCATTCCATCTCAAGTTTAGCGTTAGCACAAGTACAGCCATCTCAGGCTCCTGTGAACAAGAGCTGTACTTTACCCTACTTCAGTTACAGGAAAAACCGCAGAATGCCCTTAACAGAAAGTCCCATAACAGAATGAGAACAGATCTTAAGAAACTCCCCACCCTTTCCCCCATATCGGAATGAAGAAATTCCTCCACCCCTTCTGGAAATCTCCTAGACCAGTCTATAAAAAACCCAGCTGTAACCCACTTCAGGGTCCAAGTCCCTGCTCCGCTGTGTTGGGTACACTTGGACCCAAGCTCCAGCTTGCTAATAAACCCTCGTGTGCTTTCATCGGTGTCGGCTCCTCGGTGGTTTTCTCGGATTTGCAATCTTGGGCACATTTTTTGGCCAGGCAAACATCTAATTACCAAATGTCTATCTGCTCTTCTAATTGCCCTAGGAATTGCATTTATTTCCTCTGAAGTCCTGGATCCTTAGACATATACACATTTTCCCTGAATGTCTTTGGAATTTCCATGTCTATGTGAATTTTCCACAGGTATGCTATTAAACTTGATTTTCTCCTGTTAATCTGTCTGATATTGATTGGATTCTTAGTCTAGCTAGAAGGAACTTTAAAGGGACAAATTCTTGCTTCCTTTCAATATCATACTCCTAAGTGTTTTAATATGGAGACATTTAATACTCCTTTTATTTTTGGTCTGGATTTAAAATTTGTATTCCAAAATGAATAAAAATAAAACTACTTTTTTCAACAAAAATGTATTGTGCCAATCATGCCGATCAATGCTATTGCTTGAAAGGGGAGTAGAATTTGTTACCCCAAAATATGTCATTTTGGCATGAGCATTATTTCAAGCTAAAGACTATCAAAACCCAGCAGATTCAGGAAAAGAGCTTTGCCTCCCCCTTCAACTGCCTAAATTAATGCTGGAAAAGGAAGAGAGCTATTACCATACATTCTCTTTTATCTAAGAAAGTTGTTTATATAACAGAGCAACCTTTGTTTTTTAAACATCTGCTTTCTCCTTACTATGAATGGCCTTAAGTGTCCAAATCTTTCAATATTTTTTTATAAACATCTCAAAATCAATTCTAAATGTCTAAATGAAGAGGGTTTTTGTTTTGTTTGGTTTGGTTTTTTTGACCTTAAACCGGCTTTGGAACTTTCCAAAGGGTCTATGGGACAGAGCAAAAGGTGTGTATTCTCTCTTTATAAGAAGGAAGATGTTACACTAGGTTTATTCAATAAGTTTAATTACATGGGAAGCGCTGTCAAATAAGAAGTAACACTAAGCCTTTTTTATGTCGTACTTTACAGGGATGTATGCATTTTAGAAATTGTATGAAATTCTAAATTGTATGAAATTTAGAAATTGTATGAAATTATTATGTCCTGGTATAAAATTAAAACTTACATTTCTAGTTTTTTAAAAATATGGTATGTCACAGAAGTAACCAAATGTTTTTTTGTCAATTTCATTGTCATGTCAAATGCATTACCTGGTCTTTAACAGTCGACATTGTAAAGGTTTTTGTTATTGTTTACGGTTATTGTTTTACACTGATGCCTATGCGAAAATGTTCTTGTAAAAGTGCTTCAGTCAAGGGAATTCATGGAAAGGCCTCTGGCAAACATAAGTTTCTGAAAGTTTTAAGATCATAAAACTAAAGTGGGTAAGAATTTTTCAGAACTAATGGTAAAAATGGATTCAACAAATGAGGGGTGCCTGGGTGGCTCAATCTGCTGAGCATCAGACTCTTGATTTTGAGTCATGTCATGATCTCATGGGCCATGGGATCAAACTGCATCAGATTCTGCACTCAGCATGGAGTCTGCTCAAGATTCTTTCCCTCTGCCCCTCCCTCAACTCGAGCATTCTCTATTTCTCTCTCTCAAATAAATACACATAATCTTTAAAAAAAAAAAAAAAAAGAACAAGAAGGAATTAATGGGACTGAGTGAATTGATAAGTTGGTTATAATTGTTATGACCTTTCTGTTTGAAACATTGCTGATTCTTTAATGATTTTCCAGACTAAAGGAAATTTTTTCTCTTAAGCTACCCATTTTTTAAGCTATCAATGTTTTAAGCTACCTATATTTTAGATCAACTTGGTTAAGTGCACCTTTGTAAACAAAGCTGAAACAGTGACCTTATCTCCCTGCCTGATCCCTCTAGAATTTGGAAAATCTTAGTAAGAAAATATTATTTCATGGCTATATATTTATTTGCATAAATTCATTAAGAATCTGTTCTCCTTGTAAGAGGACAAAATTGGAAACAATGGTTATATTACCAAAGCTTTGACTGGAATGTAATATTTGAGAGAGATGAGCATGAATCAAATATGCCAGACAGCTTTAAGGTAACTATGGTTGACTTTGTGGAGCCAATAAAGGTGAATAAGGAAGGTCACTTTCTCGTAGGCACAAGAACCTTGGGATATATTTGGGACCTTAAAGAGAATTCACACAAATCTATACATATTGCAGGTGAAGTCTGAGAGCAAGTCCTTGGTTTGGCTTCCTGGTCCCAAGAGGTTTTTGAAAGTTCAATCTGAGATTCCCTATGAAAAAGTTCCAGCAAAGCACACTTCGAGTCTATAGGGCCAATTACTATTCTTGCTACATGAATGTAAATAATCAGGCCTCGTTTATCAAAACTAGATTTATTTTGCAAACAAATTAGTGATAATTTGGCTATTTTTGGCCAAAATGAAGGTGATGTTAGGGAGAAAAATTATGTGTCAGCCCCATATCTTATGGATATTAGAATCTAATACTGTTCATTGGCTTTGAGGTTTTGCTTTACTTGTAAACTGACTGGATCCTGAATTCTTCCAGTTTCTTCCAATATTGGCTATGACACTTCAAACTAATGCTCCCAGTATCCCCAATACCACCCTATTCTTTTGACTTAGAATCACTAAGAACTAAAACTGCCCTTTTTCCTGAAACACTGCAAATTGAAGCTAAAATCGTGATATAAACTTTAGAGAAATGACACAGTAACTTTTGTTCACACAGCCTTCTTTGGGCCATTCAGAAAGTTTACCCGTGTACCCGAGGACATCATCAAAGACATTCAAACTGTGGACTAGAAAAATCTGTCAGATTGCCACTGCCTGCCCTCATTCTATTTGAAGATGCTTTGAGCATGACATCTAGAAATCTTGACTGGCAGCTCTCAGGACTCATTCACTGGGTTTAAATTTGCCCCAACCATTACCCTTTGTGTTTCAAAATAAAAGAATTTCCATTGAAATGCCACTTATTAATTACCTGACCACTTACACGATATAGGCCTCACTTTGGGAGACCAGTGGCATCACTTTCTTCTGAAATGAAACACAATTGTTTAACTGAACTGACCTATTCTCAATACAGACTGGTCTAATGAGATATGGAGCAATCTCTCAATTTAACTTCTGTACTGTGAAACTTCTTTTTTGAAGTTTCGAAGGCAGGACTGAAGAGCAGAATTTGTCACCTCATAGTAGGTCACTTTGGCATGAGCATTATTTTGAGCTGAAGGCAATCAAAATCCAGTAGATTCAGGAAAAGCTCTTTATCTCTCCCAGCCCAAATGCCTAAATTTACACTGTAAATGGGTCTTGTACCGGGAAGAGAGCTGTTGTTAGGGATTTCTTTTTACCTAAGAAACTTACCTGAAGAGAGCAACCTTTGTTTTCCAAACATCTCCTTTTACCTTCCTGTGAATAATGGCCTTCCTTCTGCTTTCTAATCCTAGACCTGTAACTCTTTCCTAAACATAAGTCTCAATTACCTGGCTGCCTATTGGGTCCCATATTGTTATGAAGCTCATGTACATATAAAATGTTTTTTTCCTGTTAATCTTCCACCCATTTAATAATTAGACCAGCCAAATAACTTAGAAGGAAAGAAGGGAAAACTTTTCTGACCCTATGCTTGTCTTAGATGTAGGTCATATCACACAGCTTCTTGCCTTAAGAATCTTATCACCTGGTAAGTAAAATAAAACAGGTATACAGGTAACTGCCAGTAGGAAGCATTACATTACATGTCCTAAACAAAAGATAGGAAGAGAACTAAGAAGGGTCCATGCAAATGCTAAAATGCTAAGGAGGCTCAGATGTCAGGTGGTGGCGAAGGGAGTAAATAAACTGTACAAGTTTCAAATGAATTAAAACGAATAGGAATCAAGTGAATTGCAAGGATTTAGGATAGATTCATGAAACAAACCTGTATTCATGGGATCTTTCAATTTTTGAGAACATATTACATTTGAATATCTTTCCTTAGTGGTGTGTGTGAATAATCTGTTTAAAATAATTACAATAAAACTTTCATTAAGATCTTGGATTTTTGTTCATCGTAGAAAACAACAACAGAATTATATGTCCTGCGCATAACTACGTGCAATTTTGGAAACAACATACAAGGAGATTCTCTGAGCTGTTAGAAACAAAGGATAGCTTTTTTTTCTTTCTTCTCTTACTTCCATTAATGTTGACTTTTCTTGTTTAAAGCTATAAGAAATATTCTGAATACTAATGTGACAAAATCAGATGCAATCCCCAAATACCATATTTGCTTAATGATAAATACCTAGTCCTTATTACCTTTAAGAAAATTTAGACAATTCTCTTTGTCCTGTAGCCTTGGGGTAGTGAGGAAAGTTAGGCATAGTATTTTAATGTTCATTCCTCTTTTGCTGTTAGCTATCATTAATCCCTAATGCCTGGAACGGCATAAATTTCTTCTACAAAGGAAGCCCACAGGTCGTTTTTATTTGGAGCAGTTTTTTTTCTATGTGCCACAATATATTCCATTATGTATTACCTCGTCTGAATGCAAAACTGTTTTATATGCAGATTTAAGGTAATGAGCACTCAAGTTTAAAAAATGGTTCTGGTATCCTGTAGCTTCTCAATAATAATATACTCTTACATTCCAACAGAGAAGGATGGATTATGGGTTTTTCAATTTGCATCAGGCATATTAATTGCAGAGTAGGGCTTCCACATAAAATATCAATGTACTGGAACAAACTGTTAATGTACCAGAATATGAACACTTACACTCGGTTCTGGAACTTTCAAAGGAATCATCCTTTTTTTTCCTTCTCTCTCTTTCTCTCTCTCTCTCTCTCTCTTGTTTTTATACCTCTGGAGATGGTCGAGTTTTTTAGTCAGTGAATGAGAACTATGTAACCTCTGTTTCTCTGAAAAATCCCTAATTAGATTAAGTGCAGTAGGGCTTTTCTAGTCATTCTGCTGGGGAACAATACAACAAGCCATTAGGGAAAGAGAATAATTTAGAGGATCTGGAGGAAACTTTATTTTAGAGTTGCTTTGAAGAAACATGACATGGAAGATCAACTTTATGTTGTAGTTGGAGGCAGAGAAGCACACTCAACTTTTATTTGCATTATATTTCTCAACTGTGAAGAAAATACCTAAAACTAGTAAAACTGTAATTGGAAGTTTTATAAGTAATTTTCAGCTGAGGTTTGGCACTGTGGGCTTAATTATAGAAAACTGTGTATTATGTGCGTTACTGCATGGAAGTACTTGAATTATGGGTTGTCTTGTAGGCATAAAATTGTGAATGTCCATTTAAAAAAATTGTAACAAACTCCTTGTGCTTTATCTTTTTTAAAAGGTTGGATAACTAATCTAAATTACAGATACAGATTGGTTAGGTTAGAATACAGATTTGAATATTTAAAAGTATGTGTTCTATATTTTATAATGTGGATGTTTTCCTATGCTGAAAAGATAAAGCAGCAGGAAGAAATAGTTTGAGGTTTAAAGGCACAGACTACATTTTTTTTTGTAGGCTGTACATAGTATGTAAATTCTAAGTAATTGATGAATATTCATTGAATAAAATTCTCATCTATTGTATCCTAAATTGTCACTTCTTTTACAGTTATTTTATCCCATGTTCTTTTTGATGCTTAATGAAATTTGTAATTTTATTATGCTCAAACAGCAGTAAAATGGGAACCCACTTCTTAAAACCATTCTGAGAAAGACAATATTTGAGTTTGCATGCCACAGCTATAAGCAAAGAATTATTTCACTAGGAAAGAGAAGAAATACCACCCACATAATCCAACAGGAGACCTGATTCATTTTGTGTCTGGAGCAATCTGCACAATGTTACAAACTGAAATGAATTTCCTTTTCAATCTTCAGGTGAAAAAAATAGTGAGAATGCCCTGCCTTCCCAATTGATGTAAATTTCTCTTCTTACCTCTTAAGAAATCATGTGTGTTTGTTTTATTTTGCAATGGTAGCTTTGACCTCATAGCTGTTAAAAGGCTCAGGGTGTCATGGGTCAAAAACTAAGGCAAGATAGACTTTTCTCAGCACTAAAACACAACCTAATCTATGGTAAAAGTAATTTTGATACTGTTTAAAGAAATAGCCTTGGGCAACATGAATGTTCTTTTGCTGTAGCATGCTGGCTGAAAAACAGGCATAGATACATGCTCAATGAAGAGACCCCGGTAAATCACTAGCATATAAACTGTGCATCAGTTAGGTGCTAACATTTTGAGAAATGATGAAAGTGTGTTGTTCTCATTTTGTATTACATAGAGTGGGTGTATTTTAAACTCAAGGAATTTGATTTCTAGTAGGAAAGCCAAATAAAGTGTTGCAATTGTTTTATTTATGGGCAGTTCTTTCAACTGAATTCCTTTTATTTCCTATTTTTTTTCTCCTTGTTTGAAACGCCACATAACACAAGATGCTGCTTGTTTTGTGTGCCTTTTTATATTGTGAACAAAGATGGAAAATAGGTTCAAATACCTCATTCAAAAATGTTTTACTTAATTTCATCAGTGGACAAGATAACATCATGTTTTCTGAATTTGTTTTTCTTGGTAAACATCACTAAAAAAAGTTTAATCCTTATGAAGAATACCATAAGTCTTAATTTGATACCTATAGAGGTTTAAGTTTTTTATGAACTTCTACTATTTAATGAAAATTGCTTTGGATCATAATATTTTTAGAGGTAGTGATTAAATGCACTTACCCCTCCTCCTGATACATCTACCTTCTATGTTCTTAGATAAAAATCAAATGAAAATTAATCTCACGTTCTAAGTGATGTTAACTGGATTCAGGGATCTTATGATGTCCTTTACTTCCTTTGAGGCATCATTTGGCAACACAAGTACAATTCCAGCATAGCTGCTGATTTTTAGTTGCAGTTTTTATTTTTTAATTCTTGTGGGGAGAGGGATTTAATCTCTCAAACTTCGTTGGTAAATTACATTGATGAATGCATTTTGACAGGAAGCTTTACTGAAATGAAAAGGACTCATGTGTAAGGGTGGGAATAACTATTCTAAGAGCTTTTTCATGGTGCTCGTTACCAGGGAAACCACTGCTTTGTCTGTACGTGTTTGGAATGGCTGCCTCATTAGAACTCAGGCTCCCAGACAGTCACTTTGTGGTCCTGATGAAATGAAAGGGATGAACCTATTTTAGTTGATTAACTCCAAATTAAGAAAAATAGCATACTTAAAAGACAGATTTCCAAAAGCTAAACATATGGAATTATGGGGAAACTGTAAAGGTAATATTGATTAGGCCTTTTTAGCCACTTCCGTGGCTAAATTTTATTTATATTTTTATTTTTTTCTTTCCCTTTGCCTATTTATAAATTTATGGAAGAATAAGCAGTGGAATATTATATATTAACAACTGCCAAATAAACATTGGATGTGATAGATCCTGGTAGTTGCACAAATATGTACATACTTCTTTTATTAACAATTCATTTTTTCCTTGCAGTGACTGGTCTATGTCATAGCTACAATATTATCACAGCAGACTGAATTCATTGACTCGGGCATAAAGGTATTGAAAAGCTGTGTCAGAAACCCACATTGGGGTAGTATTCATTTTTCTTTAAACAAAGCAGTGTCATACCCAGAAATTATATGGGCCGATATTAACAGCACAGAGGGCAATATAACTTTGATGATTGCTCTAAGCTTAAATATAGTAAAAAAAAAAAAAAAAAGATAGCAAGCAGGCATGAAAACATTTCAAGTTCAAGGAAGCTCAAACTCGCAAGTAATGCTACTTCTTCCTGCATCTTATTATGAGTCAAATTTCCTTCGGCAATTCGTTGGCACTTAAAATTTCTGTGCCTGACTCATGACAGAGATAAAGCGGCAGATTTATAGGGTCTTTTCTTTCAAAAACAAGTTATATAAATTTCTTGTTTTGCCATTCTGTATAAGTATCCTCAAGGTACTAGAATCTTAAATATTCTCATCTAATGATTCATCCTGAAGGAAAAAAGACTCACGAAATCCAAAGAAAAATTTTGCCCCACCAGATTTTTTAAATCCCTATTGTTCAAATAAATTAGCTTTAATCAAATTAACAATATTGATTTTTTTCCTGTAGTACAATTTCAGAAAGAGCAATATCAAAATGATCTCCTGAACTTTGCAAGCTTAGTTTTGTCTGGAAAGTATCAAAAATTTGGTTTTATACATGTTAAACATAAAATGGCTATTAGAAATTCAAGAGGAGATGCTATTAAGGAATCTTTCACAAAGGTAGAATGCACAAGACTTGGTTTTTAATTGAGTGGAGAATGAGAGGAAGGTGGGGATAAATTCAGGATTTATCATGACTCCCAGGCCTGAATGAGTAAAAGGTATTTACTACCTTTATAGTCATTCATTGAGATTGGAGCTACTACAGTAATGGTTCTCAGTCCTGGCTACCCATGAACATCATCTGAGGAGCTTCTAAAAATACTAATACTTTGAAACCAATGTAACATTGTGTGTCAACTATACTTCAATTAAAAAAAAAATACTAATGCCTGAGATACAATATCAGGGATTTTATTTAATTGCTAAGGGGCTGGGTCTAGAACAATGTTTAAAAATTGCTCCCCTGCCAATTCTAATGTAAAGCTAGACTTTAGAACCTTGATATTAGAATCATTATCATGCTTCCTAACCTCATCTGAATATTAGAGGCACCTGAATTTTTTTTTCATCTCAATACACAGGTAGCAGCCCAGATTGATTAAACAGGCATCTGCGGAAAGTGGGGCCCAGAATTTTAAATTTCCCCAGGTGATTCCCACTGGAGTCAGGGTTGAGAGTCTTGACACTAGGGGAACAGTCGTTTAGGTGAAGGAGCTGGTGTTAAAAAGAAATGCTGGATTTGAATGGGCTCTGGTACACCCAGCTGGAGTACTTAGTAAACACTTGACTGTGAAACTGAGGCTGTAGAGGACAAGTCTAGATATAAAATGTGGATGACAGAAACATAGTTATAATAATGGTACATTGTAGAGGAAAGGGAATCACTGGGGCCCTTATAAAGAAAGAAGAAAAGGACCAAGAGCAAAAGCTCAGGAAACATGGACAATGGAGAGGAGGGAAGGAGAAAAGAACTAAAAACTGAGAAAAACAAAGGAAAGGATTTGGAAAGCTAAGACATCATGTACTCAGGTTATTCATATTCTCTCATTCCCCTCCCTCCCTCTGCCGCCTTCTTTGGCCTCTCTGCTCCTTTTCTTCCTTCTTCATTCCTCTCCCCCTTTTTCACTCCCTCCCTATCTCTGTCTCTCTCTTTGGATATTTACTACCTCTTTCCAATCTAAATATTGCTTTTATCATGGATAATATTTAGGTTTTTAAATGTAAGTAATATGATTTCTAATACTTTGATATTTTTCACATCAGACTTCACATCAGAGAGCCAATCTCTTGGTTTATAGTGCCAATGACTATTCTTTGATTTATTTCATAAAAAAATCAATTCAAGGCCACTAGAGTGATTCAGTTGGTAAGCGTCTGCCTTCAGCTCAGGTCATGATCCTGGGATCTAGTCCTGGGACCTAGTCCTGAGTTTGGGAGTTTGGCTCCCTGCGCAGTGGGGAGCCTGCTTCTCTGCCTCTTCCTCTGCCCTCTCCCTCAAGTTCCCTCTCTCTCAAATAAGTAAATAAAATCTTTATTAAAAAAAATCAAATTTGAAACTTTAGCATTTCATATCTACTGAAACAATAGTCTATTTCAAGCAACCAGTATGCTCAATGTTTAAATCTCTTGTCCTTGTGTCATATTATCCCTGATGGGGACAAGTATTGGATATCTCCAACCAATCTCTTTTTCTCCTCTTATATCTTGATATCAGAGTGATATTGAAGAAAACTGTTTTTTTATGTAGATTATGATGCTCTAAATATCATCTTGTCACTATGCACTACTTAAAAAATCATTTTGATCAGTTACCTTTCCCCACATAACTTATACATGTTTCATAAATATTTTAAAAATGAGTGTGTACGTGTTTTATGTGGTAGTGGGGTATTTCCTTAAAGTGGACGCTTCATTAAGCAGACAGAGTGATTCTTTGTTTAGCAAGTTTAGGGTGATAATTAAATGTTAAGAAATAATATAAATGTTGAAGAAATCATTACAATAGAACTGTAGGAGCCAAAATTTAATAAACTGTCTAAAAAAAGTATGTCTAGAATATACCACATTTCTGTCTAAAAAAAGTATGTCTAGAATATACCACATTTTGTTTAAAATCATTGTCCTAAGTTTTTTTGTCCAAAATATAAAAATTTGTAACCAAAAGCATTGTGACAGAAATACTGACAACTTTATAAGACATGGATTTGAAGGCAGAATTTAGATTGAGACACCTAATTGGGAAATAATTTTATGAATAAAAATGTTGGGAGTCGGGGTATCCCTGGGTGGCTCAGCGGTTTAGCACCTGCCTTCGGCCCAGGGCGTGATCCTGGAGTCCCGGGATCGAGTCCCGCGTCGGGCTCCTGGCATGGAGCCTGCTTTTCCCTCTGGCTCTGTCTCTGCCTCTCTCTCTGTCTGTTTCTCATGAATAATTTTTTTTTAAGTCTTAAGAAAATAAATAAATAAAACAAAAATGTTGGGAGTAAAGGCATTGGATAAAAATCTTGAAAGTAAAAGTAGATAAGAGACAAATGAGAAAGAGGTTAAAGTGATAAGGGGTAGAACTCAGTCATAGATTAAATCTTATAGTAAAGATTAAAGAATGAAGTGAATGAAATCTCAGATTTCAAGTTATACTGCAAAGCTGTAGTAATCAAAATAGTATGGTACTGGCACAAAACTAGACACATAGATCCATGGAACAGAATAGAGAGCCAAGAAATAAACCCACAATTATATGGCCAATTACTCTAGGGCCACAGAGGCAAGAATATACAATAGGGAGAAGACAGTCTCTTTAACAAATGGTGTGGGGAAAATTGGACAGCCACATGCAAAAGAATAAAACTGAACCACTTTCTTGTATCACACACAAAAATAAACTCAGAATGGATTAAAGATCTAAATGTGAAATCTGAAACTATAAAGGTTCTAGAAGAAAATAGGCAGTAATTTCTTTGACATTGGATGTTGAAACATTTTTCTAGATATGTCTCCTCAGGCATGAGAAACAAAGACAAAATTAAACTATTAAGATTATACTAAAATTCAAAGCATTTGTACAGTGGAGGAAACCATCAACAGTTTGACATGACAACCTACTGAATGAGAAAAGATATATGCAAATGATATATACAATAAGGGGTTAATATCTAAAATGTACAAATAACTTATACAACCCATCAAACTTTCCCCTGACCAAAATCCAATTAAAAATTGTCAGAGGACCGGGCAGCCCGGGTGGCTCAGTGGTTTAGTGCTGCCTTCGGCCCAGGGCCTGATCCTGGAGACCCGGGATCGAGTCCCACGTTGGGCTTCCTGCATGGCGCCTGCTTTTCTCCCTCTGCCTCTCTCTCTGTCTCTCATGAATAAATAAATAAAATCTTTAAAAAAAAAATTGTCAGAGGACCTGAATAGATGTTTTTCCAAATACATACAAATGGCCAAATGACACATGAAAAGATGTTCAATATCACTAATCAGAAAAATGCAAATAAAAACCACCATGCAGTATCACTTCACACTTGTCAGAATGGCTAAAAAAAAAATAACAAGTTTTGATGAGGATGTGGAGAAAAAGCAACACTTGTACACTGTTGGTTGGAATGCAAATTGGTATAGCCCCTGTGAAAAACAGAATGGAAGTTGCTCAAAAAATTAAAAATAGAATTACCATATGGTTATTCTGGTAATTTCACTACTAGGCATTTACCCAAAGAATATAAAAACACTAATTGGAAAAGATATATGCACCCCTATGTTTATTGCAAATTTATTTAAAATAGCCAAGCTATGGAACCAACCCAAGTGTCCATCCACAGATGAATGAAGAAAGAAGTGAGATCCATATATATGATATATGGATATATATAATGAAATATTAGCCACAAAAAAAGAATGATATCTTTTCATTTGGAACAACATGGATGGACTTAGAGTGTATAATGCTAAGTGAAATCAGTCAGAGAAAGACAAATATCCTCTTATTTCACTCATGTGAAATTTAAGAGGCCAAACATCAGAATAAACAAAGGAAAAAGGGAGACAAAAACAGACTCTTACAGAGAACAAGTTGATGGTTGCCAGAGGGGAGGTAGATGAAGTAGGAGGAGTAAAATAGATAAAAGGGGTCAAGAGTACATTTATCTTGATAAACATCAAGTAATGTATAGAATTGTTGAATCATTATATCTTTACACCTCAAACAAATGTAATACTGTATGTTATTTTAAAAAATAATTTAAAAAGAACTCAATAATAAATTAAATTTTACTATGCAGAATGACGAGGAAAGAAAAAAGTTTCACAATATTTAGCCTGAGCAATGAGAAGATTTGTTTAACAAGTGCTACAGGATTGTTGGGGGGGAAATGATTTGGGATGAGTTCCGGTTAAGACAAAATTATTTTGAGCTTGATGGCTGGCCATTTCTGTGACTATTGAGAGTCAGTGCACTTGTCACCATGAGGCTGTAATATATGGGAAATGCTAGGACTGAAGATATGGCTTTAAGTGTCATTCATAGAAAAATGGACATTCAAATCTTAAGAGTGGATGAGATTTCTAAAAGGGTAATTATAAATGATGACAGAATGCTGAGAAATATCATCATTAAAGGAATATGCAGCATGGTATTATAAGAAAACACAGTCTCTGAAATCAGACTGAATAGTGCTCATGTTTGGCTTTAGTATGTGCTATGTGATCTCAGACTGTCTTCATGTTATTCATCCTCAAATCGGGGGTAATATTATCTTCTTCAAAGGATTATGTGGATGTGCATATGTGTGTGTATTTGGGTAGAGAGAGAGAATATAATTTTTTTTGAGAATATAAATTTTTACTCAATGAATATTTCTATTTTGTTGTAGACAACAAATATAAACCAAATAAAAAGTTAAGTCAAAGTGTTGTAAGTGATTAGAAGGTACAGGAAAGATGTAGTTTTTTTAGAAACTAAATGAAGATAGTTTAACAACAGTGGATAGAGGACAGGTTGAAAAATCACTATGAAACATTATTCTTGGTAGAGAAGTGAATAAATCCATCTGTTATAATGATCACAGACTAATAGCATGTCTTTTATGAACTACTTGTACACATATTATCTACTTAAAATGTTAAAAAGCAATTAATGTACAGATATTCAGAGATGTGTTGTTTTCATTAAAAATTCAAATTTTCATTGGACAAGTGATGCATGAATGAGATAAAAAGAAAATAGTGCCAGATGATTGGCCAGGAAAATAAATGCTTTCTCTGAGTATGAATATAGATTTCTCCTCAGCAGCACTGCTGTTGCTTTCCTGTTTTAATTTCTCACATTTTTGTGTGCATGTACAAGCACATCTTAATATGGTTATTATCTTCTTTTATCTGTGTGTGTGTGTTTGTGTGTGTGTGTGTGTGAGCTTGCACACATACCTCTCTCCTTCTCTCCCTTTATTCCCCACGTTTGGTGCCTCATTCCCAAGGCATACATAGTTGTTGTTGTTGTTGTTTTCTTGTCCTCTACCTCCTCTTCTTTCTTCAAATTTCCTAATATTTCATTCCATAATATGCCAAATTTATTTAGCTAATTTTTTATTGATAGGGATTGAGGGTCATATAACTTCTCCTAAACCTCTGTAATATGTATTGAGTCATATAATTAACAGAAAGCTTTCATATTCTAATTGGAATTGTGTAAGAAAATTGCATTTTTTATCCAGCTGTGTCCACAAGCTTAAAGCTGAAGAGATTCTAGAACTATCAGGGCATTTCTGCATTTTCACCCTGTTGAATTCCAATCAAAAAGTAAAGGATTTTTGTAGTATGTGCTAAAACTTTCAAATTCAGGAAAACAACACAGAAGTTGCATTGGGAGACTTATTAGGATAGTTCTGGAGGGGTTTGGCAGTAAAAACAAACAAACAAACAAACAAACAAAACAAAAACCCTGATCTATGGAATCTATGGCTATCAAAACTTGTATCTTTGGCTTAGTAGATAGTGGATACACTTGTATAGTCACATAGGAAGGTACATGTGCAGCCCAGTATATTAAGGCAGATGAAGACCCCGTGAGGTAGATAGTCTGGTCTGGCTTTTTGACTTTTAGTTCCTGTACAAAAAAATTATGACATGCTTATTTCTGATTCCAAAATTAAGGGATCTCAAATATGAGCAAATAATTGCATAAGTCTCTGTCTTCAGCAATTTGAGACAGAGAGGATCACAGGATTAACATATAATAATTTGGATTTATATAAATTACAGATATGGTCTTCAAAATATTGATAATTAGTTGATCTTAGTCTCATCTTTCTACCTTCAGAAGAACAATCTTTTTAATGGGAATTAATAATTACAGATTTGAATTAAGTTGAATGAAGTTAAAAAGAAACTGCAGTGTCAAATGCCCTGCCAAAGAAGAATTACATTTACACAAGCAGAAAGTTCTTTGCACTTCCTACTAAGCTATAATATATCTCTAGTGGTGTTTGTAGATTTACATCATTATGAAAATAGCCACATTCTAGGTCCTCATTTTCCATATAAAAACAATGTTTACTGGGAGTAAATTTCTTTCTGAGATTCAATTTCTGAATATTCACAAGGTGAAAATTGTGTTCACCTCTATTCAAATGGAAATTCTCTGAATTGCAATTGTGTAGCTATTTCATAGACTGAATCTCAAACAAAACATATCACTTTTAAACGATATATTGTAAAAAGACCTTAAGTTTGTGTGAATGTGTGTATGTGATATGTGTCAGTGTTACCTGAAACTATGCGAATGGATAAATACAAACTTAAAACTATATATATATCATATATATATCATATATATATATATATATGATATATATATCATGATGTTTTGAATAATTAAAAATGAGATTATGTCTTCAGTGGGAAATAATACAAAGCAAATTTTTAAATGTTTTTAAAATTTTTATATATAATACTTTCTACCATTGTCTCTGTTGTTTCAGAAGAGCTTCTAAAAACTATAAATATCTGCAAATATGTTAGAATTTTTATTTGCATGTTTCATTTGAGTGTTGCCTAATTGATTTATTTCCCAGTAGGCTTATATTAAATCAAGACTCCTTTTTTTAACAAGGAATACATCCTTAAAGATCCCAATGTATTAAATTATTACTATCATTTATAACATAAACATATTTTAAAAGCCTAAATGTGTACTACAAAGAGAATAGGTAAATAGTGATATATCCATGCTTTGGAATATTCTACAAACGGATGAAAATAATGACATAGATCTATATATGCCAACACAGAAGGGGTAGCTGGTAAATTGATAAATTGTTTCTTTGACTGAGTTTCCTTCTATTTGTATAAATACATTTATATACCTGCAGAACTGTAGCATTATGAAACTATATATAGCAGGTTAATAATTCATTAATGCTATTATGTATGCATTATAGATATTTCTGCATACAATTACATAGTGAAGAGAAATTGTCACCATTTAAAATGTATACATATGTTTACATATATGTAGAAAAAGTTATGAGAGTAATAACTGCTAATCATCAACAGTGGAAATCCTCATAGGTAGGATGGTGGAGAAGGAGGAGGTGAGGTTAATTTTGCTTTTCATTTTGCTTTACATCTTTGTATTATTTGTATTTTTCAACTTAATTTGCATTATTCCATAATATTTTTCTTAAAAATATAACTATAGTTGGAATTCTACTTTGTGAATTGTACATCTCTCTAACTCATGTCCTTTCTCTTTAATGATGTTTCTGCACTGATTTTGAAAAAAAAAAAAAAAATCATAATCCCACCAATTAAAGAAACAAAAAAACAAGAAGAAGCAAAATAAAGAAGTAAGCAAACTAAAAACCAACCCTTCTCTTAAGGACATCACCTTTTATGCAGGCCTTGAAATGAGATAGCATGAACCATGTTTGTCTTCTCCAACTCCTGAAGATGTTTAACTTAATCAACTCCAAACTCTGTGCTGTCCCACAAAGATATTGTTTACATTCCTTCTAAAATACTAGCCTGATTCAGGCTATTAGTATCTTCTAGCTTAAATTATAGTTAGTAGCTTCTACATTGGTTTTCCTGCCTCTAATTTCTTACCCTGGCAGTCACTTCATACACTGTCTTGGCGTTTGCTTCCTAAGGCAAAGATGAAATCATATTTCTATCAAAATATCTGTGAGCTCCCCTGAATAAGCTTCAAACTTCTAGGATAACATCAAGGACCCTTCTTGTCCTGGTACCAGATTGCCTATTAGCATCACTTTAAACTGCAACTTTGCAATCACTCTGAAACGTCCATGAATAGAATATGCTATTTCATACCTCTGGCCTTTTTACTATGTCATTTACTTCTTTTATTCTCCTCATCCTTCAAAGCTCATGACAAATACCACTCTTTCCAGAAAATGGTTTATTTTATCTGACAATGGAACTAAATACTCTTGTTCTCCCAGAACACTATGCTTGATGTATATTAGAGCCCTTATTTTATCTGTATTTACCTTAGTTGATTTTTTATTTGTTTTGCTCCTCACTGAATTAATTTATTACTTGTAATCAGAACCCACCTTCAATTGATTGATGAATTCTCAGATTCCTAATAAAATTGTGTTTAATGAACTTGTTAACCTTGCTTTTTGCCAAATATGTTTAGAATTCCTTTAGCCCTACATTTATCAGGCAACATCGTTGATGAGGTTACTACATATGGGCATGGCTAAACAAATATGTGTCACTTTAATTCTATTAGAAAATAAGTATACATCCTACTTGTTTCAATACATTTGATATGCCATATTTACAACTACTTGTGGATTTGCATCTTTGTCTTATTAATGTTCAAAAGATATGCTATTCAATAAAGGTAGCCAGTACACATGCATCTATTTACATTTATACTTAAATTAATCAAATTAAATGGAATAGAAAATGCCCTTCCACAGTTACACTAGCTATATTTACAAGGCTGCTTCTATATTATAGAAATTTCCATCATCACAGACTTTTTGATTAAGTTACTGCTCCAAAGTTTAAACTCAAAATAGAAATGATCGGGATCCCTGGGTGGCGCAGCGGTTTAGCGCCTGCCTTTGGCCCAGGGCGCGATCCTGGAGAGCCGGGATCGAATCCCACGTCGGGCTCCTGGTGCATGGAGCCTGCTTCTCCCTCTGCCTGTGTCTCTGCCTCTTTCTCTCTCTTTCTCTGTGACTATCATAAATAAATAATAAAAATAAATTAAAAAAAAAACGAAATGATCTAGATGTTCAATTGGTGATAATCTGATACAGGACATGTCATACTTTATTACTGAATCTTGAGCATTGCTTTGACCTAAGTTGTTTATATCTGTACTACTAGCTTACTAGGCAACTGATATAGGGTCTCATATAATTTCTTCAACAGTTCAAAATTTACCCTCAATAACACAGTTGATTGCATATATCCCTTTACACATCTGGGTCACATGGATCACACACATCAGCTACTTTGTGAAAAGGAGGGATGGCCTGTGTATACTTGTGGGATGCATATTAAGCAAAAGTTCCAGCTTCCTCTAACAAAGGTCTGAATACTTTGTTGGCCAATTTAGTGAAGTAATTATTATCAATGAAGGGATCAAGAGAGAATGGATATTTAGGATTCAGAATATAAAAGTCAACTTGTTCTCTCTAGTGTGGAAATGTCTCACCCTTACACAAAGGTCACACACATATCATGTTTTTAAGCCTTTATGTAATGGTATTGACTTTACTCACTGTCCTCTTCCTTCAAGGCTTATTTTGAACTATTTTCTCCCTAGTTTTCTCCACTCTGGTTAAGAAGTCTCTAAGTACAGAAAGAAACGCAAAAAGAAAATTCCTCTACCTGGGATGAGGACTTGCCTCTTTTTGATACAGCGTGTTGGATACTGTGATAATAGCCTTTTTAATGCAGACTAGATACATATTTGGCCATCTAACAAAGAAGTTGGAACTTTGGCATCTGCTTGACAAGCACCACTTTGCTGACTCCATTTTACACTTATAAAAGAACTTGCTGCCCTATTAACTAGATAAGCTATATCTTTCACTTTGAAAAGACACACCCCTGATGCTTTCATGGTGAGAGACTGCCTCACCATATTCCTTCTCTGTTATTAAGGCACTGTAGTTTGGATTTTATAATTTTCAACAGAGATTCATTTAAACAATGGAGTGAACAAAAATTTAACAAAGGATCAAACTGTTATTCCTAGGGACATAATAACCTCTACCAACTGATCTTCCGTAATGGAGGGACTCCTCCGTAGGAAGAAGACTTTCATGTTGACACTTTCTGGATAGAGAGCACTTTGCACATAACAATCAGAGCAGGATTTGATATGAAGAGTAAAAAAAAAGTCTTAGAAAGGTAAATAATTAACTAGTACTGTTAGCTTTTTTTCAAAAGTGGCAGTAAAAACGATGTAGGGGAAGGCAATCTCAAAATTTTAGTCTAATCAACTTCCACAAGAATATTTGAAAAATATTCATCCCACAAAATTAATTTTCACTAATTACATTTACCAATTTTTTTCTCTGTAATTCTCTTTTTACACGAACAGTGTTCCATTTAGCACATCATATGAAATACCAGGTGTACGTAAATTTCTGTTGAATTGCTTTGAGAATAAGATATTCAATGTACATGTATTAATGCTAACACCACAAATGTATCTGTATTAATGCTAACCATCACAACAAAAACCCACAGTTTTTTCTCTACTTAGACATACTGATGAATTCTGTCTTATATTTGCTTTTACATGACTATTCAAATAGATCTATAGTCTGCTTAACTGTAAAACTTCATATTAATCAGGGAACCAAATAAACATGTTCCCTATCATTTTAAACCTCTTTTTTTTCCCTATCTTTTCCCCCCTACTTCATGATTTTGTAAGTTACCATAATATGAAACCTCAAAAGATTTCTCTGGGCTAAGTCTAAAGTTCACTATATTAGGATTGCTGAACGAATGTATTCACATGCATTTTCATGGCTGAATTTTTATTAAGCAAGCTCACTGTTTACTTTTTCCTTGCTTATGTGAAAACTGTTATAGAATTTTTCTGAAAATAACATCATCCAGATAAAAATGTTGAAAATATCCCCAAACACATAAGGCTCATAAAGAGTGAGGGAAGCAAGTGTGCCAGCTAATCTAGTTCACCATTCTCATAAAGGGCAATGGTGGCACTTTAGAGCCAGTACATCTATTCATTTTCATGGTAATAAAACCATTCCTGAAAGTGACTTTGTCCAGAGTAAATGGCTCTGTGTTACAACATGATGTACTTCAGAGGTGAGTTGTCATAGATCACCAAATAATGTGACCATCTTATACCTTAATAAAAAGTTCTCTGTTCATTCAAGTATCTTTTTTGCAAACTGAGACTGTATTACCATATTTCCAAAATTTAGTCCACTGTTTCAGTAGAAAAAATTCTAATGTAAATGCTATCATGGCCAACGAATGGAAAGGGATGCAGAGGAAATAAGGACATGCTTTGTTCTCTCTCTCACACACACAAAGTTAAATTTTGGCATTTAAACAGCAAGAAAAGCTGACTTCCTATAAAAGATAAATTCTAATGTGAAGATTATTGGTTAAAAGTGAAAATTGTGAAAGTGATAGTTATATATTCAGTGGATATTATTTGCTCATTTTAGAAGACATAGTGTTTTAAAATTATATTGAATTATAATAACTTTTAAAATGCATTTATTTCATTAATTACAACACCTTCATTAAGCTGAGTCACTGAAGTACAAAAGGGATTGATTTCGTTTTAACATGTGCTTATAAATGAATTCCTATATGGATCACAAATGTTATGTAGACTAATATTTAACATAAATACATCAAAGAATTGCATTTGCTGATTATAATTACATAGAAGGGTTATGCATTTGTATCCTCAAGCATATTTTATTATAAATCATAACCACCTATACCACCAGAAATGAACGAGAAGGAGTAAATAACTACAAAGGGAAAGACCAGGGAAGAGAGACAGTATGGGAATGGTAGCAGAAATATTTCTAGTTTCTGTATTAAATTTTTAATTCTGTTCTCACTGCTGACTAAAACAATGGAAGTCTGTACTTGCAACCTGAGTTTACTGTTATCCTATCTTAGCTTGGGTTTAAAAAGAAGCAAAGATAAGAAAATCATTCACTGGCATGAGAATGCTTCTGATCAGGTCAATGTTTTACCACATTGTTTCCAATATAGAATTCTCTTTGTTAACTGAAACACAGTGCTAGCTGAGCTCATTATTAATAGGTAGTTCAGAGACTAGGTTAGTAAAGTTCTGCAGAAGGGATTAAGAACACCACTCCTTCTCCTCTTCCATCAGCATATACAGGACAGACCAGCAGAAGGCATTTACTCTATTCCTCAATCATATTTCTCTTGTTTAAATTGTCTGGAGCATAGACTAGTGGCCTATATAGACCCACACTGATAGCTTTTCTCATCTAAACGTGGTTTATGTTACAGAATTAGAAATGATCTTTGTGTTGATTTGGTTCAAATGCTCAAATATTTCAAAATTTCTTAATATAAAGAATTCTTCACAAATGGACACAATAATATTCTCCAATTACATTGAATACTGTAAAAGTGCTTCATATTTTACCTTTGGACAGTCCTGATGATTGTGTAAGTTTAATATATTCATCACTACACATTTTCAAATTGTTTTAGGTTTGCTGTCTGAAACAATACTGCTAAAATACTACTTCTATTTTTTAACATGCCTAACAGTCTTTTAAATATTTAGAGATAATTAAGTTTTGTGGTTCATTATGGTAGCTATGGTTATGCTACCCCACTTGCTTCTTCCCTTTGCATTTCTTTTAAGATTTCCCTTGGAGATCATATGCTAATGCCAGGTGACATAGACCAGGTTTTCTCAACCTCAGCACTACTGACATCCAGGCCAGAAATCACTTTTTGTTGGAGGGTGTCCTGTGTTTGATAGAATGTTTAGCAGTATCCCAGGTACCTATCCACTAGATTCTAATGGAACCCTTCACACATTTGTGACAACCAGATATTTCTCTAATGTCCCCTGACAGGGTGATCAAACACCATTCTTCCCCCATATTCATGCAAAAATAATTCCCTAACAACAAGGAAATTTATGAAGAAGCCTATTTGAGTCAACAACGACTGGTATAGACATCATCAGTTGCCTCCTCAATCATTTCTTTTTCTTTTTTTTTTTTTTTTTCTAAAGAGAAGCCTGATTGTGCTTGTGGTGATGCGAAATGTCAAAAAACAAAACCCTTCCCAATATCCTAGGCAGTGCGGGGAGAGGAGGAGTGGCTACTTGTGCTGCTGTGACAAATGAAAAACAAATATAAGGTCCTGGGTGATACTTGTGGGAAAGCTCTTTAAAAGAAAATAGAATTACCCAGCATAGTTTGTCCTGTGTCCCCGTCTTCTTACTGCCTAGGCTATAGATGAGTGTTAAGTGATATAAGCTGAGGACTAAGCAAAGCTCTAAGAATATTGGAGTGAGAAGATTTCAAGAGTCTTGGTCCTTGACCATGTCCTTCCTCATCCTTGCACCAATTCTGGACTGGCAATTCCAAACATCTTTTCAGGGTTATGAAGGATTAAGAAGGGAAACTTTTTTTTTTTTTAATTTTTGTTTATTTATGATAGTCACACAGAGAGAGAGAGAGAGGCAGAGGGAGAAGCAGGCTCCATGCACCGGGAGCCCGACGTGGGATTCGATCCCGGGTCTCCAGGATCGCGCCCTGGGCCAAAGGCAGGCGCCAAACCGCTGCGCCACCCAGGGATCCCCAGAAGGGAAACTATTTTTTTAACTCACTAGTTTCATTTTATTATTTTTTATAAAAGAATTTAAGTTAACACAATCTCTAACTAATAGCAATAGCTTTGCTTTAGGAAAAAATAAAACAGATGTCTATAATCTAAATATCCCAAGTCTCTTCTCATGTTCAAGCTGTTTTCATATATGCTCCCTTTTTTTTTCTTTACAGGCATTCCAAATTTATTGTGTTTCAACTACAATGAGCAAGGCATCCTACTCGGTCCCAGATATAAACAAAGAGAAAGAACAATATATTCCCATAGAGAGTTTCTCAGGATAGAGAGAACAAAATATAGGACTATTAGTGTTTTCTTATAATCATGCGTAAATTATCAGAATAGAAAAAAATATTAGATAAGACAGGAGATAAACTTCAATAAGAAAGAGGAAAGTAGTAATACAATGTCAATGTTGAATCTTTCAAAATGTACAATAAAGGTAAGAGTGGATATTTCTGAAAAAATTATAATTTTTTATCACTTCACCATTATATATAAGAGGACAGGTAACAAAATCTGAGTTTAGATATCTAAACCCTGTCTATTGGCTCTCCATCTGATTTGCCTTTATCTGTATTTAAAGACCAGCATATTTTCAAATGCTATTAAACTCAATTTTGTGTGTGTGTTTGTTTCATGATATATAATACCTTTCACTCTGAAGACCTTTACTGAGAAACTAAACAAATTGTTTTCCACAGATATACCATTAGGAACAAGCTTTCTGTTAGAGAATCCTCTACCCCACGTGTGGATGTGCTCCTGCCTTCCCTGTGCACCCCTCTGGTGTTAGTGATTGCATTCCTCTCTCGCCTATCAGCAGATTTGCTTCATGAGCATTAGACTGTGTCATTAGTTATGACTCATCAATTGTGGCATAATCATATCAATTTCTGCCCAATGTCTTCTGCCCTCATTTAAATACAAAGTTTTCTTCTATTGCCAAGCTATCAAATATGTTTTATTCACTGAGTCTTGTAATAAAAGGTGAAACAGCACAGTCTGCACTCAGCTAAGAGATTTTTTTTTAAAAAGAAAGGTTGTAACATTCAAATTATTGCATACATTTCTTAAAGGTATCTCTTTATTCTTGAAAAGTCTAACAACTATGCAATCACATAGTTTGTATATGCGTGTATCTGTATATATCTATGTGATTACAATTTATAATCCCAGTGAATATCTTTGAAGGATATAAGGGCATTGTCAATCTATTTTTTTTAACCAATTGGCCAGCGACCTTGGAACTTATACATGATGTAAAGGTCCTGATGATTCTCTCAAGTGGTAATGCCTGAATATCAACCTACTGAAAAAAAAAAAGAATCTCCAACTTTTTGAGCATAAAAATCCAATATACTCAATACTGTCCATGGAATTTCTTTACATGCAATGAAATATAATGACAGATAAACATATATTCTTGGTTTTGTTTATAATTCTCTTTTACTCTTGTCCACTTAAGAACCACCATTTGGATTTATTATGCTTTCTGCTAAATTTTTAAAAGATTTTATTAGTACCATTTCCCCTGATTGTTATTTTAGTGTTGAACTATAATTGCTCAGGGTTCTGTGCTATATACATAAATAGTACATCTCAGGTACCACACAAACCCACAGTAGTGGCAGAAAATAAAAAAAAACAACTGAATACTCTAATTGCCCAAAGAAAGTAAAAAAAAAAAAAAAAAGTCTCTATATAACTTTGACTCCCCCAAAACAACTAATAATACCCTGTTGTTGACCAGAAGTCTTACCAATAATATGAACAGTTGATTAACACATATTTTATGTTATATGCATTATCCACTGTATTCTTATAGTAATATAAGCTAGAGAAAAGAAAATGTTATTAAGAAAATCATAAGGAAGAGAAAATGCATTTAAAGTACTGTACTATGCTTGTCAAAAACAATCTGCATGTAAGTGGGCCCATGCAGTTGAAAGTGCTGTTCAAGGGTTAGCTGTATACCAATTTGAAAAGACAGAAGTACAACTGGGTTGGTTATAAGAGTTTGGTTATAATTTAATATTAAAATTATGTCTTGCTATTTCTCTTTTTTAAGATTTTATTTATTTATTCATGAGAGACAGAGACATAGGCAGAGGGAGAAGCAGACTCCCTGCAGGAAGCCCAATGTGGGACTTGATTGCAGGACTCCAGGATCACTCCCTGAGCTAAAGACAGGTGCTCAACCACTGAGCCACACAGGCATCCCTGTCTTGATATTTCTTATTACAATTACTAATAATTCTCTGATATCTTGGATACATCTCAGAACTTCTATTTCTACATAACAAAAATAGAAAGAATTCAGGAAATTAAAATTGATGAAAATTTACAGTGATGATACACTTTTTTCAAAGAAACAAAACATTATTTGTGATGTCATTCAATGCAACCTTATTTTTGTCTTTTATGGTTCTATAAAATTTTTTCAAGAACGATTCCCTAGGTGTCTTGGTGGATCAGTTGGTTATGTGCCTTGCTATGCTCAGGTCATGATTTCAGGGTCCTGGGATAGAGCCCTGCTTCAAGCTTCCTTCTCAGTAGGGAGTCTGCTTCTCCCTCTCCTTCTCCCTCTTCCTACCCCTGCTCATGTGCTTGCTCTCTCTTAAATAAATAAAATCTTAAAAAAGAAAGTTTCCCTAGTCTACTAGATTAAAATCCTAGCATTCTCATAATTTCAAGTATGTTTTTCTTTTTAAAATTTTACCTTCCTTATTTTTTTGTTCTCGAATTATCTTCTGTAAACAATCATAAACTGACTCTAGATTTAACTCTACACTTGAGAAAAAAATAGGGCTAAAATGATGAACTAAAGGTCACTCCAGAGAGGAGATAGCACTGTTGATTGTCCTTTGCCCCTTGAAGGATTTTCCCATCTATAAGTGTCTACTGAGAAGGTGAGCAGCTAAGCAGAAATGTTGATGCTTTTGTAGTGCTGAGAGGGATAAAAAATATCATTCAGAACTCACAAGGAGGAAGGCCCCTTTTAAACACTAATGTTTCATCTGAAATACCAAACACCTAAAAGCAAGGATAGAAATGAAATACAGTATCTTTCATAAGACCTGCAACCCAACTGCTGATTAGCTTAATTGATACTGGCTTGAAAGTGATCTGGACCGGTACACCTGGGTGGCTCAGCAGTTGAGCATCTGCCTTTGGCCCAGGGCGTGATCCTGGAGTCCCGGGGTCGAGTCCCACGTTGGGCTCCTTGTGTGGTGCCTGCTTCTTCCTCTGCCTGTGTTCTGTATGTGTGTGTCTCTCTCTGTGTCTTTTATAAATAAATAAAATTGAAAAAAAAAAAAAAAAAGAAAGTGATCTGCACCAACCCCTAGACTATCCCCATAAAACAAAACTAATCTGCTATGGAAAAAAAAATAAACCAGATTTTTTTTTTACCTTATCAAACAATCTTTCACAAACAATGAGCATCATTTAAATATGTATGTGCATATAAGAGTATGTATACATGTATATCCAACAAAATAATAAGAGATGAGTTTGACTAAAAAACTAAGAAAATAGGAACAAGTCCAGACCCAATACTTGGGTCATCAGACTTAGACTTAAAGTACTTGTGATTATATATAGAAATTCTAAGCTTAAAATAGCAATCAATATTGAGAAATGAAAAGATAAGCCTAATGGCATTTATATACAGTAACATATGTTTAGAGTTAACCAGAATTAACTAGTAAGTAGAATTCCAGAAGGAAATAAAAGTACAGACAGAATATTCTGAAGTGATGAAAAACATTAAGTCACAGAATCAAGAAGTACCACAGTGAAGCAGGATAAATACAGAGATAATTACATAGCTACTATTGTAAAACTAAGGAAAACTAATGACAAAGAGATTATCTTAAAAGTAGTTCTAGAAAAAGATGTTATTTTCCAAGGAGTGACAACATGATTTAGAAATGAATTCTCAGATGGAAGCCAACTGCCAACTAGATTTCTACACACAATGAAAATATCCTTTAAGAAGGGGGAAAAAAAAGAGACATTTCAGAAAAACAAAAAATGTGGTATTTGTCTACATCAGATATACACTACACTAAAAGAAATAGAAGTATTCTTCAGGCAAAAAAGAAAAATTCTAAGTATAGACATAGAAATTCAGAAACAAGTACCATGTAAGGGAAGGATAAAATATGTGGATAAAGCAAAATGAATATTAACCATATAAATAAAAATGGCATAATGTAAAATGTTAAATAAAAATTAACCAAAAACTACCTTATAAAATACACCAGAAGTATTCTAGATCTTTATAGTTTAAAAAAAGAGATTAAAATTTAACTTTATATTAGACATTAGTAAGTAAAGAAGTCATGTATAATATCTAGGGTAAAATCAAAAGCTATTAAACCAATAAGATAATAAAAAGGCAAATGGAAGAATAAAAATGCTTAATCAAAAAGAAGATAAGGGGCGCCTGGCTGGCTCAGTCAGTAGAGCATGCAACTCTTGATCTGGGGATTGTGAGCTTGAGTCTCATGTTGGAAATTGCTTAAATAGAGGGAAAAAAAAGGAAATTAAGAAAGGAGAATAAAAAGAACATATAACAGATTAGTAAAATAGCAAAGAAGTAGACTAAAATCTAAGTATCTTTAGCTTAATGTAAATGATTTTAATACTCCAATTAAGGGAAATTTCCAAAACTACTTTTAAAAATATTTAAATTCATAAAAATATATATATTTAAATACTTTTATTTAAATACTTTTTAAAATACTTTCTAACAAAACGTGAGTAGACAAAAAGTCTGGTGGGGGAAAGATTTAAAAATTCTCTATCATCCTAACATAACCAAGGAAAACTGAAAGTAGTTATACTAATAAAAGAAAAATAAATAAATTTTATGGAAAGAATGAATACTAAGGGTAAAGAAATATTTTTCATGATGATAAAGGAGCAGCATACCAAGAAGATACGGAACTTAAAAAATTGTATGCATGTAACAGTGGGAGAAATATATGAATGCATTATCATATTAGAAATTTTATCTACTTCTTTTATTAACTATTGGACGAAATAAAAAATTATCAGTAAGAGTTTATTTTTTTAAAGATTTTATTTATTTATTTATTCATGAGAGACACAGAGAGAGGCAGAGACATAGGTAGAGGGAGAAGCAGGCTCCATACAGGGAGCCTGATGTGGAACTTGATCCCGGAACTCCAGGATCAAGTCCTGAGCCGAAGGTAGGAGCTCAACCTCTGAGCCACCAAGGCGTCCCTCAGTAAGAGTTTACATTTACCTATCTCTATTAAAACTTTGACATAATTAACATATATAGAACATTGTATTTGATCATTGCAAAATGCATTCTTTGATGTGCACATTTAATATTTATTCAAACGCACCATACGTTGTCCCATAAAGCAAGTCTTGACAAATTTTAAAGGATTGAAATAATATATTTTCTGACACCAGTTAAATTAAGCTAGAAATCAATTATAAATAACAACATAAAAATCTCCCAATATATTAAAGTCAGGCAGTCTAAAATGATCTATAAGTTACAAAATAAATCTCAATGAAAATTAACCAAAAAAGAAAACATTTTTAAATGAATGGGAATGAAAATGTGACATATTGAAACTCAAGAAAATTTATAATCTTAATGGTATATATTAAAAAGGAACAAGGATATAAATAAATAAATAAATAATTTTTAAAAAGGAACAAGGAAGGTGAAATTCAATTATCTAAATAGTTAAATCAACAGTTGAAAACAAAATAAGCCCAAAACTCTTAAAGAAGATAGAAACCAAAGAGTAAATCAAGTCCAATGAAAATAGAAGCCATTTAAAAATTAATAGCAGAAATAGATAATGAAACATAAAATCAAGGAATTTTTTTAAAGTCGTTCCCTTACAAAGAAAAATAAAATTATGAATCTTCTGCAAAACTTGGGGGTGGGGTGTGGAGGGAGCAGAATGCCAGAAGAATGTGCAGTAATTTTAAAACATAGTATGACTACAGATCCTACAGAATTAAAGAACTGATAAGTTATGAGATGCTTTATGTTAACAGGTGTTAACAATTTAAATTAAATGGAAAAAATTCTTGAAAATTACCATTTACCAAAACTGACATTGGAAGATATGAAAATTAAAGTATTCCTATCCTTATAAAAATAATTAATGCATAATAAATAATTTTGTCATACATAGGCAAAAACTCAAGGTCCACATGCTTTAATAGGAAATTCTTCAAAACACTTAAGAAAGCCATAAAGCCAATCTGACACACATATTTCCAGAGATAAAAAGGAAATATTTCACAGTTTGTTTTCTGAATCTAGCAAAACTTTAATATGGAAACCTGAGAACATTACAAGAAAGACAATTATGAACAGTTCCTCTTATGAATATAGATGGAAAAATTCTAAATTAAATATTATACATTTAATCCAGGGACATATAAACCATCAACATTATTACACTCTCTAGGAATAAATGTGTTCATCACCTTAATACTATAAAGGAGAAAAAATCATATGAAATTCTCCATAATTAAGTAACACTTAATATATTCCAAAGTTAATTCATGATAAAAACTATTACCAAACTATAAATGGGAAGACACCATCCCTAATTTATTAAAAGCTATCTCCAAAATGGCCGTAGCAAATATCTTTTGTAATGGTGACCTATTGGACATTTCTCTCCTGATATTGAGAACATAAAAATTACACCCTCTGTCATCAATTTTGTTCAACATTATACTTGACAGTATAGGATGTGAAAAAGGCAAAAAGGGAAAAAAGATGTAAGAACTTAAAAGGAATAAATGGTTCTCATTTTTCATAGAAAATCTTAAATACTAAAAAAAAAAAAAAAGAAAATCTTAAATACTTTACAAACTTTTGATATATGAATAAATTTACAAAGTAGTTAGCTATAAGATAATATGGGAAATCAATTGCATTTCCATTTACCAGAAAAAGAGGCTTATAAAAATAAAGTTTGAAAATATTAGGCTACTAAAAATAAAATCAGAAATATCAATTATCCAGGAATTAATGTATTATAGAGTACAAGACCTCAAAATAGAAACCTAGAAAACATTATGTAGCTATTTTTGAAATTCAGAATATTATTACCCAGAAAAGGTAGAAGCAAATTATCCTGGGAAGGAGTTGAGAGGGATTCTGGATTTCTAGGCATATTTAATTTCCTGGGTTAGGTGGTTTTACTTATGTTTATTGTAAAAATCTAGTCTACTTTTTATTTTGTGATATTCATTGAAATGCTTATTATATGGTATCCATTAAGGTATAGATTGTGTGAATTTTTCTATGCACATGAAACATCAAAAAATTATTAAAAATAAATTAAGAAATAACAACAAATTTTATTAAGATATTTTATGATTTGTTACATCTTATATCTCTTGGCATGCCATCTATATTTTATTTTATTTTTTTTAAGGATTTTATTTATTTATTCCTGAGAGACAGAGAGAGAGAGAGAGAGAGAGAGGCAGAGACACAGGCAGAGGGAGAAGCAGGCTCCATGCAGGGAGCCCGACGTGAGACTCAATCCTGGGTCTTCAGGATCATGTCCCAGGCCGGAGGCGGCACTAAACTGCTGAGCCACCTGGGCTGCCCTATATTTGATTTTTTTATTTGCATACTTTCTTTAATAATATTTTGGTATATGTTTTGTATAAAACCAATTGAGGCTGAATGTGTCTGAGAATACAGTCAACATTCAAGAGCATTTTAGGTGTATATAAAATTCTACATCAGAATACTTCAATAATATCACATTATGTTATTGCATCCAGGTTGCAAGTATTAAAATTTTATATAAAGCTCATTTTCAGTCCTCTGTAGGTGATAAACTCTTGTTCCTTTGTAGTAAGAATTTCGTTTCGACTTAACCTGACATAGATACAGGAGACACATTCTCTTCAAGAGCATATAGGATGCTTTACAAAATAAAATGACCATATGCTGGACATACAGCAAATGTAAATGAATTTCGAGGTATTTAAATTATTCAGATATGTTCACTGGCCAAAATATCTGAAGAAAAGCATCTTATTTTATTTCTTTGTTACAAATTCTGCAGGTAGATGTAGACTATCCTGTTCTTTGTGATGTCAGGTAGTATTACATTGGTCTAGCTCTTCTTTTCTGTTCTCTGTATAATAGCACTTACAGGGTTTTTTGTTTGTTTTTTATTATTATTGTTTGTTTTTTGGTGTAAGCCTATCATTTTCCTTAGGTTTTAAAGTTTACTTGTTTCTGATTGACACTTATCAAGCTAATATATTTAATGATTATATCCGTCTCTGATCATTTCCCCAAACTTAGGTTAAAATTTTTCAAAGTTGACATTGGTAGTTAATTTCTTCCAGTGGTTACATTTACTCTGTCTTAAAGTGCAGTCATTTGGCAATTCAGGAATAAAATAATAAGATTTGAAGGAGACACGGACTACAGAAATGTAGACAAGCATGATAATTATCAATAGAATGCTTCTTTTACAACTGGGTTCATTAGATAAGAGTTAGGAAAGGAGCAATGGAAAAAGGAAAAATTAAAAGAAAATGGATGCAATCTTCAGTGTGACACTGGATTTCAAAACCACAGAGCATATCACTTAGGATAATGGAAAAGTGAAGAAGAAATTAACTTGGGTTGGTGAAATGAATTTACAATGAAGATGGAAAGACAGAGCCCTAGGGAATGTCCCCCAGACACAGATTAGAGAAATAAAATGAGCCAGTGAAGAGAACACAATAAAAACTTCAAAAAAATAGAAACAAAACTGGAAAGCTGCAAGGTCACAGACGACAAAAAAGGTTTCAATGAGTGTTGACTATAGGGCATAAATTAATACTTAAGAATGTGTTGAAAAATGATTTTGCATGATACTACTTATTTTCCAGTTTACTGACTATTTTCGACCAAAGAAAAAATTGCCATATTTTGGTAAATACGTTCTAATTCTATCTTATGTTTTGTTTTTGGTTTTGTGTGTGTGTTTTAATCTCAGTGAGATAGTTATAATATTTTTCAAATCACCTCCCATTATTTTCTGGCTACTCAGATTATATTTAAAGTCAAACCTCTTTTCATTGAGTTCCATGTATGTCATCTAATAATTACTAGAGGCATCCATGCAACTATTGATAGCCCTGTTATAAATGACCTCTATAGAAAGTTTGCTAGAGTACATTCATGGATGTTATTTATTTCTGTTACTACATTACACCTCTGAAATTATATACCAAGACAGAGTTCTGTATACATAAATAAGAAAGCAATATATTGGTATTAGTATTAAAAGGAAATTGAAGAAATAAATATATACCTAAAATTATTTTTTACTGGAACAGGAGAATTAAAAGATATACAAAATTTAAAGAAATCCTTGATTACATATTATTAGAAGACTGAGAAGAAAAAGTATTTGAAAAATGGACTCACAATTTTGACCTAGGTTATATTATTAGATTGGGAAAAGGTCAATTATCAATTAAAAAAATAAGTGAATTTTTGATAATTAAAATGAGGTACTACAAAAAAGGGAAAAAAAAGCAGAGAAAATATAGGTCATAAATGAAAATTATATGATTGAAAGTAAAATGAAACTTGGATGTTGATTCTAGGTAATTGGGATAGAATTAAATTACTTAGAGAATAGGATGCAAAGATGAATAGGTAAAAAAGGAACAAATAACTAACCTACATTTTAATATCATATGGAAGAGACAGGAAAGAAGAAAAATAAATATTTGTATAAGACCTCTTTCCAGGCCAGGTAAAGAGAAAACAAGAGAAACTTTTGTCAGGTGGTTGCTCTTTTGTTTTGGTCTCACTGCTCAAAAAGAACTATAAAATATTTGCACAAGAAATTGCACAAGTCACTTAACGTAAAAATTCAGCTTATAGCTATTGATGGGTTTTATTTACAGAAAAAAAGAAGTTTAGAGTAATATAAAGTTCATCCAAATTAATTTGTTGGTAAAATGCCAAAGAAGTAGACCAGATTTTGATAATTTCAATAAATTGCTTCAGGAAGACAATTTTTTTATTTAGGAAAATAAAAGATAAAGGAACTAAATAGTGACATGTGAAATAAAACAGAATTGCATGTGAACAAGTATAAAGAGGAAATAAATGAATTCATCCAGCAAGTGGGGAGGGAGGCAATTTGATAGAGATATTTGACAAAAACTGGTAAGACGTGGAATGGGAAAGAGAAAATTCAGGTTAGAGAGAAATCTAAAACAAAACAAAACAAAAATCAGATTTATAAAAAGTAAGAAAAATATGGAAGGAATAATACTACAACTGTAAGAAAAATATGGAAGGAATATTACTACAACTGAAAACCAAAACTCAAATGATAAAATAAACAATCATTTTTCAAAATGTACGTATATATGTTTTCACCAACTCTGTGGAGGAATATTTTAGGATATTTGAATTTTTTAGCACAGGGAATTAGTAGGAAGCAAACTCATGACAAAATACATAATTACATATTTCTGCCTATTTGGTTTGAATTACATATAGAAATTAATAAAATGATTGCATAGGTTCCATTCCCATGTTTTCTACTGTACCATAACAAATTACCACAAATTTAGTGACTTAAAATAATATCCAATTATTATCTCACAGTTTTGTAGATCAGAAGTCCAGGCAGGTCCTACTGAATTCTTTACTTGGGAACTCACAAGGCCAAATTCAAGGTATCTGTAACGCTGGTACTTATCTGGAAGCTCTGGGGAGAAAGTCACTTTTAAGCTCATTCAGGTTCCTGGAAGTATTCAGTTCCTTATGGTTGTAACCTTGATGATTTCATTTCTTTTCCGATTGTTAGCAGGGGATCAGTCTCAGTTGCTACAGGACACTCCCTGATCCTTGCATGAAGTCGTTTCTGTCTTTAAAACAGCATCTATGCACTAAATTTGAAGCATTATGCTTCTAAATCTCTGTGACTATTCCTACTGCAAGGCAGAGAAAACTCTGCTTTTAAAGAATCCATGTGATTAGGTTAGGCCTGCCCTGCTTAATTCTCCAAGACACAACTTAAGATGGTGTATCTAATAAATGAACTGTGATTTATGAAGGTACTTTTATAATTGTACCTAAATTATCAGCCCATGATAGCTCTTTCACTCTGAGAGATTCTGTCTTGCTAGGAACAACAGTTATTGAAAGGAAATAATAGACAAAGCAAATTACTGGTGGTTGTCTCTAGCAAACAGGAAAATAAAGAATAAAGTTCTCTCTTTGAACAATACCTGGTGCCAGAACTTGATGATGATCTTTGACTCTCTAAGTCTGAATGTTTAAACTCATATATGCTGACATTTTGTTTTATTTGGCTCTGATCTTACAAAACAGTTTTGAAAGCTTAGAAAAACACATCTATTTTAGAACAGTGAAAATAACAGCTTCCTCAGTAGAATATATTTCCCCATTTCTATTTGGAAAAGGATAGTTTCAACTAGGGAAGATCAGTAATAGAGCTAGAGTTTTAAGTCTGTTAAATATGAATAAGGAGATTGAAAAGATAAAAAATAACCATGCTATATAAATTTCAAAGAAATTAGTTTTCTCTTCCCTTCTAATTACTGCTCCTCCACTAGCTGTTCATTGGTTTCTCTTTCTCTGCCTGTTCATGAAATATAGAACTCCTTCAAATGTATTTCCTTTATCCACTGGATAATCTTATTACTATTCTCTTAGAAGTGATTCCTCACATCCTGAGTATTCTTTTGAGGCCTCTACCTAAATGACCATCTATTCCAGTTCAGCCTCAAAATAATGGAAAATCCTACCATTTACAACCTAGAAGACATGCTAAGTGAAATACATTAGTCACACAAGGACAAATACTTCATGATTCAACTTAGATGAGGTATCAAAAATAGTTAAACTTACAGAAGCAGAAAATACAAAGGTGGCTGCCAGGCAATGGGGGCGTGGGGAATGAGAAGTTATGCAACAGGTACAAAGTTATCGTTATACAAAATGAGTAAGATCTGTGCTATACAACATAGTGCCTCTAGTTAATGTTGCATGGTGCACTTCAAATCTTGTTAAAAAGTTAAGTCTCAGTTCAGGGTTCTTAGCATAAAAAACAAACAAACAAACAAACAAAAGGAGACATAGCAAACTTTTGGAAGTAATGGGTATGTTTATTATTTTGAATGTGGTATTATGAGTATATGCATATGCCCAAACTCATCAGTTTTATTCATTAGATATGTGCAGTGTTTTATATATCACTTATGCCTTAATAATGTCTTAAAAATTAAAATAAAAGACACTTTCAAATAAAAAATAAAAGGTTCTTTTGGTGGCAAATAACATAACTGAGAAAAAAAATTGATTTCTATAATGAAGCCCAGGGGTGATCTTGTTTCAGGTAAAGGTGATGTCAGAGTCCAAAAGAAGTAATCAGAATTCAGCTTATTTTTGTCATCTATCCTTCCATGTAGTTGGACTCATTTTCACAGAAACACTTCCCTCGAGTACAAGACCATATAATATCTCACTTCGAATTTAGTGCTAAGAAAAGCTTTCCATCCTTACAATTAAAAAAGTAAAATCCTACACCAGATTATCTTTAGACCAAATTGGGTTCTAGCATTGGATGTTCTATTTCAAAGAGCACAATCAAATAGATAAACAGTACTTTGTGCCCCACTTCAGAGGAAGGCTGGGGTACACTTTGAGTGCTTTGACTGTGAAGTGGAAGAATTTGAGGTATATAGACTAGGATTTCTTTGATATAACCTGCTGTAGAAATATTCTGAGCTCTAATAGCCCACTACTTCTTGGCTGGACTATGATTGAATCAAAGTAATTAATAAAGCATACTATCAGTATTATTTTAATTGTTCTACTCCTTGCATTACTGTTTGGAAGTACAATGGTCTGAAATAAGATATCTGGTGTAAATAGACCTACATTCATATTAATTTGTTTTCTGTGCCCATTTTATCTCCTGGAAGTTTCCAGATAGCTATGGTGAGGCCTAGAATAGATTGAACTGGCCCTAACTTGTCTACAGATTATAGGACATTCATTTAGGAAGGAATACTCTCTACCCATTGGTTTCATCTTGTCCTTCTCTAGCCCTTACTATTATTTTCCCCTTCATCTCCAGTCATAAGAGAGTTATATTTTGCCCTTTCTAGATTTATACATGCTTCATGCTTAGTGAGTGAATGACTGAAATGAATGATATTTCCGGAAGTAATTACTCATTTGATGTTTCCTTTGTAACTTCAGATTATTTTATAACTTTATAGTGAAAAGCATTTCTTTCACCCTAAGTGCAAATTAAGTGCAATTTCATCATAAAAACTTATCACTTTCCCAAAGAAATGTTTTCCAGTTTTTTTCATGTATATTCATCATGTTTTATATGATTCTACCTTGATTTTTTTTTGCTTTTTTGCTTTTTCTTTATCCTTCCCCAATGAGTAAAATGCACACGTGTCATTTCTTTATCCCTGTAGCACCTAACAGTTATTGCTCAAAAAATGTTATTTGATGAATAAAATAGTTGCATAATTTAGTGTTGTTCATGTATTATTTCCTACATATATGGGGCTGTCTTGCTCCCTAACTGTTCTTAGTTGGAAGCCATTAAAAGGTATAGAACTGCATTTATTGTATAGATCCAAGCATTCAATAGACACAAATAAGTACTCTTTCACTTCCTACTTATTAGAATCCTGATCTACAAATTATCCAAATTTATATAGGTCTTAATGTTACTGGAAAATATTTGTGTGTGTGTGTATGTGTGTGTTTTAAATTAACATACAGTGTTATATTAGTTTCAGGTATAGTGATTCAACAAATGTATATGTTCCTCAGGGCTCATCACAATAATGTACTCTTAATTCTGTTCACCTGTTTCAACTATTCCCCCACCCATCTCCTCTGTGATAACCATCAGTTTCTTCTCTATATTTAAGAGTCTCTTTGTCTTTCTTCTTTGTTTCTTAAATTCCCCAGATGAATGAAATCATATGATAGTTATCTTTCTCTGACTGATACTTCATTTAGCATTATACCCTCTAGATCCATGCACATTGTTACAAATGGCAAGATTTCACTATTTTTATGGCTGAGTAATATTCCATTGTCTGTGTGGTGTGTGTGTGTGTGTGATATATCTTGTGTTTTAACAATGTATATATTATATATTCAATATGTAAATATTAACACACTACTGTACAATGGGCCAAATAAGGAATCAAATGGCAAATCAAAACATGCCTCAAAACAAAAGAAAAAGAAACACAATATTCTAAAATATATATGGTGCAGCAAAAGTATATGTTAAGGGTGAAATTTATGTTGTAAATGCTTGTATTAAGAAAAATGTTCAAATAAATAACAACATTATACCACAAGGAACTAGAAAAAGAAGAAACTTAGCTGAAATCTAGGAGAGGAGGGAAATAACAAAGAAAAATCAGAAATAAAATAGAGATCCAAATAAACAATAGCATAATATTGAAAGTAATGACCAGTTTTTTCCAAAAGCATAAATGAAATCAGCAATGCTTTAACTACATTAAGAAAAAAAGGGATCCCTGGGTGGCGTAGTGGTTTGGCGCCTGCCTTTGGCCCAGGGCGCGATCCTGGAGACCCGGGATCAAATCCCACATCGGGCTTCCAGTGCATGGAGCCTGCTTCTCCCTCTGCCTATGTCTCTGCCTCTCTCTCTTTCTCTCTCTGTGACTATCATAAATAAATAAAAATTAAAAAAAATTTAAGAAAAAAAAAAAAAAGAGAGAGGACTCAAAAACCAAAATGAGAAATGGAAGAGAAAACATATAACAGATAATCACAGAAATAGTGTGATAACATGTTACTATAAACAATTATATACTAACAAATCAGACAATTTAAATTTAAAAAAGATAATTTCTAAAAACACACACATTCCCAAGATTGAATCATGAATACTGAACCCCCAAAATAGGAAATATTCTTAGACCAATATTAAGAATGAAAGTTAAATTAGGAATCAAAAATCTCCCAGCACAGAATAGCCCAAGACTAAATGATTTCATTGGTGAATTCTACCATTTAAAAAAAATAACAATCTTTATCAAAATCTTATAAATAATGAAATATAGGGAACAAACACATTCAAAATCATTCTACGAGGTCAGTATCACTCTGATACCAAAGCAGAATAAAAACAGTATAAGAACAAAAAAGTCGGGGCAGCCCAGGTGACCCAGCAGTTTAGCGCCACCTTCAGCCCAGGGCGTGATCCTGGAGTCCTGGGATCGAGTCCCACATCAGGCTCCCTGCATGGAGCCTGCCTCTCATGAATAAATAAATAAAATCTTTAAAAAAAATAATAAAAATGTCCAGTTTGTCCAATAAATATTGCTACCCTGGCTTTCTTTTGACATTCATCTGCATGATAAATATTTCTCCACCCTCTCATTTTCAATCTGCACATGACTTTAGTTCTAAACATGTCTCTTGTAGGCAGCATATAGATAGGTCTTGTATTTTTAGCATTCTGACACCCTCTGACTTTTACTGGAGCATTTAGTCCATACACATTCAAAGTAATTTTTGATAGATATGTATTTATTGTCATTTAATTCATTGTTTTGTCATTGTTTCTGGCGATTTTCTCTGATCCTTTCTTGTCATTGTCACTTTTGATATCTCCTTTGCTCAAAGAGTCCCCTTTCATATTTCTTGCTATGCTGGTTTAGTGGTCACAAACTCCTTTAGTTTTTGTTTGGGAAACTCTCTTTTTTTTTTTTTTTTTTTTAAGATTTTATTTATTTATTCCTGAGAGACACACAGAGAGAGGCAAAGACACAGGCAGAGGGAGAAGCAGGCTCCATGCAGGGAGCCCAATGTGGGACTCCATCCTGGGACTCCAGGATGATGTCCTGAGCCAAAGGCAGAGGCTTAACTGCTGAGCCACCCAGGTGTTCCTGTTTTGGAAACTCTTTATCTCTTCTTCTGTTCTTAATGATAGCCTTGCTGGATAGAATATTTTTGCCTGCAAATTTTTCCCATTTAGCATTTTGAATATATCCATGCCACACTCTTCTAGCTTGACAAATTTCTGTTAAGAAATCTCCAGCTAGCCTTATGGATTTTCCTTTGTAAATTAGGGACTTCTTTTGTCCTGCAACTTTTAAGACTTTTTCTTTATCACTATATTTTGCAAATTTAGAATATATCTTGGTGTTGACCTACTTTTGTTGATTTTGATGGAAGTTTTCTGTGCCCCCTGGATCTGGCTATCTATTTCTTTCTCCAGATTAGGGAAGTTTTCTGCTACTATTTCTCAAAATAAAATTTCTTCCCTTTTTTTTTTCTTCTTCTTACATTGATGGAGTCACTGAGTTACTTCAGTCTATCCCTGTGTTGCATAATTTTTCTTTCTTTTGTCCAGCCTCATTATTTTACATTGTCTTTTAGGTCATTAATTTGTTCCTCTGCTTCTTCAAGCCTGCTGTTCATCAAACCTGTTTTCAACCTCAGTTATTTAATTCTTCATCTCTGCTTGACTCTTCTTTAACTCCTTTCTCTCTCTAGTAAGGGTCTCCCTGAGGTCTTCTATTCTTTTCTCAAGCCTAGTGATTATCCTTATGATTTCTGCTTTAAATTCTCCATCAGGCATGTTACTTATATTTGTTTCACTTAGATCTCAGGCCATGGCCTTATCTTGTTCTTTCAACCTGGGTAAATTCCTCTCTCTTGGCATTTTGTCTATGTCTCTGCTTTCTTCTCTGTGTTAGAAGAGTCAGTTATATTTCCTGTTTCTGAAAGCACTGGCTTGATGAAAAAAGGTCATGGAATGCCCAGGGCCTGGCACTTCAGGGAATGTCTCTGGTGTGTGCTGTGTGTGTTCTGCTGTTGTGTTTTGACTGCTCTGTGCTTCAGGTCAGCTGTCTGCAGAGGCTCTCCTTCTTGCTATGGATAGTGTTTTGTCCCTGGCCTGAATTTGGTAACTTTCAACTAGGTGTGCTCTAGTATGCTTGTGAAATGAGACCTAAAATAAATAAATAAATAAATAAATTTAAAAATTTTTTAAAATAAAAATAAATTAAAAAAAAAGAAAAAGAAATGAGATCTGACACAAACTCCATCAGAACTGAAGCCCTACAGAACTCTCTGGTGGGTAGAGGTGATGTAGGAAGGGGTTTGTGCTGATCTTCTGGGGGATGGGCCCACATTGCTGGGACAGGGAATCTTCACGGAGAAAATAGTCCCCCCAGAGTAACAGTGGAGCTTGATGTAAGCAAGTTAGGCAGCCAGTGTCTGTGCTGAGCTGCCTTCAGCAGATGGCTCTATGTTTATGCTAAGGGGAAGGATGGAAAATTGTACTGGCCAAGTCCCTTGTCCCTGGAGGGTCATCTCTGTGAACACTTTCTCTCAGGGACATGCTCCAAGAAGAGCTTGTCTCCCCTTGGAGGGTCTCCACTGTGTGCCCCAGGCCTTCTTCAGATTGCTGTTTCCAAGCTGTCTGCCCCCTGGTTGTTTGCCTGCCTTCTTTCCCAGAGTAGGGCAATGCCCCACCCCCTCCCTAATCCAGCCAAGCCCGCTACTCTTTAAAACTCCAGGCTTTAGGGGATCCCTGGGTGGCGCAGAGGTTTAGCGCCTGCCTTTGGCCCAGGGCGCGATCCTGGAGACCCAGGATCGAATCCCACGTCAGGCTCCCGGTGCATGGAGCCTGCTTCTACCTCTGCCTATGTCTCTGCCTCTCTCTCTCTGTGACTATCATAAATAAATAAAAATTAAAAAAATAAAAATAAAAAAATAATAAAACTCCAGGCTTTAAACACCATTGGTTGGGCAGCCCGGGTGGCGCAGTGGTTTAGCGCCGCCTGCAGCCCTGGGGCGTGATCCTGGAGACCCTGGATCGAGTACCATGTCGGGCTCCCTGCATGGTGCCGGCTTCTCTCTCTGCCTGTGTCTGCGCCTCTCTCTCTCTCTATGAAGAAATAAATAAAGTCTTTAAAAAAATAAATAAATAAACACCACTGGTTGCAAGGACTCACAAAATTCAGCCCTTCTCTCTTTCTCTCTCTTTCTTTCTTTCTTTCTTTCTTTCTTTCTTTCTTTCTTTCTTTCTTCTTTCTTTCTTTCTTTTTATTTTTATTTTTTGTTTATTTATGCATGAGAGAGAGAGAGAGAGGGGAAGAGGCAGAGACACAGGCAGAAGCAGGCTCCCCACAAGACGCCGACCCAATCCCAGACCCCCTGATCATGCAGTGAGCCAAAGGCAGATGCCCAACCACTGAGCCACCCAAGGGTCCCCCCATGTGGCTGACTTTTAACATCTAGAAACCTCAGCCTCTGGTGAAATGTCAGTAGGAACCAAGGGCACACGGTCTATTGTACCAGAATTCTTTAGATTGACAAATGTATGAATACATGCCATAGTTTTTAGAAACATTCTGTGTGTGTGTGTGTGTGTGTGTTTATAATACAATTTTTAAGAAAGCACTAAACATGTTTACTAATGCACCCAAGTATCTGCAGTTTTCCTGAATAAGACAAAGGACAAAAAGAAAAAAAAGGAGGGGGATGGAAAAAAAGGGGGGGGGGAGGGAGGAAAACACAATGAAACAAAACAAAAAAACACCTTCAGTGTCTTAGTGACTCATACTTTAGCATTTTACCTTATGTTGAAAAGACATCAGTATCCGATGAATTCAACCCAATTTATCAATTAACCTTGCACAACTTCAAAGTTTCCAGTCATCAAAGATTTTGGAGGCTATTGTAAAGGTTTACCTATAAACCATTTTTTAACTTTTACCTATTTGCAATCAACAATGAAAATTATACGAGACAGACAAAATTGGCCATTTTAAGTAGACCATTCATTCTCTTACACCATACACAAAGATAAACTCAAAATGGATGAAAGATCTAAATGTGAGGGGATCCCTGGGTGGCGCAGCGGTTTGGCGCCTGCCTTTGGCCCGGGGCGCGATCCTGGAGACCCGGGATCGAATCCCACATCGGGCTCCCGGTGCATGGAGCCTGCTTCTCCCTCTGCTTGTCTCTCTTTCTCTCCCTCTCTCTGTGACTATCATAAATAAATAAAAAAAATATATAAAAAAAAATTAAAAAAAAAAAAAGATCTAAATGTGAGACAAGAAACCCATCAAAATCCTAGAAGAGAACACAGAAAACACCTTTTTTGAACTTGGCCACAGCAACTTCTTGCAAGATACATCTATGAAGGCAAGGGAAACAAAAGCAAAAATGAATTATTGAGACTTAATCAAAAATAAACGCTTCTGCACAGCAAATGAAACAGTCAACAAAACTAAAAGACAACCTACAGAATGGGAGAAGATATTTGCAAATGACGTATCAGATTAAGGGCTAGTTTCCAAGATCTATAAAGAACTTGTTAAACTCCACACCCAAGAAACAAACAATCCAATCATGAAATGGGCAAAAGACATGAACAGAAATTTTACAGAGGAAGACATAGACATGGCCAACAAACACATGGAAAATGCTCCGCATCACTTGCCATCAGGGAAATACAAATCAAAACCACAATGAGATACCACCTCACACCAGTGAGAATGGGGAAAATTAACAAGGCAGGAAACCACAAATGTTGGAGAGGATGTGGAGAAAGGGGAACCCTCTTGCACTGTTGGTGGGAATGAGAACTGGTGCAGCCACTCAGGTTCCTCAAAGAGTTAAAAATAGAACTGCCCTATGACCCAGCAATTGCACTGCTGGGGATTTACCCCAAAGATACAGATGTTTATATCAGCAATGTCAGGACACCTGCACCCCGATGTTTCTAGCAGCAATGTCCACAATAGCCAAACTGTGGAAGGAGCCTCGGTGTCCATCGAAAGATGAATGGATAAAGAAGATGTGGTCTATATGTACAATGGAATATTACTCAGCTATTAGATATGACAAATACCCACCATTTGCCTTCTCACTTTCAAAGCCAATGGCTTTGGGAGGTGTTTTCCTTGTGTATTTCCCTGTGTGCTCCTCCCCCTCTCATCCTCTTCTGCAACCACAACTCACTCATCTTCATAGCACCTACAATCTGTTTCTTCCCAATCACATCTCTGCCCTTCCTACCTTCTTCAGTGTGGCCTCTTCTCTCCCTTTAGTTGTGCAGTTTGTTCTGTCAGCCTTCGGGTCAATTTCTGGGGTATTTAGGATAATTTGATAGCTATCTAGTTGTGTTCATGGGATGAGATGAGCCTAGGGTCCTCCTATTCCACTACCATCTTCCCACAATCCTAAATCTGGAAAATACCTTTTCCCTATAACTTAGGATATAAGTTTATACACCTGAAGTACCTTAAGCCCTGCTGAACAACAATAGTATATATCTTCAAGTATAATTTTTTCCAGATAGTATTTAGAAATAAGTGATTGTATTTTCACATAAAATAAGCCAATTCCCACTTACAAGAATGGAAGGAATAGATACTCTAGAAGAAAATAAACTTACACCTTCAAAGCATTCTCCTCAACAAATTCATCTTTTACATAGGAAATGTGCAATGTTTATTACATAATAAGATGAAAATATACTTTAAGTCAGAGTGCTAATATTTTGGCAGCAAGCCTATATCAGGTGAGTAGTTTAAAATTCTTTGCTCATTTTTATTCATTTAAATCAAAATACTCATTGAATTACACTTAATTGTTTTTTTATCCAAAATACATGAAACCCTAAGATACATAATATTATCATTTGTGGGAAATAACTTGCTTTTCTTGTACTGATAATTAAAGGTTGTTGCAACCATTGAGAAAAATGACAGATTTTCTGGTAATAATTAGTTATCCTTTATAGCAACGGAAACATTAATTTGCTACTCTAAAGCATTAGAACAGCAAAAGGGCGAGATCAAATCAGCCTAGTCTTATTTAGAATACAACATTCAAATTCAAAGTGCTTTATGTTTTTTTTCTGAATACTAATTCAACCTTTAGAATCTATGAAGACAGTAGACAAATCAAAATATGACTTTTATTCTACCTTTGTCAAGTGGTTAAACATACCTAGCAAAATGTGAAATAGTACAGATTTCACAAGTAAAATTTATTTTCATATGTAGAAAAATATTTCATGTAAATGATGTTCCTTCTTCTGTTTAAAATCACTGCAAAAATGAGAAAACTAGTTTTAATATTCATATTCCCCATTGAATAGCCCCATCCTATGACTCCAATTACAAGTTGATTGAAATTCATATTATTACATCACCAAGAAATTCAATAGGACAAATGGTCTTTCCGTATCGGGCATGAACTTGTGACTCTTCATTTTCAGTCAGTTGGTCAACGTAAGATTTCAACGTAGTTATTATATGTGGTTACTATGGATGATATGTTTGGCTTTTACTTCTAAATACATTAAAAGAAAAAATTTAAATCCATAATGATAAATATTTTAGGTTTGTCAAATATTCTTTTCAATCATCTATTTTTTCTAGATGTCATGGTTACCGTATCAATTTTTACGTTTGCCCAAATTGAGGATAAAATGAATTCAGCTACTTCTTTTGATTTTTGGTTTACTTAATACTTGGGTATTAACATGGGTGCTATGATAGAACAATGACAATTATAAGCTGTAGATTGCTCCATGTATCTACAATAAAAGCATCTTTCTTTTCCAGAAAGTTTGCTTGAAAGGTGGTCAATAAAAAGAAAGAAAGAGAAAGAAAGAAAGAAGAAAGAAAGAAGAAGAAAGAAAGAAAGAAAGAAAGAAAGAAAAAAGAAAGAAAGAAAGAAAGAAAGAAAGAAGAAAGAAAGAAAGAAAGAGAAAGAAAGAAGAAAGAAAGAAAGAAAGAAAGAAAGAAAGAAAGAAAGAAAGAAAGAAAGAAAGAAGAAAGAAAGAAAGAGAAACTTACATAGATTTGGCATGTACAGAAGCATGCTCTTCCTAAACAAATGTTTTCTAGTATATAACTAGCTTATGTTCTTTATAAAAACACCAATGAAGCCAAACATTAACTGGGAGACTTGGGCATTACAGCAGACTTGAGGGCCAAGTTCTATATTCTGTCACCTACGTGTTTCCCCTTCCTGGTAATGACCCTTAGTTGTACATATTCAATTTCTAGTCATTTCAGCAACAGATTTTGCCTATGACTAAGGGTCCCTTTTCTTATTCCCATCACATAATATTCCATTGGCCCAATGATCATCATTTCTAGGAGACAATAATGTGAATGCTTTGTTAAAGTATAAATCAGCCAAACTCATGTGCCTGTAGATCTAGGATTTTTTTTTTTTTTACTTTTATTCTAACTATAAAGAAGAGATCTATCTATTACTTATTATTACTACTTAAAAATACAAAACATTTTTGTTATTTCTACACTATCATTTCTGGCACAAAAGACCACCTCATTCTGATAAAATTCACACATGATTTAGCACAGAATAGCAAGTAGGTTTCAAAACTATTTGGTTGTACATTAACCAATTCCATATTTCCCAACACATCTCTCTTCAATCAACTATCCCTCATATTCTTTCTTGCACATTACTTTCTGTCATTCCTCACATGTTATAAATATTTACTTAATAATAAAAAAAAAAGCAGAAAGGAGCCATTGACCAGTTTATATGTACATTGTGGTCACTCAATCATTGTTGAATAAGTGCCTTGTTAAATAAATAAGCTATCTCACTTGATACAGAAATCATGCTAAATATGAGGGAAATATAAAAATAATATGCAGTTCTTGTAAAAGACAGAAAGTAGGAACAGAAAATGTGGAATCTGATATTTTAAAGGGTTAGAATTTCCTAAAATTTATATGATTTTTCTAATAGTAGTTGTCTCTAGAATTTGTTATGGAAGAGTAAGGAAAAACTGGATATGTAGAAACTTTTAGGAATAAACTTTATTTTTACCTCAATATGAATATATTTACATTTTTTTCAGTCCATGAATGTTATGGAATTTTAGTAGGGAAGAGAGTATTTAAAGTAAGCTCTGGGCAGATAGCCATAAGAAAGATTTCAGTGTCACATCTATGTTGTGCTTTTAAATGTGAAAGATCAGTTTATGACACCCTGAGATGTTTGTATAAATATCATTGTACTATGTAAGACAAAGTACACTCATCGACATGAGATTTTATTTTAAATTTAGGCATTAGATTTGAATAATGTTCAGGTTTATTAAATAGATAAAGGGAAACTTGTCAACTAGATGTTGGGTTTTATATTTTTATTTGTTCTGAAAATATCTGTCTTTCAATTGGTGTATTTTGATCATGTGTATTTAAAGTGATTATTGAGGGGATCCCTAGGTGGCTCAGTGGTTTAGCGCCTCCTTCAACCCAGGATGTGACCCTGGAGACCCGGGATTGAGTCCCATATCGGGCTCCCTGCATGGAGCCTGCTTCTCCCTCTGCCTGTGTCTCTGCCTCTGTCTGTCTCTCTCTCTCTGTGTCTCTCATGAATAAATAAATAAAACCTCTAAAATTTAAAAAAATAAAGTGATTATTGATATATTTAGATTGACATCTACAATGTTTGTAGCTGTTCTTTATTAATATCCTTTGCTCTGCCCCTTCCCTTCTTTATTCTGTCTTGTCTGGTTTCAATTGACATTTTTACATGATTCCACTGTACCTCTTCCCTTAGAATGCTAATATACTTTTAAAAAGTTTTTAGTGGTTGCCCTAGGGTTTGTAACATATAGTTTCAACTAATCTGAGATTAGTTACATAAATCTCTTCAAATAAATCAAATAACACAAATATCACTCCATGCATAGTGTGAGTACTTTATAGCAGAGTATTACCAATTCCTCCTTCCCATTCTTTACAATATTGTTGCCATTTATTTCATTTATTTCTATGCTGTAATCACCTGATACATTACTATTGCTACTTTAAGCAAAATGTTATCTGCTAGATCAATTAAGAAAATATTTTATCATACCTTCATTTATTGCTTCTATGGTAGTCTTCCTTTCTTTATGCAGATCCAGTTTCTGACCTATATAATTCTTCTTCTCCTTGAAGAATTTCTTTTAACATTTCTTTAGGCAGGTTTATTGGCTATGAAGCTTCTCAGTTTTGTCTGAAGTCTTTATTTCTCACCACTGAAGGATAATTTCACTGAATACAGCTGTGGTTTACTTTTTTGTTTACCTTAAACACTTTATTTTAGATAATTATTTTTTAAAGATTTTATTTATTTATTTATTTATTTATTTATTTATTTATTTATTTGTGTGTGTTTGTTTGTTTAGAGAGACTATGTGCTGGGAGAGGGGCAGAAGGAACCAGACTGAGAGAATCTCAAGCAGACTCCTTGCTGAGTGCAGAGGCCCATGTGGGGCTCCATCTCACGACTCTGAGATCATGATCTCAGACAAAATCAAGAGTCTGATGCTCAACCAACCAAGCCACCAAGTTGCCCCTACTTGAAACACTTTAAATATTTCATCCCACTCTCTTATTGCTTCCATGGTTTATTATGGAAAGTCCACTGTAATTCTTAGACATATTTTTCTATAGATAAGTTGTTTTGTTTACTTCTGGCTCCTCTCAAAGTCTTTGCTTTTCTAAAGTTTGAATATGATATGCCTAAATGTAAAATCTGGCATTTATTCCATCTGCTGTTCTCTGAGATCCTTGTATTTGTATTTGGTGTGTGTTTCTAATTTTGGAAAATTTTCAGCCATTAACACTTCAAATATTTCTTCTGTCTTCTCATTCTTCACCTTCTGATATTCCAATTGACCAGCTAATATTTTACTAAAAATAAAATAGAATGTGAAATAAAAGAGCAGCAATGCAATGGTTTGAATATGATTTGATACATTTAGGAAAAAACAATCTGTATAATGATTCATATGGTTTAGAGTTTGTATATAATTAAGAATTATTTGAGTTAGCTAGTTTTTTTGTTTGTTTCTTTCAGTACAGCAGGTTTTCAGTAGAAGTAAACTGAGTTTGAATATAGATTGTTCCTTTTAAAAAATGAACTAACTAGCATTACTTCATTATTTTCATACCTTAATCTCCTTGTTTTGTCTCTACATAAAAAGATTATAGGTCTGTAATGCTTGGTACCATTTTTAATATGAAGCATATATTCAGGAAATATTTGTTCTCCCTTCTCATAATCTAGCTATTGGTCTAAGGTTATGTATGCTGTCTAATTTCTTGAACATATTAAGAACAGAAAGGGAACCATAGTGCATTGTTATGTCAAAGCCAGAAAAATATTTTATTTTACAAAGTAGGCAGTAAAAAAAAAAAAAAAATGTCTCCTCAAAAATTATAACAAGTTGCTTTTAGGATTAGAAACCAACACCAGCCGGCAATGTAATGCTTGCTTCAGATTAGTTTATACATAGAATTTAAGAAAAAAGAAAAAGCATGTACTGTACCATGCATACATACAAGAACTTTCACACAAATATTTATGGTAACTTCACTCACAATTGTCAAAACTTGGAAGCAACCAAGAGGTCATTCAATAGGTAAGTGGATAAACGATGAATAAACTCAGATAAATCCATTAAGTGGAATATCATTCTGGAGTTAAACAGAAATAAGCTGTACAATAATGATAAGACATGAAGGAATCTTGAATGCATATTGCTTAGTGAAAGAAGCATCTGAAATGGACCGCCTGGAAAAGAGCAAAACTACAGAGATGGTAAAAAAAAATCAGTAGTTGTCAGGACGTGGGTGTGGGGGGATGGACAAGTGTGATGGGATTTTCAGAGCAGTGAAACTATTGTATGTGATACTCTCTGCTGGATATATAACATTACACATTTGGCAAAACACATTGAACTGTACTATATTAAGAGTGAACTTTGAACTATGGACTTTGCTAATAACAGTGTATCCATATTAGTTCATGAATTATAACGAATGTACCACAGTAGTTCAACATGTTAATAATAGAAAAATGGAGGGATATAAAGGGAGAGGAAATATGGGAACTCTGTACTTTCTGTTGAATTTTTCTATAAACTATAGCTTCTCTAACAAATAAAAACTAGGGAGGATGGGCAAGACAGCGGAAGAGTAGGGTCTCCAAGTCACCTGTCCCCACCAAATTACCTAGATAACCTTCAAATCATCCTGAAAATCTACGAATTCGGCCTGAGATTTAAAGAGAGAACAGCTGGAATGCTACAGTGAGTAGAGTTCGTGCTTCTATCCAGGTAGGAAGACGGGGAAAAAGAAATAAAGAAACAAAAGGCATCCGAGGGGGAGGGGCCCCGCGAGGAGCCGGGCTGAGGCCGGGGCGAGTGTCCCCAGGACAGGAGAGCCCCGTCCCGGAGACGCAGGAGCTGCACCAACCTTCCCGGCGGAAAGGGGCTCGCAGGGAGTTGGAGCAGGACCCAGGAGGGCGGGGATGCCCTCGGGCTCCCGGGGACACTAACAGACACCTGCGCCCGGGAGAGTGCGCCGAGCTCCCTAAGGGCTGCAGCGTGCACGGTGGGACCCGGAGCAGCTCAGGAGGCTCGAGGGCGGCTCAGCGGAGGGGGCTGCGGGGCGGGAGCCGAATCCAACAGCGCAGGCCCCAGAGCACAGGGCGCTGGGACACAGCCCAGGATCCGGCCTCCCCCGGGACAGGCAGAGGCCGGGAGGGCCCAGGACAGCGAGGACGCTCCTGCCCCGACCTGAGCAGATCAGCGGCCCTGCCCGGAGCCTCCAGGCCCTGCAGACGGAGAGCTCCGGAGTTACTGTGGGAGCTGAATCCAGGGCTGCAGAGCTGGCCCCACCACTGGGGTTGTTGCTCCTGGGGCCTCACGGGGTAAACAACCCCCACTGAGCCCTGCACCAGGCAGGGGGCAGAGCAGCTCCCCCAAGTGCTAATGCCCAAAAATCAGCAAAACAGGCCCCTCCCCCAGAAGACCAGCTAGACGGACCAGTTCCAGGGGAAGTCAAGGGACTTAAAGTACACAGAATCAGAAGATACTCCCCCGTGATTTTTCGTGATTTTTTTTTCTTTTTGATTTCTGATTGCTTCCTCCACCCTTTTTCCCCCTTTCTTTCTTTTTCTTTCTCTTTTTCTTCTCTCTTTTCTTTTTCTTTCTTTTTTCATTTTCTCTTTTCTTTCCTTCTTTCTCTCCTCTCTTTTTCTCCTTTTCCCAATACAACTTGTTTTTGGCCACTCTGCACTGAGCAAAATGACTAGAAGGAAAACCTCACCTCAAAAGAAAGAATCAGAAACAGTCCTCTAGCCCACAGAGTTACAAAATCTGGATTACAATTCAATGTCAGTAAGCCAATTCAGAAGCACTATTATACAGCTACTGGTGGCCTCTAGAAAAAAGCATAAAGGACTCAAGAGACTTCATGACTACAGAATTTAGATCCAATCAGGCAGAAACTAAAAATCAATTGAATGAGATGCAATCCAAACTAGAGGTCCTAACGACGAGGGTTAACGAGGTGGAAAAATGAGTGAGTGACATAGAAGACAAGTTGATGGCAAAGAGGGAAACTGAGGAAAAAAGAGACAAACAATGAAAAGACCATGAAGATAGATTAAGGGAAATAAACGACAGCCTGAGGAAGAAAAACCTACGTTTAATTGGGGTTCCCGAGGGCGCCAAAAGGGACGGAGGGCCAGAATACATATTTGAACAAATCTTAGCTGAAAACTTTCCTAATCTGGGAAGGGAAACAGGCATTCAGATCCAGGAAATAGAGAGATTCCCCCCCCTAAAATCAATAAAAACCGTTCAACACCTCGACATTTAATAGTGAAGCTTGCAAATTCCAAAGATTAAGAGAGGATCCTTAAAGCTGCAAGAGACAAGAAATCCCTGACTTTTATGGGGAGGAGCATTAGGGTAACAGCATACCTCTCCACAGAGACCTGGCAGGCCAGAAAGGGCTGGCAGGATATATTCAGGGTCCTAAATGAGAAGAACATGAAACCAAGAATGCTTTATCCAGCAAGGTTCTCATTCAAAATGGAAGGAGAGATAAAGAGTTTCCAAAACAGGCAGGAACTGAAAGAATATGTGACCTCCAAACCAGCTCTGCAAGAAATTTTAAGGGGGACTCTTAAAATCCCCCTTTAAGAAGAAGTCCAATGGAACAATCCACAAAAACAAGGACTGAATAGGTATCATGAAGATACTAAACTCATACCTTTCAATAGTAACTCTAAACGTGAATGGGCTTAATGACCCCATCAAAAGGCGTAGGGTTTCAGACTGGATAAAAAAGCAGGACCCATCTATTTGCTGTCTACAAGAGACTCATTTTAGACAGAAGGACACCTACAGCCTGAAAATAAAAGGTTGGAGAACCATTTACCATTCAAATGGTCCTCAAAAGAAAGCAGGGGTAGCCATCCTTATAACAGATAAACTAAAATTTACACCGAAGACTGTAGTGAGAGATGAGGAGGGACACTATATGATACTTAAAGGATCTAACCAACAAGAGGACTTAACAATCCTCAATATATATGCCCCGAATGTGGAGCTGCCAAATATATCAATCAATTAATAACCAAAGTGAAGAAATACTTAGATAATAATACACTTATACTTGGTGACTTCAATCTAGCTCTTTCTACCCTCGATAGGTCTTCTGAGCACAACATCTCCAAAGAAACGAGAGCTCTAAATGATACACTGGACCAGATGGATTTCACAGATATCTACAGAACTTTACATACAAACTCAACTGAATACACATTCTTCTCAAGTGCACATGGAACTTTCTCCAGAATAGACCACATACTGGGTCACAAATCAGGTCTGAGCCAATACCAAAAGACTGGGATCGTCCCCTGCATAATTTCAGAAAATAATGCCTTGAAATTAGAACTAAATCACAACAAGAAGTTTGGAAGGACCTCAAACACGTGGAGGTTAAGGACCATCCTGCTAAAAGATGAAAGGGTCAACCAGGAAATTAAGGAAGAATTAAAAAGATTCATAGAAACTAATGATAATGAAGATACAACCGTTCAAAATCTTTGGGATGCCGCAAAAGCAGTCCTGAGGGGGAAATACATCGCAATACAAGCATCCATTCAAAAACTGGAAAGAACTCAAAAACAAAAGTTTACGTTACGCCTAAAAGAGCTAGAGAAAAAATAGCAAATAGATCCTACACCCAGCAGAAGAAGAGAGTTAATAAAGATTCGAGCAGAACTCAACGAAATCAGACCACAAGAACTGTGGAAGAGATCAACAGAACCAGGAGTTGGTTCTTTTAAAGAATAAATAAGATAGATAAGCCATTAGCCAGCCTAATTAAAAAGAGAGAGAAGACTCAAATCAATAAAATCATGAATGAGAAAGGAGAGATCACTACCAACACCAAGGAAACACAAAGGATTTTAAAAACATATTATGAACAGCTATACGCCAATAAATTAAGCAATCTAGAAGAAACGGATGCATTCCTGGAAAGCCACAAACTACCAAAACTGGAACAGGAAGAAATAGAAAACCTGAATAGGCCAATAACCAGGGAGGAAATTGAAGCAGTCATCAAAAACCTCCCAAGACACAAAAGTCCAGAGCCAGATGGCTTCCCAGGGGAATTCTATTAAACGCTTAAAGAAGAAACCATACCTATTCTACTAAAGCTGTTTGGAAAGAGAGAAAGAGATGGAGTACTTCCAAACTTGTTCTATGAGGCCAGCATCACCTTAATTCCAAAACCAGACAAAGACCCCACCAAAAAAGAGAATTACAGACCAATATCCCTGATGAACATGGATGCAAAAATTCTCAACAAGATACTAGCCAATAGGATCCAACAATACATTAAGAAAATTATTCACCATGACCAAGTAGGATTTATCCCTGGGATGCAAGGCTGGTTCAACACTCGTAAAACAATCAATGTGATTCATCATATCAGCAAGAGAAAAACCAAGAACCATATGATTCTCTCATTAGATGCAGAGAAAGCATTTGACAAAATACAGCATCCATTCCTGATCAAAACTCTTCAGAGTGTAGGGATAGAGGGAACACTCCTCAACATCTTAAAAGCCATCTACGAAAAGCCCACAGCAAATATCATTCTCATTGTGGAAGCACTGGGAGCCTTTCCCCTAAGATCAGGAACATGACAGGGATGTCCACTCTCACCACTGCTATTCAACATAGTACTGGAAGTCCTAGCCTGAGCAATCAGACAGCAAAAAGACATTAAAGGCATTCAAAATGGCAAAGAAGAAGTCAAACTCTCCCTCTTCGCCGATGACATGATACTCTACATAGAAAACCCAAAAGCCTCCACCCCAAGATTGCTAGAACTCATACAGCAATTTGGTAGTGTGGCAGGATACAAAAGCAATAGGCAGAAATCAGTGGCATTTCTATAGACTAACAATGAGACTGAAAAAAGAGAAATTAAGGAGTCAATCCGATTTACAATAGCACCCAAGCATAAGATACCTAGGAATAAACCTAACCAAAGAGGTAAAGGATCTATACCCTAAAAACTATAGAACACTTCTGAAAGAAATTGAGGAAGACACAAAGAGATGGAAAAATATTCCGTGCTCATGGATTGGAAGAATTAATGTTGTGAAAATGTCAGTGTTACCCAGGGCAATTTACACGTTTAATGCAATCCCTATCAAAATACCATGGACTTTCTTCAGAGAGTTGGAACAAATCATTTTAAGATTTGTGTGGAATCAGAAAAGACCCCGAATAGCCAGGGGAATTTTAAAAAAGAAAACCATATCTGGGGGCATCACAATGCCAGATTTCAGGTTGTACTACAAAGCTGTGGTCATCAAGACAGTGTGGTACTGGCACAAAAACAGACACATAGATCAATGGAACAGAATAGAGAACCCAGAAGTGGACCCTGAACTTTTTTATGGTCAACTAATATTCGATAAAGGAGGAAAGACTGTCCACTGGAAGAAAGACAGTCTCTTCAATAAGTGGTGGTGGGAAAATTGGACATCCACATGCAGAAGAATGAAACTAGACCACTCTCTTGCACCATACACAAAGATAAACTCAAAATGGATGAAAGATCTAAATGTGAGACAAGCTTCCATCAAAATCCTAGAGAAGAACATAGGCAACACCCTTTTTGAACTCGGCCACAGTAACTTCTTGCAAGATACATCCACGCAAGCAAAAGAAACAAAAGCAAAAATGAACTATTGGGACTTCATCAAGATAAGAAGCTTTTGCACAGCAAAGGATACAGTGAACAAAACTAAAAGACAACCTACAGAATGGGAGAAGACATTTGCAAATGACGTATCAGATAAAGGGCTAGTTTCCAAGATCTATAAAGAACTTTTTAAACTCAACAGCAAAGAAACAAACAATCCAATCATGAAATGGGCAAAAGACATGAAGAGAAATCTCACAGAGGAAGACACAGACATGGCCAACAAGCACATGAGAAAATGCTCTGCATCACTTGCCATCAGGGAAATACAAGTCAAAACCACCATGAGATACCACCTCAGCTCAGTGAGAATGCGGAAAATTAACAAGGCAAGAAACCACAAATGTTGGAGAGGATGCGGAGAAAAGGGAACCCTCTTGCACTGTTGGTGGGAATGTGAACTGGTGCAGCCACTCTGGAAAACTGTATGGAGGTTCCTCAAATAGTTAAAAATAGACCTACCCTACGACCCAGCAATTGCATTGCTGGGGATTTACACCAAAGATACAGATGCAATGAAACGCCGGGACACCTGCACCCCGATGTTTCTAGCAGCAATGTCCACAATAGCCAAACTGTGGAATAAATTAAATAAATAAATAAAATAAAATAAATATTAAATAAATATTTAAATAAATAATAAATAAAAATAATTTACCAAATAAAAATAAAAAATAAAATATATATTCAAATAAAGCACATCCTGCATTAATATAGAACTATAAAATAATTTGTAATTTCTAAAGATGTCATGGCTATCATGTAATATTTACAGTAAATCACTGTTCTTTATGTTCTCTATAAATATGTTTTGTTATTACAACCACGGTGTCCGCAACAACTTTTATATGTAGAGAAGTGTCCTGAGAATTTTCATCAACATCTAATCTTTTAACAAGTTGAAAACATAGTAAATAATTCAACTTGTCCTGAGAGTGTTTTGCTTTTATTACTTTGGACTCAGTATCCCTGAGATTGACAGGATGAATTGTTTGTAAAAGATCTATTTTTCTTATTGTGACATTCATCACTGGGTAGTTTAACTTTTATCGTGTCAAATGTGTTTTGCTTGGAAACAAAAATCCACTGAATATTACAGCATATAAATGTCAATACATTCTTAAGGATTAATTAACATATCTTCTGAATAATAAGAGCATTTTTAATTGCTACCATTTTCTATTAGAAAAGAGCCTAAACAAGAGGTTACTAAAATGCACCTGAAAAACAACACAAAAGAAAAAAAATTATGAAATCTATATATATTTAAAACAAAGAAATTGCATATTACTAAGACAATATGCTTAGCTTGCAGTATGGTTTATGTTTGTTTTCTTGTTTATAAAATTAATAGATTTTATTTGTTTTTTTTTTATTTTTTTTATTGGTGTTCAATTTACCAACATGCAGAATAACACCCAGTGCTCATCCCGTCAAGTGCCCCCCTCAGTGCCCGTCACCCAGTCACCCCCACCCCCAGCCCTCCTCCCCTTCTACCACCCCTAGTTCGTTTCCCAGAGTTAGGAGTCTTTATGTTCTGTCTCCCTTTCTGATATTTCCCACACATTTCTTCTCCCTTCCCTTATATTCCTTTTCACTATTATTTATATTCCCCAAATGAATGAGAACATATAATGTTTGTCCTTCTCCAATTGACTTACTTCACTCAGCATAATACCCTCCAGTTCCATCCACGTTGAATCAAATGGTGGGTATTTGTCGTTTCTAATGGCTGAGGAATATTCCATTGTATACATAGACCACATCTTCTTTATCCATTCATCTTTCAATGGACACCGAGGCTCCTTCCACAGTTTGGCTATTGTGGACATTGCTGCTAGAAACATCGGGGTGCAGGTGTCCCGGCGTTTCACTGCATCTGTATCTTTGGTGTAAATCCCCAGCAGTGCAATTGCTGGGTCGTAGGGCAGGTCTATTTTTAACTCTTTGAGGAACCTCCATACAGTTTTCCAGAGTGGCTGCACCAGTTCACATTCCCACCAACAGTACAAGAGGATTCCCCTTTCTCCACATCCTCTCCAACATTTGTGGTTTCTTGCCTTGTTAATTTTCCCCATTCTCACTGGTGTGAGCTGGTATCTCATGGTGGTTTTGATTTGTATTTCCCTGATGGCAAGTGATGCAGAGCATTTTCTCATGTGCGTGTTGGCCATGTCTATGTCTTCCTCTGTGAGATTTCTGTTCATGTCTTTTGCCCATTTCCTGTTTAGATTGTTTCTTTCTTTGCTGTTGAGTTTAATAAGTTCTTTATAGATCTTGGAAACTAGCCCTTAATCTGATATGTCATTTGAAAGTATCTTCTCCCATTCTGTAGGTTGTCTTTTTGTTTTGTTGACTGTATCCTTTGCTGTGCAAAAGCTTCTTATCTTGATGAAGTCCCAATAGTTCATTTTTGCTTTTGTTTCCCTTGCCTTCATGGATGTATCTTGCAAGAAGTTACTGTGGCCAAGTTCAAAAAGGGTGTTGCCTGTGTTCTCCTCTAGGATTTTGATGGAAGTTTGTCTCACATTTAGATCTTTCATCCATTTTGAGTTTATCTTTGTGTATGGTGAAAGAGAGTGGTCTAGTTTCATTCTTCTGCATGTGGATGTCCAATTTTCCCAGCACCATTTATTGAAGAGACTTTTTCCAATGGATAGTCTTTCCTCCTTTGTCGAATATTAGTTTTCCATACAGTTGAGGGTCCACTTCTGGGTTTTCTATTCTATTCCATTGATCTATGTGTCTGTTTTTGTGCCAGTACCACACTGTCTTGATGACCACAGCTTTGTAGTACAACCTGAAATCTGGCATTGTGATGCCCCCAGATATGGTTTTCTTTTTTAATATTCCCCGGGCTATTTGGGGTCTTTTCTGATTCCACACAAATCTTAAGATGATTTGTTCCAACTCTCTGAAGAAAGTCCATGGTATTTTGATAGGGATTGCATTAAACGTGTAAATTGTCCTGGGTAACATTGACATTTTCACAATATTAATTCTTCCAATCCATGAGCATGGAATATTTTTCCATCTCTTTGTGTCTTCTTCAATTTCTTTCAGAAGTGTTCTGTAGTTTTTAGGCTATAGATCCTTTACCTCTTTGGTTAGGTTTATTCCCAGTTATCTTAGACTTTTGGGTGCAATTGTAAATGGGATTGACTCGTTAATTTCTCTTTCTTCAGTATCATTGTTACTGTATGGAAATGCCAATGACTTCTGGGCATTTTGTATCCTGCCACACTGCCCAACTGCTGTATGAGTTCTAGCAATCTTGGGGTGGAGTCTTTTGGGTTTTCTATGTAGAGTATCATATCATCGGCGAAGAGGGGGAGTTTGACTTCTTCTTTGCCAATTTGAATGCCTTTTATTTCTTTTGTTGTCTGATTGCTGAGGCTAGGACTTCCAGTACTATGCTGAATAGCAGTGGTGAGAGTGGACATCCCTGTTGTGTTCCTGATCTTAGGGGAAAGGCTCCCAGTGCTTTCCCAGTGAGAATGATATTTGCTGTGGGCTTTTTGTAGATGGCTTTTAAGGTGTTGAGGAATGTTTCCTCTATCCCTACACTCTGAAGAGTTTTGATCAGGAATGGATGCTGTATTTTGTCAAATGTTTTCTCTGGGTCTATTGAGAGGATCATATGGTTCTTGGTTTTTCTCTTGCTGATATGATGAGTCACATTAATTGTTTTATGAGTGTTGAACCAGCCTTGTGTCCCGGGAATAAATCCTACTTGGTTATGGTGAATAATCTTCTTCATGTATTGTTGTATCCTATTGGCTAGTATCTTGTTGAGAATTTTTGCTTCTGTGCCCATCAAGGACATTGGTCTGTAATTCTCCTTTTTGGTGGGGTCTTTATCTGGTTTTGGCATTTAGGTGATGTTGGCATCATAGAACAAGTTTGGAAGTACTCCATCTCCTTCTATCCTCCGAACAGCTTTAGTAGAATAGGTATGGTTTGTTCTTTAAGCGTTTGATAGAATTCCCCTGGGAAGCCATCTGGCTCTGGACTTTTGTGTCTTGGGAGGTTTTTGATGACTGCTTCAATTTCCTCCCTGGTTATTGGCCTGTTTAGGTTTTCTATTTCTTCCAGTTCCAGTTTTGGTAGTTTGTGGCTTTCCAGGAATGCGTCCATTTCTTCTAGATTGCCTAATTTATTGGCGTATAGCTGTTCATAATATGTTTTAAAATCGTTTGTATTTCCTTGGTGTTGGTAGTGATCTCTCTCATTCATGATTTTATTAATTTGAGTCTTCTCTCTCTTCTTTTTAATAAGGTTGGCTAATGGCTTGTCTATCTTATTAATTCTTTCAAAGAACCAACTCCTGGTTTTGTTCATCTGTTCCACAGTTCTTTTGGTCTCTCTTTCATTTGGTCCTGCTTGAATCTCTATTAACTCTCTTCCTTCTGTGGGTGTAGAATCTATTTGCTGTTTTATCCTCCAGCTCCTTTAGGCGCAAGGTTAGCTTTTGTATTTGAGTGTTTCCAGTTTTTGGATGGATGCTTGTATTGAGATGTATTTCCCCCTCAGGACTGCTTTTGTTGTATCCCAAAGATTTTGAATGGTTGTATCTTCATTATCATTAGTTTCCACAGATCTTTTTAATTCTTCCTTAATTTCCTGGTTGACCCTTTCATCTTTTAGCAGAATGGTCCTTAACCTCCATGTGTTTGAAATCCTTCCAAACTCCTTGTGATTTAGTTCTAATTTCAAGGCATTATGGGCTGAGAATATGCAGGGGACGATCTCAGTCTTTTGGTGTTGGTTAAGACCTTATTTGTGACCCAGTATGTGGTCTATTCTGGAGAAATTTCCATGTGCACTTGAGAAGAATATGTATTCAGTTGTGTTTGGACGTAAAGTTCTGTAGATATCTGTGAAATCCAGCTCTGCAAGAAATTTTAAGGGGAACTCTTAAAATCTCTTGCAGAGCTGGTTTGGTGGCACATATTCTTTCAGTTTTTGCCTGTCTTGGAAGCTCTTTATCTCTCCTTCTATTCTGAAATAGAGCCTTGCTGGATAAAGTATTCCTGGGTGCATGTTATTCTCATTTAGGACCCTGAATATATCCTGCCAGCCCTTTCTGGCCTGCCAGGTCTCTGTGGAGAGGTCTGCTGTTAATCTGATATTTCTTCCCATATAAGTTAGGGATCTCTTTTCTCTTACTGCTTCAAGGATCTTCTCTTTATCTTTGGAATTTGCAAGCTTCACTATTAAATGTCGAGGTGTTGGACGGTTTTTATTGATTTTAGGGGGGATCTCTCTATTTCCTGGATCTGAATGCCTGTTTCCCTTCCCAGATTAGGAAAGTTTTCAGCTATGATTTGTTCAAATACATATTCTGTACCTCTGTCCCTTTTGGCGCTCTTGGGAACCCCAATTAAATGTAGATTTTCTTCCTCAGGCTGTCATTTATTTCCCTTAGTCTATCCTCACAATCTTTTAATTGTTTGTCTCTTTTTTCCTCAGTTTCCCTCTTTGCCATCAACTTGTCTTCTATGTCACTCACTCGTTCTTCTACCTTGTTAACCCTTGTCGTTAGGACCTCTAGTTTGGATTGCATCTCATTCAATTGATTTTTAGTTTCTGCCTGATTGGATCTAAATTCTGCAGTCATGAAGTCTTTTGAGTCCTTTATGCTTTTTTGTAGAGCCACCAGTAGCTTTATAATAGTGCTTCTGAATTGGCTTTCTGACATTGAATTGTAATCCAGATTTTGTAACTCTGTGGGCTAGAGGACTGTTTCTGATTATTTCTTTTGAGGTGAGGTTTTCCTTCTAGTCATTTTGCTCAGTGCAGGGTGGCCAAAAACAAGTTGTATTGGGAAAAGGAGAAAAAGAGAGAAGGGAAAGAAGAAAAGAAAAAGAAAAAAAAAAGAAGAAGAAAAAAGAGAGAAGAGAAGAAAAAAGGGGGGGAAGCAAACAGAAATCAAAAAACAAAAAACAAGGGGGAGCATCCTCTGATCCTGTATACTATAAATCCCACGACTTCCCCTGGGACTTTCCAGGGCTGCTTGGTCAATAATTTGTTTTTCTCCTGTCAGTCTAGCTGCTGTTCTGGGGGAGGGGCCTGCTGTGCTGATTCTAGGTGTCAGCACTTGGGGGAGCTGCTCAGCCTCCAGCCTGCTGCAGGGCTCAGTGAAAGTTGTTTAACCTGCTTATCCGGTGAGGCCACTGTGAGGCTCAGTGGGGGTTGTTTATCCCGTGAGGCCCCAGGAGGAACATCGGTAGCAGTGGCCAGCTCTCCAGCCCTGGAGTCAGCTCCTGCAGTAACTAGGGAGCTGTCAGTCTGCAGGGCCTGGATGCTCCAGGGCGGGCCGCTGATCTGCTCAGCTTGGGGCAGGAGCATCCTTACTCTCCTGGGCCCTCCCGGCCTCTGTTTGTCCCGGCGGGAGCGCGAATTTTGGGCTGTGTCCTGGAGCCCTGTGCTCCCGGGTCTGCGCTGTTGGATTCGGGCTCCCGCCCGGGCAGTCCCCTCCGCGTGGAGCCTCCGCCCGAGCCCCTCCGAGCTGCTCCCGGGTTCAGCCTTGCACCGGCTGCAGCCCTTTAGTGAGCTTGGCCACGGGGTGTGGCATGCTCTCCCCGGGGGCAGGTGTCTGTTAGTGTCCTAGGGAATCTGAGGGCATCCCCGCCCTCCTGGGGTCCTGCTCCAACTCCCTGCGAGGCCTTTCCATCCGGGATGATTGGTGAAGCTCCTGTTTCTCCAGGCGGCGCTTTCCTGTCTTGGAGGCTCTCACTGGGGACTTAGCCCGGCTCCTCGCGGAGCCCCTTGCCCTTGGATGCCTTTTGTTTCTTTCTTTTTTCCCTCGTCTTCCTACCTTGATAGAAGCGTGAACTCTTCTCACTGTAGCATTCCAGCTGGTCTCTCTTTAAACGTCAAGCCAAATTCGTAAGTTTTCAGGATGATTTGATGAATATTTATTTTAATAGCTATTATTACATTGTTACATTTAGAGATACTGACTCTAATAGTGTTATGTGTTGAATTGTGTCCCCCAGAAAGATATATTGAAGTATTAACCCGCAGCACTGCAGAATTCAACTTTTTTTGGAAATAAGTCATGATAGATGTAACTAAGATGAGGTCATATGGGAGTAGAGCAGTAGGCTTGTAAGAGGAGGAAGTAAAAGCATAGGGAGAATGCCTTGTGACACAACCAGCAGAAACTGGAATGATGCAACTACAAGCCAAGGAATGCTAAGAATTGACTACTACCTCAGGAAGCTCGTAAGAGGCAAAAAGGACCTTTCCCTACAGGTTTCGGGAAGAACAATGTGCTGCCAATACCTTGATCTTGGACTAGTAACCTCCAGAACTGCGAGTATAAATTCTGCTGTTTCAGCAACTAAGTGTGTGGTACTTTTACAGTATCCCTAGGAAACTAATACAAATAGTAACCTATGTAAACTATCTCTACTCTTATTTTTCATCATAATACTCATAACTCAAAATTTGATAGTATGTTCTCTATTTTTTAAGTATCTTTCTCACCTAGTAGAATGTAAACTTCCTGAACAAACTTTAGTTTGTTTTTTATTTTATTCACAACACTTAGAAGATCACCTGACAGTTAATAGTCACAATTGGCTTGGCTATTAAAAAATCCTAAGATACAGGGACGCCTGGGTGGCTCAGCTGTTGTTGGCTCAGGGCTCATCCCAGAGTCCCAGGATAGAGTCCCGCATTGTGCTCCCTGCAGGAAGCCTGCTACTCCCTCTGCCTGTGTCTCTGTCTCTCTATCATTGTGTCTCTCATGAATAAATAAATAAAATCTTTTTAAAAAATCCCAAGAAACACCCCCAAATATTAGTGGTTAATAAAAGGCTGACTTCAGTGTATGCTACATGTCCTAACAGAACAAGGAGGGTCTCCTCCTTCCAATGTAGTCAGGGATCTACGCTGCTGGAGAATCCATTTGACACAAGTCTCTATGGTCACAGAGATAGGACAAAGGGAACATAGGAAAGCACAATCTGACTCTCAGAGTTTTTACATTTTGTCTTAGAGTGTCTGTAGGGAACAGATGGTAAACAAGAACAACACGAGGAATGTTATAATACAAAGGAAGGAGCATAAAGAATTTAGAAGCAATAAATCTGGAACTGGGACTAGATGAGAAGAGATTAGTAATACCTGGCAAGAAAAGGGAGCTGTAGAGTGGGCTGCTTCAAAAATAGGGCCTTTCTGTAGAAAGACACACCTAGCTAAGGAGATCTTAATAGGAAAGAATCAGCAAAATAAATACTAGGACATTTCACTCCTCTATTCTTTGTATCTTCTGCCTAGGGTCTTCACAGACAACCTAACCTGAAGCCAGAGCAAGGGGGAACCTTTTGATATAGTCCTTAAAAGTCAGTATCCCAAGTCCAAGCAGGGTCAGAAAGGATAAAGAATGAATTGAAGGTGGGATAGAAGAAATTTGGCCTATTATTTTTATTTTTGTCCATAGTGATATTTTGAGGAATGACCTTACATATTGATCTTTGTTTACATCTTAAATTCTTTATTTAGGATGCATTCCTAGAATTGGCCTACTTAATTGTAATTTAGCTAGTGGACATTTTAGAAATCCTAGCTGGTTATTCAGATAAAAAGTGAATTACCTTTATGACTCATAATTCCTCATAATGCATGACTTGTTTTCAAAGTTTTTCTCATGAAAGGTAAAAGATCCCATTATACAAGGATAACTGTGTTACATGGTGTCAAGATTCAGTTCATTTCATAGACAATTATTGATGGTGATTGTGAGATATAAAGGTCCTGAATTAAGCTTTCTGTCACAGAGGACCAGGAAACATTTTTTAACCTATTTAATTTATTTTTAATCTATTTAGCATCTGTTTAGTTTTAAAAATCTAAATTTAGATTGGTTTGCAATATTTTCAAATGTAGACTGGCATTATTTTCAGTTATATCTATGAAACTGAATTTTTACATTGACTCTTTTATTAGGTTAAGTAAGAGAGAAGTATTGGCAATATTGATTTATTTATTTGCTATCTATTAAGAGAATCATTATTTAACCAATGAACAAACCAATGTACTTAATGTTGCACTAAATTAAATTAAAAAAGGAACATGATCTCTGTCCTCAAGGGGTTCACAAGCTTGTTGGCCACCAGATTGGAACTTAAGGATAACTCTAAGATGCAGCAGGATATAATAAGTACTATACTAATTGTCAGTGTTAAGGGATGATTTTAAGTATTTGGAAGGAAGGAGGAGTATTTAATTCTACATTGGGAAGTCAGAAGAGTGTTCTTAGAGAAAATAGCATTTGATTTGAATATTAATGAGTAAGAAGGAAGTTAAGAAAAGAAGGAAGGACTTCATAGTCTGAAGGATTAATAGAAGCAGAAGTACAAAGATAGAAATAGTATATCCAGGGAAAAGTAAATAATAGTACCTTTTAAAGTGCAAATGTTTTAAATTGTGATGAAGTTCAATAGCAAGGGAGGCAGGGCTGAAAAGAAGGCTTAGTGGTCCCTCAATTTTTGTTTTAATTGATATATTTCACTTTTATTTGAATGGTGAGTTCTGTGTAGGAGAGTGAGAAATAGAAGTCTGCTTAGGCAGGCTGAAAGATAGAAAAGAAAATTTCTACAACTGCAAACCAAAGTAGACTGAATAGAGGAATATATGCAAAAAACCACGGCATAAAGTCTGTTTGGCACAATTGTTCATAATGGCCTAACCTCTTGAAAGGGTTTACTCTAGGCATTGTGTCAGAGAAGGGGTAAACTTGCAAAGAAGCAAGTGACCAGGTGTGAGAGCTGGAAGGGAGGAATCAAAGGGAGTTGATAAATGAAGGGTAATACCTGTGAAGACTGTACTATGGAGACATCAGTCATGTTCAGACAAATAGTCTTAAGTCAAAGATGATCTGAGAGAAAAGCCACAATATGGAATCTATTCAAAATGGAAGAGGAGGGCGCCTGGGTGGCTCAGCAGTTGAATGTCTGTCTTTGGCTCAGGGCATGATCCCGGAGTCCCAGGATTGAGTCCTGCATCAGGCTTCCTGCATAGAGCTTGCTTCTCCCTCTGCCTATGTCTCTGCCTCTTTCTCTCTCTTTCTTTCTCTCTCTCTCTCAATGTGTCTCTCATGAATAAATAAATAAATATTTTTTAAAAATGTTTAAAAATTAGAAAAAGACTACTGTATGCTAAAAAAAAAAAAAAAAACAAAAACAACACCAAAACACCAAAAAAACCCTAAACAAACCACAAAAACATGAAGAGACCATTTTGGAGGATGATTTAGTTTAGAAAACAGAAGAAACATTCTACTGCTTTGATCTGTAAGAGAATTTTTAGAGTTCATCATAGGTATGAAATAAATCATGAAAGGGATTATAATAAAATAGAATGAGAGTAAAAGGAAGTAACTAGAATTTAGAAGAGGAAAAAGTGTTAATGGCACCAAGACTAACCCACTGTGGTTTATGAGGAACCTGAATATGTGCTGCCCATATTACTTGTCTAGGAAAGATGTGATGTTCAGTCTGGCTTCCTCCCTCCTCCCTTCTTCTCTGTGTGCTTTGTCTGATTTATACCATGTCTCAAATTTATAAACTGAAACATGTGACTTAACATCTCTGTACTTTATTTCCTTCATCTATATATTTAGGATAATACTAGTACTTACCTTATACTGTTGTGATGATAGTTATATAAGTATCTGCAAAGTTTTGAAAACTAAAACCTATTTTATTCTTTCCTTTATTGTGTCAGTTTATATCTTTTTCCCAATTTGCCTTTATTTTCCAGATTAGATTCTATAACATATTATTTCCATAAGCTTTATCACTAAATTTTTTGTCTGTATTTCAAATATGAATGAAATCAAACACATTTTGTCTATGGCTTTGTCTAGATATCTGAACTCTATTGGAAAAATAATATTAATGCCATAGTGCTATTTTATGCTATATTCTATTTCTATATTCTGCTAATTCTCACTTTACTACTTCACTAGACTTTTAAATACTCATCCTCCTGTGCTCCTCCATTAGATTCATTCTTAATACTGCAGCTTGAGTGACACATTTTAAAAGTCTGATTATACCCCTGATTATAACTGTTTCTCATTGGTTTTAGATTAAAATTTAAGTAAACAAACAATGTCCCAAATACCCTTTTTTTTCCAGCCTTCTGTTTGTGTGAATGTTTTAAAATAGATTATCTTTATTCATTAAATATCTATGGTATATCAAGGTTCACTTCATGACTCTATTTCCTCTGCTCTTCATCTTTCCCCACATTGAGATCTCTGTTTTGGTTTCTTCATTAGTTTAGGTGAACTCTTTCCTCAAGTAGTTGAGTTATTAAGTTTCTCCCTTTTTAAATAACCCTTTATAATCTACCCCCCCCCATGACAGGTATGGTATTGTTGGAATAAAGTCCTTTTCTCTCTCTTTTTCTCATCTCTCTCATTTTTTTCTCTGAATTCATTGTTTCTACATTCTATTTTTGCAAATGAGAAGTTTAGTGTTAGTTTAGTTTTTTTGTCACTGCTTGAATTAGAGACCTATGTTTTAAATATCAATATTGTTTTAAATATCAATATCAAATGGGGTAGAATCTCCCATTTGGTAAAAAGTAGAAAAGTTAATCACTCTCTCCTGACCATTTTCAACATCAAGTGCACCAACCTATTCACTCCTGCTCAAGTTTTCTTTAGAAATAGGTACTCAGACTGAACTCTGCCTGGGGTCTATTGCCCCCAGCTCTGTGCCTGCTTTCTACTGATTTTTCCCCCAAGACTACTGAAGAAAGAACCCTTTGAAAATTTATTAGATGTGCAATGCCACTACAAGTTTTCTAGTTTCAGTGGAATCCTGGCTAAGTAGATGCAAGTAAATTGTAGCTGGATTGGAGGGTTCAGAGACGGTATACTTAGGTTTCCATATTCCCAGAATCCCTCAGCAAGAAAGGATCTCTTGTTAACAGCAGGTTGTTGAGATTAAACAAGATATGGAAATCATAGAGATTTCCAAATAAAACAATAAACTATAAAGTGTTTATATTCAGACTATCTACTTTCAAGTGATTGGATTTTTAGCTATGGAAATTATTTATTCCATAAAATAAGACTTTTGTTGGAATACTGAAAATGATTAAACTTTAGTTCAAAGTGAAGAAAAGAACAAAAATAAATTTAATTGTTAAACATTGAGCGGGTACACTAATGTTATTATAAATCACAATGACTTTTATAAGTGAACTTTTGAGCAAAGAAAGGTTAACCTAATTATTCTATTCTGGCAAGATTTTTTCTTTTTAACTGAAAAGAAGGAGGTAGGAAATCTAATTAAGAAAAAATCAGAGACTTCAGAGAAAGATAGTAGCATAAGAATAGACGTACAAAAGTATTCTTTAAAATATGACCTAAATGATTAAAGAAAGAAAAAGATACCTAAAATTATCTTAGCATTATTGAAACTAAAAATCCTTTCTAACTCATGAAATTGCTAATATTCAATTATTTTTGGCCTACAAAAATAGTAATTTCATATGGCTCACCTTAATATTAAATACATCCTTAGCTTAAATTCTATACACTCTAGCTTTATCACATATGATAGAAGAAACACAAAACTAACATTATGTAGAGAATTATGCATTGTTGTAGGAATTTTCAAAAATGTATTAAGTATCAAGTTTTTCGTGACACCATTATTCTATTATTTCAGAAAAGTTTCATTATATTTTGAAAGTCTTTCTATACCCATTTTTTCCTTTTTTTTCCAGAAATACTAATTATCTCTATACTTAATCTTAGATTTCTCTTCTCCATTATGATCATCTTCTTACTAAATCCTTTAATTCTACCGGAAATTCTACTGGAAATAAAAAATGTTCTGATTTTTCTCAAGCTTTTCATTTATTAGTACTAATTTCAAATACTATGCATATTTATTGCATAATATATTATCTCATGTTGCTTAAAGCAGAGGAAATTAATAAAGTTCACATAATAATATATATACACAATTATTTACAAACTCTGAAGAAAAAAATACATCGACTTTTAAGGAATATCTTTTAAGTCTACTTTAACATATAAACATTTCTTTAGAAATTTCTTTTATCTCTACCCACCCCCAAGATACATGTTGGCAATCATCCCCCAAGCATATGACCCACTGATATACATCTGAAAGGTCTCATGACTCGGATTTTATTAAACAGTAATAAATGACATTTTCCCAATAATAGCTAGCCCCCTCAAGGTCCTAGAAACCTTGTTTCCAAAATTTCTCAGAGACTTAGGCTATCCCTAACTTCTCCCAACTTGAAAGTGTATAATGGGCCACTTCTCATGACCCCATGGCAGCTCTTTGTGTTCACAGGTCCTGTCCCTGTGCTCTAATAAAACCACCATTTTGCGCCAAAGACATCTCAAGAATCTTTTTTGGCCATCAGCTTCGAACCCTAACGTTTTTCCTATATCAACATCAGAGTTGGAACCACCACATTGGACCACAAAATGACTCTAGAAATTAAGTACATGCACAACAGATCACAGATAAAAGAATCCTGGACAACTGTCACCACAGAAACTATACCAGCCCTGGACAACCTATCTCTGATCTTTCATTTGAGAAAGAAAGAAACATCTCTACTTTCTTTTAATCACAGTTATTTTTAGTTTCTCTCACCATAGCTGAATATAAACCTAAGTGTTATAATTTAGCAAACAAATGAAGGCATCTACCTGAAAAGACAGACAAAATTTCTCCTAGTACACATTGGCTAAGTCCATGAAGCCACTATTAGAAATATTTTGCAGGAACATTTTACAAGTAATCTAATAGAAAGTATATTTGTAACTACTAAAAAAATATGTTGAAAGGGAGAATTCCATTTGTTAATAATTTTTGAGCAAGTGAACTTGACTACCAAAGTTCCAATTAAGATGTCACAAAAGGATTTATAATCTCCCACTACCAATCAGTTCTAGCCACTAGCTAACTAGATTTTCTTCTCAGGAACACTGGAACAAAGGGAAATGCATATTACTTTACTATAGCTAACATATAATTGATATACAGTAAATGTTTTAAACATTAGGTCACTGAGTCCAGTTTATTTTTAAACTTTCAAATAGATGGAGCTGCTCATTTCCATGGAAACACAACTAAAAGGGAATTATAAAATACTAGTTTATTTCATTTCATTTCATTTCATTTTGACTAATTGTTTAATTTTTATGACTTAGACATAGGTGTAGTGAGCCAAAGTTTAGTTTTATTGCTGTCACAAAACTTATGGTTTTCAAAAATTGGCAATGATAAATATCCAAATTTTCTCAAACACAGTTTTATAACATTCCCGAGCATGATTTTTATATTTTCTAGTAATAAAAAAATATATCTTTATATACAAACATTTGGGAAATGCAAGATATTATAACATCATCCTCAAAAAGTCATTTGTCTTAGCTAAATGACAATTTTTCATTTTTCCATTTCATCAATTTTCTTTCATCCATTTTGAATAATTTACTCAGAATAATTTGAACATTGCTATTTATTTTTGAAAGGTTACAAAATTATTTTTGTAATAATAAAATGTTATTTATTTAGTATAAATAATAAATTATATTATTTATTTTATAAATAAAATTATTATTTATAAAAATAATTATAAATAATTATTTATTATATAAAATATATAACAAATATATTTATATATAAAATATATTTATATATTTAAAATATATATTATTTTTAATATATATTAAATATATATTATATGTTATATTATTATTAATGTACTTTTTCAATTTGAAAAATGTATAATTAGGAGCATTATTTTGTTCCTCGTAAAAATGTCCAGGATGCATACAAAACACTGGAATAAATTTGTTTAAAAGCTGTCATTGCTTAGTCCAGTCAAATATGAACTCTGTCCAGCGTAATAAAAGAAACTTTAGAAAAACAAGTTGTTCTCAACCTGTCAAAATATCTCATGACTTATAAAACTTTAACATATAAGAGCACAGTAAGACTTATCCTAGATTTCAAAAAAAAAAAAAAAAAGACTTATCCTAGATTTCAAAAATAAAAAGAGTAAATACATTTTTTTAAAAACTGTCCATAAAGAAAACAAATAACTGGAATTATTTTACATTTCTCAGCATCAACTAAACAACATCAGAAGCCAGGAGTCAAAGATCAAATTTGATCAATTTCCTAAGTCAGTGTGGGGAAAAAAGACACTAATGACTCTTACCTAAGTTTATTTTTATGTGCAAAGGCAATAGAAAGTAATTTTAAATTATTTAATGATTCAACAATGTAATCATACATACTTAACAGAAGAATTTATTTGAAGATACAATTTTGCCAAATGAAAGATGAGTTAATTAACTCACAAATGGGAAAGTATTTCAAAAAACTATGATATTTAATTCTCTAAAAGCAGAGTTGATGTAAAAGACTACTGAAAAATTGCTAAATGTAGGCATTTAATTTACTTTGATGCAATTATAAATGGGATTATTAATTTCTCTTTCTGATAGTTCATTTATAGTGTATAGATATGCAATAGATTTTTGTATATTGATTTTTATCTTACAATTTTATTGAATTTGTTTATTAGTTCTAATAATTTTTGATGGGCTTTTTATGTTTTTTTATATATGATATCATGACATCCACAAATAGCGACAGTATTACTCCTTCCTTTCCAATTTGGATGTCTTTTACTTCTTTTTCTTGACTTATTGATCTGGTTAGAACTTCTAATACTATGTTGAATAAAAATAGAGTGAGCACACTTGTCTTATTCCCAATCTTAAAGAAAAATCTTTCAGCTTTTCACTGTTGAATATGATGTTAACTGTGGGCTTGTTGCACATGTCCTTAGTTATGCTGAGGTACATTTCTTCCATATCTTTGTTGAGAGTTTTTCATAAAGAGATAATGAATTTTGTTAGTTGCTTTTCCTGTACTATTGTGATGACCGTATAATTTTTTTATCCTTCATTTTGTTAATATGATGTATCGCATTGACTAATTTGTAGATGTTGAACCATCTTGCATCTCTCACTTAAAAGATCTGTTGGCTTATAGGCCAAAAAATTGAACTCAGAAAAAAATGTATAAATTCCTAGAAACATATAACCTACCAAAACTAAAGCAGAGAGAAATAGAAAACTTAAACAGACCAATCACCAACAATGAAATTGAATTGGTAATCAAAAAACTCCTAACAAACAAAAGTCCAGGACCAGACAGCTTCACAGGCAAATTCTACCAAACATTTAAAGAAGAGTTAATACTTAAACTTTTCAAACTATTCCAAAAAAAATACAAGTGGAAGAAAAACTTTCAAATTCACATTATGAGGCCAGTATCATCCTGATACCAAACCCAGATAAATATGTCCCCGCCAGAGAACTGTAGGGCAATATCTGTCAAGAACATAGATGTAAAAATCCTCAACAAGACATTAGCAAATCAAATCCAACAAAACATTAACAAAAAAAGCATACACCATGATCAAGTGGGATTTATCCGGGAGGCAAGGTTGGTTCAATATTTGCAAATCAATCAATGATGATACATCACATCAATAAGAAAAAGGATAAAAACCATATGATCGTTACAATAGACAGAAAAAGCATTTGACAAAATACAACATCCATTCATGGTAGAAAAACAAACACTAAAACAAACACCTCTACAAAGTAGGTCAGGGGGAATTTACCTCAATATAATGATGTATATTTGAAGCCTTATATGAAAAATCTACAGCCAAAGCAAATGTCATACCAAATGGTGGCAAATGTCATACCAAATGGTGAAAAACAGCTTTTCCACTTAGGGTCAGGAACAAGACAAGGATGTCCATTCTTAACACTTTTACTCAACATAGTACTGGAAATTCTATCCAGTGCAGTCAGACAACAGAAAGAAACAAAAGGCATCCAAATTAGTAAGGAAGAAGTAAAACTCTCACTGTTTGCATATGACATGGTACTATATAGAGAGAAACTTTAACGACTCTACCAAACAACTACAAGAACTGATAAATGATTTCAGTAAAGTTACATTGTACATAATCAGTGTACAGAAATCTGTTGCATTTCTATATACTAATAATGAAGCAGCACAAAGAGAAACTAAGAAAACATTCCTATTTAAAATTGCATCAAAAAACATTACAATACCTGAATAAACCTAACCAAAGAAGTGAAAGACCTGTACTCTGAAAACTATAAAACACTGATGAAAGAAAATCAAGATGACACAAAGGAATTGAAAAACATTCCATGCTCATGGGTTGAAAGAACAAATACTGCTAAAATGTCTACCCAAATGGCATGCCTGGGTGGCTCAGCGGTTGAGCATCTGCCATTGGCTCAGGGTGTGATCTTGATCCTGGGATTGAGTCCCACCTCGGGCTCCCTTTGAGGAGCCAGCTTCTCCCTCTGCCTGTGTCTACCTCCCTCTGTGTGTCTCTCATGAATAAATAAAATCTTCAAAAAAAAATGTATACCCAAAGCAGTCTACAGTTTTAATGCAATCTCTATCAAAATACCAACAGCATTAAAAAAAAAAAAAAAAAAAAACTAGAAGAAACAATCCTTAATCCTTAAATTTGTATGGAACCACCAAAGACCTGAATAGTCAAAGGAATCTTGAAAAAGAGAAAAACAGAGGTATCACAATCCCAGACTTCAAGTTACATTACAAAGCAGTAGTAATTAAAACAGTATGCTACTGGAATAAAAAAACAGACACACAGATCAATGGAGTAGAACAGAAAACTCAGAAATAAACCCACAATTAAACAGTCAATTAATCTTCAACAAAGGTGAATGAATATACAACAGGAAAAAGATAGTTTTTTCAACAAATAGTGTTTGGAAAACTGGACACCAATGTGCAAAAGAATGAAACTGGGCCATTTTCTTTCACCATACACAAAAATAAACTCAAAATGGGTTAAGGATCTAAATTCGAGACCTGAAACCATAAAAATCCCAGAAGAGAGCACAGGCAGTAATTTCTCTGACATCAGCCATAGCAACGTTTTTTTCTAGATATGCTTCCTGAGGAAAAGAGAATAAAAGTAAATATAAACTATTGGACCTATATCAAGATTAAAAGTCTCTGTACAGCAAAGGAAATAATCAGTGAAACTTAAAGGCAACCTAGTGAATGGGCAAAGATATTTGCAAATGACATATCCAACAGTTAGTATCCAAAATATATAAAGAATTGATACAACTCAACACCCAAAAAACAAGAAATGCAATTTAAAAATGGGCAGAAAACATGAACATGCATTTCTCCAAAGAAGATATACAGATGGTCAACGGCACATGAAAAGATGCTCAACATCACTCATCCTTAGGGAAATGCAAATTAAAACTATAATCAGATATCACTTCACACCCGTCAGAATGGCTAAAATCAACAACACAAAGAAACAAGATGTGGTGAAGATGTGGAGAAAAAGGAAGCCTTTTGCACTGTTGGTGGGAATACAAACCGGTGTGTCTACTGTGGAAAACAGTATGGCTATTCCTCGAAAAAATTCAAAAGAGAATGATCCTACAATTCAGTAATTGCTCCACTGGGTATTTAGCCCTGAAAACCACAAAACGCATGAATTCAAAGGGATACACGCACCCTAATGTTTATTGCAGTATTATTTTCAATAGCCAAACTATGGAAACAGTCCAAGTATCCACTGATAGATGAATGAATAAAGAAGAAGAAGTAGTGTGTATATTGTATATACTGGATAATATCCTAATATTATAAAAAAATGAAATCTTGCCATTTACAACAACTTAGGCAAATGGGTAGAGTTATTATAAGGCTAAGTGAAATAAGTCAATCAGAGAAAAACAAATACCATATGATCTAACTCATATGTGGAATTTAAGAGACAAAAAAATGAGAAAAATTTTAGAAAGAGAGTGAGACAAACCAAGAAACAGACTCTTAACTATGGAGAACAAATTGATGGTTACCAGAGAGGAGGTTGGTGGGGGTATGGGTGACATAAAAGATGGGGATTAAAGGGTACATGTATCATGATTAAAAAAAAGAAAAATATTGGCTTAGAAGTCTCATCCATAGACTTTGTTTAGCTCACTTCTTCTCATCCTTCAGTTCCCAGCAAGAATTTCCCCTGTTCAGGGAGGCCTTACCTGATCACAAAATCTAAAATATTTTCTCACTGTTTCATTCTATGAAAGTGCCTTATCTACCTTAATCATAGCTTTAATGTTTGTAATATTTTAATTTTTTTTCATAAAATTAATGTATGTTTTATTACTTTTTAGTTTAAATTATATATATATATATACATATACATATGGAAGTCACATATTTGGTTTTAAGATATGAGATATATCGTTCCCTTCAAAATGAAGAATGATTTAGAGAGAAATAATATACAAGACATAGAGATGTATAAATAATAAATGTTGCTCAAGGTGATAGATGCTATACTAAAGGTGAATGAATATGGAAATGCTGAAAAGCTTTCATTTGAGTAGCTTAACTGGTCTGGACATTTAGAGTGTTTTAGCAATAGTATCATTTCTACATTCATCTTCCCTGCCTCATCTCACTGAAAGCTTCTACCTTGAAATCACATTTTAGATTATAAACCACTGGACAATATGTTTAAACATTGCTTTTATCTTCAATGCAAAAATCTTACTGATCATCATATCCCTAAATGGATCCTACATTCAAAATTAGAGACTTATACAATCATAAAATACATCTAAATTGTGAAAAACATAAGTCTTGTTGACATTTGAATAACTAAACTACATATTAATAAATATTTCTGTCAAATAAAAAGTCTCAGAAATAATCTTGATAACAAGTTATTTTTCATGCCTAATGCTTTTGAAAATGAATAGATTCAGAACTAATTTTTAATAATAAAAATATGTGAATGTATAAAACTGTAATAATAAATGTTAATAATATTTACCATTGGTGAAATTATGATTATTTTAATGTTTTTGTTATGCTTTGTATATTTTCTAAAGTTTTTATAATGGGCATTGTTTATCTGTGTAGTAAGTTTTCAATGATATAATCATTCATTCAAAAATATTAATTGAACAACTATATACACTTGAGTCTCTTCTAGGCTCTTGGATATATCAACGATTAAAGCAGAGAAGAACTTTTGCCATTGTGGAATTTATATTTTGAAGAGATGAGAGAGAGACAATTAACATACATAATAAGTAACTAAATTTTGGAATATTTTTAAAGGTTGAAAATGCTATGAAATAAGAAGCAAAATCAAAGTAGCATATGGTTGATTAGAAGTACCTGGAGAAGGAGGTTGTTGCAATGTAACAGAAATGCCAAGAGAGGCCAAGGTGAGAAGTAACATTTGATTAAAACCTTGGAAGAGACAGAGAACCATACTTCCTTCCAGAGGAAGAGACAACAACGTATACATCCAAGCAGAGGGAACAAATATAATAGTGGCCCTAAGATTCCTGCTATATTTGGGGAAGAACAATGAGGCTAGAATGACCTACAAGGGGAGAGTGGCAAAAATAGATGAGAGAGTCCAAGGCACTCCAAATGATTTTCTGTCTCTACCCATACTGGGATGTATCTACTTGAGATATATCTCTCTGAGACAGATCTCTATCTATCTATAAATCTATTTATCCCCTTAAAGAATTTTCTCTTATCCTAGCTGCGTCCTCATGCTGCCATGCCTTAAGTTGTTCCTCTAATGATAAAGTAAGTGCTTGCTAAATAAAAGAAAGTGCTTTTATATCAAAGAGATATGCATTCAAGTCCTGGCTTTACCACTAAGGGAATATTATCCCTGCACAAGTATTTGCTCTCCCTAAGCTTCCATTTCATAAGATTCAGAAAATCATACTATCTGCCACATGATTTTGTTCTGAAAATTAAACAAGATGCTATTTAGCCAAAGAGAAGACATAATGTTTTGCTCATAGTAAGCACCTATATTTTAGCTATTTTTTAAAAATATTTATTTATTTATTTATTTATTTATTTATTTATTTATTTATTTATGAGAGATGCAGAGAAATAGGCAGAGACACAAGCAGAGGGAGAAGCAGGCTCCATGCAGGGAGTCTGACATGGGACTCAATCCCGGGTCTCCAGGATCACACCCTGGGCCGAAGGCAGTGCTAAACTGGTGAGCCACCTAGGCTGCCCCATTTTAGCTATTTTAATATCATTATTACTGTTACTATAATTGCTGTTACGCAACTGTCTCATTATTTTCCCCATATTATCTCCCATTGTTCTCAAATAGAGGCTATCTGCTACAGATAAGCTAGAAAGGATGCCAATTTTACACTATGTTTATATCTCTTTTGATTTTATCTAAATTCTCATTATCTTTCTGCCTTACCAAGTCCACGGAGTCCATTTATGTGAATTTCCTCTATACTTTCTATCACCTTGAAAATCCTATAGAGTTTGATATCTATACCATTAATTTGGCACTGGCCAATTGCTAACATCTATTGTTGGTTTTATTTCATAGCTTATAGCCTGCTTTCCCAACTGTCTTTAAACTCCTTAGAGATACAGAAACTACTTCTAAATAGTTATTATAAAAATGTCTTATACATGGCAGGCATTCCATCAATTTTGTTGATATAGTGTCAGAGAAAAAGATAATACATCCTTTTTATTACAAAACAGGATAGTGTTTGTGTTTGCAGTGATGTCTGGGGTCGCTTTGTTAATAAAAGAACTACTGGCAGGATGTTTAAATTATGGTTATGCTTCTAACGTATACTGCAAAATGAAGCTCTACAATTTTGTGCATTACTTCTTCATCTGGCCTGGAGAGAGAGGTGGTAGTAAAGCTGTTGGGAGTGATATAAAACTTTTAAAAACCTGCTTGAAAACCACAGAAAACAAAGTGGGAACCAGGACTGGAATGGCAGGAATATAGGTCTAGTTGCCAGAACTATTGTAAAGTAATAAAAGTCATTCCACCAACCTCATTTAGATCACTAACACCTGCCCCAGCTGCCTAGGAAGCTCTAAGTTCACTGTTGGCATACCCAAAACCCAGTGGCTGCTGTGATTACATTATTTACCTCTGTTTGCTTCATTATAGAGTTGCCAATGCACATCAACTCCCAAAGTAATCCCTATAATTATAGTCTAAATTAAAAGGCTGACTAAAAAGGTCATGCATTCCCCTTATATACATACTTACAATTCATGTGGACATGAAAAGTGAGAATAAAAATACTGTTTCTGGGACTGATTTACCCTTAGATTTGGAATGGAAAGTAAAAGAATTCAATCTTGATAAAAGTAAAGTAGATAGTTTTGGGACTGTAAGATAATTAGAATATTCTCAGGAGTTCTTTTTTTTAAAGATTTTATCTATTTATTCATGAGAGACAGAGAGAGAAAGGCAGAGATACAGGCAGAGGGAGAAGCAGGCTCCACGCAGGGAGCCCGTTGTGGGACTCGACCCAGGACCCCTGGATCACACCCTGAGCCAAAGGCAGACGCTCAACCACTAAGCCACCCAGGCATCCCTACTCAGGAGTTCTTAATTATGCAATGATTTATTAAAAATATTCAGCATAAATGATTCCTTTTAAAGTTTCTGATAAAGTTATAGCATATCATGTGTATTTAATTACTTTAAAAGCTACAATTTTACAATATTATTTTTCAAAATGATATATAGTTTAGAAATGTAATGTCAATTTGTCTTATTTTTAAATGGAGGTCAAACCTTTCCAATGTGTCATGACTGTGGGACTAATTAAAAAAGGAATGTAAACAATAAATGTGGCTGCATTTTGTAGATTAATGATACAATAAATCGTTTAGAAAACTAACAAATAATTACAGCAGAAAAACACTGATGAAGATTTTCCTTTATTTTCTCCCCAAAAAAAGAATTAACAATGTATTGAATGGCTGATCATGGATCAGATAGGTAATGCCTTCTTATATCAATTGCATTTTAATCACCCGTTCTGTCCTGCTGGCTGGTTTAGTTAGAAGCACATGGGCTCTGGTGTTTCATTATCCGAATTGAAATCCCAGCTTCACCACTTGTCACCTTTTTAAACAGTACAGAAACAGGACCACTTCATGTCTCAGTAAAACAGGAATGAGATAGTAGTAACTAATTGTGGCTTGTTGTGAGTATGCATGAGACAGTCTATTTAAACATTATGCATAAGTGCTTAATGTTGACAATTATTGTGAAGATTAAATGAACATGTGCATTGTGGCATACAATTTCACCCATTTGTATTTAGGTTTTAAGAATTTCATATACTGGGACACCTGGGTGGCTCAGCGGTTGAGCATCTGCCTTCAGCTTGGGTCATGATCCCATGGTTTAGGATCAAGTCCCATGTTGGCCTCCCTGTGTGGAGCCTGCTTCTCCCTCTGCGTCAGTCTCTGCCTCTCTCATTCTGTATTTCTCATGAATAAATAAAATCTTAAAAAAAAAATTTCATATACCTTACGAGTTCTTAAAAATCAAGCTAAGACCAAAAGCTCTAAACAACAGCCATACAAAGATAGGATCAGTTTATGATCTAAAGCCAAATCAAGAGGGGATCCCTGGGTGGCTCAGCGGTTGAAGTGTCTGCCTTCGACCTGGGGCGTGATCCTGGACTCCTGCATCGGGCTCCCTGCATGGAGCCTGCTTCTTCCTCTTCTGTGTCTCTGCCTCTGTGTGTGTGTGTATGTGTGTCTCTCATGAATAAATAAATTAAATCTTTAAAAAAATAAAGCCAAAGTTAAGAATTGTAATATTCAGCAGAATTGGAAAGAGACTCAGAGGAATCTCTATATAAATTCCAAAAAGGTTTGCACTGTTTCAAATAAGTAAAAAAGGTAAGGAGTAAACAATAAAATCTTTAATACATTTCTTCCTAAGGAAAATAGAATCTTAGCTTAAGGAATCAGAATCTCAGTAGATTTTTGTCCACAGCAAGGAAGGAACCATACCTCATTATTTTAACACCTCTGTTTTCACAAGGTGATAACATTTTTTTTTCTGCAAGCAAATGGGTTTTAAACTAGTTTCAGAATTAGGTAGTTATAGGAAAATTTAACAATATATGGCTCATTTTTAAATGATGCAGTGCATTATGTAGATGTGTTTGTAAAATGCATGGATGGTCTATTTAGCTTTTAAAAAATATTGATAGAGAAAAAATCATTTGCTGCATATTGGTTTAATGTATGTATATTTTATTATAGTATATGAAAATGAAAACTGGAAAGTGAGGCATAGTAAAAAATATCTGCAGAATCGCATGAAGGAAATCATACAGGATGGAAATGAAATGTAATTATATTTCCAATTGCTCTTGTATGGAAAAAATGGAGAGAAGAACGTAAGGAAGATTGGAATCAATGTGCTGAGGACTCGAAGTACTAATGGGTGCCAAATATGTTCAATTGTGGGAGTGGAGAAAGTCTAAAATACAACTAAGAAATTTGTAGGAAATAATTCTGTGGGAAGCAGCAATGATGATTTTGGAATTGAAAGCATTTTGGCGATTCTTGTGCAAGGCATATGTGCCCTTGATTTAAATTTTACTTCATTTTAAGGTGAATCACACGTAAAAATTGAAAAACACGAAGCAGAAAGTGTCCAAATAAAGAAATGTGAGTCTGTTTTAATTCTGATAACAGTGCCTCTGTTGATATACAATCGTATGTGTATCTTAAACTCCCAAACACACATAATTTGAAAAAAACAAGCAAATACTGAGGTAGGTGAGGTGAGCAGGAATGACTCCATTCTGAACAAGAGATATCAAAAATTTTTTTGCAACTAGAAAGATTCATAATTAAACAAAGGCAGATGTAGTGTACTTAAAGGTAAACTCTTTGACCATTATATGGGAGAAGATGGATTTGGTGGTATGAAGGCAATAACAATGGCAACAACAGTATAAAAGCCACATTTCAAAGGTACATTAGCAATTCGAACTCCCTGGACACAGAAACAGAAGAACAATGCATACCATGTGAGATGTAATTCTCCTAGCATAATCACAGTGCTGTGTGCAAGCCTGGACTCACTAAGTTAAAAAGACCTTGGAAAACTTGAAGAAGGTTTAAGGACAAGCAATAAACATGATTAATAGCTTGGAAAATAGAATCTCAGAGGAAAGGTTAAGGGAACTAATATTATTTAAGTTGGAAAATAGGCTGGGGAAACAAGTTGGTTTTCAATTACATGAAGGATTATTACATAGAAGGTGCTGATCGGTACTCTGATGCCACGGAGGGCAGAACAAGAATAAGTGAACTTGAAATGTTGTATAAAGCATTTAGGTTGGCTAAAAGAAAGAACTTCCATCAGGAGTGCAAGCCATTAAAATGGAAAGTACTAAATTTCTTTTGTACAGACCTTTCAAAATGCACTTGAAACTCATTTATCTAGGGAAGTTTACATGAGGCCCAGCCCGAACAAGTGGAAAGAGAAACACTTGAAGTTTTACAAGGACTATCTTTCCAAAGTTTCTCTCCATTCTCTAAAGTATGAATGTTTGATGAATTTGTGATAATACACAAGGAGAAAAGTGCACACAGATCAAAATCTTTGAAATACAGCTTAACTGTGCACATGCCCTTGCTTAATCGAGCAACCTTAAGAAGCAGCAACCTTAAGAAGCACCGCAGTTCTAACATTCTTTGTTGTAGCTGTTCAAGCAATTTTAGCTTGTTACACTATTTCAAGTGCGTGAGATTACTGGCAACTAATTGCGTTTTTGTTTCTTGGTTTCTCATCTCCTTCTCTGCCAGAGATTTTTTGTGTGTTCTTTTAGAAATGAATCAAACCAATTGAATATTCTTTCATAAGGTAATAAAAATAATATATTTTCTTCCAAAAGATTTTATTTACTTAGAAAAATAGGCTATTCTCTGAACACCTGCACACTTAATTCTCTTAGAGTTAAATTATACAAGAATTCCATACCGCTGATTTCCGGGGCTTGTGCTAACAAAGATAAATGAAAGCAGGGATTTCAATAAAATTTTGCAAACAATTCTGTTAGAGCTTGTCAAATACACACAAGATATGAGTTCTAACTCCTTTTATTTATATGTCAATGTTATGAAAATCACTAAATGAAAGTATGGACTGTTGCATATAGTCTATACACAAAGGCATAAAAATGAAAACTCTAGCTGGAAGCGTTAACTATTTCTTTGGTGATGATATTTATTTTTCCCCTGTAAAATATTTTATTTTCTTTAAGATGAATCATAAATAAATGATCATTTCCACCAAATGCAAACAAGCGGTGTAAATTGTATTATGAAAAAGACTTATTTTAAAGAACCTCTATTGCTTTCTGTTTAGGAAGTGCTTTGTAGTCATAAATAATTAATTTTTTACAATGTCAGTAAGAATGGAGGTGAGCGACAGTTATTATCTTCTCTTTTAGGATGAGAAAGGAAATCACAAAGAGATGAATTACCAAATTTACATAACAAGTTTTTGAAAAGATGGAATTGCAACTTTGAGATCCTGACTCAAGGTTTTTGTGTTTTGATTTACAAAAAGACTCGAAAAAGCTGACATAAAGAAGAGGGAATCGTTTAAAACTTGTACCAGAAAGCAAACTGAAAAGGCTTTGATCTTCAACCATGTCTGATAGCTAGTATATGCTAAAAGTTCCCATTTAGGGAAGAATAAGTGTTTCTACAATGTTATATGGTACTCTGTGCACAGCAAGGCCAACCAGCAGTCTCTTTTCCCTTGGTAACTAAGGTAACATATACGATGGATAGAAAGATAACTTTGGAGTAAGCTTGTGTGCTGTACCAATAAGAAAAGTTGGTGGTGTTTACAATAATTTGATATTCATCAGATTTGTACAATCAATCTGAAAGTAAATAACTTTTTCATTATGTTAGCTCCAATTTACTTTCTCGGACTTTGGCATTTCCCTTCAAATTTAATCGGATTCCCACTCCAAAGTTTAGAATTTCCTAAACCCTGATTGCTATGCCCAACACAGAAGGTCATCAATCTCTGCTCATCATCTACCCAAATTTAGAATGAGTGATGCTCATTGAAAATCAGATTGGGTTGCTCAGTCACAACTGCTGGGTGCCATATGCCTCCTACAATATCTCTATTAAGTCCACCTTCAACTCCCAACCCCTTTTATTATTCTGTTAGTATGAACACTACTCCAGCATTTTCCTCAAATTAGGGCCATACCAAACCTCTTCTCACAACCCAGAGAACAATCCTCACAATATTTTTCATATCTGTATTCTGCTCTTTGTATTACCACCCACTTAAAGTGCTCCTCCATATTTGGAATGACGTTTTTGGAATGACTAATAATTTCACCTAGAACTGTAATGATGGTATTCTTTCAACCTCAAAGTATTATCCATGTTCATATAACCTAAAAACAAGAATACAAAAGTAATATATTTGCCATGTAGAGCAAGGAATAGAAGTCTAGCATCTTATCATGTATGATACAGTTTTGATATTTGTAATAGTTATTCTTTTTAATGATGGAAACCCATCTTTGTGCTTCCTTTTTATAGAGTACAGACATTATTATTTTGTGTGAAGTATTTGAGATGGCAAATCAACTGTTCTTTTCATGTCAATAGGAATCAAAGTTCCTGAGTTGTTCAAGACATGGATTTCTTTCCTTTTTGTTACCATGGGACCAGGAAGAGTCTATGATTACTGAGAATAGAGAAATATCACTTTATTAGAAAGGTCTTGAACTAAGCTTTATTTGGAATACTTTTTGGACACTATACATTGGGCTTCCTGGCAATATGATTTGATGTTATTCCTATAGCTAATTATTAAATCTCAAAACAACTTAAGAAATTAATGCCTTCTTGTATTTCTCATTTCTCATTTGTGAATGGCTGTAGATTGCTAACTTCTCAAGAATGCATTGCAGAATCTAAGATATATGTATAACGTACAAACATTATCAGATCATTAACAAAAAATCAGGACTTCTTGGTTTTTACTTCAAAGTATTACATGACAGGATGCTCAGATTCTGTAAACTCAAAGGAATTTACTTTTATCACCAAATGATAGGACTGAGAAGAAAAGTATCATCATCTCCCTTATGTCACAATTCTAGGTTCCTAAGAGTTCTTTTCATTGAGAAAAGAATCTCATCATTGAGAATTAATATAAAAGATACAGTGAATTGGACAGTCTTTCTTCAAGTAGCAAATCATTTAACTAGTACTGAACATAATCATTAGAAGCATATGCCTAAATCTTGAATTATATGTAAAAAGCCAGTAAATAAAGTACTTTCTACCATTACTTACCCATTGCATGAAAAGTATCCTTAACACAGGCTTTACCATTCCATGTAAGGGACAACTGGGAAAGGCTAGAGGCCATTGAGAGACATTGTGCAACTGTACTTTTTGTCACGGTCTTCAGAAGAGTAGGAATCTGAGATCCCTGGGTGGCTCAGCGGTTTGGCACCTGCCTTCAGCCCAGGGCTTAATCCTGGAGTCCAGGGATCGCACAGTCTCCCTCTGCCTGTGTCTCTACCTTTCTCTCTCTGTGTGTTTCTCATGAATGAATAAATAAAATTAAAAAAAAAAAAAAGAAGAGTAGGAATCTGTGCTCAAAGGCATGAAATTCACAGGAATTTGGAATGCCAGAAAGTTGCCATGCTTTCTCTTTGTGTGTGTGTATGTGTGTGTGTGTTTACCTGTAAAATGGTTGTATCTACACACAAATTTCCTAACCCTACTAGGAAATGTCTCATGAAATACTGAGCGGGACAGGCTGTGATTTTTATAAAAAGCCTAACTCCTTGCAGATTGTCAGGAAAACATTCTTGAAAATACAAATTATCTTCTTTCAGAACCACCATAATTTCATTGCTTTTTTTTCTAGTTTTTGACACTGACAAGGTTTTCCTGTTTGTTACTGAGCTGGGCTTGGGCATAATACCATGATTTTTCCCCATCTTTCCACATCTGGCATAGCAAGCTAGTCAATACAACAAAGTGCATATTCTTAAGACTCTCTCATTCCTCATCAAGTTCTGCCTTTGTGGAATTTGCCAAAAATTTGATCCTCAATACAGTGACATTAACTTGTTTCTCTATTAAGTACCATATTTATATAGAACATGATAAAAGATTTTAAAAGCCAAAATACCTAACATATAAACAACACAAAAACTTTCATGTGAACATTTCTTAAATTTAAGTCAGTGGTGCTGATGTCTTCACACTCTGACTTTTGAGTACTTTGTGAATTTATATTGCTTTGCTAAAATGCTTGTATTAAATGAAAGGTATTTAGAAGGAAGACTATTAAGCAGCCAACACATGAAAAGAGGTTTAAGTATTGCCATCTTTTATCAATTATATGATTTGTTTATTTATCCTAAGATATACCTGTAACATCTTTCTTTTCAGTTTACATAAGCAGGTTTAGATCTAAGTCCTGGAATACAGAAAGTGCTTTAATCTTTATGTCCCCCTCTGCCTGTCGTATCATCCTAACAGTGTCTGAAGGTTTGCTTTACCTGCATCATCTCATGAAATGTTTATAAGGATACTAGGAAGATATTGTTTTCTGAATTTTAAAGATGAAGAAAATGGGGTAGAGAGATTTAAAGTAATTTGCTCAAGGTTACAAATTGCATAAGCAGGGATGCCTGGGTGGTTCAGCAGTTGAGTGTCATGTCTCCCGGACATGATCCGGGAGTTCCGGGATTGAGTCCCACATTGGGATCCTGCATGGAGCCTGCTTCTCTTCCATCTGCCTATGTCTCTGCTTCTCTCTCTCTGTCTCTCAGTCTCTCATGAATAAATAAAAATAAAATCTTAAAAAAAATTACATAAGCAGCAGAACAAAGAGAAATACAGGAGCCTAAAATGAAAGAAAACCACTCATAATTACTATGTATCACTATAGTAGTAGGTACTGAAGTTCCTTACATATAGTAACACTCTAAGTATACAGACACACATACAGACACATACTCATATATGTAAATATATCTTGCAAATGACAAATAGTTCTACTTGCCTCCTACTGAATGGTATATTACTTTTTGGAAAGTCTTAGAAAATACAATCCCACCTCAATAACCCAGAGTAATATTTTATTTTTCTTGAGCTTGTGATTACACAGAATTGACTTGTGGTTACACATGCATAATAGAGCAGAATTCAATGCACAATAACTTTATAACAAGGAATAGTTTCTGACCAGGACTATCACAGTGTTTGGAGAAACAAGAGAAACTTACATGTTATTTTTGAGTAAAATCAATCACCAGAGTACAGCAAGAATTTTTCTAAGTTATGAACTATAATCCATAATTTGCTGTAGGCTCACTTTCTAAATGTTGGTCAATGGTTTTACAAAAGCTGTATCACCAGAGATGAAAATTATAAATAAATAAATAAATAAATAAATAAATAAATAAATAAATAAATAAATAAATATATTGCTAGTACTTACTCCAGTCTTCTCAAGGAGGACCTCACAGGGTGCAATTATGCAGAATGCAGAATCATCAAGGACCTGCACTGAACTGAATTCACATATATTTGAGAATCAGCTCCCTAAGAAAGAAAGAGGTTGACAAACAAAGAAGATAAAGCAAGGGAATCATCTTGCCAGGTTCTCCTAGTAGACAATGACAGTGCATGAGCTAGTCACATCTACATTGTACTGAATTTTTCCTCATCAGATTATCATATTACATCCCCATGTCATTATGGTGTGAAAGATTTATAGATTTAAAATGAATCAGATAATAATAAAATGGATTGAAATTTTATTTATAGGAGTAAACAATAAAATAAAACAAATTATATTCCTTAAACAATGTCACATTTAGAAAAGAGTATGTTATGAGAGGATTCAAATCCACAGAGAAACATAATGAACGGCTATGCAGTTGCAAAAATAAAGCATTGCGGAAACAGCTTGTTGAGACTGATTCAAAATTTGAGATGGGGAGACACTTACATGACTTAATATCTAATTTTCCATAAGTTAAAATAAATCTGGTGTTGAGGGACTAAAACAATGACAACAAAACCGCAGATGTGGAGTACATACTGGCTAAAGAAAAAGTAAGAAACTTGATCAAATATTCCTTTGCTGATTATGGAACAGAGAGTATATTTCATTTGTAAAAATCAGAATCTTTCTTAACAACACATGATTATTGTGTCTGTAATGGGGGAAAAAGATAAAGCATCTATAATTTAAGAAAGATATCATTTATTCAAGTTGGGTGGGGACTCTTGTATCAAAATTAGGTGACTGTGTGTAGTATTTTTATTTATAACAGTATATCTAGTAAAATAGTATGATGGATCTGAATAAATCTGTGATGGTATTCATTTTACAAATATGTTTTATGAGTGATTTGTGTCAGTAAATATACTAGAATAAATATATAGAGAAATAATTTAGATGCAATGTCTTTTTGCACACAGTGAAAATAACAGAAATGAGAGAAAATTACCTATTACACAGAAGTGCTGATGATAGAAGGGGAAACAATATGAAGTGGGAAAAGAAGAAGTTTAAAATCTTTACTGAGTATCTTAATATTTGAGACTTTTATAAAGAGTAGGAGTTTCATGGACACACAAAAAGGGAAGGATATTTAAGACAGAGGAAATAGCTGAGAGAGTTCAGGGAGGTGTAAAATATACGTAATCCTCAATCATGGAAAAGTAAGTTGCATGATGTGTTCAAGTTAATTTTACCATGAGGAAACTTATGATCAGTCACCAAATGGGACATATTAAAAAATACAACTTTAGTTGAAAAACCAATGGCAATATAACCTCAACATAGACTTTTTAGATTGAAGTTATCTAAGAAGCTGTAGGTTGCTCAAATTACCAGTCAAAATGGTCACAAGTGTTGAACAGAGTTAACTGATCAAAACAGTTAAGCTCCTGCCAATGGTATGTTTCAATACCATAGCTTATTCTTTTGCGTGGCGCCTCGGAGGCAGTAGGCTGCTTTAGAATAAAGCTGAACATCTCTCCCAGATACTTGCTGCCAGAAACTTATTGAAGTGGGTGATGAACACAAACTGTGTACCTTTTATGAGAAGCATATGGCCACAGAAATTGCTGCTGATGCATACAGGGTCTGAATCAGTGGTGGCAATGACAAACAAATCTTCCCCATGAAGTAGGGTGTCTTGACCCATGGCCATGTCTGCCTGCTGCTAAATAAGGGGCATTCCTGCTACAGACCAAGAAGACCTGGAGAAAGAAAGTGCAAATCTGCCTGAGGTTGAATTGTGGATGTCAATCTCCGTGTTTTCAACTTGGTCATTGTAAAGCAAGGGGAGAAGGATATTCCTGGACTCATTGATACTACTGAGCCTCAGCGCCTGAGGCTCAAAAGAGCTAGCAGAATCTGCAAACTTTTCAGTATCTTCAACGAAGATGATGTCTGCCACTACATTGTGAGAAAGCCCCTAAACAAAGAAGATAAGAAACCTAGAACCAAAGCACCCAAGATTCAGCATCCTATTCATCTTATTCGGCATCCCCTGTGTCCTCCAACAAAAAGGTCAGGTGTGTTACAGCGTACTAAGAAAAATAAGGAAGAGGCTGCAGAATATGCTAAACTTTTGGCCAAGAGAATGAAGGAGTCCAGAGGGAAACTCCGGGAATAACTGCCAAGAGATGGAGGCTGTCCTCTGTGAGAGCTTCTACTTCTGAGTTCAATCAAAAACTAGATTTTCTAAAAGTAACAGATAAGATCAGACACACGCACACACACCCAAATCTATAGCTTGATGATGATAGATTAGATAGCTAGATAGTAATTTTTGCATATCATGTATGTAGAATACATATACATATAAGAGCAACAAAGAATGGTGGGAGAAATAAGCTTATTTTCTCTAAAACATACTTCCTGGACTTAGGTCTAGATCTTTTAATGTGAGAAAAGTGAAAAGAAAATGGAAGGGAATTGTGGATAGGAACAGGGAGCTGGAAATTGCATTCATAAAGCTTATTAGCAGCTTTGAACATATTTCTGCAAATCTGAAGTTATAAAATCATTCAAAGAGAAGAAATATTTTAACTCCATCTGCCAGCATTTGGCTGCTGCTATTATATATAATTTATTCGCAAAAAAATATACAAAGAATATAGGCTTTGGAATCAGAGAGTCCTGAATTCAGTCATGACCTCTCACTCAATATTTGAGAAAGTTAACTGACTTCTTTGGGCTTCTGGTCCCTCTTCTATTCTTGCAGGTAATACCACCTGATCGTGATATACCTGAAAGAACCTGAGGCCACCCACGTAAACAGCTTGGCATATTATCAAACATGCTGTACACCTGCTATGAGAAGGTAAGTGTGGTGTTTGGAGTGAGAGAACTTCTATTCTCCAGGTTTCTTTGTCAAGGGAATTCAGGAAAAGAAATCTGAATTTTTTGCCTCATACCTCATGCTACTTTGTAAGGGTCAGTGTAGAAACTCAGCTTCTTGTTTCTGGCTTTTCTAGATTCTCTCTCTTTTGAATCAACCTGCCAATAAAAAAAAATGCATTTTGGCATGATCACCCCATGTAAGAAGATTAGTAGTGACTCCTATTTCTTATTTCTCACTTGGCTCCTGAACTTCAAGAAGACAATAGTGTTATATCTTCTTAAAGCCCAACATGTGATAGCTATTATTTTACTAATAAGCAATCATTATGCATTACTTCTTATGAGTTAGAATTTAGAAATACTTTCCATAATTGTCTTTTAAGCAATCTGGTTAAATTGTAAATTTTAATTTAAAGTGGTATTTAATATTTCTAGCTTTAAAAAGTTTAAAGTATCTCCAGGACAATGGTAAGTCTGTACTACATGAGAAAAAAAAAATCTATCATCAGAACTGTCATCATGGGCACAGTATTATTTGAATAGTGAAACTTAGAGATTTATAACATTAACAGATATCATGGGGTGATAATGACAAGAATATTAGTTATTTATACGACATTGTGTGACAGAGATGGTTAACTCAATTAGATCCTGGTGGTATTAAAGTCAAGGTCACATATTTAATTTCCATATGGGCCAGTATACTCCTGACTGGGAAAACTTTGCTCTCTACTCACGGCCTGCACCCCTAACCCCAATCTGTTATTTCTCAATTATGTGCCATTAATTGATGCAATATCCTACTGATAGTGGGTCATCTGTGCCATCTGCATAAATGAAGGACAGCATGTCTATGAGGCAGCCGGCAGAGAACAACTTGAAGCCAATAGTAGCAGAAATTTCACTAATAACCTGCAGTATTCTTCAGGAAAAAAAAATAGCTCCAAATTTTCCAAGGGAGAATTAACTGCAAACATTATTCAAGAGTAGGTTGGAATCAACTCACAGTCACTTTCTGTTTTAAAAGTGAGGGCATCTGATGTGATGAGCATTGGGTGTTATACTATATGTTGGCAAACTGAATTTAAATTTAAAAAAAATCAAAGACAATAATAAATAAATAAATAAATAAATAAATAAATAAATAAATAAATAGACTGAGGCAATTAAGGAGAGTGCTTGATGTAATGAGCACTAGGTATTGCAACTGATAAATCACTAAACTCCACCTATGAAAGTAATAATACACTATATGTTAACTAAATTGAATTTAAATAATTTTTTTTAAAGTGAGGCAAAGAGAAGCTCAATAGCTTCGTATGGTTTTTTAAGAACTTATACTCACCACATATTTATCTGATAAGATGTTCTCTCATGTACCATGTTTCCTAAGACTTTTAGTTTGCATTGCTGTTTGTTTACTAACTCGGTACTCCCTTGTAGTAATTCTGAATCCTATGAGGAATTTATAATATATCCCAGAGCTGTTCATTTATCATTAATTATCATAGCATATATGATTAACAGATACACTGACATACACAGGGAGTAATTGGATTATTTCTCATTCCTTACTTGCTAGCAAGAGAGCTAAATTCTATATTCTGGCAAAGAACTGATGCAACATAATATCATAATTTAAAGTCTACAAACCAAGACTTACAGTTTTTTTTTTTTTATTATTGATTTATGATAGTCACACAGAGAGAGAGAGAGAGAGAGGCAGAGACATAGGCAGAGGGAGAAGCAGGCTCCATGCACCGGGAGCCCGACGTGGGATTCAATCCCGGGTCTCCAGGATAGCGCCCTGGGCCAAAGGCAGGCGCCAAACCGCTGCACTACCCAGGGATCCCCCAAAACTTACAGTTTAAATAGATGCAGACAAAGACTTCTAAGTCCTACGTTTAATTTAATTATTTATCTATTATTTAAATCTTTTATGTCTTCCTCCTCATTCAAAAATTTTCTAAATAAGCTACTTAGAAAAACCTTTAAGGAAAAGATTGATGGAAATCACTTAAACTCATTAATTTATACAAAAAATGTTTCATCTCTCAGAATAAGGATTCGAGGTGCCATCTATCTAGGAGATAGAAACATCTGTGTCCTATTATATTTCAAGTAGCAGTCACCAGATGGAACAGAATTTTGTGTGTATGTGTTAGGGCATAGTGAGACATCAGGAGCCTCTAAATAAATATTTCTTCAAAACACCTATGTTAGAGACATTGCACTGATTAAAAAAAAAAAAAAAAGATTTAACAGAAAATACTCTAAAGTCCCATGTTCAAGGATTTGACGTCCTAATGGAATAGAGAATTAAAAGTTAAAAAGTTGGGAGGGGGACCTGGTTGGCTCAGTGGATTAAATGTCTGGCTTCAGTGCCAGCCATGATCTGAGGATCCTGGGATGGAGTCCCGCATCCATCTGGCTCCCTGCTCAGTGAGGAGTCTGCTTCTCCCTCTGCCACTCTTCCCTGCTTGTGCTCTCTCTCTTTTTCTGCTCTCTCTCTCTCAAATAATTAAATAAAATATTTTTTAAAAAAGAGAGAGAAAGGGATTACTATTGAGATGAGAATTAGTATCTCTAATAATCACCTGAGGTTTGATTTAAATGTTATGAAACTGCCCTAAGAAGGTGGCATGAAGCAGGCCGGTCACTTCATCATCAGGCTCAACATCTGCATCATCTGTGGAGCCTTTCCCAAGTACAAAAAACAGATAAATCTCTTACTGATTTTATATGATTTCTGGAGTTTGTTTCTACTGCTAGACTCATGAGAATCTATGCCTGCATTTTTGGTTTGCTCCTCCGCTTGCCTGCCATGGCAATGCCCAAGTTGACTGTGGACCCCACATACTGAAAACAGTACAGCCTCTCTCAAACTGGCTCTAAAGACGATTCACATCTTTAGAACAACTTGAACTCTTATGAAGCTAAACGAGTACATTGAAATAGTTATAAAATTTTTGGATCTATATGTTACGTGGCCTAGACTTTCACAATTAATATACTCCATGCCTATCATGAACATACCCTATAAATAACTTTTACTTTACTACTGCTACTCACAGAGACTGTACTAATCTGCATTCTCAGATAAAACCAATAAATTAGAGATTAGATAGATACAGAGATAGATATAGTTTATTATAAGGAATTGGCTCATGCAGTTTTAAGAAGTCCAAAGATCTGCCAGTTAGAGACCCAGGAAAGCCAATATAGTTTTAGTCCAAGTTCAAAGGCAGGAGGAGACATATATCTTAGCTCAAAAATGGTCAGGCAAAGAAAGCAAATTCTCCCTCCCTCTGCCTTTTTTTTTTTTTTTTTTAAGATTTATTTATTTATTCATGAGAGAGAGGCAAAGACACAGGCAAAGAGAGAAGTAAGCTCCCTGCAGGGATCCCAATGGGACTCGATCCCAGGACCCAGGGTCATGCCTGGAGCCGAAGGCAGAAGCTCAACCGCTGAGCTACCTGGGCATCCCAGCCTTTTTTGTTCTATTCAGGCCTTCAGTGGATTAGATGAAGCCCTCCCCAGCACATGTATACACTGGAGAAGGCAATCAGCTTTATTCATTCTAAGGAAGCAAATGTGCATCTCACTTAGAAACACTATCACAGACACACCCAGAATACTGTTTAATCAATATCCAGGCATCCCACGGCCCACTCAAATTGAACACACAAAATTACACATCACAGAGAATATTCTTCAAGACTGAACATGATATTACAATGGTAACCTGATCAGTGAACATCAGAGCAGGATTATTACCTCCTTTATGCTAAATATTGTATTTCTATTAATATAACCTAAATCCAAATTACAATTTTTAAAAGCCACCTTTACACTACATTGTGTCTTTTTCAGGGTCAGACACTTCAGATATTTGCTCATCATTTTATTCACAATCTTATTTTCATAGTTTTAGAAAGATAGGATTATATCAGAAGATTCTAGAAAGTGAGAAGATACTTTCTTAACATTAATTTTAATTCAGATAAAATTTTACTCAAATGGTGATTTTAGGCATCATTTCTGTATGAAAATACAGGGCTATATCCCTTTTCCTGCTGCAAAATAGTAATTTATTTTTGCTGAAATAGAAAATATGGATGCCTACAATAAAAAAAAAATCAAAGCACTGTCTGAGTTTACATTGTGTGGCTACAAAATGCTGTGATCAACAAGTCATAACCTCTGGTCTAGAGGGTATCAGGCCTTGCCACTAAATTTCCTACCCTCCAAAAAGCAAACAAACAAAACAAGTCATATTTTTCCTATAGAACAAATAGAATAGTTATATTCAATTAGCCTTTGTTTAAAGTAATAGGTATTAATGAAAGGAATAACAATATCATAAATAGAATAGGCCTAAGGTAAGTTCCTTCACTGGTCTTTGAAGTATAAAATTCTTTTGCAGGCCTCTTCAGTAAGTATCTGGTCTTTGGATAACATTATTATTTTTCTACTCCTGTGAAAAAGAATGAACTTAGAATTGTCTCTAGTTTCTTAGTCCTTAGAAAATCACAGAAATCAGCATGCTAGAGTACGTTCCATTTCCTTTAATGACAAGATGACTAGAGTGGTAAAAATAGTTCAGTATACTGGTGAACATAAAAATAGATTTGACAATTCAGGAAACGCAACTCATATAGGAAGAAACTGCTGATTGCTTTAGAATGAGATGATAGTTCGATAAATGAAGTCACGTTCTAGGCTTACAATCCTCCCTGGTTCCTTTGGCAACATGTGAAGTATGTTCAATGTGTTATAATTAAAAAATGTAATTCACATTTCTTTTTTTCTTCTTTTTTTTTAAGCTTTATTTATGAGAGAGAGAGAGAGAGAACACTGGTGGGGAGAGGGACAGAGAGAGAGAGAGAATCTCAAACAGATTCTGTGCTAAGCACAGAGCCCAATTTAGGGCTCTATCTTGGAACACTGAGATCATGACTTGAGCTGAAATCAAGAGTCAGTTGCTCCACCGACTGAGCCACTCAGGTGCCCAACACTTAATTCACTTTTGAGTATCAGAAGCAACTCTAGAAATTATTTTTCTAAAATACCTATTTTGCTATTAATTATCATAATTTACTCTTCCTTAAAATTGTAAATCCCAGGGGTAGAGATTTTTCTTCATTGTGTTCACTGATGTGTCCCAAAATCCTAGAGCAATCACTGGCATACAGTAGATGGTTTATAAATATCTATTGGATTATATGAAAGCTTGAATGAATTATTTGCTTGGTCATCAATCAAACTCACCATCTTTCTGTTTTCAATATGCCAAGTGCCTTCTGGTTTCAAGGGCTTTGTACAAGTTTTTTGAACTCCATCCTGGTCTCTCTCTCTGTCTCTTTCTTTCTCTCTCTCTCTCTTTCTCTCTCTCTCTTTTTACAGGTTTCTTCATACAGCTCTCCCTTACTTATAGTATAGGTCTCACATCTACCAGCACTTTCTCACTGAGGCCTTCTCTGAACACTAAAGTGAAAACAGTCTTTCTCCTCTGGTCTCACTTTAATATAGTCCCCCTTACTTTTATGTTATTCACAGCATATGCCAGCTTTATTACACTGAAGTATGTGTATTGAGGGTAAAGTTTACACCTGTCTTCCTCACCATACTCCATTACCTGGAAGAGGTTCAGGGGAAATTAGGTGGTTGAAATACACTTGCTGGTTGCTTAAAATACCATTATGTGCCTGACTCTTTGATCACCACTGAGGATGGACTAGTGAACAATTTGTTCTCATGGAATAGACAGGAAGAAAATGAGCAAAAAACCCCCACATTTTTACCAATAGTTATATGAGTTATGAAAGAAATATGATAGAAATATAAATGTCAATATGATAGAGAATAAAAAGGGAATCTATAGATTTTTTTTGAACAGCAAACAAAAATCTCTCAAGTGGTTACCGAAACAAAAACCTTCAGGATGGGGTTTCTCAAACACACCTTGCTCTTTTCTTGTGAGGCTGGAGATGTTGGCAAAGACTAGGTCAGATGGAGACTTAAAGTAAGGAGTTTAGATTTCATTCTAAGAGCAATAAAAACAACTAAAAATAGGCATTTACTTTTCTTTAAGAAGATTCCTAGGTCTACTGTAGAAAGAAGATTTAAAGGGGGAAAAGGGAAAAGTGCAGATAAGAACCGTCCCAGGAGTCTGGTGGCTGACCTAGAGTGACGGCAGTAGAGATGAAGAGAAGAGGCTGGATTCCAGATACATTTTAGAAATAAACTTCACAGGACACAATGATTACCTCTGAGATAATCATAGATGATTATGTTGCCAATATAATTTGGCATCTAAAGAGGATACTTTTGAAAGGAAGGTGAGGTAGTATTAGCAATTACACCTGGACAAAAGGGATTCACCAAGGCAAATCAGGAGATATGGTCATCCTCATAGATTTTTGTTTTGTTTTTGTTTTTGAATGTTTGTTGAATGACAATATTTTTCATTAAAATGGAAGCAATTCAGGAAGGAAAAGGTGATGAGGAATTGGGCTAAAAGGTATTATTTGGGCAATTAAGACAAAAAAATCTGAATATGCAAAAACACAGAGATAGAACCATCATGACAGGGTTTGGACCATACAATAGTTCCGATATAATTTAAATTTGACCAGCCTGTAAAAGACACAGGCTTCTGTTCATCATTTGCTATTATTAATCATGAATTTGTAGGGATGCAGGTTTATTACATTTGCCTACTATACTCTTTGTCGAAATAACACATTAAAAAGCTAGTATAGTTTTCCAATTGCCAAAATTAACATTTTAAATTCCAATTGTTTAATCCCAATAGTTTTTAAATGAATCATGATTCCTTACTTATAAATACCTAGAAATACTTTAAAGAAAAACAGAGATTCAAAGAATTTATTTTGCCGAGTTGCTCTTGAAAACATGAAGAAACTGATGGCAAACCTTATTCATAAACTAATAACTATTAGAATAGAAAATATTGATGAGTTTTTTATGTAACTTGAATTTAAATGCCTAAGGAGACTCAGAAAATCCCTACATCTATTTACTCCAGATTGGATCTGAAAGTCTATTTTCATTCAATTTCTTAGCATTATTAGTAGTGAAATATAAAGCCAGGATTACTGACCTAAGTGAGCCATAAGATTTAGAAAAACCTATATATCACATAACATTGAATACAGATTACCAGGCAAGTGACTGTTATTTCGAGTTCAGTCAAGTTTGATAGGGTTTTTATGACTGGTCCAAGAAATGAATTACTGGGTTCATCTTTACAAAGAATCTGTTCACCGCAACCTTAATATGAAAGTCAGATTGAAAATTCATACCCATAGCAGGTACAGTAAATGGATTTTTCCCCATAGGTTAGGATATGAAATCATTATTAAGAACTGTTTCCATTCAAAAAATTGTTTTGATGCAGGAGACCTGATATAACAAGCCTTATCTACTTATTTATGCTTTACCTTCCTACAATTTGATCATTGTTTAAATGCATAACAGTGTGCACATCTGCTGTCCCGATGGATGGGCTTGCTGCAGATATGCTACAGTTAATGACAAGATGGCACAAACACTTATGAGATACATAAAGATTTATGAATCAATAAGAAAGCCTGAAATGCTAAGTTCCTCAATTTTTTTAAAAAAAGGATAGTAGGCTAATTGGAGACAAAAATTTCCATTTCATTTCACTATGTGAAATGAAAATTTGTATTGTGCTAAGTGGATGGTGGTTCCAAATGTTTCTACTTTCCTTTTTCGATTTAGAATCTTCTAGTATCTCTTTCTACATAACAAAATAAGTTAATGCAGAGAATATACTCCAAAATTACTCTGGGCCAGACCTCTTAATGTTTTTTGAACTTTTTATTAAGGAATAAGATATATACACACACACACACACACACACACACACACGCACACACACACAGACAAGGGAGAGTGCACGAGTCATAAGGGTAGAGCTGAGTGACTTTTCATAAACCGAATACACCCATGTGACTGGCAGCCAGATCAAGGTACAACTTTACTGGGACTCCCATACAGACAATCACATAATAAAGGTAAACTGCTTTTTGACTTTTAATATAATTAAGATTCTTTTGTTTTTGAAGTATATGCAAAACACTCTGACAGCACGAACTCTTTGGGGTATGATTTCCTTCATGCAGTACTGTCTTTGTGAGGTTCAGCCACACCAGTAAAGGCATTCACAGTATGCTCAGTCTTATATATTCCTATTCCACTTGTGAATACACCATACATTTTTATCCATACTACTGCTGGTAGGAATATAGGTAGTTTCAGGTTTTACTACTGATCATTTAACTACTATATACAGTGCTGCTGTGAACAATCTATTATTTAGTGAATGTGTGTACTTCTGTTGAGTTCATACTTAGATGTGGAATTGCTAAAGAATGTTGTATACAGACGATCACTGCCATAAATAGTGCCAAATTGGTTTTCAAAGTCATTTTATCAATTTATGTTTCTATAACTTTGCCAACATTTGGCATTGGCTTCTGTTTCATTTTAATAGTATCATGTTGTAGTTACATTTTGTAATTTTTTGAAAATGAATGAGTTTAAACACTTACATAAGTTTGTTGGCCACTTTTTTTAAAGTGCTCATCCAAATATTTTGCTTAATTTTCTACTGGATTTCTGTCTTTTTCTTACTGATTTCCAAGGGTTCTTTATATATATCCTGACAAGTCATTTGTAAATATATGTATTACAAATGACTCACTCTGTGGGCTACCTAGTCACACTCTTCCTGGAAGGAGTTGATCTTAATGTAGCCTAGTAACTTTTATTTTGGTTGTAATTAAAGCTGTGTTCATCCTATTTAAGAAAATATTGCATACCATATGGCTATGAAGATATTCTCTCATGTTTTCTTCTAAAATATTTATTGTTTTATTTTTCACATTTAAATCTGCACTTCCTCTGGAGTTGATTTTTACGTATAAGGTAAAATAGTACTTTACCTTTTTTTTCTTTTTAAAGGGAATGCAACTAACCTATTTATTGAAAGACGATTACTTCCCCACTACTTTATAGTGTCACTTTTGTCTTAGAGTGACTGCATGTATATAGTGATCTGCTTCTGTACTGTTGATTCTTTACAGTTAATATTTCTTTCATTATGGGTGGCAGAGAAGGAGGAGTTACAGAATATTTAAATTTATTTTCAACTGGAATTCAAAGACCAAAGATAGGAAATGATTTACTCAAATATTACTTTAGTTACAAAATGGAAGTTTCAAAATTCAATGCCAACATAAACATCTCTAAACAGAATTTATATTATTATATTTTTACAAAATTTATTTTGATTTTTGATTTAGTTAAAGTACTATGATATTGCAATGAACTGATTTCACCTTATTTAGTGAAAAAGATAAATATGGACATTTATTGGACATTTTTTATTTAATATATAAATCTTTTATTATGATTAGATGTATAGTGTACATGGAAGCTTCTATCCTTATAAATTTTTTTTCCTTTACCAATTCAAGTATGGCATGTATATATATTTGACTGATGTAAATTTAAGTCTCATGAGAAGGTTTTCTTTAGAGTTATTAAAATGGGTTTCTAGAAGTAACTTGATGATTTTTGAAGAAATTAGTATTATTTGAGTGAGGTTTAATTCATGGTCCATTTTTAATATTTTCTTTTCTCTCTTTTTTTTTTTTTCAGAGAGAGAGAGAGCGAGCAAGCAGAGGGGTGGGGAGGACAGAGGGAGAGGGAGAGACAGAATCTTAAGCAGGCTCCACATGCAGTGTCCTGCCCAATGTGGGGCTTGATCTCACAACTCTGAGATCATGACCTGAGCTGAAATCAAGGGTTGGGCATGACCAATTGAGCCACCCAGGTACCCCCTTCTTTCTCAATATTGTCTTATTGCTCTCTGGGTTTCCTGCCTTGCTTAAGGAAATATCACTCACATTTAAGTATTCTATGTGCAGAGTGGGATAGAGGTTGATCATTCTCTTACAGAAGAATAGCAAGATATGCCTGTATGATTTTATTGTATTATGCTATGCTTCATTTCTGAAACCAAAACATTACCTTAATCATATATAAAATATCAGGTGTACTTATAGTTATTTCCAATCTCTTTACTGTTCTACTAATATAATTTCTATGTCATAATACAATTTTGCTTATTATACCATTGTACCAAGTTTTGATAACTGATAACTGTTCTTACTTCCTTTTACATTTTTTCATTATTCTCAAGCTTCTGTTCATTATTAAAACTATCCTTTAGTAAAAGTATTTCTCAACTCCTAAGATTATGCAAATAAAATTCTGAGTGGAATTGCTTCAAATCATATTTAAATTCTCAAATTTGGCATTTATATGATATTAAGCCTTTCTCTTCTGGAATATGGTATGTTGATCTAGTTGGAAAATCTAGTTTATATATTTTATAATAGTTTTATTATTTTTTATAGGTCTTTTAGCTTTTATGTTAAATATATTCTGACTTATTTTAATGTATTTTATAGTTATTATTATTTACATAGACTCTTAATTAATTTATAGTGTTGATGCCAGTGAAGAGAAAACCTGGTTTTGAATCTATATCTTATATTTAGGGAAATTATCAACATTTTAAAGTTAATTCTATCATAGTTTTTTATTATTTATTTATTTTTAACTTTTTATTTAAATTCCAGTTAGTTAACCTAAAGTGTAATATTAGTTTCAACTGTACAATTTAGTTACTCAATACTCACATAAACAGCTGTTGCTCATCACTACAAGTGCACACCTTAATCCTCAACACACATCCAACCCATCCCCACACCCACCTCTCCTCTGGTGAGCATCACTTTGTTCTCTATAGTTAAGTCTGTTTCTTCTGGGAAATCCATCATATTATCTACAAATAAAAACATATTCTTCTTAATTATTTATATTTATTAGTATATTTTCTCATCTAATATTGTTATCTTGAGCCTCTACAATAATACTAAATGTTTGTGTGTATCCACTGCTTATTCCTGATTTTAATGAAAATGATATCAGGTTTTAGTATTTTCTATGTTGCTTACTGTGACAAATTGCACAAAGTTCAAAAATCAAAAATAGTATAAATCTAAAGGTAAATTTCATATCCAGTCCAGTCCCACAGTTCTCAAGTTTACTTCCCTAGGGGAAATGTCATTAGCAGTTTTTGTATTACCATGCCATTTATTTTCCACACAAATTCAAAGACATCTATGCACATAACTCTTGTTTTATACAAATGTTAGAATAAATGGTTTTCTCATCTCTTTTTTTCCTCTTGCATGTAATAAAGCCTGATGTTTCTTTCTTCCCTATATTAACTTTGTGTCATAGACAGAGGTGCTCAGAAAGCATTCTATCCATTCTCCCCATTTCCCATGCCCTTGCTGTTAAGGTACAGTCATCCCACTAGCTATGTACAATAAACAGTGGATAGAATGGTATGTTTTATTCTCTAGCTAATGCTTAAAGAAGCTGGATCATGATCTCACAACTATAGATGGCACAACTTGGTATGTTATACACTGAAAATCATTAAAAACCATTGTTAAAAGAAATTAAAGAAGACCTCAATAAGTAGACAGCCTATGTTCAAGGATCAAAAGACGTAACACTATTAGAATGACAATAACCCCCAAGTTGATCTACAGATTCAACCCAACCTCTTTCAAAACCCCACCTGCCTTTTTTTACAGGAATTAAAACATTGACTTTAAAATTCATATGGCTATTCAGAATAGCCAAAACAATCTTAATAAAGAAGAACTAAGTTAGAACATTCATACAGCACAAAACTTACTACAAAGCTATAGTAATTGAGGCTGTGTGGTATTCCATAAATACACATATGGATCAAGAGAGTAGAAATAAGAGTCCACATTAAACACTTGCATTTACAGTCAAGTGTGTCGAGACAATTCAGTGGAGAAAGAAAGGTCTCTTCAAGAAATGGTGCTGGGACAACTGAATATCCATATGCAAATAAATAAAGTTGAATTCCTACTTTACATATGAAAATTAACTCAAAATTGTTCATATACCTAAACATAAGAACTAAAACTATAAAACCCTAGAAGAAAACATAGGAGGAAGTTTTCCTGACCTGGTTAGGCAATAGTGTCTTAGATATGACACAACAACAGAAGAAAATAAATAAACAGGACTATATCAAAGCTAAACTTAGTGCTTCAAAGAACACCAGCAAAAAAGTGAAAAGATAATCCATTGAATGGGAGAAAATATTTCCAAATCACATATCTGATAAGAGATTTGTATCCAGATTATATAAACAATGATTACAACTCAATATAAAAAGACAAGCAACCCAAGATTGAATAGACATTGTTCCAAAGAAGATACACAAATGTCCTCTAACCACATGAAGTAACACTTGACATCATTAGTAGGGAAACCCAAATCAAAACTGCAAGGAGATACTACCTTGCATGCACTATGATGGCTTTAAAAAAATTACAAATTTTCATGAAAATGTGGAGAAACTGAGCACTCACTCACACTTTGGAAAATAGTTTGGCAGTCTGTCAAAAAGTAGAATATAGATGTAATCCAGCAAGTCCACTCCTAGGTATATACCCAAGAAAAATGAAGATATATTTCCACACAAAAACTTGTACACAAAGTTTCACATGAAAATTATTCATAGTAGTTAAAAAGTAGAGGAAGAAAATCTAATGCAAAACCATTCATGAACAAAACCCAAAAATGTCTATACAATGGGATACTACCGGCAATACAGAGAAATGCAGTAGTGATCATGTTAAAACATGGATGAACCCTGAAAACTTGCTATGTAAAAAATGCCAGTCACTAAGATCACAGATAGTATTACTCTACTTATGTGAAATGCTTAGCCTAGGCAAATTCCAACAGACTAACTTAGAAAAACATCAACTTGGTAAAAGAATGATGAGAAAAATAGGGAAATTTCAAGGTAAAAATAGGCAAAACATACACAAAAAAGGCATTACATAAAATAAACAATCAAGGAATGCATAAAACTTTTAAAATTGCACAACCTATTATCAGTTATGAAGTATAGACTGAAGTCTAATATTTATCGAAATGTATTTGTTCCAATTATACTGGGTCTTTTCAGAAATAATTGCAAATACCATAAGGAGTGCACATCCTTTGACCTAAAAAATTCTATCCTATGTTTTTAGCTTAAAGAGAGTATGAATTCATTTGTGCACATTTTTAGTTTTCATTGTGCTTCATAGTATTGTTCAAAATATTTAAACATTTAAAAAGAGGTACTGTCAAAATACAGATTTGCTTTAAAAATTATGTTTCCATATAATGAAATAATGTTCACCCTGTAGAAACAAGGTTGTATATGAAAATATATTGACATAAAGATCATCATGATGTGTTATATATGAAAAGCAGTTTCAAAAAAATGTGTATCTGTATAAAGTTCTTATATATATGTATGTTAATACAGAAACATAAACTCACAGTGAAAAAAGAGACAGAGTTATGTGAAAGTACATGTGCACAAAGATATTAGCGGCTTATAGCCACTTAATAGATTAGTCATTTGCAGGGTATTTTTATTTTTAAGGAAACAAATAAAGCTATAAAAATAAAAATACTTATATACTTATATGCTTACATTTGTTCAGATGAATTTATCAATTAGAGATATTATGGTTGTCAGGTGTTTATTTATTAAAAAAGTTTTTAAAGATTTTATTTATTTATTATGAGAGACAGAGAGAGGGAGAGAGAGAGAGGCAGAGACATAGGCAGAGGGAGAAGCAGGCTCCATGCAGGGAGCCTGATGTGGGACTCAATCCCGGGACTCCAGGATCACACCCTTAGCCAGAAGGCAGACGCTTAACCGCTGAGCCACCCAGACATCCCATTGTCAGGTGTTTAAAATTATTTTTGTGATAAGGAGTCTCAGTTGTACACTTGATACTGTCTACTCTAAATGACCCGAAACTTCATTCAATTGTAACTTCTGACTTTTGGTGAAGGAGCAGGCTACTTATAGAAGCAGCATCTGTTTAAGTAAGTACTTTGATATATGGAGGAAAGAAATGTTTTCTGAGGTTGTGACATGGCTCTACAGCAAAAGAGGTGAAAAAGTTATGGTTTCAACAAGCATTTATGGAATCAAAGAAATGAAGAGTAGTGCTTTAAATTTTCTTAAATCACACACATAGGCATATGAGGAATGATGGTAGTAGTGGTGTTATACTGCATAGATTAGATTACAAGAAATAACAAATTGAGAAGTATGCAAATTATTTGACCTATATTAATGATGGGTTTTAAATTGCTCTAATTATAGTGTTTTGGGGTATAACATGCAACTTACCTATAATGTCTGAAAATTCAGCAAAATGTATATATGTGATTCAAGACTTTTTCACAATCCCATAGATTTTCTATTATTACTTCATTTTCTTTCAAGAATTATGTAAATTAGGTAGATAAGGAAAAGCATTCTCAGCAGAAAAATATTTAATATCATTCATGGAAATAGCAGCTTCTTTGGAAATGGCTAAGAGTCAACATAAAGAAACATAAAAATTATAACAGTATGCTAATGTTTATACCATATGAAAATAGGGCTACCTGTATTGCATTAAAATGTAGATCCATACAAGTGGAGAAATTTTTTAGATTACCACTCTTGCCTCATACTTCACTTTGTTTAAATAATGCAGACACAGTGTAATCTGGACAATGAACATGGGGTTTATAATTTGACAGATTTGAGTTTCTTTCTGCCCCACCACTGAAGGACTATAACACCTTTAGAAATTTCCTTAATCACTCTCAGTTTATTCCTTATCTATAAAAGTGAAGACAATAACATTTACCTCTCAAGCCTGCCCAGAAAACTGAATGAGATATGACTAAATGGCCGTTAAGTGAAAACACCTAGCATATTATTAGCTATGTCTTCCCATTAAAGAACAAAGAGGAAATGACATGTCTTAAAAGTACAGTCATTTTGCTATCAGGTTTGTTTTGGAAATGCAAATTTATTCCAATAATGGGAACAATTTGAGCATAAAACAAATTTCAAGATTGTTTATACATAATTTCATCCATGAGAAACAGTAAGTGAATGCATAAAAGTGCACCCAGCTGAACCAAGTCATGCAAGAATAACATCTCCCATCCCAAACATACCATGTGTATGCATATGCGTGTGCATATGCGTGTGTACACGTGTGTGTGTGTGAGAGAGAGAGAGAGAGAGAGAAAATGAAAGAGGGAGGGAGGCACATCCATCCACATTTGGTGTTATGACTTTCTGATTGATCTCAGATAACCTCTTCCATCACTTATCTATAACTCACAAGCTGCAACCCTTCCTATAACTACTTCCACAAGCAAACTTCAGGCCTTTTTCAAGGCAAAGTGCCATATTTATTGTAGTATTTGTGCATTTCCTAACATTTCATGTGAGTAAACTGTGTTAATGTTTTTATCATGGCCCATCTGTGTGTGTGTGTGTGTGTGTGTGTGTGTGCGCGCGCGCGCGCGCAGAGGGGTGCACAGGTGGAGGTCTTAGTCCATTCAAGTTGCTATATCAAAATGCCCAGGGATGCCTGGGTGGCTCAGCAGTTGAACATCTGCCTTTGGCTCAGGTTATGATCCTGGGATTCTGGGATTAAGTCCTAAATCAGGCTCCCTGTGGGGGAGCCTCCTCCCTTTGCCTATGTCTCTGCCCCTCTCTGAGAGTCTCTCATGAATAAATAAATAAAATCCTTAAAAAAAAAGCCCATAGAGTGGGTAGCTTATAAAACAAGAGAAACTTATTTCTCACAGTTCTGGAGGCTAGAAGCCTCAGATCAGAGTGACAACATGTTTGGGTTTTGGTGAAAGCCTTCTTCCAGGCTGCAGACTACCACTTTTTGCTGTTTTCTCACATGGTTGGATGGGATGAGGGAGCCTCTCAGTTCTCTATTATAAGAGCACTAATCCCAAATATGCAGACTCTGCCTTCATGAGCTAATTATCTCCTCAATACTCTACTTCCTAACATTATCATCTTGGTGGTTAGAATTTCAACATATGAATTTAGAGGCGCACAACATTCAGACCATAGCAATGTGTCATTAATAAAGTTTTTGAATGTTGTGTCCCTAACTCCATTTTTTCCATAAATCATGTAGCTTTTATTGTCCTATTTTGCATAGCACAATAGCTTTTAGAATGCAAATGTCATGTTATATGATAGTAATGGCCCATAGTTATTACACATATTCTTGATATTCAATTGTTTTCAAATTTCTATCTTTACAATTTTTTTTTTCATGGAGCAAATATATCATGAAGACATAAACACCTCAAGTTTAGGGAGTTAGGAGATTGATTTATCTTACATTTCTTGAATAACCCTCAAATAGACACTTCTGAATAGTAAGACTTAATTCTCATGGAATATGATACTCAATCATTTTGAATGCTGAACACACAGAAACATCTCCAGTAAATACATGTCCATGATAACTAAGCTTCCTGCATCCAAAATTTGTAGCAGATAATACAGATAATGCATAAATGCATGGTCCACTCCTCATCAAGAAAATATGACCAAATACAAAGAGGGTGGTCAGCAAATAGTCTTTTAGTTGTCAGCTACTTTAGGGTCAGCCACAGCTGCAGAAAACTGCCACCAGGGGTAACACCCTTCCCCCAAACAGCCCATAGCTGTTGAATAAGCAAGATGGCGATAAAACCACTGGTCCATTTGGTATAAGTTTTGGCAGTGTGATGACCAATATACGCTCTAGAGCTTCTGGCAGGGCTGATTTTGTCAGGGTGTATTGCAAAACTTCTGCCTAATCCTGTTTCTTCCCCCTTCCTTCACTGGTGTGAAACACCAAAAAACAATTCACACCCCTGTCTCAGCTTGCCGCATCCTGGAGAATTCAACCTATAATAGGTAAGTCTTCACTTAAGATCAACATTTCCTTTAGAACATTATTGTATTTGAAAATGAATTCATCTCAAAATAAGGTAGGTTAACAGAACTAGAGTCCTTTTTGTTTCTTGGTTTTCAACAGTTCCATTTTCAAATATTCAGAATGATTTAGACATATAATAACTTGCTTATAATGTTGAAGCCTTTGCATCATTAATGTTTCCGTTTTCCTATTTGTTGTCAGTAGTATTGAAACTCCAAGTAAGTTTGATATGGATCATAAAACTTTACAAGAAAATCAGTCTGGTATATCTATCCCTATACCTTAAAAAGCAAGATCAGATGATGAATGCTCGCTGATTTGAGCATTTCAAACAAGGGAGTAGAACAATTGCTTGAGGAATGCTTGAGGCAAAGGCTGTGTATCACGAAATGTTTACACAACAAACAAAGATATTTCTGCCAATAGTTTCAAAATTCATTTTTTGTTACAATCTGACAAATACAAGAATTTTTTTTTTCTTTTCAACTAAAAATGTCTGCAGATCAGAGTTCCCTTCCTGCTTTCAAGCAAGCCTGATTCCTGATAGAAAACTTTCTATGAAGCATAACTATTTTCCTATTACTGGCTTTTCTTTAGAATGAGTTTCTGTCTTATCATTCATCTTCTAAGTGAGGCAGACCAGTAAATCAGTAATAAGTGTTATGATAAATTTTTCTACTGGGTAGTATAGAAAGACAGTGGAGAAGCATGTGAAACTAGTATGTTAAATAAACATGACACATGGACTATCAAAATGGAATTTGATTTTCTTCTACCATCCCACTAAATTTTACTCAGTGGAGGTGATCTTACCCCGTTGAGTTAGGGACAGATGGGCTAGGCAGGGCTAGGTAGGGGGTCATGGAAGCAGGCTCACAAAAATAGCCAAAATGCAAAGGTGTAAAGAAATCAGAGATAAGGGAACAAGCCAGACCACCCTTCCCTAGATGTGGGCGGGGAAGGTATGTTCTATCAGCTACTTGTGAACAACAAAAAAATCATCAGACTCTAAAAAGGAAGTGAGCCATTAAAGATGTTATCACTAGTCCTTACTCAATGGTGATATCAATGGATATGTTAAAAGGATTTAGGTTCCCTGATTAGGATCTCAATAAAAGACCAACTCAACAAGCCCTCAGTGGCAACCCTGTCGGGCCCCCTCACTTCTGAGAGCTTTCTCTGTATCTTTACTTAATCAACTTCTATCCCTTTACTCATTCTCCTGTGTCTGCGAGATTCATTCTTCAACTCCGTGAGAAAAGAACCAAGCTCTCCCATATCAGTCATTAGACCTCAACTTTGGTAAATACAGAACTTTTCTGTTCACTCTGAGGTAAAAAACAGCCTTACCATCCCATTAAGCCAGAAACAGTCTCAATTAAAAACACTTTGATGTCTGGCCCCATGGAATAATTAAAACTCAAAGCTTGACCAAATGTATATATTTTTTCCCTTCTCTGGCTTGGGCCTCCTTTAGGCTGAAATCTTGCTGCAAGAAGGGTGTATATAGTTGTTTTTTCTGCTTCTTGCTTTGCTTCTCCCAACTTGCTAAGTCCTTCCAACACCAGCGTTTGGAGACCAGGGAGAGGAAGAGGGGAGGCTAAATTCTCACTTGAGCTAAACACTTTCTAAGTGGTTTCTCCTTTCTGATGATGTAGGTATTTAGAGACAAAGTTCTTTATTCTTGTCGGAGGTTTTCATGCATTGTTGTATATATCCCTATTGGATTTGTCTCTCTTACAACTCCCTTAGTTAGGTACCTTAAATCCAAGAACTGGCTGCCGGTCTCTTTGTTTATCTAGTAGCATTACTAGAAAAGACTCCAGATAATTCCATGCTGGTTCTCTCTCCCACAGGCACAAGGCTACTCCACAGTAAACCACCATGTATCCCTTGTCCCCCCAAATCTGGAGCAGTTCATTAGCCTTTGTCTTTCCTAGATTTCCACTGGGCAGGAGTCATGGCTCACTCCAGTGCAGTGTCTCCTCAGGAATCTTAAATATTAGTTTGGCACCATCTTCTGCTCTGCATATTAACCATACGTGAAACATATTTCAAAGTTTCACAAGGCCATTAAAGCATAGAGATCAAAACATGTAATGACACAAAGACCTACAGAATGTAAAACTTTTGAGCCACTTCCCTGTGAATTACTGTGCTTTACCTATACTTTACAATCTCTTCTTCCACATTCTCTCAAATCTGGCTTCAGATATCAGGTCCTCACCAGCTGCCTCCTCCTCCCTGGTGTCTAGATATGGCACCCTTATCTGATAGATTCTCTGGACTACAAAAAAAAAAAAAAAAAAGAGTCTATACAATGAAACTTTTAGATTAAAAAATCATTTTAAAAAAGATTTTGAGGTTACTCTTGCTATTATCATTGTTGTTTAATAGTCCAAAACAAGATTGGAAAGTTGTCAAATACAGAATAAATATCTATATTTTAATACACCACAACACTGATATAAACTTGAAATTTACATTTGCAGGAGTTAATTGCACGTGTTGATGAAAGCAATTAAACAAAAAAATAAAACCCAAAAGAACAGATATTCTTGTCTATAAATAATGGAGTTAAACAATAAAAACTATGTATGTTGTCTTGATAAAAAATATGGTGATAAAAATTCTGCTAGTGTGAAATAAGAAGAGTATAAGCCCAGATTGCAAACTATCCTACACTACAAAATATAACATGTCACTTACAATAATAGCAAAGCTCAGTTATAAATGCATTACAGCACTAGCTTTTCACTCACATTTCTCATAGAACTCTGAAATGTCTTAACAGACATATGACAATATGCTAGAAATGAAAAACAATGTAGAAAGTTTTCACAATGCAATACAAAATATGCATCCTAGTATTTGGAAAACTAATGTCTCTTTTAAGGAAAGAAGAAATTAATAATTTTATTAAATTTTTCATATTTCATTTGTCCCTTTGAATGTCCCTCTTATTTTTTGTTATTCTATCTTTTATGACAAAATTGCCTTACAGCCAATTAGTTATGTGGCAAAAACAGTTGCAGCTAAGATGCTTACAGAGAAATTACCTAGGCCACTACATTCTCCTTCATATTTTATTTATTTATTTATTTTACTTTTAGAGATTTATTTATTTATTCATGAGAGACACACAGAGAGAGAAAGAGGTAGAGACACAGGCAGAGGGAGAAGCAGGCTGCGCACGGAGCCCAGTGCGGACTGGGGACTCAAAGGCAGACGCTCAACCTGCTGAGCCACCCAGGTGTCCCTCTCTGTTGTATTTTAATACGCTGTGTCCCAGTGACTACCTGCTTTCTCGTCAGAGTAAAGCATCTACTGATAAATTCGTAATATCATGAATTTCAATTCATAGCAGTGCTCTCCCTCCTACTGAACACTTGCTGGCCTTTAAGAAATATTTAGTGTGAAAGACCTTCAAGTTTTCTGATTTTGTTGACCAATCAGAATAAGCCATATTTTCCGCATACCCTGTAATTATAAGTACTGCTACCTGGGCCCCCTGACATGAGATAAAAACAGAAGGAATAAAGTGAACATAAAAATAAAAGAGAAGCAAACATGGGAAAGCAAAGGATTGCAGATGTTCTTTCTTCTTTTTCACAACTCTGGGTATCAGAGTAGAGACAAACTGGCAAGAGAAGGAGGAGGGATGCTAGAATTACATGGAATAGAGAGCAGCAGAACGTTTTAAAACTGATTATAGGGACGTTTGGGTGGCTCAGTGGTTGAGCATCTGCCTTCAGCTCAGGTCATGATCACGGGGTCCGGGTATGAGTCCCACATCAGACGCTGCACAAGAAGCCTGCTTCTCCCTCTGCCTGTGTCTGCCTCACCCTCTGTGTCTCTCATGAATAAATAAATAAATAATCTTAAAAAATTTTAAAAATAGAAATAAATGGGAAAGGAGACACACTGCCAAGGGAAGAACTGATAAGGACTGGTATAACTGAATCTTTGCTAATCTTGAATATTCAAGCCTTAAATTTCATTGTTGAAATTTTAAATCCCCAACAAAATAACATCTATTTGCCATTTTGGACATGTAAATCTAATATTTTGTTAATAGCAATAAAAACTTTGAAATTCCATACTATAGAAGAGTGAGAGTCTTGCTGTTTTAAAAATTAATCTTTAAAAGTCAGGTGTTAATGTCTGACTTGCATATGCAAAATAGCTGTCTAAGAAAACATTCTTAATAGAGAAGACACATAATTTATATATACTAAGTTATGATTAGCTCAGTTAATTATCATGAAATAAGTGAGCAAATTCAACTTCTCATGACAACCATGTTACATAAGTCTGTGTAGATAGACACAATTCTCCAAGACAAACATGCCAACAAATGTTTCTTACAAACATATAGTTTGAAAGATACTAGTTACTAATTTTTGAAAGTTGACTGTTAAAGCATCTATTCAATGTCACAGAAAAGCATTTGCCCTTTTTAGTAAAGAAACCAAAACTTCACTATATGATGAAGAGATGCAAAAAAGTATACATTAATGTTCTTTTTTGATAACTTATGCAAATATTCGCTGACCTTTAAAAAATTTTTATACAAATTACAAGGGCAAAGTTAGTGCTTTGCATTCTAACATGGACTTTTGTCAACAACTTTTTTACACAGCCTATTATTAAAAGCTACTGACACTTGTTGCCAGTAGTTTAACCATAATTTTAATGATGGTGTGCCAGATAATTTGGAGTTTATTATAATTATTTTTGCAAATATAAATGAGAACATATGTAAGTTCATAATACTTTTTACTAATAGGGTATTATACCTGGGTGGGATACTAAACAGAGTCTAGTGCATTCTAGAGAAGTAAAAAAGAATACAAAAAGGGGCTAGTTTACCTTTCAGTATGGTCAGTGTCTTTCCTTATTTACGTATTCCTTTATTAATTTTAAAATATATACTGAAGGCACCTGGGTGGCTCTGTCAGTAAGCATCTGTTTTCGGCTCAGATCATGATCTCAGGGTCCTGGGATCGGATCAAGCCCTGCTTCTCCCTCTAGCCCCACCTCTGCTCATGTTCTCTCTCTCTCACTCTCTCTCGGATGAATAAATAAAATCTTTTTTTTAAAAAGAAGTGTACAGTGAATAGCTATCATGTGACATGCTAGCAATGCACTTGTTAGAAGTTCAGTTAAACCCCCAAAACTTGAAAATGTCTCACGTTAAGAAAGATGAAGTATGAAAATAAAGGTAAAGCCAAGTCTAAGGTCAAGGGAGGACAGAGGACATATGTTAGGTAAAGGGAAACTACACTGACTCCTAAGAAGAGGGAAGGAAGAACTGAAACCCTGTTGCAGAATGCCTAGATAGTGACATTTTATGGGCAGAAAATTATAAGTAACTCTAGTTACTATCATGTTTTCCTTTAATCAAGGCAGCTAACTTACTGATTTCCTAAGTACAACAAAAGATTAAAATGCAATTTCATGTTTTTACAGATCCAGAATCATTATAGTTCAGATGTTGTTAACATGGCTTAAATGTATCTGCTGGTGTGCAAATTATAGCAAGGTCACAATACCACGTTAAGAAATAATTATATGCATGTTAGAATAATTTGAGCATTGTCTTTCTGGTGAACATCTGATCTCAATGGGTCCCTCTGAGGGGAATATATTCCATTCTGGGTCACACCTGCCAAGCCTTCCACATCAAAACCTGTGCACCTGCCTCTGGTCCATCTCCCAGATAGTACATTTTTAACACATCATCTGCCAGGGGGAAAAAGATCACATAACAGAAGCTTGCTTCAAATGAAAGATTTTCTGCTGAGAGGTTTGGGAATTATGCTGCCAGGCTGGCAGATGATATGGAAGCATAAATCTGAAACCTATTTTTTATGTCATCTGACTTGAGACACTTGCATTGCCATTTCAACCCTGAATTCTATCCATATATTTGTGCATTAATTTAAATAAATAAAATTCAAGCATTCTTTTTTAATTAAGAAAGTTTTCAACCAGATTTAAACTAGAATCTCAACCATATGGATTTATAAGATCATTGCTCACGGCAGTTTTTTTTTTTTTTTTTTCCCACAAAACTTGGTTTTGGCCTCAAAAACACATATATAGTCACCTTTACCTTTTGCAATAACCTGTTACTTAGCTATTCCTCAACATTCTATCAAATAAATAAACAGGGGTGCCTGGGTGGCTCAGTGGTTGAGCATTGCCTTTGGCTCAGGGAGTGATCCCAGGTATGGGGATGGAGTCCCACATCAGGTTCCCCACAGGGAGCCTGCTTCTCCCTCTGCCTGTGTCACTGCCTCTCTCTGTGTCTCTCATGAATAAATAAATAAATAAATAAATAAATAAATAAATAAATCTTTAAAAAAAGAAATAAACAGCTATTGCTAATACAGACAGTATCCCTTGTTTAAACTAAGACCAGCCAATTGAAAGGATTAAAATTGAATCATAAAATATTTTCAAGGAAATGTTTCAAGATATACAAGTACATAATGAATCCAAATTCATTAGAAAATGGTAACTATTCACTTGTATATTTCACATATTCAACCTATAATTGGCTCAGAGCATATGTTCTAAGAATTATTTATTTATTATTTATTTATTTATTTTTAAATATTTTATTTATTTATTCATGAGAGACACACAGAGAGAGAGGTGCAGAGACATGGGCAGAGAGAGAAGCAGACTCCACGCAGGGAGCCCGATGTGGGACTCAATCTTGGGTCCCCAGGAACACACCCTAGGCCAAAGGCGGCGCTAAACCGCTAAGCCACCCAGGCTGCCGGAATAATTTAAATAAAATGACACATTTGTGATATGGCAGGCACTGCTAATTGTCTGCACTATATGCATTCTATTCTTTCTTATTAACAGAGGCCATTCCCTCCAAAGGGAGAGATATATCTAATGAAAAATATGTTTCCCACTTTCCCTTATAGCTAGATATGACCATGTGACTAGACTAGGTAATGAAACTTCAGTGGAAGTCTCCTGGCAGATTCTGAAAAAGTTTTTCTTTCCTAACACATTCCCCTGCCCTTGCATATATATACCCCATTTGTTCCTTCCTCCTCCTTTCTGCCTGGAACACAGACATGCTGCTGAAGCTGCAGCATCCATTACACAACTAAGAGTTCAAGAGTCCTAGAGACTATGGTATCCTGTGATAGCACAGAGAGTGATGCCCAACATAAGACTTCTTATTGCATAAGGATAAACTCTTGTTCCTTTCTATTCTTCTCTTTTCTTTCCTTTTAATTACTAAGTCATAAGTTACATACATCAAGGTACCCGAATCTTAAGTGTACATGTTGGTGGCTTTTTACAAATATATACACCTGTATGGATACCATATGTATGCAGCTGTATATTTTTACATATGTAACCACCACGTATATCCAAAAGTCTCTCTGAAGGCAACTCTATTCCCAAGATTTTTTAAACCAGTATTTAGTCAGTTTTACTATAACTTATAGACAAATATAATTTTACATAATTCAAATTTTCTGTTTACATAAATTAGTACTGCATTACATACCCCCTCAATATTTTTAAAAGTTTACTTTTGACAAGAGACACTTTTTAAATCCCACATAAATTTTAGCATAAACTCTGTTTTAAAACTATCTTCTAAATTCAGTGGACTTAGAAAAGAGTCTGTATAGAGAACTGACTAGGTATTGCAATTTTTTGCATATTTTGTGACCACATACTTTACAATTCTCCTTAGTCCTAAATCTCATTTCCAATATTTTCTATAGATATAAGCAAATATTATTTTTCTATTTAATACAGAGATTTTATTTATTAATGTGACAAAATTAATGAGTATGTCTAATAGATGAACTTAATCACTTCGTTAAAAAATAAACACCAGAGGCACTTGGGTGACTGAGTCTGTTAAGCGTCCAACTCTCGATTTTGGCTCAGGTCATGATCTCAGGGTTGTGAAACTGAGCCCCACCTTGGGATGTGTGCTGGATGTGAAGCCTGCTTAACTGCTGGATTCTCTCTTTTCCTCTTCCTCTGGCCCTTCTACTACCCCCCACCACCTACTTGCATGAACTCTTTCTTAAAAAAAAAAAAAAAAATTAAAAATTAAAAATAAAAAAAACCCCACCAAACTTCACACGGGGTTTGCTTAAATGATAAATTAGCCCAAATGTTTAATTATAGACAACAACCATGTTTATTCCTACATGTCCATTTTTTCTCTACTGAAATTAATGTCTAAGATAAAAATGTTCTGTATCTTTCAATAATCCAAAGATAAAACTATTTTACTAAATTTGTCAATATTATCTATATATTAAATATATTTTACCCTTATCTATGCCTTTTGTAAAATAGTGCAAATGATTAGGAAAGAATTCAAGTAGAATTAAAACCTAATTTAAAAGTAAGAAACAAGATCATTCAGATTAATATTTAAAAATTCTTTCACAACAGGCAATTCTTATTTTTGGTCACCAAAAGTAAAATTGATACTGTAATCTATGTTACACCCTATGTATTTAGGGTGAGTGATTTTAATATAAAGCATATTAATCTGTGTAGTTCATTAGCAAGCTTTAGGTAAATTTCTTTGGGGAATTCTGACTCAGATTGTAAAGAACCCAGTGAGAAAATGTTCAATAACTATGCCAATTTCATAGGAGCTAGTCAAACTCTGGGATTGCCATGTAATATAGGTATGGCACAAACCAGAGATTTTGCTCTCACCTTGCTTTGTTACTTGTTTTCCAACTACACTATACCACACTACTCCTTGCTTTATCAGATAGTGTAGGCAGGACAGATGGCCTAGAGAAAATAATGGGACCAATGAAATCTAAGTGATTTCCCAGATTTTATAAGAGTGATTTTGAGGTTAAAGTGGATACAAAGTAAGACTCAATGTGTCAATTTTTTCAAGCCAGAGTGAAAAGAAACTTTCAGATGGATTTGGGTCTGATATACTCCTGCAGGATCTTGTTAGGTTATAGAGCAAAAGCCTGCAAAGCCATGAATAACAAACAAATCAGGCAAACCAAACTGCGAAGCCTGTGGCAACTCCAGCTGGTCTTGTCTAACAAGGTCATTCAATGACAAAAATTTAGGAGAGGCACACTATTTAGAAATTGACAGAACATTTCAGACCAGACTATTTCTATGCCCACAAACCAAACTGTTCAAAGGCCTTTTTATATGTATCATTCTTCATTCTGATAATATAGTGAATATGTTGCAAACCTTAGAATTGCAAAACAGAAGGATTGTTTAGTATCTTCAGTGAAGACTCCAGAAGGGTAATATTTCCAACAATACTCTTTTTTTTCCTGTTGTAAATGGTATTTGTTCTCTCTGTTTCATTTTAATCATTTGCTGGTATAAAAGCCTGCATCAATGATTTGGCCATTTATGTTTACAGAAGTAACATACAAATTCACAAAAGGGTTAGTTACTGTAGCTAGATAAATATAGAATAATGAATCCTGCTTTTTACCTTAAATGGACTCTTAACAAAAACTTTAACACAGAAATAACATAAAATATTATTTTGGCACAATTAAGTAGTTAAACCATGAAAAATGCTCTCAAGGTTGACATCTATATAGGTATTAAATTTTGGTCATTTTTTCTGAATATATTACTGTAATAAAAGTGTAAAGGGCAAATTTCTCTAAGACTTATCTTCTGTACAAAATTATAATATCCTGGGATGTCTTATCTCAGACATATTGACAGTGTTCCATGGATATGAGAAGCCAGGGGATAAATGTGTAAAGTTTGATCTTCAAGTGTCAAATTGACTCAATGGAATGTCATTAAAACATAAATATCCATCATAGAATTTAATAAAAAAGATAGTGTCATATTATGGAGTTGAGGACCCAATCTGTTTAAATATCTTAAGATAAAACCTAGCTATTCAAAAAAAATTCCAACTATGCCTCAAGTTTTACTGGTGCTTTGATGGAAAAGAAAATGAACAACTATGGTCACAATCTATATATAAAGACACAAATGCAAAATTTCTAGAAGGAAATATAATTTGTTTTTAACAAAAGAATAGGTCAATATTTAAAAAAAAGGAGTTTTTCTGTAATAGTAGTGATGATAAAATTGTAAATTGATAAAATTGTAAATCATCCAATGGGTAGTTTTCTACCTCTGTGTTTTACCTAATTCAAAAATTTCTTTAATGTCTTATGTTTTGTCAATAGCCCAGTCTGCTCCTCTAAAAATATTTTTGTCACTATCTCTATGTCAGTAACTATATTTACTTTCTTAGTTCATAGTGTCTTTTCTACATACTCAGTTTTTGTCACTTAAAATACAGTTAATATGTCTCAAAAAGTCATTAACTTTCATTTTTATCATCTGGTAATTATTTCAGTAAAATCACATAGATCCACACCAGTTTATATTGAACTATGTTCACATCAAAGTTAATATACCATCTATCAAATAAATTCAACATAATAGTATTTATGACAAATGAAGATTCTATGTGCAAATACATTTTTAAAACTGTGAAGTGATACATTCATTCGCTCAACACATACTAAGTGTCCACTATTGGTCCTTTTCTCTGCTAGTTGATGATACATATTACGTTTATAAACTAAACTCAGTCTCTATTTTCACAAATTTTTAGTTCAAGGAAGAAGGAAGACTTTTTAATAGGGTCACAAAACTTCAATAAAATTAAAGTGCAATAGTAAAATACTATTATGACAAGGTATAACAGAATGCTTTCTTGAGGAAATGACAGTAGACCTGAGAGACTACATAGCAGTAACTATAAGCTTTAGGTCCTAGCATTAGCAAATGGTAGAGCTAAGATTGGAAGGCTGCCAGACTGACTCTAAAGCTCATTCTTCTGTCTACAAAGCACTATAGATTCACTTATAGTGAATTCTGCTTGGATTGGAATCTTGGTAGGATATGAAAGATAAGAAATAACCTGTTTGAAACCTCATTCTTCTATTCGAAATGGCCCAGAATGGGATGAGGAAGAAATTTTTTGTACATATCAATTTAATTTTTCTAGACGATTATTTCTAATCAAAAGAGATCTACATGTAGGAAAGAGTGCAAGAAGAAAGCATAATTATTTACCTAGGAGTCAATCTTGGAACATTCAAAGAAAAATATTGGAGGAAAAACTGGCCAAATAAAAAGGTAAGTGGGTGCTTCAACTCCACTGTCCCTATTCCTAATCATACCAGCTGGCTTGATAGCTGTTAAATTTTCACCAGAGTGGCCAAAAGCGGAGAGGAGAACACCTACATCCCTGGATGGACTTCCGAGACACAAATCACTTTCGAAGGAAAAGGATATGATCTCTATTTGCTACTCCTATCTCATTTTCTGGCTTACCAATAACAGAAGGGCTGAACAAAGAATGTAACCCATCCTGCAGTTCAAGATTTTTTTTTCAATTTCATTTAAAAATTATGACCATCTCCTCTGCCATTCCCTCACCCATCTGTGTATTAGTGTCATCAAGTACTGGCTTGGTAAAAAGTATTAAGAAGACCCAGTACTTTCTCTGTGCTCTGGAGGAGGGTAATTAGCATAGGCTTTCAGTCTTGTTGAAAGTTTGAAAGAACACATCCGTGAATCTGTCTGAGATGGCACTTGGCAATAGTTAGAGTAGGAATGGTAAGACAAGAATAGTATTTTGATGTAATTCTTAATACTGCCCATTATCATCTCTTTATGGTCTAAAAATATTTTTTAAACATATTTCAGGTTTAAAAATTTGACTGAGGGACTTCCAGCTAATAGTCCAGCATATTAGGAGTTTAAAGTCTCTATTCTGTTCTAACAAGTAAAAAACTGAACAAACTGAAAAAAGTCAACAACTCTTTATACATCCTTCAGAGAACTGATGTAACATGGTAATCTCCTGGAGAGACGAATCGGTGAATATATAGAATTGCAGCTTACTAAGTCAAACATCCACAAGCAAAAACTTTCATGAAGACTAGTTTGGAGTAGGAAAACCTAAACTGTAATTAAGAAATTGCTGGAGATTCAGTGTAAACAAGTCTGAGAATGAAAAGCTTCAGAGGACCCATTCATGAAGGGCTCCCAAACTTCTGTTAAGTTTTACCTCCAGGTAACCAGGTTCTCACAGTGAACATTGGACAAAAAGTCCTCTGTGCTTGGGAGGAGGTCGAGGGGGGTAGGGAAGAAGAAAGGATACCATTTTGAAATATACCTGAGTATTATTTTCTATTTAAAAAGATCTGCCTTCAGGAGTTTTACCAGAGCCAAACTACTGAAAAACTAGTGTTTTTCAGAGCCTAACTAACCTAGGGTGAGGGAAATAATCAACTCCAGTCTACTCTGAGCATCCTGTCCCACCTAAAAGAAAGAAAATCTGAGAAGTGCTTGTGAACTTGATAATCCAGAAGCACCAGCTCATTTAAAGACTAAGACATAATCATTGCATTATAGAATGCTTGCCCCTACCCCATGCATTACCACCACATCATTAAAAGCCTACTTACCACAGTTATTTTTACCCAGGTCATCATATCTAGCTATCAGGAAAAAATTACAAGGCATACTAAAAGGCAAAAATACAGTTTTAAGAGACAGATCAAACATCAAAACCAGACTCAGATATGACAGGGATGTGGAAATTATCAGACCAGTAATTTAAAACATCCATGATTAGTATGCTAAGGTCTCTAATGGATAAAGTAGACAGCATGCAATAACAGATGGGCAGTAGGAGCAGAGAGATAGAAATTCTAAAAATGAACCAAAAGAAATGCTACATATCAAAAACACTGCAACATAAATGAAGAATGCCTTTGATGAGCTCATTAGTAAACTAGACAAAGCAGAAAAGAATCACTAAGCCTGAGGACTTGAGGATATCTGAATGGAAACCTCCAAAACTGGAATGGAAAGAGGAAAAAAAAACTACCCCCCCGCCAAAAGTCTAAGAATTGTGGGAATTGTTTATGTCTCCTCATCTGTAAAATGAGATAATAATGACCCTTGACTTATTTGTGGGCATGGAAAAAAAAATAGATAATGGATGTAAAATATATATAGCTAGGCAGATTCGATAGACATTAATTATTATTTTTTTAATTCAAAAAATAGTTTTGAATATATCAAACAAGGTAATTATGGAATGTATGTCCTTAAACCCAGAACTCCAAGTGAATTTAATAAAATAATTTCCCTGTTGTTGTTTTTCTTGCTGAATTTTGGAAATCAGTGTTATTATAGACTCAAAACCCTAAATGCCATAGGGTTATCTTGTCTTTAGAATCTGGGAGAATATGTCTGTAAAACAATACAGATTATGAAACTGTTAATATTCATACACACCTGAAGATAATGTATATATATCTTGTAATATTGCCAATGTATATAGAATAGAAGATTACTGTGAATTTTTAAAAAGATTTAATTTCTTTACTTGAGAGAAAGAGCATGAGCAGAGGGAGAGAGTCAGAGAGGGACAAGTGGTCTTCCACTTGTGAGGGCTTGATTGATCCCAGAACCCCAAGATCATAACTTGAGCCCAAGTACATGCTCATTCGACTGAGCCACCCAGGCACCCCAATTAATGTGATTTTTGCTTAGCCACTACATCTTCATTAAACAAAGATTACTTTAAAAGATCTCAGGGAGGGCCACCTCGGTAGCTCAGCAGTTGAGCATCTGCCTTTGGCTCAGAGCGCGATCTGGGGGGGTCCCTACAGGGGCCTGCTTCTCCCTCTGCCTATGTCTCTGCTTCTCTCTGGGCAGAGATAAAATAAAAGATCTCAGGGATAGGATTTGGAAGATGGACTCAGCAATGCCCATTACTGGAATAGTCATACTTTTTAAAATCTTATTTATTTATTTATTTATTTATTTATTTATTTATTTATTTATTTGAGAGAAAAAGAAAACAGAGGGAGAGGGAGAAGCAGACTCACCACTGAGCAGGAAGCCCAAGGGGGGCTCCATCCCAGGACCCTAAGACCACGACCTGAGCTGAAGGCTGACCCTTAACCGACTGAGCCACTTAGGTGCCTTATGGAATAGTCATAGTTTTCTATTCAATACAATAAGTCCTGGATGAACTAAAGTCATGGATAGTCTGAGCCCTCAAGGAAAACCAATTATTCACGTCCCCCCACACTTCCCACCAAATGTTCTTATCCATCTTCCTTTTAACTAGCTTTTTTCTCCCTGGAATCTTTTCTTTATGGAGCACTGAGTACATATATTCCTTAATTATAGTAAGTGTAGCATATTTGAGGAAATACTGACCAAATGTAAGGTGATTAGCAAAAACAAACAGAATACATTTTAGCTGCAAAATGCATTTGAAAAGCATTTGAAAAACCCAAAACTCATTCCTGAAGAAAAAGGAAACACAAGAAAAACAATGCTGCTATTTCTAAAATGCAAAGCATTTGAAAAACCCAAAACTCATTCCTGAGGAAAAAGGAACACAAGCAAACACAAGTTTGCTTCCTAGCAAACTTAAAAGAAAAATGTTTTATTTATTCATGAGAGACACAGAGAAAGGCAGAGAGAGAGGCAGCGGGTGGAGAAGCAGGCTCCATGCAAGGAGCCCAAAGTGGGACCCAATCCTGGGACTCTGGGATCATATCCTGAGCCAAAGTCAGATGCGTAACCACTGAGCCACCCAGGCGTCCCTTTAGCAAACTTGAAAAAAAGAAAAGAAAAGCTTCTTAGCTAAATTCACTCATGCTACAATTTGGATATGGAAGGAAAATTTTAAATCTTGTGGGGTTTTTTTTGTAATTTTCCTAAGCCTTCAGTTTGCTGGCTAGCAAGAAAACTTAACTAGGCTAAAATGGTCTTCAATTAAATTATTAAAAGAAATATTATTTAAATTATTTTATTATAATTATTATGTTATTATAACTGTAGTAAAATAGATGCAATTAATAACATGTTATTATATTATTTAAAATAATTTTAGAGAGACATTTTAATCTGCGAAGTCATTTTTATGTTAAAGTTGCTAGATCTCTATTTCATATTTTTCCGAGTTTTTTTGGACTCAAAGAGGGAAAGCGAGAGAATCTCTAGCATACCCAGCATGGAGCCTGACTCAGGACTTGACCTCAGAACCCTGAGATCATGACCTGAGCCAAAATCAAGTCAGACACTTAACTGCCAGTGCCACCCAGGTGCCCCATATTTTTCTGTTGAGGAAATAAAGCAGAATATGAAATGATTAATAATATGGAGGAGGGAACCCAGAACAGTCTTTTACTATCGAATCCTACTCATATTCTATGGGACAATATCTTTTGTACTTCCTCTGCTTGCACTGTTGAATTCAAGACTGAAATTTGAAAGGACGTAACTTGTGATCCTGTCTTGGTCAGAGTCTGGGTGAGAGTCTCTAGCTGACTCCATGGCATCCCAGCCTCTCGCAGTACTGTCTAAAAGATCTGCTGTGACTGATTCGGTCCCAGACAGGGCAGTCTATAATATAGCCTACAGGGCAAAGCAACTGAGACCCTGTCAGAATGTTCTCCTTTGACAAGTTCCCCGATGCACTTTCAGCTTTCTGGTTCAATTCCATTCCTCAAGGAAACTAAGGGTGGCTAAGAAACATTAAGACACTAAATTATAGGACCTCCTTCTACCTGAACATTTGCTGTCAAATTTTCTTTGATTTATTTGTACCATGTTAGTCCTCTGTAGCTCTCCTCTCAATCTTACTCTCAGTAACATGATCAGCTTTAGCAGTTCTGCAACTCCTACAACTGGCAAAATGTTTGGCTTTCCTCTTATCTCTCTTATATTGCAACCTTTTACTATTGAACACCACACTTAAAGGCATTGGTGCAGAAGATGAAAGCCTAATCTTATCTAGTTTACAAGGTGGTACTACTCCCTTAAACTTGAGAATGATACATGGGCATTAAAATAATTAGGAAAATCTTGTCTTGAGAATCTACCCTGGCTTCCAAAATTACAGTATTACTGCATAATCCTGTTTTTAAAAGTTAGATTTTTTTTTCCCCCAATCTTCTAGGAAAATTTGCAATCATCCATTCACAAAACATATCTTACTCTAAATACTGAGACCAACAGAGTAAATATTCTGTGGTCAGAAATGTCAATGGGAAAACATCTTAATAATTATTTAATAAGTCATGTCACTATTGATTCACAGTTTTCATCCACACAATTACACTTAAAAAAAAAAATCTATCATTGTCTTTGGACCATGGCTATGCCAAGGTGGGGGAATATGCTGCCTTCTTTGAGTTGAGTTTCCAGGCCTCATGAGGTTCCCCCTGTGGGAGTGCTGCTATTTCTAAAATGCAAATTATACATTTCCTAGATTTTCTATCTGTGGATTCGGATAAGGGAGGGAGCAGGGCCAAACTGCTTATACAATTTGGGATGGGCTAAAATGGTACTCCAAATCTTCTGATTGCTTCTAAATAAAAACAAATGCATTTAAAAAATCTAACAAAGAGAAAAAAAAATGTGTATGGTAAAATATATCTCATTTTAAAAATTGTATGACAATAATGACTCAATTATAGGTCATAATTACTGAATATATATTTTGTGCCAAGTACTACTGGTATGGAAAAATCTCAAAGGCATATTTCAAGTAAAAATACAAGTCAGAATAAGTATAGAATGATACAAATTAATATACATAAAATGTTTACTTGAAGAAATATATGTACATGTTTATTAAATGCATAGAAAAAGAACCAAGTTAACAGAAAACAAATTGTTAACCATGGTCTATGGTTGTGTCTGAAAATAAGGAATGTATCAGTTAAGAGACTGAAGTTGAACATTCACATAGTTTTATGCTGTGTAGCTGGCTAGAATGTTTTCATGGATTAGTTGCATACGTTTTTTTCAGTGAAAAAATAAATTGAATCATTAAAATATATGTTTAAGTGATTTAATAAGAAGGTTTTCATTATGATTCTGGAGGGAGAAAATGATAATCCAGGTCACTAAATGTGTTGGTGTCAAGCATTCAGTAACATTCATTTCTGAATCTCTGCTATCTGACAATTAAAAGCTATTTGCTCAGAAAAAGAACTAGCACATAGCAAAATGGTCTGTTGCTAGGATTCCAGATTGGACTAATGTAGAAAAATTTGAGGAAAATAATACAAAAGAGGTTCTATTTACACAGCATGAAATGTAGATATTCAAGAAGGGTCAGCTGACATAAAATGGAAGTTGCAAAAAATAATTTGACAAGCAATTTGAGTTTTTTTCAGTTTTGAAGAAAATGTCTTTGAAAATTTAATCCTGATTTAGGGAAGCGAAAATGTCTGCATGTTATGCATCATGAATCAACTCACCTAAAAAGGATATTTAAAGTTATTTCAGGTACTCTTTAATTTGTGATTTTTTTTTTTTTTTTTTTTACTTTAGAGGGCAAAATAACATTTAGATGAAAGAAATTTTCCAAGACATTAATTTCAATGTTATTTTTAATATTTCCTTTATGAACTTTTATCATTTATTGGTGAAATTGATTTTATTCAAAGCAGATAAATTGCATTTATTCTTTTTATTTTTAAAAATATTTTATTTATTTATTCATTCATGAGAGACAGAGACATAGGCAGAGGAACAGCAAACTCCATGCAGGGAGCCCGATGTGGGACTCGATCCTGGGTCTCCAGGATCACGCCCTGGGCAGAAGGTAGTGGCTACACCGCTGAGCCACCCAGGGATCCCCAATAAATTTCATTTAAAAAGAGACGCTACAACCACAAGACAGACTACAAATGGTATTTTGCTTACTTTGTGGATTTATGAAATTATTTTAAATGTCTTACAGGCACTTACTGATACAGAAAATACTTTTTGATATTCATTTTGTTTATGCTACTTTAGGTATCTTGATTTATTTATACACTAATTTAGTCAGCATACATAATTTTTAAAATGCTATTTGACCACATATTTAGCTTTTTCTTTTTGTATACTTTGTAGCTCTTCTTTGATACATGTACATATAAATGTATGTATCACATTTCTTTTAATTAACATCTATTGAAAGATGTCATGAAAAATACATACCAGTAAATGTGCAATGAGAAACTTGTTCATAATTTGAAGTTTATTATAATTTCAATAAAATACTGTCTATATGAAGTTGTTTAAAAACTGTTGTTTATTTTTAAAGATTGTATTTATTTATTTGAGAGAGAGAGCACAGCAAGGAGAGTGGCAAAAGGAAAGAGAGAGAGGCAGAAGCAGACTCTTTGCTGAGCATAGAGCCTGACATGTGGCTTGATCCCAGGACCCTGAGATCATGACTTGAACTGAAGTCAAATGTTTAACTGACTGAGCCACCCAGGTGCCCCAAAAGTGTTGTTTATTTAATATACATCATTAGGTCAGGATTTTTATCAATTTATTTCCCTGGTAATTATTATTAATATAACCAATATAATTTGATCTTTCATATATTTTAAGAAGCACATTTGCTTATAAATCATAAACATTTAGAGTCACTGTATATTTTTATTATATTTTTTTATATTGATGAATTTCTTTTTATGTTGGAAATGACCTTCTCAGAATAGTGAAAGGAAGTTCTTTATTGATGTCTTTTATTTTCATCATAGCCTTTCATCCAAAATAATCTATTTAAGATCGCTTAAATTTAGGTTACTTTTAACTACTCTGTTTATACAATAGTTTCCTAGACAAGAATCACTGCAAAACAAAAATCAAAACAAAATAAAAAAACCTCTAGGCAACACAGTTATTATTATCATCATCATCATCATCATCATTATTATTATTTGTATTAGAATGCCTGAAGAGTAGCATTAAACATACTTCTGCATAGGAAGAACTATCAATGCATATAAAGTTTTTGTATGTAATGATAGTCCGGGAGAAATGCAAGTAGGTATTTCATCATAAATATCTTGCTGCATTTTTCTTTATGGTATAGCAAATGGAAGGATATTTAAATTAATCCTAATATATTCATCTAATGAAACCATATGTAGATATAAAAGTTAAATTTGGGGACATTTTGATGATATGAAAGCAATTACCTTAAATATTAAAATTACAGGTGTAGCAGTCTTTAATGTACAATATTTTAGACAATTTTTAAAGAAGAAGAGATAGAGACAGGAAAAGAGACAAAAATCTCTCATGTCTCCTCCTCTTACAACAACACCAGTCCCTATTGGATTAAGGCCCTAACCTTAAAACTTCACTTCACCTTAATGGCTTCTTGAAAGGCTCTGTCTCCAAATACAGACACATTGAAGTTAGGGCTTTTACATATGAGTTTGGGGATGGGACACAAATCAGTGACAACATGACTTATATCATCTACAAAATTCACTCTTTGAAATTCTCTTTGAATTTCTCCCCTTTGAAATTCTCCCCTTTTCTCCTACAAACGTTAAATGAAATTAATTAATGAAACTAATTTCATTAATTAATGAAATGCTCCCAGGAAGCTTTTCAGCATCTAGATCTACTGAGACTTGGGTTAAGAAAATAAAGTATCAAATTGCCAGAGAGCAAACAAAATAGAAATGATAAATTTCTGCCCATACAGGGCACTGTTTTGTTATTCTTCTTCACAATATCCACCAATGGCCTTTTTTTAAGGACTCTTCTCCCCTTCTTAATGAACATTATTTCTTCTCTGAGCAGCCCCCAAATTGTTAATAGCATGTAAAGGGTAATGTAGACACATCTTTCTTGGCTTCAAACAACACAGATAAGGCCCACAGCACTTTGTTTTCACAAAGATCCATGGATTAATCTCTAAGTAACATTTTCCTACTTTCTTTGCATAGTTTCTAAGAGAAACAAAGTAAAATATTACCTTAAAATATTTTATTAAAATTATTTACATTCTATGTTTTATTGCTATACAGAATTTGATATTTATGAATCAAATGGCACATATCCACAGTTATCATTCTTGTTGCATTATATCCCATTGTACAACATTACTACTTAACTTTAAATGAAATACCATACCATTCACAAACTACGTATCTGTAATTAAACTGGCCATATAGGGGGATCCCTGAGTGGCGCAGGGGTTTAGCGCCTGCCTTTGGCCCAGGGCGTGATCCTGGAGTCCAGCGATCGAGTCCCACGTCAGGCTCCCTGCATGGAGCCTGCTTCTCCCTCCTCCTGTGTCTCTGCCTCTCTCTCTCTCTGTCTCTCTCTCTCTCTATGTCTACCATAAATAAATAAATAGCTCTTTAAAAAATAAATAAAAAAAGAAAAAAATAAAAATAAAATAAACTGGCCATATAGCAATGATTTGCATTTCCTGACGCGTGGAGGTTTATGTCTATTAGAGCATAAATTTATCACTGTTAACCTGACTATTGCAGATTATAAGGCTCCTTTAAACTCAAAAGGCCCAAAACAGTATATGTCCATTTATTTATCTTAAAACATATCACTAGCTTTGTGCAGTGGTAGTATCATAACCAATGAGGTTTACCTGAGGCATGATTATTGCTAATTAAAACATATCACTAGACAATTTACAAATTAAATAATTATGTATGTTGTTTCATTTATGTATTATTGTGTAACAAAGCACTTTAATACTTCCTGGTTGGAAACAATAATCATTTGTTTGGCTCACAAAATCTTCGATTTGGGCAGGACTTATGGGGAATAGCTGGTCTTTGTTCCATGCATGGAACATACATAATTATTTAATTTGTCAGGTTATAATTTTCTTTGCCTTGGATATCTACTATTTTTGGCTGAAAATAATATTTTGTCAAGCAACTCTGGAATGTGATTTATTTTATTTTTGAGGGGTTTTGTTTTTGTTGTTTTTTAAGATTTTATTTATTCATGAGAGACAGAGAGAGAGAGGCAGAGACATAGGCAGAGGGAGAAGCAGGCTTCCCATAGGGAGCCTCTTGTGGGACTTGATCCCACACGCCCTGAGCTGAAGGCAGATGCACATCCACTGAGCCACCCAGGCTCAGTCTCATGTTTTTGTTGTTGTTTATGTGTTTTGCTAACTTGTCTAAATTTGAATTGTGATATTTGTTTCCCCTGCATTGTTTCCTCCAAGCTGATATCTTGCATCAGATTTTATAATTGTAATTTATATTTTTTAGCCTGCTTCCTGAGGGAACAGACCTCTACTTGCATAGTGTAGTGGCTGACCAATATATTGGCAAATGTGATCAGACGCTTCAAGTTCTACTGACTAAGCTATATATTGATTGAAGAAGACATCAAATTTTCAGGCAGTTCTCAAGTATCTCTTGAGTCATATTTTGCTGTGCTCTCTCGGGTCTCCTGAATATAAGAAATAGTTTATCAGGTAGCTAGGAATATGTGAAAACATTATCTTAGCCCTATGGATTTCTACTTCCAGATGCTTCCAATTAGATTTCTGTTGGACTGTCAAATACTCCAAAATAGACTGGAAAACTGGAGGTCTTCCCTGTCTTGACTTGTGACATTGATTTTTATCCCCCATTCTGAACTGAGTCTTCCATTTCTAACAACTACAGATGTTTATTGCCCTGCCAAGAATCTAATGAGCTGGTGGGAGCAGGATACAATGGACAAAGATTCATTTTCTTACACAAAGTTGAAACAATTTTTAAGAAGTAATTCTTCCCATATTTTCATCTTCCATTTATCATATACTTCAAGTACCCTTAAATAGTTGATCTAGAAAATTGCATCCCAGATTTTCTTGTTTTCTGCAGAGAAATTATGTTACCTCTTCATATGGCCCTTACCAGAAGACTTCTAAGCTATTTACTCAACTCAAAAAAGAAAGTTTCTTTCTTTTTTTTTCTTAAGATTTGTCTATGACCTCACATATTGTGTTTTAGGGAGTATATTCCATGTGCACTTGAGGAAAAAAGGTATATTCTGCTGTTGCTGAATGGAGTGATTTGTATACATTTGGTAGATATAAGCATTTCCGTTTTGATCATCTGTCTGGTTGTTCTACCCATTATGGAAAGTGGGATATAAAGTCTCCTACTATTCTGGTAGAGCTGGGTTTTTTTTCCCCTACATTTCTGTCAATATTCACTTCACATATTTTGGATCTCTGATGTTTGATGCACATATGATTATAATTTTTGTGCATATATGATTAACATCTTCTTCGTGAATTGATCCTTTTGTCATTATATACTGTTCTTGGTCTCTTGTAACAATTTTTTTCTTGTAACAATTTTTGACCTAAAATCTATTCTGATATTAATAATACTATCCCTGTTCTCCTTTCATTACTATTCACACAGAATTTTTCCCCATTCTTTCACTTTCAATCTATGTGCATCTTTAGAGCTAAAGTGTGTTTCTTGTAACAGACAACATATTGTCTAAAATCCTGCATTTTTATATACATTTTGCTAAATGATATCTTTTGACTGGGGAGTTTATCCATTTACAATTAAAGTAATTATCGACAGGGAAGCACTTACTTTTATGATTTTATTTGTTTTCAATATGCCTTATAGCTTTTGGGTCTTTTTTCCCCATTATTGCTTTCCTTTGTGTTTAGTTGATTTTTCTGTAGTGATATACTTTGATTCCCTTCTTATTTCCTTTTGTGTATATTCCATATATATTATCTTTACAATTGCCTTGAAGATTACATATGACATCATAAAGTTGTGATAGTCTGTCTTAAATTGATACCAATATAACTTCAATTGCATATACAAAATCTCTATTTCTTGATAGTTCCACTCTCCCAGTTTATGTTACCTATGTCACCATATATGCCTTTATTTCTGGCACAACTATTCACATTATTTGTAATCTTTAAAAATATATTTGTCTTTTAAAAGTTGCAGAAAATAAAAAGAGGAGTTACAAACAAAATTACATTAATACTGTTTCTTATATATATATATGTCCAGGTACTTATCTTTACTGGAGAATTTTGTATTTGTATATGGCTTCAAATTACTGTCTGTGTCCTTTTACTTCAACTTGGAGGATTCATATTATCATTTCTTATAGGGAAGATCTAGTGGTAATAAACTCCTTCATCTTTTGCTTGTCCAAGTATGTCTTAAATTCTTCATTTTTGAAGGATAGAACTCTTAGCTAACAGTTTTCTTCTTTCAGTATTTTAGATATAGTATACCATTATCTTCTGAACTGCAAGATTTCTGATGAGAAATCCATTATAAGTCTTATTGGGGATTCCTTTTATGTGATTATCAATTTTTCTTCCTGCTCCAAGATTCTCCCTTTGTGTTTGGCTTTTGGCAGTTTGATTACAATGTGTCTCCCCGTGGGTCTCTGGACTTACTTTACTTGGAGTTTTTTGAGCTTCTTGGGTGTTTATTTTCATGTATTCCATTAATTTGGTAAGTTTTCAATGATTATTTCTTCAAACAATCTCTCTGTTCCTTTCTCTTTCACTTGTCCTTCTAGTACTCCCATCATGTGCATACTGAACAAATTGCTGATGTTGCATAAGTCCCAGATGCTTTATGAACGTTTCTTCATTTTTTTTTCTTTTGACTTCTTAGACTCAACAATTTCAAATTAACTGTCTTCAACTTTGCTACCTCTTTCCTCTGAATATTTACTCTGCTGTTGCATCCCACTAGTAAATTTTTGAATTCAAGTATTATATTTTTATCTCTAGAATGTATTTGATTCATTTTTGTCATTTCTATATCTTTGGTTGACATTCTTATTTTGTTCATGAATTATTTATTTCCTTTGATTCTTTTTCCATTTTTCTTTAGCTCTTTAAGGATACTTAAAACAGTTGTTTAAAAATCACTATCTAATATGTCTTGTGTGTTTTTCTTCAAGACTATATCTGATTTGTTTTGTCGGTGATTGCTCTATTTCTCTGTACGCTTTATTATCTTTTGTTGAAAATTAGTATTTGAAGAAACAACAAATTCTCCCAGTCTTTCAGTCTGTGGAAGATCATTACTAATCACCAAACTCCTAAGCCTTGACATCAGCCTGATGTCAAGGCTTAAGATCTGCTCAGGTATATTTTGGTCATATGTCCTGTCTGGACCTGAATGTGTGTGCACTTGCTTCTTTTTGTAATTTCCCTCATCTATTTTGAAATGACTTAATTTTCCAAAGAGTCTCACCCAGCATCTCCTCAGAACCATAGATAATCTAATATATTCCTTTGCTCATAATGTCTTGCTCTGTAGGTCTGAAGTCTTCTGTAAGTTTTCCAGTCTGAGGTCCTAGCAATCCTGCCACTCCTGTCTGATTTGCAACTCAGGCAGGATAGCTACGGTCCCTCAGGCACCCAAGACAGGCCAGAAAATGGCAAATATTTTCTACTCTGCTTTCTGTGATCCAAGTCAAAGAACCGTCCAGTTGCACAGCGCTGGGGAGGCAGTGGAAGCAAGGGTAAATAAAAATGCCATGAAATGTCCTATCATTTTGAATAAGATTTTTTATTGTTCGGGCATTTGCTTAGTTGCCGTAGATTTTTTTCCCTGTTTTCTAGAGCTCCGATATGTATTTGAGTCAGTGTGTTGTTGTTTTTTTGATGTTTATGTTTGGAAGTAAGAGCCTGCAGCTTCCTGTCAACTTAGCTTCTTAAATTTAACCTAAGACACTATGGAAAGAACATAGTGACTTCTCATCTTCACTGGTTACTATATGCCAGATTCTTTAGTTATGTGTTCTCCTCAGGGCAAAAAAAGTACTTTACTAGAGCAAAACAATCTCTCAATATATTACTTTGCATGGGGGAATTCAGGTTGCCAGCATTTTTTTTTTTCTACTGAAACATACTCATCAGGAGCGCTAGTGAGATGTGATTTCTACATAGATATGACTTTAATCTCTTGTTACTTAGAAATAAGTGCTCTTTCACAAGCAGAGTGCTTAATGCTGTCTATTTAGGACTGAAATAACATTTGTCTTTACTCATGTGGAGACGCTTGATAACTCACTTATATCTACCACATTCTCCACAGTCATGAAGCTTTAACACAATAGATGAATCTACCTTAGATTTCTTTTGAACTTCCTCTCTGATTGCTTCTAGTGTTAAATTAGGAAGATGTTAATAGCATTTACTCACAACATAAAATAAGTCATGTTTAGATCATTAGTCTGTGTAGCATATTTGAACATATTTCCTATTTTTAAAGTTAAATTAAACAGCACACTAGTATAAGCCTCAGGCCATCACATATCTTTGTTACCATGGTTACAGTTTTCACTGGTATATGGCAGGTATTTCTCAGTAGGAAGAACTATACATAAACCTTTGTAATTCATATATAAGATACACACACAAATATATGACATATACATACACACACACATGAATGTATGACAAGGCTGTATAGTATAGTGGTTAAAATTATGGATTCTAGCACTAGTCTTCCTGAGTTTAAATCCTAGATCTACCACTTGATCCATCAGCAAACTTGGACACAGTTCTTAACCTTGTCTGTAACTCATTTCTTTCAGGTGTAAAAGATTGACGAAAGTAGTATGCAACAACATTTTGTTACTAGAATTAAATTACTTGGTACCTACAAAATGCATAGACTATTTCCTGTTATATATTATAGCTTCAATAAATGAATCTGTCAAAGCTAAAGAAAATGCCCAAGTTGAATTTCTTATGTATAAGGCATACCAAGCCTTTTTTTAATGTAACTTCACCATCCACTTTTTCTATATAGATTTCATTTTCAACACATGATTATATACAAATATCTGTATATCACTAGTAAATATAGTGCTCAGTAAAATGCTTGCTTTAGCTTCTGCAAGAAACCACTTTAGGTTTTATATGCTATATAAATAGAATGACTGTAATAAGGGTGCCTATAAGTATGATATTCAACAATTTTATAAGTGAAATTGGTTATATTATTAATTATGCCATGGTAACAAGCATATACTAAAACTTTTTCAAGAAATCTAGAGATAAATATGAGATTTAGGGATCTAAAAGCTTAGGGACCATGGTGAAACCACCACGATGTAATTTAAATTATCAGAAAGAACATGGTGAAATAGAGGTAAAATGAATATTGTTAAGATAGAAATCATGTCACAATTCAGCTCCAGCCCTAATTTGATAAAATTGGTTACCCTATTACATCTACATAGGAAAGAATGAGTAAACTCTCATTTCAACAAGCAGAACTAGTTGAAAAAATTAGAGAACTGTAAGCTGAAATATATCAGTAATAATATTGACTATATAAAGACTAAAGATACAATCACAAAAATAAAGATTATCAAAGTATATTTAAATTTTCAAGGATACACTATAAGATATATAATATTTAAATAAAGCTTTGTAATTATAAATAAAATGATGAGAAAAATGTATCATACAAACTACCAAAAGAAAGAAAGAGCTGAATCATACTCAATGAAGAAAGATTGAACATATTTTCTGCAGGATCAGGAATTTGACAAAGATATCCACTCTTGTCACTTTTATTCAACATAGTACTGGAAATCCTAGCCAGAGCAGTTAGTCAAGAAAAAGACATAAAATGTATTCAATTGGAAAGGAAGTATTAAGATTATCTCTGTGCATAGATAGCATGATTTTCTATGTGGCATACACTAAACAGTACACCACACACACTCACACACACACACTGTTAGGACAAATAAATTCAAAACAGTTTGCAGGATACAAAATCAACATACAAAAATCACTTGCATTTCTATACACTAACAATAAACAATCAGAAAAGAAAATTAAGAAAACACCCCTATTTACAATAGCATCCAAAAGCCAAAATATTTAGGGATTAAGTTTAACCAAGGAGACAGAGACTTGTACACCAAAAGCTATAGAACATTTCTGAAAGAAATTAAAGAAAATACAAATAAATGGAATAATATCCCATATTCATGGATTGAAAACTTAACACTGTTAAAATGTCAATACTGACCAAAGTGATCTTTAAATCATTACAGATTTAATGTAATTCCTTTAAAAATCCCAATGATTTTTTTTTCAGAAATAGAAAATTCCATCCAAAAATTCATATGGAATCTCAATGACCCCAAACTGCCAAAACAATCTTGAAAAAGAAAAAAAAAAGGTGTCTCACACCTCATGATTCCAAAACTTATTCTCAACCTATACTAATCTAAATAAATAAATAAAAATAAAGCTATACTAATCAAGATGTTGACTTTAAGTCAGTGTAGCTTTAATGTCAGCAAGTGGATATTTGTAGAACCTTATTTTATTACTACATTTCCCAAATATCTACTGTTATATTTGCTGTTGTACCAAATAGCTTTATGCCCAGTGTTCTTTTTTGTTTCTTTTGAGCAGTGTTTGTGTCTTTTTCCCTTATTCCCCTTCTAGGAACTGTCAGTAGGTATGTCTGATCCTACTGATTATTTTACTTTTAAGAAAATCATTATTTAGAAATTTACAACTTTATTATTATGAAAGATAAAAAAGCATACACTATGAGTCAAGATAGCCTAACAATCCTTTTCCCCCCAAAAAAGTCCTCAGAGGTCTAAGACAGTAAATATTTATTTCTGGTTCATGCTACATGCATAATTCAAGAGGTTCCACTTAATAAATTAACAATCCATAGATCCAAGCTGAAATAGGCTTCAAGATCTACTTTTACATATGAAAAAAGAAAAAAAGGGGGATGGTGATTTAGAATCTAGTTCTCAAATACTTCACATTTCATTTTCCAGAACAAGTCAAACTTAAGTTGAAAGTGGTCAAAATTAATTTTAATGGAGTGGGGAAGTATAATTAATCCCCTACAAATATACAGGAGAGAACTAGAATATTTGGGAAAAACCCTAGTGATCACTACACACAGTACTTGTATATCTCTGGATAACAATGTCTTAATAGGGTCCATAAAACTTTGTGAAGCCTAATAAATTGTAGGTGTATATGAATTTTGTGAAACTTGAGATATAAAATTGAGATATAAATGGGCTAATTCAGTGCCTCTGTCAGATTATCAAGAATTCATGGAACTCTTTCATTAAAAAAGCATTAAGAAATTATAATATGTATCAAGAAAATAAAAATATATTTCCAAATAGGCAAAGTACTAAAAATGCAATGTAGCACTTTATTCATATAATGTGACTGTATTTGAAGTATACTAGGATATTTTAGTAAAAACTGAGGTTTTTGTCCTGAAATCTTTGTGTAATGTGATAAATAGCATTATTTCTTAGAATCTCAGTTGTTCGATTTCATCATTGCAGAAGCAAAATTGGACATATGCTGATTGAGGGAATTGAGGGAATTTGTTCACTGGAACAAATACCACCTAGTAACATTAATTTTAGAATGGTTCTGTTTTCCCATTTAGAACATCTAGTTCCAGGTTAAGTGATGAATCTGTGATCCTGGAAGAAGCCTAGGAGATAAAGAGTTATATTCTATACCAAATTGAAAAGTTTCACTCCTTTGAAGTACACCTTCACCTTTGAAGTACAGGGCAAATTCATATTGCTTTTTGTGCAGACATATCTCTTGAAGAAATGACCCCCTTTTTGTCATCAAAATGGAGTAGATGAATCTGACTCATTAAAAAATATTATGAAAGAGGTTGCAATGATGCAGATTAATTTCCTATCATTCAGTGCTTTAGAAATTTTAAAACATTTATTATTGCCACGTTTATCTCATGCAGTTCAGTAAAATGACAGCAACATTTTATCTCAAGCAGTTAGAGAAGAATGTATCTTAAAAATACATTTATTGAGCATTTTACTGAAAATACGGGGTTGTAATAATGCATACAACAGCATTATCATAAATAGTAGCTATAATAAACAACAGTTAAAAAGAGTTTATGGGAAATAATAGCAAAAAACAGCTTTCTCTCCCAGTCTAGGATGCATACTTTAAAACTGTTAGTATTTCTTCTATAGTTAATGGAATGAATGTATTTAACTAACAGCAAAAAAAGTTGATAAAAAATTGTCACATGATTTTTGTGGGTCAGATGTCCACATGTTTTTTGCTAGCTTAATTTCATAAATAGTGCCAACACATGCAAAGTGAAATAAAGAACCAAACACATTACCTAGAGTAAAACAAACCCTGTTTTTGCTTTTTCTTAATTGCCTAAATTGCTTGTGTACCAAAGTATTAGTATTCAGGCTTTTTTTTTTTTTTAATTTACTTATTCATGAGAGACACAGAGAGAGGCAGAGATGTAGGCAGAGGGTGAAGCAGGCTCCATGCAGGGAACCCAATGTGGGACTCGATCCCTGGACCACGGGATCACACCCTGAGCCAGGGGCAGGTGCTCAACCGCAGAGCCACCCAGGCATCCCAGTATTCAGGTTTAAAAAAAATATATAGATAATAATGTGAATTTGTCTTTTCTCATATTGTAAGTGAGAATAGGTAATATTTGATTACACTAACAACACCATGAGATTAAACTTGAATTTTCAGCCTGAAATGTACTGTGAAACATAAAGTTATCTTTTTTTAAGAACAAAAAAATCTAGGATAAGATATTTTTAATTAAATGATTTTTACATAAAAGGGATTGAGTAAATATGTTAGCAAATGTAAATACATAGTTCACATTCTTTATAAAGAAATCTTTTTTTTATAAAATAGGCAAGGGATTTTATAGACAAGAGATATTAACCTCACTCATCGTAAAGGGCAATCAGACAAGCCACGAGGTTTCAGACTGGGAGAAGGGACACATACTTCACAGCTCTCATGAGATTTACAGCACATAAAATAGAGTTTTATAACCCTGGATGAGATTGTGCTTCAGTCCTGGACATATCCGTTTTTTATGGTCATTAAAAGTTACTGAGTTAACTGCTCATTATACAGTTTAATCTGCAGTCTTACTTTTGCTCTACTTTTAGAAGAGCTGAAGTAGTTAAGGTAAAATTAGAGTTCTTCCGAAACTTTGAAAATGTGTGAAATTTGACCTCAGGTATAAATATGAGACCCAGAAAGGTTTTGTTGACTTGATTAAGTCATTCTTCATTTATGTACATTGAAATTCCCAATCCATAGCTGGCATGATATTCTTTTTAAAGCTGTCTTTGGAGAAGTTTCTCATCAAAACACATTCCAATATATTAATTCCTTTCCTTTATGGATAGTGTCTTATGTATTCTTTTTTTAAAAAAATAATTTTTATTTATTTTTTCATGAGAGACACAGAGAGAGAAGGAGAGACACAGGCAGAGAGAGAAGCAGGTTCCCCACAGGGATCCTGATGTGGGACTCATCCAGGATCAGGATCACACCCTGAGCCAAAGTCAGACGCTCAACCACTGAGCCACCCAGGAATCCCTTATGTATTCTTTTTAACCAAACTTTCTACACCACAATTTAGGAATACATTCTCTTAACATTTTCTAGAAGCATTAGAGTTTTATTTTTCTTTTCTATTTATATACATAATCCACTTGCAATGGATTTTTTTTTGTATAGGATTTTGTGGGGGGTGGGGTAGATCAATCTACATTGTGGTTATTAAAGTAATTAAACAAGGAGGCCATTAGACTAGGGTAGCTCTAATTTCTTGGCAGCCTACATAAGCAAACCAAAATCAATGCACTCAACTGTGGGAAAATGAAACAACCAATCACAATCCAGCCAACTAGGATTTCCCAAATAAGGTAACCACTTAAGCTGTAGCCAATCAAATAATTTCCTTGCTTTGCTTAGAGTCTTCTTTATAAAAACCTCTTCTTTAGCTCCTGTTAGGGAGTGCTTCTAGCCATTTCTGGTTTGGCACTGCCTGATTTGGATAGATGTATGATCTAATAAACTCTTGAAAATTTTAATGTGTCTCAATTTATCCTTCAAGATAAATTCATCTTAGGATTCTACTAATGAATAAACAAGGAATGAAAAAAAAATAAACAAGGAATGAACACACTAACATTAAATTATAGCATACCTTGATACAAATAGCCAAATATTGAGACTATCCCTGTATCTGAGAGATGCAGTAAGTTTAATATATATATAGCATACGTTATATATATATATATAACGTATGTTTTATAAATATGTGTGTATATATATAGTTATAAAAAAAGACTTGAAATTTAAACAGTATATTTTTCAAAAAGGCCACATAAAAGATAGCCAATTAGGAAAAACTAACATTCTGAACGATTAATATAAAAGTTTGAGGTTTAAAATAAGGGAGCCCCTCATTATTCCTTTTAGATACTGATTCTATGAAATGGAGACAGCTTACTTGCATTCCAACTATTATGATTTGCTTTATATGCCACATTTCCTTACCTAAACTTCCTAGGATTATCCAAAATATCCAGCTGGATTTTAATAATTCTTCTGTGTAACACACACCTTAAATTTGCTTAGGGTTTCTCAATGATTTCTTCAAACTATTTCTCCTCATTTTCATGTAAGTATTTGTTCTTTATTCTTGTCACTTCTGGATTAGCTATTTTCATTTCTTCTTTAAGGATTTATTCATATAATAAATGACATATTTCATTTGTCAAGGTACAGTTGCATCACAAGAATGTAATGACAGTCTTATATCTTCCTTCCAACATCCATATATATATATATATCTATATATATATATATATATATCTATCTATCATCTCTCTATCTATCATCTATCTATCATCATCATCAGTCATCTGCCTATCCTCCTTATTACACTGTGTTTGAATGACTTGGACTCCAAATGCAATATCAGGTAATGATAGGGCATCATTTTCTTATTTCCAATCTTAGGTAAAAGATTTAAATATCTTTAAAAAAAAGTGCAACTTTTTGGTAGAATTTTGCAGGTGTTATTTATTGAATAATAAAGTTTTCCTTTATTTCTGATTAGTATTTCTATGATAAATAGGTATAGATCATTTGAAACTTATTTTTCACAGTTTATTGTATATATAAAATTTTCTTCCTTTTTTAAAAATATGGTAAATAACAATGGTTTAATTTCCAATGTTAGATCAATTTTGAAGGCCTAGCTTAAACATATTTGGTTGTGATTTTTAACTTTTTCATATATTGTCAGATTTGGGATAACAAGGTTGGGATAATAAGTTTTGGGATAACAAGTTTTAATTTTTTAATCATTTGGAAGATGTTGCTGGTAAAGCCTACCTGAGCCTAGAAATTTCTTTTTGGGAATATTTTAAAATATGGACTAAATTTCTTTTATAGAAACAGGACTGATCAAATATACAGTTGTATTTGGGACAGTTTTGTAAATTATATTTCCTAGGAATTTGCCTGTATCTTCCAAAATAAATTGGCATAAAATTGCACAATATTGGAGTCTGGCTCCTGGTTAAAGCTTAGGTGTGATTTTTCTCATAAAAGTAGGAAGTGTCTTACTTTACTATATGTTTTGATTTTTATTTTTTACTTATTTATTTTTATTATTGAAATATATCTGACATATAACATCTATAAATTTAATGTGTACAGCATGGTAATTAGATACATTTTTATATTGTAGATTGGCAAACCTCTATCAAATCACATAATAATCATTTCTTTTCTATGGCAGGAAAAAATAAGAACTTGTCTCTCAGCAATTTTGCTGGTGAATTATTGAATAATATTGAAAAATTTATTTTCCATTCTGTAGGTTGCCTATTCATTTTGTTAATGTTGCTTTTGCTGTACCTTTTAGTTTGTTGTAGTACCCATGTTTGTTTTTGTTTTTGTTTCCTTGCTTTTGGTGTCAAATCCAAAAAATCATTGCTGAGATCAATGTCAAGGAGTTTAGGGAGCTCACACCTTATTTTTTATTTTTCTAGGAGTTTTATGTTTTCAGGTCTTATGTACAAGTCTTTATTCAATTTTGGGTTGATTTTTGTGTATGATGTTATTTGATAGGGATCTGGTTTCATTCCTTTTTATGTGGCTATTTTGTTTTCCCTCCATTTATTGAAGAGACTATCCTTTTCATTTTAAAAAATTCTTGGTTCTTCTGTGGAAAATTAATTGACCATATGTGTAGTAGTTTAGTTCTGGGTTTTCTATTCTGTTCAATTGATATATTTGACTGTTTATATGCCAATACCCTACTGCAGCTTTGTAACATAGTTTGAGATCAGGAAGTATGATGCCTCCAGGTTGGTTCTTCATTAAGATTGCTTCAGGTTTTTGGAGTCTTTTGTGATTTTATACAAATCTTAGGATTTTTTTTCTATTCCTGTAAAAAATTACATTGGAGTTTTTATAGAGATTGCATTTAATTTGTAGATCACTTGGGATAGTATGAACATTTTAACAATATCAATTCTTCCAACCCATTAACATAGACTATTTTTCCAGTTTTTGTGTTGTCTTTAATTTCTTTGATCAAGATCTTACATTTTCAGGGCACCTGGTTGGCTCAGTGATTGAGCATCTGCCTTGGGCTCAGGTAGGTCATGATCCCGAGGTTCTGGGATGGAGTCCCACATTAGGCTCCCCACAGGGAGCCTGCATTTCCCTCTGTCTATGTCTCTGCCTCTCTCTCTCTGTCTCTCATGAATAAATAAATAAAATCTTAAAAAAAAATGTATGTATAGGTCTTTTACTTCCTTTGTTAATTTATTCCCAGGAATTTTATTCCTTTCAATGCTATTGTAAATGGGATAGTTTTTAAAATTTCTCTTTATGATAGTTCATTATTTTTGTATAGAAATGCAAATAGTTTTTGTATATTTATTTTGTATCCTGAAAATTTATTGAAATTGTTTATTAGTTCTAACAGTCTTTCGGTGAAATCTTTAGATTTTTCTTTTATGTATAATATCATGTCATCTGCAAATAGAGACAATTTTAACTTCTTCCTTTCTGATTTGGATGCTTTTTTTGTTTCTTTTTCTCACCTAAGTAGTCTCAGGATATATCATATGTTGGGCCACAAAAAAAATATTAAAAATTTGAGATTTAAATCAAATTAAGCATTTTTCTGACCACAGTGGTATTAAACTAAAATTGATTACAAGGGGAAACCTGGAATCTTTAAAAAAGCAGAGGCACCTGGTGGCTCAGTTGGTTGAGCATCCAACTCTTGATTTTGGCTCAGGTCATGATCTCAAGGTCCTGGGATCAAGCCCCGTGTAAGGCTCCACAATTGGTGGGGAGTCTGCTTGAGGATTCTTTCTCTCCCTCAGCCCCTCTCCTCATTTTCATTTTCTCTCTCTCAAAGAAATAAATCTTACAAAAGAAGAAGAAGAAGAAGAAGAAGAAGAAGAAGAAGAAGAAGAAGAAGAAGAAGAAAAAGACTAGATAATTCACAAATACATGGAGGTTAAACAACATGTTCTTGAACAACCAGTGGGTCAAAGAAGAAATCAAAAGAGAAATAGAAATCAAAAGATATCTTGAGATAAATGAAAATGGAAAGACAATATACCAAAACATATGGAATGCATTAAAAGGAGTTCTGTGGGGGAATTTTTTAGATAAACAACTATATTAAGGGGAAAAAAAAATCTCAAACAACCTAACTTACACTTTAAGTAACTAGAAAAAGAATGAACTAAACCCAAAATTAGCAGAAAGAAGAAAATAACAAAGATCAGAGTTGAAATATAGAAAAGATCAATAAAACTGAAAGGTTAGTTTTTTGAAATTATAATCAGACTACACAAAACATTAACTAGGATTACCAAGAAAAAAAGAGAGAAGACTCAAATAAATAAAATTATCAGTGAAAGAGAAGACATAACTATTACCACAGAAATACAAAGGATCATGAGACTACTATAAACAATTATATGTTAACAAATTGGACAACCTAGAAGAAATGGATACATTCCTAGAATCATACAACCTACCAAGACTGAATCATGAAGAAATAGGAGATCTTAACAGACCAATTTCAGGTAGGGAAATTGTGTTAGTAATCAAGAACCTCCCAACAAACAAAGTCCAGGGACAGAGGCTTTTTATTTTTTTAGCAAATAATTAAAGAAGAATTGATACCAATTTTTCTCAAATTATTCTAAAAATCAAAGAGAGAAAGAACACTCATTTTTTAAGATATTTTATTTTTTAAGTAATCTCTACACCCAATGTGGGGCTCAAACTCAATAACTCTGAGTTACATTATTCACCAATTGAGGCCCCAGGACCCCCAATGCTTTATTCATTTTATAAGGCCAGAATTACCTTGATACCAACATCAGAAAAAGGTATTACAAAATAAGAAAAATACAGACCAATATTCCTGATGAATGTAGCTGAAAATTTTTTCTCAACAAAATATCAGCAAACTGAATTTAGCAATACATTAGAAAGGTCATATATCATGATCAAGTGGGGTTTATCCCAGGGATGCAATGATGATTCAACATACACAAATCATCAATGTGATATACCAAATTAAGAAAATGAAGTTTCATAATTGTGCAATCATCTCAATAGATGCAAAAAAAATCTGACAAAATTCAACATACTTTTATGTTTAAAAAGTCTCCATAAACTGAGCACAGAGGGAAAATACTCAATACAATAGAGACAATATATGATATACCCACAGCTAACATCACACTCAATGGTAATATGCTGAAAGCTTTTGCTATAATAACGGGCAAAAGAGAGGATGCCCTCTCCTGCCACTTCTATTCTTTTTTGGCTATTGCTGTCACCTGGCTACTCCAACACCTGCAGTTCAGATCTAACTCTTCTAGCTCAGTTGAACTCTAGACAAATATGTTTACAATATAGACTATAGAATGTAATGTATACTAATATGTCATATATGTTATAGCATATATACCAATACATAATACATAACTTCTCTTACTAGAGATTGTATTAATATTTCAATCAATATCCAATTTTTGATCTTACCTCTGTTTTCTCTATTACACATTTGTTTTAATAACTTTCTGGATAACAATCTATTTGATAATTTCATCCATTTCCATTCTAATTTTGTTACTCCTGAGTTCTAAAGATGAATAGTAATTGATTTTTTTCTTGATATACATATTTCAATGCTATAAGTTTCCTTCTCTGATGACTTTAGCAGCACTCCACGCTTTTTGTTATGCTTTATTTTTATTAACACCCAATTGAATGTTTTCTGTTCCTATTAAGATATATTTTTGTCTGATTCATGGGTTACACAAATATTACTGTACTTCCAAATATTTGATTTGAATATTTAAGTCTTTCAATTTTTTTCTTTACGTATTTTGTAGCTATGTTGATATGTATATATGAAATTAGGATAATATATATTCTTGATGGATTGACTAATTACTTGATAATATTAATGCTATATCATTCTGCTTTTTTTATCCTAATGCCTATAAAATAGTACTTACGCAATACAGTGTAATTTATTTAAATGATAAAACCTCAGATACTTTGTTATCCATTATTATGTTGTGTGCCTTCTTCTGTCTAATACCAGACACTGAGCATTTCAGAAGATAGTTTGAAAATATTTCACATATTTATCTGTATTTTGATTTGTATATCATCAAATATTTAAATATTTATCTGAAAAGGGACTTGGAGTAAAATCCACTGTTTCAAAATAATGACTTAAATTTCTATAAATAGTACTATGTATAGGTAAATTTAACTTGCAAATTTTAACTACTGAAAAAAAACCTATTTGGTGTGCCTCAGTGGCACAGTTGTTAAGCGTCCAACTCTTGGTTTCAGCTCAGGTCATGATCTCAGGATCCTAGGATCCACCCTCACATCAGGCCCCCTGCTCAGTGGGGAGTCTGCTTCTCCTTCTCCTTCTGCCCCTCCTGCTCATGCTCTCTCTCTTTCAAATAAATGAATAAAATCTTAAGAAAAAAAAACTGTTTAAAAATATAAAAACTTCCCTGGGTTTCTGATCATCTGGATATGAACTAAAGAAAGCTATTATATTTGATTTCAAATATGATTGCTTTATTATTTCTTAAGTATCCTGTCATATTTCAATATCTGCTAAAGAGATATTAAATAAAATAGAGGAATTAAAGGAGACAAGAAAGAAAATGAGACACTTGTCATTGATTGTAGAGCTCAGATATTTCACAAATGGGCCAAATGAAAGGTTGGAATAGTTTAGCTAAGCATCATGAATTCCTATTTTAATCTTTCATATATTCATTAGAACAATAAATGCACTTAATTTCTTTCTACCTATTTCCAGTTTAAACATAGAGAATAATTTATAATGCCAATTAACTTAGTGCTAATTTCACTTAATGTTTCCTGGAAAATGATAGAGTATGGAAAGGGACATTTTTTAAAAAGATTTTATTTATTTATTCATGAGAGATACAGAGAGAGAGAGAGAGGCAGAGACACAGGCAGAGGGAGAAGCAGGCTCCATGCAGGGAGCCCGATGTGGGATTCAATCCCAGGACCCCAGGACCATGCCCTAGGCCAAAGGTAGGCACTAAACCACTGAGCCACCCAGGGATCCCTGTTTTTTATATCCATAAGAATAATAAATTAAATAGCATGTTAATATCTCTGGACCTTAGTTTTAGAGATTGTTACTACTTTATGCCTTTTAAAAAAATGAGAATAATTAAGATTGAGGATTGAAAAGACTTGTCCAAAGTGACCCAATCAGATAATAATAAAAACTATCAAACAAAAGAACATTTTCATATATCATTCTCTTTTGTATTTTTTAAATATTTTATTTATTTAAGAGAGAGAAAGAATGAGTAAGCAAGCACAAGCAGAGGGAGCAGCAGAGGGAAAGGGAAAAGCAGGCTCCTCATCCTACTAAGTAGCCTGACATGGGGCTAGATCCTAGGACCCTGGAATCATGACCTGAGCCAAAGTAGATGTTTAATGACTGAGCCACTCAGGTGCCCCTCTTTTGTAAAGGTGTATCTGAGAATTCTTTATAACTGTAATTCTAAACTCAATAATATAAGGATGCTGTGCAAAAGAGCTATACTATTCTTGGGTACCTAAATAAGGTAATTATCTAGTGGAAATAAAGTAGTCAAGAGTATATAGCAAAGAACAAGAATGAATCAAGTTAGTTTTCAAATAAATAAAGGGAACCACATCACACAACAGGTATTAGATATTTAATGACCAAGTGATTTAATTTATGGCTAATGCTGAGACCTCTTCAAGCTTTCTACAAAACATTGTTAAAGACTCAGAAATAGGTAAAAACTCAAAATTTTTAAAAAGAGATTTAAAAAGCTACTTTTTTCAATGATTTAGAGAGTTTATTCCATTTTACTTAATTTTTATAAAGGTGTCAATATATATTTGAAAAGCACAACTCTCAAAATGGGACAATGATTAGTGAGTGTACAGATTCAAATATAGGGGCTTTGCACTAGCACAATTTATCTTGGATTTCAGGTAATGTACTAATATATGGTGGGTTAAAGTCATGGAAAATTTTAGTGGTATTTTATCTTGGAAACTCTAGCTTTACCTATACTTCATGTATTGATATTGTCAGAGAATTCTCAATAAAAATAGAAAATGATTTTCAAACTCCCCATCAGTGAACAGCCATAACATAAAATGTGAATATTATCCTTGTTCTTTTCTCCTTTATCCCCTGCACACATACATAATACAATACAAAGTTGGCAAGTACTAACAATTCTATATTTTAAATAGTTTTGAAGATTCTATGTCTAGTCCTTCATCAACTCTCAGCTGATTTATGGTCACCTCCTAACTGATCACTCTTCTCCAGTACTGTCAATTTGCAATCAGGGTAATTTGCATAAGATGTAAATATGGTTTTATTACTCCCTTACTTAACCTAGTCTTAAAATGAATTCTAGTATCTTTATCTTAATATTTGGCCCACTTGTTCTATCTTCCTCTACTACAACATTTGTTCTCCCATATTCCCACTGAATGACTTCTCTCAAGTTATTAGATCATTTATTTAAAATTATTTATTGACCATCTACTTTGTACTTGGCACCATGCATGAGCTAGAAAGAAGGTATGAGAAATATTTAAATAAGCAAAGCTTTCTCTCACCTCTGGATCTTCATATTCATAATCCATCTGGAAAAATAGGAAATACAGTAACCTTCCATCCTGTTTATATCCAGTCAGTATAAGTAGTTGTAATTTCAGGAAATACAAATAGAAATACTAAAATGATATTAGTCACAAAGATAAGATCTGACGTACAGGGTATAGTGTTGATAAAAAATTAATTAGACATTTTTTTAATTACTCAGTGAGAAAAAAGTGTGAAAATGCTTTATCATAAGAACATCTTAGGGGGTGCCTGTGTAGCTCGGATGTTTAAGGATCTGCCTTTGGCTCAGGTCGTGATCTCCAGGTCCTGGGATCAATCCCTATGTCAGGTTCCAGGCTCAGTGGGGAGTCTGCTTCTCCCTCTCCCTCTGCCTCTCTGCCCTGCTTATGCTCTTTCTTTCTCTCTCTCTCTCTCAATTTGTCTCAGATAAATAAATAAAATCTTTAAACAAATCTTAGGAAATGGTTTAGTAATTAAATATGTGGCTTCAAAAAGCTTGGAGCAGAAAATATAGGGAAAGAAAATGAACAGCAGAATGAATTTGAAAGGGAGTGTGAATGCCATCAGAAATAATTTCAAGAAACAACAAATTTCATTAAAATTTGTAATTCTGTGAGAGAGATCAGAATGAGAAATGCAAGATAAATTCAATGATGATTCTAATTGGAAATATTCCACTGTTAAAATATATGCAAAACACCGTGCTCCTAGGTAAAAAGAATATGAATGCCTTTTTTGAAATGGCTAAAAATAGTGTAGAAATAATATACAATGTATGAGTCATGAAATATAAATCATGAAATATAAATCATACTATTTAAAAAGTTCATAAAACTATCTGGCTATAAACTCTACAATATAGTAGAGCATTGAGAAATGAGGAGAAACATGGAAAAACAGCACTAAATTCTTTACCAAAAATCATTTTTTCCATATATTATTTAAGAGTATTTAATAAAATAAATAGTAAAATGAGTGGAGAACATAAAAGAAGACATAACAAAATGTATATAGCAAAAGGAAGACTACAGGAAGAAAATATAAAGAAGACAAGAGAATCAAAACCAAACATCCTTCACGATAATAAATGTAAATGGTTTAAATTTCCATATTAAAAGCAAATGACATTCATAATTTTGTGTGTGTGTCTGTGTGTGTGTGTTTAAGTAACTATATCCTACTAATTTGAGAAAAAATAAAACTAAAAGCATAAAATGGTCTAATATTATTGATATCTAGATTTTCCATCAATATTCCTTGGAATATTCCAATATTCCTTTGTAAGATATAGTTTTATTTTTCCATGGTAAAAGTGAATCGATTGGCAGAATAAGGAATACATTGTTTCCTTGATGGGAGAAGGCCTAAACTGCAGAAACTCATCTAACTCAGAATTCAAAAACTTTTTTTAATTATAAGAAACCAGTAATTATTTTTTCTTTTAAGTTCCTATGGTACCACTCTTAAACTATTTTGAGAATTTTTGGAAGGTAGAACAAACATAACCAACAAAAAGTAAAGAAAAAAAATTAAGACGTTAAATTTGCTTTCTAAAGCAATTTCAGGTAAATTAAATAAAACTGAAATATTAAGAAGAAAAATTACAATGAAAATTCTAATTTCCAATGTTACCTACTGTTGGAAGCAAATATATAACTATAACATGGATTCACTTAAAATGTATAGCAATCAAATCAGATTGGGGTAATAAAATAATAAAGTTTTAACATCTGCTGTAAAAAAAAAATGAGCCCCTCCTGGCAACACACTCAGAGAACTAGGAAGCATAACTTAAAATGACATTTGCTTGGATATCAAATGCCTGAGGTCTCAGATAATGCCAGTGTTCTGTCAATGTCTGCAACTCAAATATCTATTATTTTAAATACTCAGCAGAGCAATTCACCCTTCTACAAAATTGCTTTGTTGATTATTAAATTGTAGATATTTTCTCATAGGTAGATAGAGAAAAATTCATTTCCACCTAAATAAACATTTCATTCATAACAACTGGATTATAAAAATAAAAGCAAAGAATGTACCTCTTTAAATTCCTAAAGAAGATACAGTTCTGAACATTTAAGAACATTTCAAACTGTATGGTACAGATACAAATGTTTGTATAAAGTGAAATATAGTAGAGAAAAATTAATTGGCTTAGAGAAATGGAAAATACGAGAAACTGTGTTTCTTGTTCAAGTTTTTATCACTATCTTGATAAAATATCTTACTCATTGCAAAATATCTGTGAAGTACATATCTTTATGCCTATTTGACTGCTAAAATATTTTTCATAGTTGTTGAGTAACCTGCTCCATTTCAGACAATAAGCAGATATCAAAGCATGATTGGAAGCCAGTTCTAACTGATTGCAATAGCTGTCTTTGTAGGATCTGGTTTTTATTTTTGTTTTCAATATACCAAAACAAGGACATGGGCAACTCTTTTAGAGGGTGGATTTTAGTGGGAAGCAGAGATGGGAGGGAATGAGTTTTCGGTTCACCCTAATAACTAGTGTGGGATGCAAAACAGTAGATTTTTAATGGAATATAAAAATATGCTTTTAACCAAACCAGTGTCCAAGTAAGGCTTTAATCCTCAAACTTGAGTTAAATTAGAAATAGTGATGGGGGATGTGCTTTCCAAAGAGCACATGGCATTTATCCTTGTTTTGCAAAACAAAATGCACAAAATATCTCATGAAAGCCTCTATTTACAGATGGGTAAAACGAGGGTTTATATAGGGAGCCTGACAGATACCTGATAATTTCCATGAAATATTAACTTTCATTTCCTATCACAAATAAAAAAAAAAGTAGTTATAGCTTTTAGTAGTAGTAGTTATCACTTTAATGTCTCTAGCTGGAAAGAAAGTAGAGAGGGGATAAGGCACCATCATAAACACCCTCAGAACCTATGTCTCTGACATAATGAAGATAAAAAGAAAATACATATAACTTTGAGTGAACAGGTTGTCAGGCACACAAGATAAGACATTGGACTCCTTTACAATCAAATCCATATTTTCCAGTAAGGCTTAGAGTGGGGAATAGAGGAAAAAAAATGGCAGGAAGAGACTTTCAAAATGGGGAGACGGAAACATCTGAGTTGGCTTGTTGATGCAGGCAAAGCTTGCTATTATTAGGGAAATGATTCAAAAGCAAGGCTATTTCTCCTGGGAATAAAACTTCCTTCCAGAAAGATGAAGCAAACCCTTATATTGGGGCTTTAATAAAAATTCAGATGTGGAAACAAGAGTCCAGGCCCTTTAACCAAGGCTGCATACCAGCTGAGTTCATCTGTCTATTCTCTACACACTGAAGCTAGAGAAAAAGTGGACCATTTCAAAACCCAGTCCTGAAACTGTAGCTCAATGTGAAAAAGTAAGGAGAAAGTTGCCTGCAACACATTAGAGTGAAAGAATTGTCCATTTTAAGTCTAGCAAGCTGCAAATCATTGCAAGTGTGAAATCATTTTACAGTAAAAAAAGACAAGGCAACAAAAGAATATGCCAGCAGCAGATTAGGAATTCATTCTATGACATATAAAATACAAAATGCTCCCAATAATAATTCTATAGAAAAATGCAGTGAAAATACTCATTCTATAAAATGGGAATCCATCAGGGAGAAAAGGTAGATTGAAATAAAACAAGAAATTTCAGAGTCAAAGAACTACATCTGTGGCCAAAATAACACTGTAGGAATAAGGAAAGAAAGAGAAAGGAAGAAAGAAAAGAAAGAAGAAAGAAAGAAAGAAAAGAAAGAAGAAAGAAAGAAAGAAAGAAAGAAAGAAAGAAAGAAAAGAAAGAAAGAAAAAGAAAGAAAGAAAGAAAGAAAGAAGAAAGAAAGAAAGAAGAAAGAAAGAAAGAAAGAAAGAAAGAAGAAAGAAAGAAAGAAAGAAAGAAAGAAAGAAAGAAAAGGAAGAAAGGAAGAAAGAAAGAAAGAAAAAAGAAAAAACAATAAAGGATAGAAGAGATAGTTTGTCACATTGAAAAATCTTAAAACATTTTGTAAAGTCAAGATTTGGTAAGGGAGGAGCCAATAAGCACTCTTGTACTTTTGTTGTGGGATCATAAATTGTTTGGTATAACTCTTGCAAGGGAATGTGGTAATATGGAGGGAAATTTAAAGTGACATATGGTTTGACACAACCATTAATCTCAAAATTCAATGTAAAATACACTTGTAAACACATGCCAAGTTGTTTAGCATCAAATTTCTAATTTATAACACATTGGAACAACCAGGATGCTGATAACCAGTGGCTTGGGAAAATATTATGCAACAGCTGAAAAACTAAGATATATCGATATACTTTGGTACGTTTTGGGGTAATATGAGTTAAGAGTCACACTTCTGAAGAAATGAATGCTGATGTCATAAACATGAATAGCTTTATTACTAACAAAGGTGAATCAAGCTATATGGCATGATCTGCAGCCAGATTAACCACTTTATTCTCAGAAATAAGCATATCCATGTCCCACCAAGGGACTCCATGTAGTAGGGAGTAGAGCCTGCATGGTAAACTCACTAAATTGAGAAACAGAACTAAAATGAACTAAGAACAGATTGTCCCAAAAGAGACAGTGTCTGAAACACATATTTGAACCTTTTTTTTTTTTTTTTTTTTAGAGAGAGAGAGAGAAAGAGAGAGAGCACAATGTGGGCCCCCCACTCACACAGTGGAGGGTGAGGGATTGGACAGGTGGTGAGGAGCAGAGGGAAAAGGAGAGAGACAATCTCAAGCAGGTTCCTTGCACAGCAGAGCCCTATAAGGGACTTTGATCTCATGATCCTGAGATCATGACTCCAAATGAAATCAAATATTGGACCCTTAACTGACTGAGTCACCCAGGTGCCCCCACATAAGGGGCAATTTCACCAATCTCACCAATCTGGTAATTAACTGCTTCCAGAGAGAGGCAAAAGGGAGAGAGGAGACATACAAAGTTATCTTCCTAACTGTCCTTCTGGGGGAAATAAGTGGAAGTTTTTTACCCTATCAGCTACTATTAGAAGCAACAACAGAGAATAAGATTTGAATAAAGCCAGGTATAAAGCCATGTTTCCTTATAAACCTCTTTATGTAAATTCAATGCCTATTCCTCATAAGAGTTGATATCACACTTCATAAGTGAAATCTGACTTCCATGTAGGAAATGAAAAAGATGAGCATGACCCCCAAAAGCTAACACTTTATCCCTAAGGATAATCCTTATTCACATATGGGCCGAATTTGCCCATTAAAACCTTGTGAATAAATAGTTTACCTTGAGCTTTATCTTCCAGTCTCGTTTTCCATTTTTTTCCTTTTTGTTTCCAGATCCAACTTTTTTTTCTCCCATATACCTTGCTCTGTATCTTCAAGCTAGCTGTGTCTGTAAGTTTCCTGAACCTTCATCACTTAATACAAAGCCTCATGTTGATTTCTTAAGTTACTACATACCCAAGGAAAACAGGGCCAGATTAGAGAAAGTGCAGTTCTTGCAGAAAGATTCAAGTTTGAATTCTATTCCTTTTCCTTAGTTTTCTATATGTTCTTAAGTTATGACTGATTAGCCTAACATTTTTTTATGTGTAAAATGCAAATATCTGAAATTACCAAGGTTTTTGTTAAAAAATAAATGCCTGAAAGTTTGGAAATATAATTAAATTATAATGATTAAGAAAAAGAGAACAGCAAGAAATTTCCCTAATAGTAGATGTCAGGACTTTGCAATAGTCTATTGAATGGCTCTTTTTTAGGATAAGTTTTCTTCCTATGATCCAACTGTTACTATAGGATATAGGAAATACCGAAATATCTTCTGATATTGTAAACACACAGCCCACGCATATATTGTTTAAAAAATATATACTACAGTTGAATGATTTTAGACCTCACCATGTAAAAATCAGGAGACAACACAGTGAATTGCAGACACTCTCATAACATGCAGTTCTAAAGTTCTTTAAAAATATTCCTATGATTACTTGTTTTGCTTGCCCCCTCCAAAGAAACAATAATAAATGGAAGAGTTGTATGAAAAATCCCCTGTTTTATAGAGCCAAAGTGAATTATTTGTGAGCATTTAAGAGAAATGCCCAAATTATACCAAGGCTGTTAAACTGATTCAATTAGTTGAAGTGGGATGAGGATGTTGCATAGAAAGTTTAATTCACTTACAATCTAATTGACCTAATGCCAGTTAATATAAGATTTCCTTTTTATAGACACAGACCAGATTTCCAAATTAAAATTCACCATACTGTGCCAGAAGAAATATAACATATAAAATATTATAAAAATGTTGCTAAAAACATTCATTATAATTTATGACATTATGAAAGGAAGACTATAAGCTTAGCAATGGAATCATATTCTTCTCCACCTGAATTATTTTTCATTCATTTTGATCAAAAGGAATTCCAAATGTCTGAAAATTTGCCATTTAGGAAAACTGCCTCATCCACTGGTAGAGCATATTGACATGTAATCGTTGGGAGTTGTTTGTTGCAAAACTATCTCAGAGACCAAACAGTCTTGTATTTATATCTACTTTATAATCCTTTGCTGTCTTTCCCCTAAAATGTGCTAGAGCCGACTTTCTATAAATAACACTATTACTCTAATCAAAGAGATGATCTTATGTCAGTTGGCTACCCTTCCATTCTAAAGACACACACACACACACACACACGCATATTTAGAAATGAGCTTAATCATTCATATGTATTTGTGTGTCTACACACACGCACAAGAGACATAGCTTCAAATTCTACAGAATGATCGTTTATTTGCTTGTCATATTGCCTGCTATCTGAGGGGAGAATATCTATTGGTTTCTTTCCACAGCCAACCAATAAAGAAAAAAAGAAAGCTCCTCCCTCCGATGTTTGTCATTTAAGTCCCAACTGTGCTGTAGCCTTTAACTGTGTAAGACAGCAAGACAGCACATTTTGTAGATTAAACCAATAAACTTGCAAACATAAAAGAAACAAATCTCATAATTGTGGATTTCAATTAAAGGAAGGGGGATCAAAGCAAACATTCTGCTTGAAATTACACAGCTGCTATCTATACAAAATGAGAAAAACGTCTAGAGCCAGCCATAATTTTGCAGAGGGAAAAAACCATGCGGCAAACCCTGCAGTAGGACAGATTGTCTATGCTCCTCACGTCCCAATCAGTAATACAGAAATATTGAGTAATAAATTCCCTGCCTCTCTCAATCTGAAAAGCTCCCACCATCTGTGAAAGACAATTTGTAACAGCCTCAATATTAAGATTCAGTAAACAGACAATCACTCCCATTGTGCCAAGCAGTGGCTACATTTGGAGAAAAGCATAAAGCAAAACAATTAGTAACACCAAGACCCCTCTATTACAAATTATCGAGCCGCCAAAACAACTAGTTTCAATTGCAGTTTCCCATCAACTGGAGAGGAATGCAGGGGATGGCGCAGATCTGGCTACCTCTGTGGCCCGTACATAGGCCTCATCCTAATGCGTTGAATTATTATTGATGGCCGAGGCAGTTCTGCTCTGTTGGTGAACCAATAATGTCAAGGCAGTACCTGCAAGATTAATTATAGGAGAGAATAGGCTGAGGTTTCCCGGGACTGAGACATTAATATAGACTGAGCATTAGTTTCAGGGGATTCAACAGACAGCTGAACAAACGCCTCAAACAATGCGATTCACACTAAATCCTGGCAGCTGTACCTTAGCAGCACTTGGAAGTTTAGAACAACTATTTTTAACTGTGAGACACAAAGCCTTATGTATAATAATAATAATAATCTGAAAATAAAAAATTGACAATTGTGAGTTACAAATTCAACCTTTACTATATACGTAGCATAAACAGATGACACTATTTTACCAAGAAAAGTTGGTACCACTTTTTTTTGTTTGTTTGTTTAATGCCTTTGTCCTTGGAACATGTAAAATGGATGCTTCTCATTGAGTAGAGTGACAAGTCTTCCTGGTTTGCCTGAGTGATTATTAAAAGCACACACCTTTTACTCTTCAGCTCCCCTACTTTGAATGATATGGTAACCCTAGTTATAAGGCATAGGGAGTCTGCAGCATTTTTTCTCAGTGGCTAAAGCAATCTTTTACCTCCATAATTTATATGATTATTATACATGGGTATTTTTACACTTTCCTATATTGAAAGTAAAATTCATAAAGAAAAGCTGATGTGTATGGTTAAAAAAAATGAAGAAAATGTTATGGTTTTAAGCTCAGTGAAATTCACGCCAAGGCTCTCACTTAATTTTGCCAAATTAAATGTTGCATAACATCAGTTATATAATATGTGTATGTACACATCTGTATGCTGCATACATGCATATGCATTCATAAGCATATACACAAAACACACATGCATGTGATACAAGAAAACATTTATAGTTCTTATTCTGTAAGGAACTTATCTAAGGGCTTACATAAATTCTTTGCATCTTTATAGATGCATTTTGGTTCTATACACATCTTATTAATATTTACAGTTGAGAGAAAAATGAGGCATAGGTAAGTTAAGTATCAAACCCATGGTTTGAAAACAAATAAATAATAGTGTTCAATTCCAATCCAAAAACACTCTGACCTCAATGTCCAGTCTCTAACCAGTAGATGTGCTGTCACATGAGATGTGCGTGTGTGCTTGTGTGTGTACCTGGTATACACCAGAGGAAACCACAGCCCCGATAACAACTCCATGTGATGGCCAGAGGCATATAACTGGGTATTTCTGAATTTGTCATGGTAATTGAGAGGCTTTTTTCATATTCTATTACAGAATAATTACCCCCAAATAATTTTTTTTCAAATAATTTATTTTATGAATTAATGCTCCTATTTTCTCCCTACTATATCCAAGAAACAATCATAGGGGAAGTGAAAAAGAAAGCCAAGACAGATTTGATCTATTGTGTTAAAACTTCATGACTGTGGAGTGTGTGATAGAAGTGAGTTATCAGGCATCTCTGCATGAGTAAAGACAAATGTCATTGTCAATCCTAAATAGACAGGGAGGAACACTGCTTGCGAAAGAACTTTAATTCCAAGTAACTGAAAGGACTGCTTTCATAGATATTATAGATCACCTATCACTGCCCTGCCCTGGGAGTATTTCAATAGAAAATTTAGAATTTAAAAGGGCTTGTAGTCTGAGTCTACCATTTAAGTTTATGCAGATTAAAATAATTTTAAAATCATGAAATAATGTCTAATTGTACTCACGTTATTCTTTGGCATGAAAAGAACATGAGAACAAAGACCATGCCTTCTACTTGCCAGAGAAGAGAAAAGACAAAGGCCTGTCTGTCCATCATCTTCTCCTCAAGTACCTTGGGTCATATTTAAAAGAGTCAGTGAAATAAATGGTTGAGGAAGAAGCTCGAGATCTTCTAATACCTCATAGTTCTACTTGCCTACAGGAAATTTCCATGCCATTTGATAAAACTGTCCTCTTTCTATTTCTCTCTCACAAACATATTCTTCAGTCATTAAATATACATTATTTCAGGCACATATGGAAACTGGATTAGACGCTTTGGTACTGAGATGAAAAAGACAAAATCTCTACCCTCATGCTATAAGCAATAAATATATAAATAAGTAGGTAACTGAGAGAATTGCTTATTCCTTCTTTCTATACTAATGCCTTTAATGCTTTTCTTTTCATCTCAGTGTTATCTTTGACTTCTCTTAAATACCTGTGTAATCAGAAACTATGTCATGGGAATCTTTAGATTTGATATCACAAATTTGAGGCAATTTCCTCATTCTTGTTGTTCTTTTCAATTCCTATGAGAATTTGAACCACAAAAGACATGTTTAATACATATTTTTATGAATAACAGCTAATGAAATCTTTAGTATTATTTCCTTAGATTTCTTTATTATTTTATATAATTAGCTTTATAAAATAAACTGCATCTTCTACTCTTTTTTAAGTTACTTTCTTTAGTATTGACTGTAAAATGTCTTTATATTTGTGACTAAAATTTATTTAAGGTTTTGGTTCAGGAATATCTCTGCTTAAACCTTATTGTTAAAATATGCTTTTAGGGATGCCTGGGTGGCTCAGTGGTTGAGTGTCTGTCTGCCTTCGGCTCAGGGTGTGATCCCGGAGTCCCAAAACCAAGGCCCGCATCAGGCTCCCTGCAGTGAGCCTGCTTCTCCCTCTGCCTATGTCTCTGCCTTTCTCATGAACAAATAAATAAAATATTTAAAAAAAAATAAAAAATTAAGTATGCTTTTAAAGTTGGGATTCAGATGTGTTGAACTAACCATACTTCTCATTTCATGGCACATCATTATCACTGGTGTATGCCTTAAAATTCTCAGGCTCTTCAAAATTCATTTTATCCTGTATTCCCCACTTGCATTTTGCTCTCCCACATACCACATAGAAAACCATTCTATGGTGTTGAAAATGGTAGTATTTTTTGGTATACAATCTTTTAAAACAAGCATTTATATTCAGTACTTGTAATTTACAGAATGGAAATGTACAGTGGATTTCAAAATAATTCTTTGTTTTTTCCACTTTACATTAGGTTTTGAAGGTCTATCCCTCTTGTCCTACCCATACCTGGTCTGCTACTTTAATTGCTGCCTATTGTTCTATGGTGAATGCCCATCAAAACTAACTGTATATACTTGTCTAATTATCTATAACATGCTGCAATAAATCTCACTTTAAAAAAATTACACTAAAATCTTCCCTCCGACACCTGTATGATAATGACTTCAGATATATACCAAATAGAATTTGAGTGCCATGGTTCTTGGAAGAAAAGGCCTGCAGTCTATATTTTCTATCTCTCTGGATGTCTGGGACAGAAAGATGCCATAGTCAAATCATCATGTAAACATAATGTCTAGCCTTTTGCAAAAACCCAGACTGATATTTTTTTGTGATCAAGCCCTTATGTTTGGAATATCTAAGAAAACTATCAGTCTTCTAGGGCTGCCATAACAAAATAACACAGATGGAGTGGCTTAAAAGAAATTTGTTTTTTACAGTCGTAGAGACCAGAAGTTCAAGATTAAGATTTTGCGGGTATGGTTTCTCCTGATGCCCATCTTCTTAGTTTATAGATGCCTACCTTCTTGCTATGTCATCACATGGTCTTTTCTCTGTTTACCTGACACTCCTGGATTTCTCCATGCCACCTGCAGGCTTCATAATTATCCATGTACTTAAAATTAGTAAAATATTGAATGGGATCTCAGATTCATGTGTCTTATTAGTAAACTGACACTTTGTGCTAACATATGCAACTGAAAACTGCTGTATAACTCTATTTTTGCTTTTACATCTGCATACTGTAAGTCCTTCTATCCCTATTTTCATGACTACTTTTGGAGGTTTTTTTGTTTTTATTTTTTAATAATAAATTTATTTTTTATTGGTGTTCAATTTGCCAACATACAGAAGAACACTCAGTGCTCATCATATCAAGTGCCCCCCTCAGTGCCCGTCACCCATTCACCCCCACTACCCACGCTCCTCCCCTTCCACCACCCCTAGTTCGTTTCCCAGAGTTAGGAGTCTCCCTTTCTGCTATTTCCTACCCATTTCTTCTCCCTTCCCTTCTATTCTCTTTCACTATTATTTATATTCCCCAAATGAATGGGACCATATAATGTTTGTCCTTCTCCAATTGTCTTACTTCACTCAGCATAATACCCTCCAGTTCCATCCACGTTGAAGCAAATGGTGGGTATTTGTCGTTTCTAATGGCTGAGTAATATTCCATTGTATACATAGACCACAGCTTCTTTATCCATTCATCTTTCGATGGACACCCAGGCTCCTTCCACAGTTTGGCTATTGTGGACATTGCTGCTAGAAACATTGGGGTGCAGGTGTCCCGGCGTTTCATTGCATCTGTATCTTTGGGGTAAACCCCAGCGGTGCAATTGCTGGGTCGTAGGGCAGGTTTATTTTTAACTCTTTGAGGAACCTCCACACAGTTTTCCAGAGTGGCTGCACCATTTCACATTCCAACAGTGCAAGAGGGTTCCCTTTTCTCTGCATCCTCTCCAACATTTGTTGTTTCCTGCCTTGTTAATTTTCCCCATTCTCACTGTGTGAGGTGGTATTTCATTGTGGTTTTGATTTGTATTTCCCTGATGGCAAGTTATGCGGGGTATTTTCTCATGTGCTTGTTGGCCATATCAATGTCTTCCTCTGTGAGATTTCTGTTCATGTCTTTTGCCCATTTCATGATTGGATTGTTGGTTTCTTTGCTGTTGAGTATAATAAGTTATTTATAGATCTTGGAAACTAGCCCTTTATCTGATACGTCATTTGCAAATATCTTCTCCCATTCTGTAGGTTGTCTTTTAGTTTTGTTGACTGTATCCTTTGCTGTGCAAAAGCTTCTTATCTTGATGAAGTCCCAATGGTTCTTTTTTGCTGTTGTTTCTCTTGCCTTCGTGGATGTATCTTGCAAAAAGTTACTGTGGCTGAGTTCAAAAAGGGTGTTGCCTGTGTTCTCCTCTAGGATTTTGATGGAATCTTGTCTCACATTTAGATCTTTCATCCATTTTGAGTTTATCTTTGTGTATGGTGAAAGAGAGTGGTCTAGTTTCATTCTTCTGCAGGTGGATGTCCAATTTTCCCAGCACCATTTATTGAAGAGACTGTCTTTCTTCCAATGGATAGTCTTTCCTCCTTTATCGAATATTAGTTGACCATAAAGTTCAGGGTCCACTTCTGGGTTCTCTATTCTGTTCCATTGATCAATGTGTCTGTTTTTGTGCCAGTACCACACTGTCTTGATGACCACAGCTTTGTAGTACAACCTGAAATCTGGCATTGTGATGCCCCCAGCTCTGGTTTTCTTTTGTAGAATTCCCCTGGCTATTCGGGGTCTTTTCTGATTCCACACAAATCTTAAAATAATTTGTTCTAACTCTCTGAAGAAAGTCCATGGTATTTTGATAGGGATTGCATTAAACGTATAAATTGCCCTGGGTAATATTGACATTTTCACAATATTAATTCTTCCAATCCATGAGCATGGAATATTTTTCCATCTCTTTGTGTCTTCTTCAATTTCTTTCAGAAGTGTTCTATAGTTTTTAGGGTATAGATCCTTTACCTCTTTGGTTAGGTTTATTCCTAGGTATCTTAGGCTTTTGGGTGCAATTGTAAATGGGATTGACTCCTTAATTTCTCTTTCTTCAGTCTCATTGTTAGTGTATAGAAATACCACTGACTTCTGGGCATTGATTTTGTATCCTGCCATGCTACTAAATTGCTGTATGAGTTCTAGAAATCTTGGGGTGGAGGCTTTTAGTTTTTCTATGTAGAGTATCATGTCATCAGTGAAGAGGGAGAGTTTGACTTCTTTTTTTGTCAATTTGAATGCCTTTTATTTCTTTTTGTTGTCTGATTGCTGAGGCTAGGACTTCCAGTACTATGTTGAATAGCAGTGCTGAGAGTGGACATCCCTGTCTTGTTCCTGATCTTAGGGGAAAGGCTCCCAGTGCTTCCCCATTGAGAATGATATTTGCTCTGGGCTTTTCATAGATGGCTTTTAAGATGTCGAGGAAAGTTCCCTCTATCCCTACACTCTGAAGAGTTTTGATCAGGAATGGATGCTGTATTTTGTCAATTGCTTTCTCTGCATCTATTGAGAGGATCATATGGCTCTTGGTTTTTCTCTTGCTGATATGATGAATCACATTGATTGTTTTACGAGTGTTGAACCAGCCTTGTGTCCCAGGAATAAATCCTACTTGGTCATGGTGAATAATTTTCTTAATGTATTGTTGTATCCTATTGGCTAGTATCTTATTGAGAATTTTTGCATCCATGTTCATCAGGGATATTGGTCTGTAATTCTCCTTTTTGGTGGGGTCTTTGTCTGGTTTTGGAATTAAGGTGATGCTGGCATCATAGAAGAGTTTGGAAGTACTCCATCTCTTTCTGTCTTTCCGAACAGCTTTAGTAGAATAGGTATGGTTTCTTCTTTAAACGTTTGATAGAATTCCCCTGGGAAGCCATCTGGCCCCGGACTCTTGTGTCTTGGGAGGTTTTTGATGACTGCTTCAATTGCCTCCCTGGTTATTGGCCTGGTCAGGTTTTCTATTTCTTCCAGTCCAGTTTTGGTAGTTTGTGGCTTTCCAGGAATGCATCCATTTCTTCTAGATTGCCTAATTTATTGGAGTATAGCTGTTCAAAATACGTTTTTAAAATCGTTTGTATTTCCTTGGTGTTGGTAGTGATCTCTCCTTTCTCATTCATGATTTTATTGAGTCTTCTCTCTCTTCTTTTTAATAAGGATGGCTAATGGTTTATCTATCTTATTAATTCTTTCAAAGAACCAAGTCCTGGTTTTGTTCATCTGTTCCACAGTTCTTCTGGTCTTGATTTCGTTGAGTTCTGCTCGAATCTTTATTAACTCTCTTCTTCTCCTGGGTGTAGGATCTATTTGCTGTTTTTTCTCTAGCTCCTTTAGGTGTAAGGTTAGCTTTTGTGTTTGAGTTCTTTCCAGGTTTTGGATGGATGCTTGTATTGCGATGTATTTCCCCCTCAGGACTGCTTTTGCTGTATCTCAAAGTTTTTGAACAGTTGTATCTTCATTCTCATTAGTTTCCATGAATATTTTTAATGCTTCCTAATTTCCTGGTTGACCCTTTCATCTTTTAGCAAGATGGTCCTTAACCTCCACATGTTTGAAGTCCTTCCAAACTTCTTGTTGTGATTCAGTTCTAATTTCAAGGCATTATGGTCTGAGAATACGCAGGGGACAATACCAACTTTTGGTACCGGTTAAGACCTGATTTGTGATCCAGGTCTATTCTGGAGAAAGTTCCATGTGCACTTGAGAAGAATGTATATTCAGTTAAGTTTGGATGTAAAGTTCTGTAGATATCTGTGAAATCCATCTGGTCCAGTGTATCATTTAAAGCTCTCATTTCTTTGGAGATGTGCTTGGAAGACCTATTGAGTGTAGAAAGCGCTAGATTGAAGTCACCAAGTATAAGTGTATTATTATCTAAGTATGTCTTAATTTTGGTTATTAATTGATTGATATATTTGGCAGCTCCCACATTCGGGGCATATATATTGAGGATTGTTAAGTCCTCTTCTTGGATAGATCCTTTAAGTATGATACAGTGTCCCTCTTCATCTCTCACTACAGTCTTCGGTGTAAATTTTAGTTTATCTGATATAAAGATGGCTACCCCTGCTTTCTTTTGAGGACCATTTGAATGGTAAATGGTTCTCCAACCTTTTATTTTCAGGCTGTAGGTGTCCTTCTGTCTAAAATGAGTCTCTTGTAAACACCAAATAGATGGGTCCTGCTTTTTTATCCAGTCTGAAACCCTACGCCTTTTGATGGGGTCATTAAGCCCATTCACATTCAGAGTTACTATTGACAGATATGAGTTTAGTGTCATCATGATATCTATTCAGTCCCTGTTTTTGTGGATTGTTCCATTGGACTTCTTCTTAAAGGGGGATTTTAAGAGTCCCCCTTAAAATTTCTTGCAGAGCTGGTTTGGAGGTCACATATTCTTTCAGTTCCTGCCTGTTTTGGAAGCTATCTTTCCTTCCATTCTGAATGAGAACCTTGCTGGAAAAAGTATTCTTGGTTGCATGTTCTTCTCATTTAGGACCCTGAATATATCCTGCCAGCCCTTTCTGGCCTGCCAGGTCTCTGTGGAGAGGTATGCTGTTACCCTAATACTTCTTCCCATAAAAGTCAGGGGTTTCTTGTCTCTTGCTGCTTTAAGGATCTTCTCTTTATCTTTGGAGTTTCCAAGCTTCACTATTAAATGTCGAGGTGTTGAACGGTTTTTATTGATTTTAGTGTGGGATCTCTCTATTTCCTGGATCTGAATGCCTGTTTCCCTTCCCAGATTAGGAAAGTTTTCAGCTATGATTTATTCAAATACATATTCTGGACCTCTGTCCCTTTTGGTGCCCTGGGGAACCCCAATTAAATGTAGGTTTTTCTTCCTCAGGCTGTCATTTATTTCCCTTAAACTATCCTCATGGTCTTTTGTTTGTCTCTTTTTTCCTCAGTTTCCCTGTTTGCCATCAACTTGTCTTCTATGTCACTCACTCGTTCTTCCCCCTTGTTAACCCTCGTCGTTAGGACTTCTAGTTTGGATTGCATCCCATTCAATTGATTTTTAATTTCTGCCTGATTAGATCTAAATTCTGCAGTCATAAAGTCTCTTGATTCCTTTATGCTTTTTTCTAGAGCCACCAGTAGCTGTATAATAGTGCTTCTGAATTGGCTTACTGACATTGAATTGTAATCCAGATTTTGTAACTCTGTGGGATAGAGGACTGTTTCTGATTCTTTCTTTTGAGGTGAGGTTTTCCTTCTAGTCATTTTGCTCAGTGCAGAGTGGCCAAAAACAAGTTGTATTGGGATAAGGAGAAAAAGAGAAGAGAAAGAAGGAAAGAAAAGTAAAAGGGAAGAAAAAAAGAAAAAAGAGGAGAAAAGAAAAAAAAGAAAGGAACAAAAGGGAGTGAGGGAAGCAAGCAGAAATCAAAAAGCAAAAAACAAAACAAAACAAAACAAAGCAAGGGGAGTATCCTTGATTCTGTATACTGTAAGTCCCTTTACTTCCCCTGGAACTTGTCCGTCTAGCTGGTCTTCTGGGGGAGGGGCCTTTGGGCTGATTTTCAGGTGTTAGCACTTGGGGGAGCTGCTCTGCCCCTGCCTGGTGCAGGGCTCAGTGGGGGTTGTTTACCCCGTGAGGCCCCAGGAGGAACAACCCCAGTGGCGAGGCCAGCTCTGTAGCCCTGGAGTCAGCCCCCGCAGTAGCTCCGGAGCTCTCCGTCTGCAGGACCTGAAGGCTCCGGGGCGGTGCCGCTGATCTGCTCAGCTCGGGGCAGGAGCGTCCTCGCTGTCCTGGGCCCTCCTGGCCTCTGTCTGTCCCGGGGGGAGGCCGGATCCTGGGCTGTGTCCCCGGGCCCTGTGCTCCCGGTCTGTGCTGTTGGATTCGGCTCCCGCCCCGCAGCCCCCTCCGCGGAGCCGCCCCCGAGCCCCCCCGAGCTGCTCCGGGTCCCGCCATGCGCGCTGCAGCCCTTAGGGAGCTCGGCGCACTCTCCCCGGGGCGCAGTTGCTGTTACTGTCCCGGGGAGCCCGAGGACATCCCCACCCTCCTGGGTCCTGCTCCAACTCCCTGCGAGCCCCTTTCCGCCCGGGAAGTTCGGTGCAGCTCCTGCGTCTCCGGGACGGGGCTCTCCTGTCCTGGGGACACTCGCCCCGGCCTCAGCCCGGCTCCTCGCGGGGCCCCTCCCCCTTGGAGGCCTTTTGTTTTTTTATTTCTCCCCCCCCCCACCCTTGATAGAAGCGTGAACTCTTCTCACTGTAGCATTGCAGCTGGTCTCTCTTTAAATTTCAGGGCGAATTCGTAGATTTTCAGGATGATTTGAAGGTTATCTAGGTAATTTGGTGGGGACAGGTGACTTGTGGACCCTCCTCTTCTGCCATCTTGCCCCTCCCCCGGTTTTGTTTTTTTTTTTTAGATTTTATTTATTCATGAGAGACCCACAGAGAGAGGCAGAGATACAGGAAGCAGGAGGAGAAGTATTTACAATCATAAGCTTTATCTCAACATAAGCTTTAACTCAACAAATTTTTTTTTGCCAAATGTTGAAAAACTATTAATGCCATTGCTTTTAAACAACTCATCACTATGTATCACTTCAAAAGAGATGAATGAAGGCATTTAAGAAGAGAAACCTAATACATCACAGTAGAGAAAACAGCAGCAGGTAAAATATTAGAAAATATGGAAGAGGGCAAGATGGCATTCCTGAGAATGAGAGATGAAATTTGGGATCTAGACCTAATGTTAAAACAGTCAATTAATTATCCAGATAATTATTTTATTCCATTGAGAAACATCTAGAATTACATACATCATAGGGAAGCTCATCCGTTATTTTCGTCCATTTCTTGCAACCCTGATTGAGGATCATTCTTGAGGACCAAAAAATCAAGAAATAATGTCTGGTATGACACACATAATTAAGCATGGTCTTCCCAATCTAACTGCATCTTATCTAGGCAGAGCGTTTGCCCTCAAAAACAAGATGCTTAAAGGACAACCAGAGCTGCAGTTCAGAAGATGCAGTAATTCTAAATAGAAGAAAACAACTGGGGGTTACCTAACTAACTCAACAGGAGTGTTGAACTACTAGTTCAAGAAATAAGTACACCAGCACTAGATTTTTTTTTTCAACCTGCACAAAAGTTAACAACTTAAAATACAACAAGTGTGGTATTGCAATAAGAATACATTTGCTGCAAGTAACAAACTAATGTGAGTGACTTAAACGTTTAAAACTTAAACGTCTTGGGATCCCTGGGTGGTGCAGCGGTTTGGTGCCTGCCTTTGGCCCAGGGCGCGATCCTGCCACGTCGGGCTCCCGGTGCATGGAGCCTGCTTCTCCCTCTCCCTCTGCCTGTGTCTCTGCCTCTCTCTCTGTGTGTGACTATCATAAATAAAAATTAAAAAAAAAAAAACAAACTTAAACGTCTTTCCGTTTCCTTGGAGTTGCAAGACGCTCCTTCTGGTAGCAGTCTGTATTCCAAGTAGACAGAAGAAGGCAAACAGGAGATATTTGTGAAGCTTTTTATCAGGGACGCACTAAACCTCTCCCTGAAGCCTCTTAGAGAGTTCTACTTACATATTAATTTCCACAATTCTGTTACATGATGAAATGTTGCTGTTATAAAATGTAAAAAGGTGTGTATTATGAGCTGTGCACCTTTGTACTTCAACTGGGATCTTTTTAGTGAGAACAGAACAATAGATATTGGATAGAAAAGAATGATTGCTGAAGTAATGACTTATAAACTTACCTACAGAGCAATCGAATATTTAAAACACAGGGCAAAGAACCTATATTGAACTTGGGTACTTTACTTTATAAATTTATCTTAGATTAATACAATAACAACTATATTATTCTGTAAAGCATATGGTTGTTAAATAGCTACCTGTAAATTAAAAGTTTGTTGTGTTGATAATTGCAAACTATTTTTTCCAAAAAAACTTTAGCAAATAATGGTAGGAGAAAACTTAATCTGTGATGTCTTTATTATAAAACATTATGAATACATAAGAAATGTAAGAAAATGTAAAAGGATTTAGTAAATCTCTGACATCTCTTACAATGATCATAGAATCTTGATTTTATATAATCTTGACCATTACTACTCCCACAAAATGTCCCTTCTTGGCCTGAAATTTTTAGCTCTGCTTGTTGCACTGAGTATTATTACCTGGTAATATATTTATTGAGAAGATTTCTTGTTTATTTAACTATATTATTATATCAGATTTTATTCATTCATGTATCCCTTTATCTAGTCTACTCAATTTTCAGCAGATTCCTTACATACACTTTTACAATGAATGAATTTAAGTACCAATGGCCTCATTATTCCATAAATTTATAATCTTTAGTAAATTTGTCTGAAACATGATTTTAACCCTAAAATCCAGATGAACCCTTTAGTCCAGATGAATCTGGACTAAATTTTTTGTTTTCATGTGTGGTGTGTGTGCGTGTGTGTGTGTGTGTGTGTGAGAGAGAGAGAGAGAGAGAGAGAGAGGATGTGTTACTTTCACATTTTAGTCACATTGTATAAAATGCAAAACAAATTTGTGGAGAATTTTTGTTGTGTTATTGGTTTATGTTTGGTATACTTATATACTGAGAAAATCTGTATTCTCTGATATGATAAGAAATATGTAGTTTCTCTTTTCTAAAAGATTTATCTCCTTTTTGATATGAGGAAAAATAAATAAGCAAATAACAATACTAACCTTTGGTCCATGTGATAAATTTTTTGGACATATTTTATTTATTCCACCTTCAATTTTTATGGTAGGCATTACAAGGCTCTTCCCTCAAAGGTATCTCAATTCCCATAGCCTGTGAATATTTTACTTAAAATGGCAAAAGGGACTTTGCACATGTGACTAAATGAAACATTTTGTGATAGATTATTCTGTATTAACCAGTGGACTCAATGTAATCGTAAGGGTCCTTATAAAAGGGAAGCAGAAGGGTTAGAACCAGAGAGAAAGATTTGAAGTTGTTATGCTGTTGAACTCAAAGGTGGGGGAAGAGGTCATAATACAGGAAATGAAGGCAGCCTCTACAAGCTGGAAGGGACACGGGCAAATTTTCTCCTTGGAGCTTTCAGAAGCAACACGGTTCCACTAATGCCTTATTTTAGCCTACTAACACTCACCTTGGATTTCAGACCTCTAGAATTATTAGGTAATAAAGTTGTATTGTTTTAAACCACTAACTTTTTGGTAAGTTGTTACAGTAGCAATAGAATATAAATATAACTCCTTACCACAACTAACTGAAAAGATCTCTTTTGGGTGACACTCAGTTTCCCTAGGTGAAATATTCAGTGTCTTAATATCCTGCTTCACCTCTCTTATTCTCCAAACAGAGGAGGTGATTTACAGGGTTTTTATACCTCCGAATAGAAGAGGACCTCAAAACTATGAAGGGTCAATGGCTATCATATTCCTGGTCAATTTTGTTGTTTTCCTGATTATGCTACAATCATTGGTCTATTAAGTCTTTCATCATTAAATATAATGGTAACTGTAGGGTTTTTTTGTTGTTGTTGCTGAAACTCTGTCCAGTTGAGGAAATTCACTTTTATTTCTATTTTTCTGAGAGTTTTTATCATAAATGAGTGCTGAAATTTTTCACATGATTTTCTGCATAGATTGATATAGTTGTGTCATTTTTTTCTTCTCTGGACATTAAATAATTTGTGAATACTGAACCAGTTGTGCATCCCTAGAATAACCCCATTGGATCATGGTATATAATTGGTACAAATTATATATTGTTAATATTTTATTAAATATTTTTGTGTCTATATTCATAAGTGACATTATTCTCTAGGGATAAGGGGACTTCTTTATATAGTATAAGGCATAAGTATAATAATAGCTCCAAAAATCAATTAAGAAGTATTTCCTCCTCTTTAAATATCTGAAAGAATTTGTATTAATTCTTTACCAGTTTGGTAGAATTCTTCATAGAAACTGTCCAGACCTAGATTTTCTTTTCTTTATTTTTTTAAAGTGATTATTTATTCACTTATTTGACAGAGAGAGAGAAAGAGCCATCACAAGCAGGGGGAGCTGTAGAGTGAGGGTTGCTGTAAAGGGAGGGGGAGAAGCAGGATCCCCACTGAGCAGTGACCTGAACACCAACACCTGGCTGGATCCCAGGACCCTGGAACTATGACCTGAGCCAAAGGCAGAGTCTTAACTGACTGAATCACCAAGGTATCCCTGGAGATTTCTTTTATAGAAAGTTTAAAATTACAAATCCAATTGCTTTATAGCTGTAGGGCTAGTAGAATTATCTATTTTATTTTGGGTGAGTTGTGGAAGAGTTTTTCAAAGGATAAGTCTATTTTGCCTAAGTTGTTAAATTTACATATCTTAGAGTTGCTCTTAGTATTTCCTTTTTATCATTTTAATGTGTGTTAGGTCTGTCTTGATATCCTATTTGCATTCCTTTTTTTTTTTTTTTTAAGATTTTAATTTATTTATTCACAAGAGACAGAGAGAGAGGCAGAGGGAGAAGCAGGCTCCATGCAGGGAGCCCAATGTGGGACTCAAACCCTAGACTCCGGCATCACACCCTGAGCCAAAGGCAGATGCTCAACTGCTGAGTCACCCAGGCATCCCCCTATTTGCATTCCTGATATTGGTACTTGTTTCTTTCTGTTTGCCAGCCTTATGAGATGTTCATCAATTTTACTGACCTTTTCAAAGAATGAATTTTTTGTTTCATTGATTGTTTTCCATTGTTTATTTTTTCTATTTCAATGATTTCTGATGTCATATTTACTATTTCCTTCCTTGTGTTTGCTTTGGGTTTATTTTATTCATCTTTTCTGTGTTCTTGAAGTGGGAGTGTACATGATTTATTTGAGATGTTTTTCTAATGTCTGCATTTATTGTCATACATTTCATTCTCAGCACTGATTTAGCTGTTAACCACAAATTTTGGTCTGGTGTCTTTTTTTATTTACATTCATTTAAATGTATTTTTAAAATTTACTTTGATTATACTTCTTTGACCCATAGATTATTTTTAAGTGTGTATTTTTAGCTCCTAAGTGCTTGGAAATTTTTCTTTCTGTTAATGATTTCTAGTGTGATTTCATTGTGATTGAAAAACATGTTCTTTTGATTTCCATGCTTTTGAAATTTTGAGGATTATTTTAGAAGCCTACATTTCAAGCACTTGAAATTAATGTGTATTCTCTTGTTGTTGACTAACATGTTCTAGAAATTTTTATTAGATCCAGTCGTTTGAGTTTTTATATATACTTGCTGACCCTTTATTTAGTTGGTCGATTAAATTTTTCAGAGAGAAGTGTTGAAGTCTTCAACTATACTTGTGGACTTGTGCATTTCTCTTTTCAGTTTGGTCAATTTTGCTTCCCATATTTTGCAGTTCTCATGTTTCGTGCATATACCTTGATGAATGCTATGTCTTCGTGGTAGAATGACACTTTTATTGTTAAACAGTGTCCCTCTCTGTCTCCGGCAATTTTTTCTTTTTGCTCTGAAATCTACTTTGCTAATATTATAGCCACTCTTTTTATTTGAATTTGCAAGATATATCTTTAGTCATCCTTTACTTTCAACCTGCCTGTATCATTATACTTCAATTGAGATTCTTGTTGATAGAAAATAATTGGGTCAAGTGTTTTTTTCTTTTTCCCTAAAGATTTATTTATTTGTTTGAGAGAGAGAGAAATGGAGAGACAGAGACAGTGTGAGCAGGGGGAGGGGCAGAGGTAGAGGAGGAGAATCTCAAGCAGATGCCCCACTGAGTGTGGAGCCTGACATGGGGCTTGATCTTAGGACCCTAAGATCATGACCCGAGCCCAAACCAAGAGTCAGACACTCAACCAACTGAGCCACCCAGGCACCCCTTGGGTCAGATCTGCCAATCTTTTATTGGTGAATTTAGACCATTTAAATTTAATCATTTAAGGTAATTATTGATGAATTTGGTCTCCAGTCTATTATTTTATATTTTTTAATTCTCTCTTGCATTTCTTTTTTCTTTTTCCCACTTTCATGATGATTACTAACATATTTTAGAAATTCGATTTCTATTTTTTTATATTTTCATATATTTATATCCTTCCTTATATAGAATCTTATGGTCGTTTCTCTAATTATAGCAACATATATAGAAAAGTTACCAACAGTGTCATACTTTAACTATTCAAGTATAGAAATTTTGTCTTTTACATCTTTACCCATCCCTGCTTATAATATAATGCTTTAAAATATTTCTTCTACATACATTTAGAACAAAATCAATCTGTATTATAACTTTTGATTCAATGTCAATAATAACTTAGAGAACTCATAGGGGAAGAAAAGTACATTTTGTTTGTTGATATTTTTTCTTTCTCTTTTCTTTTTTCCTAATATTACATGTTTCCTTCATTTGGTATTTCATTTTTTTTTTTTTTTTAGAGAAATTCCTTCATTCATTCTTTTAGATTAGGTCTACTGGTGACACATTCTCTTAGTTTTCAATTATGTTAGAATGCTTTGATTTCCCTTCTATTCCAGAAGATGTTTTTTCACTGGGTATAGGATTCTGAGTTGGCAATTCTTTTCTTCTAGCACTTGAAAAATATTATGTCACTTCTTTGGCCTCTGTTATTTATGAAGGAAAGTTGGTTTCATTTTGAATTTCCTCTATAGTTAAGATGTCTTTTCAGAAATTAAATGATGATTTATCTTGATGGTATGAATATCTTTAGGTGTTTATTTGGCCTCTTAAATCTGTAAGTTTATGTCTATGTCAAATTAGAGAAGTTTTCCTATATTGTTACTTCAAGCAATTTTTCTGCCTCAGTCTTTTTTTCTTGTTCTCCCAGGAATCCTGTAACACAAAATTTAGATCTCTTGCTGTTCTTTCACAATGATTATATAATTTCTAATCTCTTACTTTCAGGCTCTGATCCATTTTCTTACCATTTCATTCTACTATTAAGCCCATCCATTGGTTTTTTTTACTCATGGACGTTTTTATTTTGGTTAATTGAATATTTTTTACTAAAATTCCCATTTGACTCTTCTTTATATTTTCTATATTTCTTTTTTTTTTTTAGATTTTATTTATTTATTCATGAGAGACACAGGGAGAGAGAGAGAGAGAGAGAGAAAGAGAGAGAGAGAGAGGCAGAGACACAGGCAGAGGGAGAAGCAGGCTCCATGCAGGGAGCCCGATGTGAGACTCAATCTCAGACCTCCAGAATCACACCCCGGGCCGAGGGCAGGTGCCAAACTGCTGAGCCACCCAGGAATCCCCTATTTTCTATATTTCTGCTAAGATGTTTTGTCTCTTTGCTTAAGGATTCTTTTAGTATTTGTTTCAAGCCTTTTGCAATTGCTTGCTTAAGCATGTTTATCATGATTGTTTTATGTATTTTTCAGATAGTTGTATTTCTGTCATGACAGTGCTGACATCTATTGGACATCTTTTTCATTAAGTTTGATAGTTTTTAATATAATGAACAATTTATAATCGAAAGCTTGACAGTTTTGTATTATGTTCTAAGACACCATTACTATCTTTAAACTTTAACAAGCTTTCTGTGACACTGCTCCAAATGGGATAAGGGTTGTATAAAACATCATTACTGCCAGATAGAAAGAGAAGTCCAGGTTCCCCACTTATTCTGCATGGACACTCAAGACTCTTTGGCTCTTTGTTACTGTTAAGCAGGAGTAGGAGTTCTGGTTTCCCACATAGACTCTACTGATATCGTGGTACAAGTTGCTTTATTACCACTCAGTGATGACAAAATTCCTAATTCTCCAGTATGTCTCTTCTGATACTACCTTAGCCTAGAAGGAGATGGATACCTCATTATCAGATGGGTTGGAAGTTTATGTTCTCCATGTGGTTTTCACTGACATTGCTGAATGGGAGAACTTATTACCAGCTGATGGTTATGTAAATCTCAGCTCAATTATTGGCTTTCTCTGACACCATGATTTTATGGTGTCTTATAAAATCCTTGTGAGAGTAGAAGTCAAAACTTTCCACTCAGCTTTTGCTTTCATGGTGAGTGGGGCCATTGCTTTCTGTTTGTTTTTGTTGTTGTTCTGTTTGATTTCAGTATTTGGCTATAGTTATTATATAAATATCTTCTGTCTTGCTAGGCTGCCCCTTATCTAGTCTTTTGGAGAGAGAACACCATTGGAGTTTTTTGGAGTTTTCTGCTTGTACTTATTGACATTTCCAGTTTGCTGACTTATTCGGTTGTGAGATTGGTATACATTGGACAAAAACAAAACCCAGGATGATCATCATCATGTGATTATTTTGAAGGTCCCTATCTGATCTGCTTTCTTCTTTTTCACCTTTCACCACCTTATGTTTATTTTATATGTGATGTATCAGGTTTTAGTTGTACTTGATGGGAAGAGTGGAATATTTACACCACCTTCCCAAAAGCGGAAGTCTCTCCTAGAAGTATGTTTTTAAATTTAGGAGATTTTATCAATGTCTAACTTACTGATTTCTAACTTTATTCCACTGTGGTCAGAGAATATACTCTAGATGATTTCTCTCCTTATAAATTAATTAAACCAAACATAGTGTATATGTTGGTAAATATTCTATTTGCATTTGAAAAAAAATGTATACTCTTCTATCTGGGGGTAGAATGTTCTATAAATGTCAATTAGGAAAACTGGTTGATAATACAATACATATTTTATATCCATATTTGGTTTCTCTATAAATGTTCTCTAAATAACTAACACGTTTCTTTGAAGCTTAGTCTTAAATTGTGGATTTATCTCTTTCTGCTTTCAATTTTCAGGTTTTCAGGTTTTGCTACATGTACTTCAAAGCTCTATTATTAGACACACACATTTTTAAGATTATTGTCACCTTGATGAATAATTTATTTGTCACTGAAAAAATTTCCCATCTTTTTCCATTTAACATATTTTATTTTGAAGTTTATTTTGTTTGGTATCAATATAGCTAAATCAGTTTTTTTTTTTAATAATGATTGTAAGGTATGTTTTTTCTATCCTTTAATGTGTATGTGTGTGTTTTATTGCAGTAAAATTGCTCCTTTAACTTTTGACCTGTTTATAATTAAGGTGACTTTCTTAAATTCAGTAGATAGTTTACTATCATTCTCTGTTCAATGTATCCATCTTTGCCTTTTATTTGGAGGTTTTTTTTTAGCACTACAATTAATTTACTTTCTATTTACGCTAGATTTAAATCTATCACCTTGTTTTTTACTATTTTTATTCTATGTATTCTTTGATTTGTTTTTCTTCTTGTTGTTGCCTTTTCTGGGCTTCCAAGAGATTATTTTAAAAATCGTTTTATTTGCCCTACTGGCTATTACCATTACCTATTGGCTTGTTTGTCTTTAGGAATTACTCTAAAGACTATGTATCTTGAAATCAGTCTGGGAAAATTTTGTGATTTTTCAAGACCCTCTCAGAGGATCAACAATGTCAAATGAATGTTCATAACAATACAGTTGCATAAGTGTTTTTCCTCAAGACAACAACCATATGTTGATATGAAGCAAACTGCTTTATGCATGCTTACTTTGTCACACATGATGTAAGACACGTAATCAAATGTCAAAATTTTATGAAATTCATGTTTTTGCAGATTTATGAGGGGCCTCATAAGTGAAATTTGCAAATGTTTTCCCTCTAAGTATGACTCTTTTTTTTTTTCTTTCTAAGTATGACTTTGAAGAATACATTGACAATTGCTAGTTTGGTGCTGCTAACCTGATGCCACCAGTTTTACCTATCATTGCTTTTGCATTGATAGTGTAATTGTAAACTAAGTAAAAAGACAAATAATGTCTTGGAAAGACAAATAATGTCTTGGTAGTATTATGAAAATAATTTGGACCTTCTGATCCCCTAAAAGCATACTGGGGATCTGAGGTATCCCTGGAGCACATTTTGAGAATTGCTGCTATGAACCAATGAGGAATCCAAAGAACTACTATATATGCAATGATATAGCTGGATCTCATAGATATTTTGCTAAGCAAAAGACACCAGACACAAAAGAATATATACTACAATTATATTTAAAAAAATTCAAATATGAAACTAATATTATGAAGCCATAATTATGGTTCCTTTTGGAGAGTATAATTTAGACCATAATAGATGTATTCAATTAATGAATATATACACGATATTGTTACATATGTGCCCATTTTGTAGTTATCAGTCAAACTAGAGAATTATGATTTGTGCATTTGTATATAGTAATTCTGTAAAAACGTATTTTACAAACAACTGAAATTTAATATTTAATTTGTCTTTACATTACTTCTCAACAAGGATATTAGAGCATGATCTACTCAGCAAACCAGATAATAGGAGCTCTTTTTCTACTTATAAAGTCTTAAAGCATGTTTTCAGTAAATTCAGATCATATGATAACTACTGTCTGGATTTTTGTGTATGTTTTTTCTGGTTTATTTAAGTAGTCACTGTCAGAATTATTTTCCAGAATTTTTTATGTGTAACTGTCTCAATAATCATGTCTTAAAATTTATCCAATATAACCACAGTGATTTCTCCATAAAATATAGCTATTTTAACATTATTCTGGAATTATGTACTTGATATTTCTCTCTCCCATAAAATAAGTTTCTAAAAGTTGAAGACATCTTATTCTTGTTTGCATTTTTGTGTCTGGCATGACATTTGGCATATAGGTATTATAGTAATTTCCTAGGACCACCATAATAAAATACCACAGACTGAGTGGCTTAAACAACAGAAACTTATTTTCTTAAAGTTCTGGAGGCTAAAAGTCTACAATCAAGGTGTTGACAGGTTTGGTTTCTTATAAGACCACTCTCCTTGAACTACAAATGTCTACCACTTCACTGTGTCTTCACATGTTCTTCCCACATATGTGTATGTATGTGTCTGTATCCTAATCTCTTTATCCTATGAAGATATTAGTCAAGTGAATCAGGGCCCACACACATGACCCCATTTTACCCTAATTATTACTTCTTTACAGGTTCTACATACAAACACTGTCATATCTGAGATACTGGGGATTAGGACTTGAACATAAAAATTATAGGAGAACATAATTTAGCCCATAATAGATGTATTCAATAAACGAATACATACATGATATTATGACATAAAGGGGTGAGCATTGGAATAATAAGAAAATGAATTATGGTGCTTTCTTGTTTTCCTTCTCCTCCTTAAGAAGTGTAAGAACCCATGAAGGTGAGACCACCATTTAAATTGCCAAAGACAAGAAGAAAAGCAATTAGCTCATTCAATCAACTGAATGAGTCTTTGAATATACCATGGAAGAGTAAAAAGCTTATTACCTTTAAGAAGTAAAAGGTTCAAAGTAAGAGTATGATAGAAAAATTTTTAACAATATAGTTCAAATAGAGCTTAACTATGTACTCGTTGTTTTTCAAAACTATTATAGGCTACAAACCTATAATAAGGTTTGTAGCCTATAATAAGGACAAACCTACACAGCATAGTATCAGTCATTATACTGGTCCACTTTTTGATAAAGGACTCCAGAGAATAATAATAATAATAATAATAATAATAATAATAATAATAATATTTTAATAAAATGATAATTTTATTATAAAAATAATAATAATAATTTTATTATTCTTATTATTATTTTCCTTGTACTGAGCAAGATGATGCCTATTTATGTCTCATTTTGCAACACTGGACAATACTACAATAGTAACAGATAATTATGTTAATGTGCCCTTTTATCCCAACATATCCTTCTCAAATATCTTTGAAATAAAGAATATTCTTTTAAAACATGGATTATTCTTGCTTAAATTCTTGTATTTCAGGAAAACATCATACCATTTGAGTTTTATTGCATTTCATTTTTATTCAAAATGGCATTACACTTAATACTCTTGTGAGTAATACTCTTGTGAAGAAGTTAATTTTAATGAATGCATCAGTAAAGGTCTAATAAAGAGACAGAAACCATAGAGTAATTTAAACATGTAAAAGGGAATGCAATATGGAGAATTAATAACTATAACTGAGATTAGAGTAATGAAGGATTGGCAACGTGAATCATAAGTAACATACAAATAATATAGGGAACACTTCATGAAGTAACCAAAGGAGTATACCCAAAGAATGAGATCCATATCATATTGGAGATGGCATGTCTGTTGATCACTAAGTGTTAGAGAAACTGCTGTTGTGTTGCTATTTTTTATTACTTTCTTTCCAATGTTAGACATACTTTATTAGTGTTTATTATGGAAGATGAGAATTTGGATATCATCTTGCTGCCACTCTCAACCAACATACAATTAATATTCTACCCTCTATTGTTCACATAGTTAAAATAAATTTTTGTTTGTCTTAATTTAATGCTTATATTGTATAGTGACATTAAATTAAGCTATGCCTTAAAGTACACTATAATTATTCTCTTAAACTTCTTAAACAAGTTCTGCTTTCCTTGGAGTTAATCATTAATTTATTTTCATTTGTTTTCTATTCATTGAACGAGATCAATTTTCAAATGTATCTTCTAACTCTGTTTCAACATAACAGAAAATTTTTCCATGTCAATTCTTTTTTCTTTGAAGATAATCATTTCTGAAAATTTTGTATCACCATCAATGCCTCAAAATTCTATTCCATAATTCAGAAGGTAAGTTAGGAGCTACTTTTCTCAATATCTTTTTATTCATATGGTTCCAGGTTAGAATGGGTCAATAAGCAGTCATGTAAGACTCCAAAGGCAGAAGAAAAGAAAGGGACATTAATCAAGGAGTTGTTATAACCAGATGCTTGAGCCTATGTGGGAAGGACTATGGTGTTCATAGAACCAGCTTCATTGTATCAAAGTTGAAATTGCAAGAACTTCCTTAAACTGAGAATACTAGTGGCTTCCTGCTTAAGTAGTTTTTTAGAACCATCTGCCTTAGTGCTTCAGGTTGAGTCCTTTGGTGGTATTCCATTCACTCCTTAATGTCTCCAGACAGACATGATAACCTCCAAGTTTGTCTATTCAAATCCTTCTGATGTGGATTACACAGAATGCTTTCTACTTCCTTGAACAAATTCTAATTAATATCATATCAGAACCTGAGTTTCTCCTGCACCATTTGGAACTTGCTACTCCCTAGGCCCATTACCAAACTGTCATGACTGGAATTCCTTGATAAATGATCTTGGGAAGTCCTTCACCTATCTCCAAATATTTGATACCTTCTTTCCTGCATCAGCTATTTAAATATGTTCTTGGTTTATGCACTTATTATAGCACATCACCAAGAATCTTTTTTGGAAAAGGTGCATGGGAGATACTGATTTGATGTGGGGTTTTATTGCTGTTTACAAGTCAGAAAACAATTTTATTCTACCTTTCTTATTGGTAAATCATTTAATTACAAAATTTGATGTAAGAAAACTATTCCTGCATAAAATTATAAATTTCAGTTTAACCAATCCTTTTTGTCTCTGTTTGTTTTGTTTTTTGTTTTCAGAAGCCCTATAGCATTCTTCTTGTCCCTAGAGCTCTAATATTGCACAGTGATATCCCCTGGTGCACAGTTACTTCTTTGAGATGAAATATATACTCAGTAAATTCTTAAACTATAAGTGCATAATAGTTCCAATACAAAATTGGAAAATATATAAAATCATGTAACTACCTTTTCATTCACCCCATCTGTTACCATAGTTTTGACTTTCCTAAAATTTCATATAAGCACACAGTTTTTTGTGTCTGGGTTCTTCAACTTAGTATATTGTTCTTGAGATTCATCCAATTTGATGTTTTATCAATAGTTTATTCCTTGCTGATGAGTAGTATTTCATTATATGAATATATAAGATTTGCTTATACATTCACAAGTTGATGTGCATTTGATTGGTTTCTGGTTCTTGGTTATTTTGAATAAAGTTGCCATGAACATTTACATACCATCTTTGTGTAGACATACATTTCTCTTTCTCTTAACTAAATACCTAGGAGTAGATGGATGTTTAACGTTAAAAAATGCTGTCATTCTGTTTTTTAATGTGGCAGTGCCATTTTTCATTCCCACCATTATATTGGCAATCAGTGATCTTTTAAATCAGGCAATTTGTACCTCTTTGTTTTGGGAAGAAAAAAAATGTCTTAGCCTGTTTTTGATTATTTACTTTTTTATATCTATTCTCTTTTGCCAAACTCTCATTTTGTTATTGCAGAAAGATGAATGTGTGAATTCTAAGGGATACATAAAGATACAGAGATACAAATGTATATAAACATGTATATTCTTGTCCTTGAAAGCAACATGTTATTACATTTTATTGGATTTTTGAAATTCTAATGTTATTCATTAGTGGCATTTGCCTTTTTGATGTATTTTTAAAAAACATTTGTTTAAAATGAGAATAAAATGGCTATGCTTCACTTCTTCAGAACTGAATAAAAACAACTCAGTGGCAAAGCCATTTTGATAGAAGAAATATCAAACTTCGAAAACAAATACATTAAAGTATCTTCTTAAGAAATGTGTTTATTGAGAACTTGGGGAGTTAATACACAATTTCCATTTTAAAATGACTGAAAATTGTGCATGAAGTTTCCTACTTGCCTTGATGAACATTCTGCTCTTATTGAATTTGAAGAAGAATAATCCCATAGTTTAAAGAGTACCTGGCAATCTTGTGAACACAGACATTCTCTCATTTTAAATACAAAGTACTGAAGAGGAGCCGAATTCACGGCAAAATATGTCTCTTTGGCATGAGGATTATTTTAAACTTATTATTTTTAAGAGGTGGCAGACCCTCAGGAAGCTTTGAAAACTGAGTAGAAGTATCTCTTTTGTAAAAGACATTTACATTTATAAGGGAAATTTTCACTTGTAGTGGTGCCTCCCTAGCTGTGTTCAGGAAATAGAGGGAATGATTCAATCTCCAGAAACTAATCAGTGAAGAAGACAACAATTTAAATCTACATTACCACTTTACCCTTGTTTACTCTGTTTTTCCTGGAACTCTCCAGCCAAGGAATCTAGAAGGGAAGAGAGGGAAACTTTTCTGCCCCTACAGTGTATTTTTGAATTTTAAGCTAAATAACAGGTGTATCTGTTTTACACTTTGCTCCTATATGTCTTCTTGCAATAGTGCAAAACATTATATTGATTTCTATTTCTGATAGAATTCTGACCAGTTTTTTGTAATAAAACATAAATTTAAGGGTTTTTTTTCCCATTAAAGTTTAAAAAATTCAGTACATTGGGTATATTATTTCTTTGATAATGAAACACTGCTTAAAAGCATTAAGTTAAACAAAAATCAAAAGTGAGGCTTGATTTTAAACTAAGTAACCTTTTTCCTTTCTGCTGCAAGCCTCCCCTCCTTCTTTGTTAAGTCTTTTGTTTCAGGAACCCGGTACCATCCTAAAAATGTGAGGAAAGTAGGTGGCAAAATGTACACAATTCCTGGTGAAACCATCTAGATCCTGTATTTCCCCCTAAAATTTCCAGCCTCCTCCTCTGGCCTCCTTTGCCTGGCAAAGCAAAAAAGCTATTGTTTCCCTTTACACCTAAACTTGTTTTCACATTACATATTTCTGCTCCAGAGCACAGAGGTTGGTTTTTAACAACAGTAAAAGTAGTCAGATTTTTCTAGCAAAAAGTTGATTCCTGGCAAATGATGTGCTAGACATTTATGACACCAAAAGGATTAAAAAGGAAAAAAAAAACACCCACTTTTATTGTATTTCTTTTTTACCTTTCTAGAGAAAATTTATAAGTTCTTCACACCCTAATCTCACACGCTAATATTGAATATGCGGCCAGATTCTTATAATCTTTTTGTCTAAACAATGATCTTCAAAAAAATCCATGCATTTATCAATTTATCACAGATTTTACAGATGACATGATTAAATTGAAGAGTTTATACTAAGAAGGTAAATATACTATTATCAACACTTGGTTACTCTACATTAGATTTTCAATGTGGAATCATCAATTGTAGCATATACTGTCGATGCCTTGCCTTATATCCTTTTGCCCACATAAGTTACCTGAAGTTGTGACAGTTGTGGAGGTACAGTTTGTGCATGCTAATAGCTTCGTATTCAAATGCTCAAATTATTCCACTTCTAAGGAAGTTGGGGGAAGGCTTCCTTCTGTACTGCAGGAGATTGTTTGCTGTGACCAAGTGGAATCTAAAAAGTGAAGGAGTGAATGGCCCAAGGGCAACCCTCACTACTCTACCGGGCCAAGGGCAAGCCACCCAAGATAGGTCATTTTGACTTGAACATCATTTTGAGTTAAAAGCAATCACACCACTGCAGATTCAAAAGAAGCTCTTTACCTACCCTTCAATTGCCTCCTTGAATCAGAGAGTATTTACAGAGATTCCTCTGTACTTAAGAAACTTACTTACATAATAGAGAAAGCTTTGTTTTCCAAACATCATCTTTTACCTTCTTGCTAATGGTCTTTCTCCCTTTTGTATCCTCAGACTCCACCCCTCTCCTTAGATCATATAAGATCATTTTAGCCTGAATGTCTTTTGAATTTTCATGTCTGTGTGGATTCCCTGTACATATGCTATTAAATTTTATTTTCTCCTATTAATCTGTCTCAGGTTAATTTGATTCTTAGTCTAGCTAGAAGGACTTTGAAAGGTAAATAAAATTCTTCTTCCCAACACTAGTATACTCATCTTCTTGTGAAATAATTCAGAGAAGTGTGTTCCACATAGTCTCTTATAGACTCCCAATGTGTTTGAGGTCTGTTGCTTACAAAGATAATCTGTTCATTTATATATGTTCTTGGCTTCTCTCCATTCCTTGTCTAACTTTATTATTCTCTCACTTGTACCTCCTTGGATTACATTGTAGATAGACTACTTGTACCCAAGTCTTTGTGTTGATATCTGCTTTAGGAGAAAAATAATTTAAAGCATCTGTAAAGTTATTTCATATAATTACCCCAAAATACTGAAAAAAATAGAAGTAATGTCATTTTTTTAGTTGAAGAAATATGAGTTATCTGGCTATTCATTTCAATGCTCTAATTACTTTTGCCTGATTATATTTTAGATTATTAATTTTAATGAAAGTGTAAGTGTTGTGACTTGAGGAAGCAGTATTGAAACAAACATCCATGTAAATATCACACTCAAACATCCAGAACATCATGGTTGGGCCTATGTCTAGAGAAATTTTTTCTGGATCCATGCTTTAATCTCAAGTCATTCTGTATATTTTGCATTTCTAGGTCCCTACTACTTACCTGACTACTCATTATATTCAACCCGTAAGTTCTAATTTAATTTTCTCAGCTGTTTTCTTTCTTTCCTTTAATTCTATTATACTAAACTTTCTGTCTTCATGTATAAAACTTCTTGGCATGGATTGCATTTATACAAACTGCTTTTGAAGTATGTGTCTGAAATATCACTACTTTTACAAATAAAAAAGTAGTGGCAAATTTTCTTAATTCAAATCTAGGTCCTCAAAAGCATGTTTTTAAATTTATATGCAATAATGGGATGCTTGGGTGGCTTAACTGGTTGAGCACCCTCTTTCAGCCTTGGGCATGATCTCGGGGTCGTGGGATCGAGTCCCATATCAGGCTCCCTGCATGGAGCCTGCTTCTCCCTCTATGTCTTTGCCTCTCTCTCTGTGTCTCTCATTAATAAATAAATTAAATCTTTTTAAAAAGTAAATTTATATGCAATAAGATGCTTATAAATGTTTTTCTTTTGGTGACATTCTGAATTTTTTTGTGTGTTCTTACATTGCTAAGTAGTATTTTGCTACTACTCTGTCTAGCTAGTTTATTTATTTATTAATAAACCTAAAAAGGGGAAATATTAGAAAATTTAACTTGTTCTTTTTAGGCTTGTATAGTTTAGTACCAATGAGACAATTAAAATGATCAGAACATAGGCTGACAACTTTTTAAGGATTTTCCTTCCTGCATCAATCAATGGCATTTTTCCTGTTAGGTGTGAAATGGGGGAAAATCTCAGTTTTGATTTGTGGGAGCGGAACAATAATTTTCCTCTATTCTTCTCAGTCCTTGGCTGAGACTCCCCCACACCTGCATTCCACCCACCCTGCCCTGTACAAAAGGGCAGATTAACAGGAGAAAAACAAAGAGAAATCTCATAGCATGTATATCTCCCTGAAAATGGCCCAAGCTATCACTTTATTATTTTTTTTTAAGATTCTATTCATTATTTGAAAGAGAGAGAGAGAGAGAGCGAGCAGAGGGGAGGAGCAGAGGGAAAGGGACAAGCAGACTCCATGATAAGCATGGAGCCTGACCCAGGGCTCTATCTCACAACCCTGGGTCCATGGCCTGAGCCAAAATCAAGAGTCAGAAGCATAACCAACTGAGCCACCCAGGCATTCCCCCAAGCCATCACTTTAAATGCTATCTCTGGTTTAAGACAAAAGAAACATGTTAGAGGGCAGGAGAGCCATTTGTGGAAGGTTATCAGACAAACCACAGTATGATTTTTACACAAATTAAATTGCTTTCTCCACTGATAAGAATTTGTAGAGATTTGGTAATTCTTTTCTTCCTGATATAGAGAGGGAGATGCCCTTACAAATGGAAACTTCCCTTATAAATGTAAATGTCTCTTGCAAAAGGGTAACTTCTACTCATTTTCAGAACTTTTTCTGTGGCTGCTATTTCTTAAAAACAGCTCAAAACAATCTTTATGTCAAAGAGGGATATTTTGAGGTGGGAAATTCAGCTTCCTAAAGGGGAAGACAGATACATATGCTTTGATTGTTATAATTTCTCCTAAAGTAGTTGCTTCAGGATAGACAGATTATGTTCAGTGGTCTGCAGAAGCCTGCATGTAGATTAAGATTTTGGGAAAAAGAATGAATTATCCTAAATATAATAAAGGTAAAAAATATGTGACATATACTGTTAACATCCAATATTGACTTACAATAAGGAGAAGGAAATAGTTTGAGTTTAATGGTTCAGTCAGTCCTTGTTTAGGAGCTATGGAGGAAGCTAGAATATTCTTCAAATGGTTTACTAGCATTTATTGTACATAATATTCTGAAAGTAGATTGTGTTATCTAAAAAACCAAAAAGTGAATAAAATTACTTGTTTCTCAAAAATTACACTATTCCTCTTTCTCTACCTCCAACAAAGGGACATAAGTGGCATTTTAGAGGACATGTTTTGATGGTATCCAGACTAATTAATTTCAAAGGCTATCAATGTAATATTTAAATATAACAACAATATATACATATTTATTACAAGTTTATAACATTAACAAAGAAATTCTTTTTTAAAAAAAATGTTATTTATTTATTCATGAGAGACACACCCAAAGAAAGAGAGGCAGAGGAAGAAGCAGGCTCCATGCAGGGAGCCTGATGTGGGACTTGATCCTGGGACTCCAGGATCATGCCCTGAGCTGAAGGCAGATGCTCAACCACTGAGCCACCCAGAGGTCCCACAAAGAAATTCTAATACACTCTAAAAGAATACAGACAAATACATAAAGTAAGTGAAATATTCATTGTTTTATGATATATTTATACAGCATATTCTAAAAAAAATGTATCTAATCTTTATTTCCTTGTCTTTTCTTCTATGAAATAATAACACTTTCATTCAAGATCATACTGACATTAACTCATAGAGGTTGGTTCAGTAGATGCTCCCCTAAAATGTGAGATGATATGAATCTCATAAAACCATTTCTGGGAGATCAAATGCAAGTTAGGTTCATAGTACAGATGAAATTTTATGCTCATCAATGTCTTTATCTCCTTACAGACACATCTTAAGAGTCACAAATTCAATCCCTTTCTTCATTCATCCTACAGCCAATCAATTCTTTTAAATGATAGATTTCATTTTCACCAAATCTATTTTGATTTAGCATAAACTCATTATTTATCATCTGTGCTATTGAGATAGCCTTCATACAATTCCCCCTATATTTACTTTATCTTGAATCCACTTAGCATAGCTTTAATCATTTTACTTAACATCTCACAAACCTTCCATGACCATCAGCTTTAAACTTAATGGTATCAGACTCCTTATCCTAACATTTGAAGTGCTCTGTAACATCTAAGCTCAACGTAGATTCCAAAACTTATTTGTCACTACTTCATTGACTCTAAGCTTGTTCCAACAGAATTACTTCATGTAACCTCTGTGTTCTAAACACTTCCATCTATATAGTCTTTATTAAAGTCCTTCTCTTAAATGTGGAGCCCTCTAAACTTTGAACAAGCCAAATCTTTATTTTGTAAGTTATATTCCTTTTTCTTTTTCATGAAATTACCTCTAGTTTCTTTAATCTGAATACTCATATCATTTATTTTTTTTTAAATAGAGATTCACAGGAAGTACTAACAATGAAAAAAAAAAAAAAAACACCTTAAAGCAAAACAAAACAAAAACTATAGAGGAAAGCCTCAAACTCCTTTTATCTAGTTTATCCCCAAATGATAACATCTTGCAAAAACTATAGTATAATATAAAAACCCAAAATGTATAATCTGCAGAGTTTATGCAGATCTCAACAGCTGTACACTCACCCATTTGTTTATTGTATAGATGTGTGTAAAGTTCCACACTATTTTATGACACATGCAGATTTATGTAACCATCATCACAATTAAGTTACAGAACTGTTTCATCACCAATTATGAGGTTCCCTCATGTTACCTCTTTCTATCTACAGTTTCTCCCCCTATTCATCCCTAACACCTGGCAGCCACTAATCTATTCACTCTGTGAATAATTTTGTTATTTAATTAATATTACATAGATGGAAAAATATTGTATGTAACCTTTTGACATTGGCTTTTTTCATTCAGTTTAATTCTTTAAAGATTTCTAGTTATTATGTTAGCAATAGTTGACTCTTATTAGTAAATACTGTATTGTATGATATGGATTTATTACATTTTGTTTGACCATTTGTGAACTGAATAATATTTATGTTATTTCCAGCTTAAGGTTATTACAAAGAAGGATGGTATGGACATTTGTGTATTGGTTTTTGTGTGAACATACATTTTTATTCCTCCAGAATAGATGTGCACAAGAGTGTAATTGCTGGATCATACGATAAGTTTTAGTTTTGTAAGATACTGACAAACTGTTTCTTAGAGGGCTGTACCATTTTACGTTCTAACCAGTAATGCATGAGTGATCTAGTTTTCCTGCATCTTTCCTAGTATTTAGTGTTATTGTTATTTTTATTTTAGCCATTCTGATGGGAAGCAAGTAATATCACATAGTGGTTTTAATTTGCATTTCCCTAATGACTAATAATGTGGAACATCTTTCTTATTTACTACTGTACATCCTCTTCACTGAAATATCTGTTCATAACTTTTGCCCAATTTCTGTTTTGACTGTTTTTTTTCTGCTGAGTTTGAGAGTTCTTTATATATTCTAGATATGAATGAATATGAATGGATACATGGTTTATAAATATCATCTCCCACCTCTTTAATTTTATTCATATATCAGATGATCTATATAATTTTCTATCTTATATTTTAAAATTAAATAAATGTTTTGTTTCTATCCTATAGGAAAGCAAGTTCTTAGAAGGTAGGGTCAAGCTTAATTAACCTTCACATATACCACAAAAAAGAGAGACCTAATAACACATTATTGATGGATTAGTGAACAAATAAATTTGCTTTATTAAATCGATATACTTCAATCATATACTTTCCAAGTATGTGAATTATAAATTGAATCACATACTTTCCAAATGACTAAATATCTTGCTTTTTTTAATATTTGACTTTTAGATCCTCTATCTTATGTGCAATCAGCCTCTTTTTTAAATCGAAGCTTTTTTCTCAACCTAAGAAAATGTGGTATCTTTCACCATGTTAAGCCTTAGCATGATGCAATTTTTTGGTTTCTGCTGGTGTGTTTCTAACTTCTGTTCAGGATTTAAGTCTCTATTGGAAGATCAAGGCATGGAAATCTACATATATTCTCCAAATATACTTATATAGCTGCACTGCCTTCTCTTCCTTGGTATCTGATATTTAGATGGTAATGCAATCCTCTATTTTACTGCCTATAAACTGCTAGGCATTTATTGATTCATCTGGGATTTAATTGCTTGCTAATCAGAAATGTTCTAATGTTCTAATCAGAACATTCAAGATCACTTTACTATTCCCAATTCCAAAGGAGTCACAGAAGTTAGAGATGTATATAGCCTGCTAAGTCACTGTTCTAATCTTTTCTCTGGGCAGGGTCATTCTCCATTGTATTATTATTATTATTATTATTATTATTATTATTATTATCATTTTTTTTTTTTGCCAATCTGAACCTCAAGAGGCTTACTAAGCATGTCTTTTTTAAGGCTTCTACTCCAAGGCTGAACCAGGAAGAATCTCTCTGGAAGAAATGGAAAGCATATACTCTTCCCAGTATCTAGTATCTTCTAGGAATGAACCATAATGCTTCTTTCGCCATTACTCAACAAACAAAATTTTCAGAGTTTTGGTTGCTACTTCAATAATGAGAGAAGAACCTACTCCTTCTGCCAAGACTGTCTTCCCTTGCTACTAACTGCCAATTTCATCAGAAACATGATTAACAGAACTGTTATAGTAGTCATAAATGGTGATGAAGTTATGCTATTAGGAGGGAAAGGAAACTCAAATAATTATCTGTCATTTATACTCACCCTGAATTTCTCTTTCCTGAGTCACTTTCCTAAATGCAGACCTGATTTTCCTATGAAAATCAGAAAAGTACGAAACCAGGAATGGAACAGAATTTGACTTTAAAACCGCACTTGGGAATGGTGTAGCATTATTGTTTGCAAGGTGCTATCAAATATCTTTATTATCCGTATAGTGATGAAGTGAAATAGAATGGGTTATCATCCACTTTTTATAGATAAATGTATTGAGGTTCTGATTTAGTGAGTTGCTTTAGGTTAAAAACACATTCTTAGGGATCCCTGGGTGGCGCAGCGGTTTGGCGCCTGCCTTTGGCCCAGGGCGCGATCCTGGGGACCCGGGATCGAGTCCCATGTCGGGCTCCCGGAGCATGGAGCCTGCTTCTCCCTCTGCCTGTGTCTCTGCCTCTCTCTCTCTCTCTCTGTGTGACTATCATAAATAAATAAAATAAAATAAAATAAAAAACACATTCTTAAATCCAGTTACATGTGAAATCCAGAATTGGAACATAGCATTTATTTATTTGGAGCCTATGACAGGCAAAGTTAGCTAAAAATACTACATTCTCTTAGATTTCCTCCTATCACATTTCCTATTCCTGCCCCGTCTCCTTTGTGAGCACATCTCTTTCTATTTTTCCTTAAATTTTGAAATATGTTTTAGAGCAGCAGAAGTCAATTTTGCTGCATATTTGAATCACCTGTGAAGTTTTTAGATGTGTCATGATACCCAGGTCATACTCTATAGTTATTAAATAAGAATATCTGGGGAGACACTCAGAATTCAATATATTTTCTTAAATGTTTCAGTTGATTACAAAGTACAGCCAAGTTTGAGAACTACTATCTCAGATTTCTAGCTTATTCTTTCTTCTCTTACTGTACATTCAATCACACATTGTGATTTCATTTTCTACTTGTGTGTTGGTTGCTCTCAAGCCCACATATCCAATTAGAACACTGTCGTGGGCTTCAGAATCTTCTCGATTTACATATCCATCTCCACTAGGACTTTAAATTCAACAATCCCTGGACTAGGTTTTGAGACTACAGTTTTTAAGATGCTTAATGTGGACAACAGTGCTCTAATAGATGTGAATCAAGTGAATCAGTTCACTTTGCAGAGAGGGGTAACCTATCCAGCCCGAGGAAAATTCCCTGAGTTGAAAAGTTGGATCTGAGAGTCAGGAGAAACAAGATTTTTCTAGGCAGTTAGATCTTGAAGGTCAGATTATCAGAGAATATAGGGGAGCATAGACAGAAAGTACCAGAAGTCTGTAGAGGATATCCTTTTAGTATTTAACATACGGTGAATCAGTGCATGTCTACGGAAGCTGGGAAATCAAGGGAAAGGATTTGTTTTAACGATTTTATTTATTTATTCATGAGAGACAGGGAGAGAGGCAGAATCATAGACATAGATAGAGAGAAAAGCAGGCGCCTCACAGGGAGCCCGATGCGGGACTCCATCCTGCAACCCCAGGATCACGCCCTGAGTCAAAGAAAGATGCTCAACTGCTGAGCCACCCAGGCATCCCAAACCAAGGGACAGGATTAAAGGGAACAGTGGCTGATGCTCATAGGCACAAGGAATTGTGCTTTTCCCACTAGAAAGACCAGATAACTCATGATTCTCAGAACATTGAGTAGAGTGTGCAAAAGGTCTTGCCTCGATTATGGAGAATACTTAGCTCTCTTTATCTGTGAAACATACTTAGGACACCTCCAGTTCCTTTAAAAAGTCTTAAAATCAGAATCTCAAAGGGTAAAATTGTTTTCAAGTAATCTAGTTGCATCCCAGAACAAAGCTGAAAAATATGTTAGGTATAAAAATATGCAACACTCAACTTGATGAAAGTCCCAAAGTCTCTTATTCAATAAAAATTTATAAGGATTGAAGAAACAATAACTCATTATGAGGAAAAAATAATTAATCAAAAGTTATATTAATGTTAAAATTACCAAGCAAGTACATTCAAATAGTTATTATACTGCATTCCATATGTTCAAAAAGTTAGAGATATGAAATATATATTTTTAAAAGAACCAAAATGAGCTTCTAAAGATGAAAACTACAATGTGTTAGATCGAATATACACTAAATGGAATTAACAGCAGATTAGACAATGCAGAAAAAAAAGATTAGTGAACTCTGAGACATAACAATAAGAACTATCCAAAATAAAACACAGAGAACAAAAGAGAATAAAATAGCAGAAAGTATGAGTGGACTGTGAGAAAACTTCAAGTGGTCTCAAATATGTGCAGCTGGAGTCTCCAAAGGTTAGAAGGTATCAAATAGGAAGAAAATAGGACAGGAAAAAAATTCAAGAAATATTTTTTTTCAAAACTGATGAAAATCTGGGATGCCTGGGTGGCTCAGAGGTTGGGCATCTGCCTTTAGCTCAGGGCGTGATCTGGCAGTCCTACCAGATTGGGCTCCCTACTTGGAGCCTGCTTCTCCCTCTGCCTATGTCTCTGCCTCTCTCTCTCTCTGTCTCTCATGAATGAATAAACAGAATCTTTAAAAATAAATAGATGAAAATCAGAAACCCAACTAATAAAAAACAAAAGCAGAAACAAACCCATAAATACAGAGAACAAACTGGTGGTTGCCAGACGAGAGGAGAATGTAGGGAGGGACAGAATGTGTGAAAAGGAGAGGGAGGTGAAGGCTTCTTCCATTATGGAACGATTTGAGTCATGGGGATGAAAGGTACAGCACACGGAATCTTGTCAATGGTTTTATAATAGCATTGTATGGTGACTGAGGGAGCTACACTTGTGGTGAGCATAGCATAACATATAGTGTTATCAAATCACTATGCTGTACACCTAAAACTAATGTAACATTTTTGTCAACTGTACTTCAATTAAAAACAAAACAATAAAGTCCAAGAATTTCAATAAATCTCAAACACAAGAGACATCAAGAAAAGTACTCCAAGGTACAACATAATCAAATTTCTTAAAGCTAGTGATGAAAAATCTTTAATGTAGCCCCCCCAAAAGACATCTTATTTAACTTAATCACGTATTTAATACAATACATGTTATATACTAAAACAAAAACAAGGATAAATTCCTTCTCAGAAATTGTGCAAGTGAGTAGACAATAGAGTAGTATCTTTAAAGTACTGAAAGAAAATGTAGCCAACCTGGAATTATCTACCTGGTAAAAATATCTCTCCAAAACATGTGAAAAAAGACTTTTCAGACATCACTGCCAGACCACCATGACAATAAAACCATTTTCTTTAAGTCAGAGGAAGAAAAGACAACTGGATGGAAATATGAAATGATAGCATTAGAAATGGAAGCTATCTAGGCAAATATATATGATTTTTTTATTATCTAAAATTTATTTTTTTAAGATTTTATTTATTTACTCATGAGTGACACAGAGAAAGAGAGGCAGAGACATTGGCAGAGGGAGAAGCAGGCTCCTTGCAGGGAGTGCCATTGCAGACCCAATCCCAGGACCCTGGGATCACGACCTGAGCCAAAGGCAGATGCTCAACCACTGAGCCACCCAGGGGCCCCTAAGTTTTATTATAAAGAGAAATACTTGTATTTAAAAATCATAATGTGGGCACCTGTGTGGCTCAGTTGGTTAAGCATCTGCCATCTGCCATTGGTTCAGGTCATGATCCCAGGGTCGAGGGATTGAGCCCTGCATTGGGCTCACTGCTCCACAGAGAGCCTGCTTCTCCCTCTCCCTCTGCCACTCCTCTCACTTGTTCTCTCTCTCTCTCTCAAATAAATGAATAAATAAAATATTTTTAAAAATTAAAATCATATTGTATTGTGGGATTTAAAAATATACATATATATATATAAAGTATATGTAAATATACATGACATGTATTTTTATATACATAAACATAGAAGGCATGACAATAATAATACAAATCCAGAAGGGGAAAGACAGAAGGTGCTACAGTAACACTTGAAGGCAGATGGTGATAAGATAAATAAATATACTATAAATGTAAACAACCATTAAATGACAAAACAATGAATTATAGCTAATAAACCAGCAAAAGAGGTAAAATGGATTTATAATTTGATTAAATTAATCTATAAGAGGACGAAAAAGGGGATTGTTGTGACTGGGTTAAATTAACATTTATTAGTGGAGTCTCAGAGTGTTAGATAGCAAGACTTGGTTCAACAAAAGATCACAAGAAACAGTGAGACAGAGAAGTGTATAATGAATGCACAGGTCTTACAGAAAATATATAGAATGCCTTCAGGGGCTACAAAAGGAGGTCAAAGCAGGGTGTAGGCAGAGAAAGCAGCAGGATGAGGGGCACATGCCTTCTCCAAGGTCTCTGTGGAGTGCTTTGGGGTTTCCAAACTGAGGCCAAATCAATTAATTCAAACCAAAAAGAGCAGACTTTTGGTGAAGCTCTATAAGGGTCTTATCTAAGGAGTACACAGGGGAAGGCCCTAGGAGGCAAAGGAGATTAATACAAAGTCTGTTCCATTATAGGAACTTACATTTACTTGTAAACTGAGAGGCTATTATCTAGATCATGTGCTTGTATGAGATGCTAATGTCAGTTAAAGGCCTCCACAGGCTGCTTGGCCAAGCAAAATGGATGTAGATGCAGCAATACCCAAGAGTAGCATAATTAAACTCATTATAAGGATAAAGGGAGCAAAGATAAGACTGGGAAAATAGAAAACAAATAGTACATGATAGACTTACACCTAACAATATCAAAACTCATACAAAATGCAAATGATATAAATATCCCAAATATTATGCACACCATTAAGGCAGTAAAATATTTCACAACTCACCACCTTCCTTCTTGCTTAAAACTTTTTAATAAATTTCCATAACTTATAAAATGATTTATAAAATCCTTAATATCTCTCACAAGGCTCTGTATGATCTGACTTAACCTCATTTGGGGGGTTTCTCCTATGATAATCTTTCCTTCTAACAAACTCAGTCTTCAATTTTACTAAGATGCTATTTTAAACTAAGATTTAACTTTCCTGAGAGAATCTCTATTCTCCATCCTAAACTTTTTGTCATAGTTAAATCTTATACAGGCAGAGGGTGCTGCCATAGACTCTTGTAGGGACCAAGGGCAGGCCTCCCCAAGATGGGCCACTTTGGCATGAACACCATATCGAGTTAAAGTAAGCAAAACCCAGTAGAAACAGAAGCTCTTTACTTCCCTTTCAACTGCCTGCTTATATCAGCAAGAGAGCTATTAACAGAGATTTCTCTTTACCTAAGAAACTTATCTACATAAGGCAACCTTTGTTTTCCAAACATCTTTTCTCTTCCTGGCTAATGATCTTTCTCCCCTTTGTATCTTCAGACCCTTACCCCATCCATCTCCTTAACTCCTATGAGCATCATGTTGCCTGTCTTTGGAATTTCTATGTCTGTGTCTATTCCTCATACATAGGCTATTAAATTTTAATTTTTTAAATTAATTTGTCTCGTGTCAACGAGACAACTAAGACATAGTTCTTAGTCCAACTAGAAGGATTTTGAAGGGTAATTTCTTTCTCCCCAACACTCTTTTATTAGAATCTAACCCTCCAAATCTTGTCTAGCTGCCTCTTCCTCATTTCTCTATCCATCTGTCCTGTTCTGAAGAGCTTGGGAAGCATGTAGGTTGGTTAAAGGTCTTCTTACGTACCTTAGGGGATACATTGATTTTGTCTTGACCTAAGCTTGTAGAAATACAAAAGATAAGTTTTAGATTTAATATATGGAGAAGTAGAGTCAAAAAGAAATGCTGAGTGTTAAATATGGGAGTGAAGGGAGGAGCACTATGAAGAATGACATCATGTTTCATCTAATTACTTGCTTACTTATCGTTATTGCTCAGGATACTAAAAACACTGTAATAATGAGTATTGGTATCTTCATACATAGTATAGCACCCAGTGCATAGCAGGAATTCTTTAAATATTTTTTAATTGAAACCTGAACCTCACAGTAGTCCTGGGCATTTAAATTTATGATTCTTACCTATAAGTGAAGAAACTAATCTTTAGAGAAGTTACATAACTAGGAGGTAGCATGAGCTAGAAGTTAAGACTATAATTCCTAGAGTCATATAATCTAATTTTAAATTATAATTTCTCTACTATCAAGCTGTATGAACTTGGACAAGTTACTTTAGCTTTCTATAATTTGATGTTCTCTTCTGTAAATGTTGATAATAGGGGAACCTAGGTGGCTCAGTCAGTTAGGCATTTGCCTTCAACTTGGTCATGATCCCGGGGTCCTGGGAGGGAGCCCCACGTTGGGCTTCCTGCTCACCTGGCGCCTGCTTCTCCCTCTCATCCCTGCTCATGCTCTCTCTTGCTATCTCTGTCTCAGTCTCTCTCTCTCCCAAATAAATAGATAAATAAAAAATCTTTAAAAAAACCGGTAATAATATATAGGTAGGAGGTTGGAAAAATTATGGGATAATGCATAGGCACCATTAATATAATGTCTGACCAGCAGAAAACCCTCAATAACTGTTAACTATAGCTTTTATTATGATTATTACTTTATCAACAGACTATTATTGTAATTTGTATTATCCAAGGTAATCCAATTAATTAAAAGCTGATCCCACATGTGAACCCAAGCCATTCTCCTTCTTCCACTACAGATTAATGCATTACAATATAGTGCACAAAAATAATCAGATTCAAAATTTCTTTTTTTTTTTTCATTTTTTTGAATATATTCTTCTTTGAACTCTTCACATACTTTGATTTTAACCTCACTGTTGATTTCAACAACTTAGAGTTTGACCACTTTCTTATGACATTATGGGTTTTCATCTCTAGAATTACAATATAGATATTGGACCAAGTGTGAGCCTATGGCGATTATTTGGGGAAATGTTTCATTAATCTTAATAAATAACAGTTACATTATCTTTTCTATGACCTTCAACTTGTTTTTTAATCTAGGAACTCATAGCTCACTCTAAAATCAATTTGAATTGATTTCACAAGTAGGAATCTTGGTACATACTTTTAAAGATTTGTAAGTATTATTATATAATTATATTAAGTACTAATTTATAATGTACATATTAAACTTGCTGAATTGCTTTCAAAGAACTTTAGCCTGAGGATGGGATTTTAGACACAAGAAAATTAAGGGTATTAGGAAATATATATTATTTCACATAAGTTTGTTTTATTTGAGATATCTCTGGAAAAAGATTTTCTCAATCCAATGCATGTGTTACTCAATGGAACGTTTGGAATCTACATTAGCACTTCTCAGCCACCAGGGTGCCATTCAACAGATTACTATTTCAGCACACGAAATAATATTTTAATGGCCTGAAAATACAGTATGTCGAAAAGGGGAATCATTTAGCTCCTGCCTGCAGGGAGGATTATATCTCTGCCAAAAATTATTGAGACTTAATCTAAATCAGTAGCAGTAAAGGTGGTATTTTGCAAACTTTCTACAGAGAATGTTTCATTTAAATGATGGAAATTAACACTTTCAGCAAATATTTTAAATTTTACTTTATGTATATTCCAAAATGATAACCAACATGCTTCCTTAAATAACCTTAAATGTGACCAGATAAATAAATAGGTCTTAATTATAAGTTTCAAATCAAGAAAAGGAAAACACTGTGTTCTGTAAGAAGCCTATCAGAGATGCCACAGAAAAGAATTCAGAAATGACTAACCACCTGAATAATCATGGAAAATCAATGCAGTAAGTCATACACTGTCAAAACAATTCTTACAGAGCACTGTTAACATGTCTTATTATTTTAATGGAAAAGAAAAACAATTTAGGGAGGAATTAATTAATTTTTTTCAAGGGAACAAAAAATCATAAATAGACAACATCTAACATCAACAGGAATGAGTGGAAAAGATGTTAGCAATGAAAAGAAATAAAATGTATAGTTCAATTAAAATAGGAAACTCTTTAGAGTGCTTTTTGAGAAGGCTAATAAAATAACTATTGTTTTGGTAAAGTGAACATTTGCTGAATTAATGATTATAAAGAAAACATTTTCAGTTACCAAAGACCTACAAAGGTAGGTATAATCATGTAAAAAGTAGAAATAATACTACTTAAAAATAAAAGTTAGGCCAAATCATCAGGAATGAAGTTTCGCCAAGAAAAATTTAATTCAGACCATATTAATTAAAAGTGAATCTGTTTGACAATTTTCTTAGAGTTGAGATATATTATAAGACATATAAAACAGTTAATGCTTGGTACTATAAAAAAAAAAATTATGTCCAGCAAATGAATTATCTTAACTGTAGCAATACCATTTGCATGTTAAAACAATGCCCAAACTACAAATACAAGAATATCTCACGAATCTGGAATTAGAGAAGAAGAAAATATAAACAATGGCAAATTATAATTTTACCATAAATATATAATATTGCTTTAAGGAACTTAGGGTATTTCAAATGAGACCATCAAACTATTGCCTAAGGGAAGGCTTTAAGCATTTGCAATTAATATGAATTTTACTGAAAGCTTTTTTTGTCATGAAAAATCTTTTTTGTTTATACAAGATTCTGCTAAGATCTTGTTTACAAGTTTACATCAGTGTATTATTTAGCAATATATAGAACATAATAAATATCAGTCCATCATGGTTCAATTCATGACGGTAACAGAAAACAAATATATCATGAACTTTTGTTCTATGTCAGGTATTGAGCTAAATGCTTACTTACATTTCTTCTCCTTTATAAAAATTACTTTGGTTATTATTATTTTTAAATATTTTATTTATTTATTCATGCGAGACACAGAGAGAGAGAGAGCCAGAGACACAGGCAGAGGGAGAAGCAGGCTTCCCGCAGGGAACCTGATGTGGGACTTGATCCCAGGACCCTGGGATCACGTCCTGAGTTGAAGGCAGATGCTCAACCACTGAGGCACTTAGGTGCCCCATACTTTGGTTATTTTTAAATGAAATAATGGTTTATAAAGACTAACAAATTGTTTATATACTAATAACTTATGAAACCTAAACAAAAATTTCATTGTGATAGCTTTTCTCATATATACACACTATCATTAGTGATATGGGTGGGGAAATACAATGCATACATATGGATTCATTTGAGTGTTTAAAATGCAAAGAGGTGTTTGGTATGATTATAAATAAGTAAATGTTATAAGACATTTTATAGAATCTGACAAACTGATGCTAAATTCAGTTTTAGTTTAAGTGAAAACATTAAATAACAGTTAATAGTAAGTATAGAAGCCTGGGTGGCTCAGCCGTTGGGCATCTGCCTTTGGCTCAGGGTGTGATCCCGCGGTCCCAGGATGGGGTCCTACGTTGGACTCCTTGCAGGGAGCCGGCTTCTCCCTCTGCCTCTGTCTATGCCTCTCTCTCTCTGTGTCTCTCATGAATAAATAAATAAAATCTTTAAAAAAATTAATAAAGGAAAGGAACATCAACATTTACCACGTCATACAATGTTTTCTAAAGAAACAATAATTAAAACAGGATATGTAGGCTTGAAAAATACCTGTGTTCCAGAAATAAAAATTTTACATATAATAATTTAATATGCAACAAAGGAAATAGAGATTTATAATCTACACATTAGACGAAAATAAATCCTATTGAATCAATGTTAAAAGGAAAAGAATGAATCTGTGACTTCATAAATATTTTTAAAGTAGTGCAAATATGTCTTGTCATTCAAATTCTCATTATTTTAATATTCACTAAAATGACTCACAAATATTTTGTTCACTCACTATCTGAATATAAAACTGGCTATAAAGAATCAGCTTGCTTGTGCTAGTGAAAAGTGCTTAAATGTGTATTTTTGTTAAGAGAATATAGTCAAGACACTTTTATTTCAGCTCTTTACCCCAAAGAACCATGTTCTCCTGAGCAAACTTTAGACATTTATTCTTTTACTTGCCTTTCTCCCCGTCAACATGGCGCCAAACAGTAGCAGAAACCCCCAGTTTCTTTCTCCTGCCAGCACTGCTTACTCAGGCCTTTCTTCATAACCACTTAAAAAGAAAAAAAAATCTGATATTTAACTTATTTTGTTTTACTAAGTGCTTTTTCCATTCATCATGCATCTTTAACATTTTTTTCTTATTATTTGCATTACAGTATAAGTTTATTGTAGTATGAAAGTAACCTAATTCGTATATGCACATATTTATCTTCTCAAATCTGTTTTAGTTTGCTAGGTAATTAGTGTTTTAAATACCTCAGCTGATACTTACTGATTTTCTAATGATATATAATTCATTGATATTATCCATTCCTTTCTCTCTGCTGAGTACCTGACAATTACATTCATACTGATATTACTCTTAATTAATTCTTCTCTTCTTATTTTGTGTGGTTTTTAAATAATATCCTTAAACAAAGATTTATCTAACTCAATTTTTCAATAATAAGTCTCTATTTTGTAAAATAAGACTCTTATGTCTTTTGTCTTTTCCTTACATCTTTTCCAGTTCTCAAGTTTTTATATTCTCTAATCAAGTCCCTATATGCTTGAAAACTTCTCTTCCACAGATTTCATATGAATGGTTTTCTCTGGTTTCATATGAATCCTTTTTTTTTTTTCTTACTCTTGATGATATCAATCATAGTGGAACTTTTCTTCATTGCTTATCAGAGATGGAACCACTGCCTCCTTAAAGATATCTTTGCTTTTTCTTAGCATGTGTCTAATTTTGTTGGAGTGAATTTTTACATAATTTAGTAAAAGTCTGTAGATGGCAAACTTACCAAATCCTTCATAGCTAAATCTATCTACATATTATATTCACAAATGATTAATAAAACCCTAGGTTGAAAATAGTGTCTTTTTCATGATTTTGATGGAATTATCACCTTGCACACTGTACAGCTAATAAACTTGAAGGAGTAGGGACCTTCTTTATTGATTTTGTTTCTCATTAAAAGCTTTTAGATTTCCTTATTTTGGTATTCCAAAGTTTCATAATAAGGAATCCAAGTATGATTACTTTTATTCATTCTTATTATTTATTTATTTATTATTTGGCCTTTGGTGGAATCTTTCAATTTAGATATTTATGTCTTCAGCTCGGAAAATTCTTTTCAACATTTTTGATTGATGGTGATCCAAGTTTATTTTCTCTTTTCAGGAACTTTTATTCATCAACTATTGACCTCTTTCTTAGACTGGGTCATGTTTAAAGTTTTTTGCCACCTTATCTTTGAATTTTTGAATAATTTTTCTAGAGTATTTCTTCCATGTCTTTCCAGACCTATTTGAAAAAATATTTTAGTAATTTTATTTGTAAAATAGATTTTTACTTGTGTTTTATCTTTTTTATAGATTCTTGAATTTTTACTCTGAACATGATATCTTCATTAATTTATTTGTATGTAGTATTAGAGCATTTATAAATACTTGATTTTTCAGTTAATTTTAATTTTTATTATTAAAGATGTTAGATGTGAGCAAGGCTTTCATGTGTTTATTAAAATAAAGCCAATTAAAAATTGATAATCAAAATCATCATTTCACAAAATGATAGAACATACTGGTTTGCCCTAAACCATCTCTAGGTAGTATGCCCCCACTATGTCTTAGTCAATTTGTGCCTTCTGATACTAAAGGTGAAAATATAATGGAAAGTAATGACAGTAAACTCCACCACTTGCAAAGTCAGAAATTTTGAGGAAGGAATGTCAAAAATATATTGTTTGAGGTCAGAGAAAATGGATGAAGATAAAATGCTTTGTAGAAGAATAAAAGAAAGTAGACAAGTTAGCTGAGAAATTATTTTTTTCAATAAGGCAGTATGGGGCTATACTAGAAGTATATGCTATGTTGCTCTCTTTTTTCTCCACATAGACTCTCCATTATTCTCAGTTTCAGATATTATGACCACCAGAGGAATGTACATCAATTTCATACTGATTATTCATAACTTAGAAATGATTTACTCTGCTACCCCTCTCAATATAGATAAGAAGACCACTAATCTGAAAGAAGAGCAAAAGACATCATCACCATTTCAATGTCTACTGGATCATATTTGGGTAATGTATTTGTTTTATAAAAACAAGCAAATTATCTGATAATCCAATAAATAAGTTTGCTCATCAAAACATTAGGAAATTATTTTCAAAGTATTTTTTTATTAACTGGGGAAAGTAACATGGTTTCTGTAAGATTTTGAACAACATTATTTAGGAATTCAAGTTACATCTTATGGTCACCAAGAAGCTAATATGAAACATTTAGCCTCAAAAGTCAAGACAGGGCAGCCCAAGTGGCTCAGCAGTTTAGCGCCGCCTTCAGCCTAGGGTGTGATCCTGGAGACCTGGGATCGAGTCCCACATCCGGCTCCCTGCATGGAGCCTGCTTCTCCTTCTGCCTGTGTCTCTGCCTCTCTCTCTCTGTGTTTTTCATGAATAAATAAATAAAATCTTTTAAAAAAAAGTCAAGACAGATTAAAATTTCAGAAATAAAGATGAAGTAGGAAGAAATTATTGCCTTACTGGAATTAAATTTGTAGGCAGGCAATTTCATTGCTAAAATATCTTATAGGTGTAAAGTAAGAAAGTGAAATTCTAAAGTAGTAAAAGAAATGTTACCATTACTGCAATTTTTCTTTTAGTTAACCATATAGTTTTCCAACTGTATTCTTCAAAATTCTATGGTTGTTTATATGGCCTGGGTATACCATATAGATGAGAATAAGGCACTGCTCCTTAATGGTGGGTACATAAGACCTACTTTCCTGCCCTCATCTGTGTTTTGATCTTGCTGGCTTTGTTTCTTTTCTTCTGGTTTTATATAATAGTTTAGGAAACATCCATTTAATCATTGACAAAAGAAAAAGAAGAAAGTATTAAAAAGGAGCAAAAAGAAAAGATATAAAGAGAAGCAGAAGATAGAAGAGACCTCTGTACTTAAAATAGTGGTTGAAAACCCATAGGTTAGTACATGAATAATTCTTTAATATTATTAATGCTTTTCCTAAGAATGTATTATTAATCATTACATGTAGTCAAATAATGCAAAGATTAGAATTTCAATATCCTACTTTTTCCCTGATTTCTCCCTAATTCCCACTCTCCTGAGGCAATCATAGAGGCATGAATTCTTGACACATTTCCAGATATTACCTAGCCTAAATATCTTTCCATCTTTTCCCACACTTCTACAAACACAAATATATAGACTTAAAAAGAATCCTAGAAGAGGAAAAATAAGTTAGTAATAATTTTATTAAGAGTTTTGTTTCTTGGCCTCATATGTCAATCTACAAGCTCTTTCCAAAGTTACAGTTAGCAGAAGGTAAATTTTATTTGATAAAGTCCAGAAATGGAGGTAGTTGGCCCAAGATGATAACCTTTTTTCCAACTTTGGGTCCTTAGTGCCTAATTGAGATGTATGCTTGGAGATTATAGTAAAACAAACAAACAAACAAAAAAACCCTTATTTTACAATTTGGTGTTTAGAATTCCTTGTTGAGAAGATATATTTCTTATATTTACTGTTTTATTATCTCAATTATTGAAGAATTATAAGAAACTAAGGTAGGTTGTATTCATTTAAATATTGAAAACATTTCCTCAGGATACTCTTATTTTGGATATATCTATTTATTTTGGATATATATATATATATATATATATATGTGCATATATATTTGTGTGCATATATATATACATATATATTTATTTATATTTATATTTTGGATATATATATTTCTTCTTGGAGTAATGTAGATATCAGATATTCTAGAAAGCACAAAACATGTATCTAACCTATGTTCTTGAGACCTGTCATTAGATATTGTTGGCTATTAAATATGCGTAACATGGTATATCCATTTGATGTTCACATATGCTATCTTTTTTTAAAGTTCCATATGCTCATGACTAGTACTCTGTTGTCATATTCAAAGGAAAAAATTCTAATACACTTGTAAACCAATTTTCTGACCAATTGTTTTCAATGGTATTATGAAAAGGGACACAAAAGAAAGAGGAGGAGGATTCTCTACACACAGGAAGAAGGAAGGCTTAGCCTCTGGTTGCTCAATAGCAATTAGGTTGGAGAGGTGGCTTTTTTTTTTTTTTTCTTTTAAGATTTTATTTGTTTATTCATGAGAAACACAGAGAGAGAGAGAAGCAGAGACACAGGCAGAGGGAGAAGCAGGCTCCATGCAGGGAACCCGATGTAGGACTGGATCCAGGGACTCCAGGATCACGATGTGAGCCAAAGGCAGACACTTAACTGCTGAGCCACCCAGGCATCCCAAGGTTGGAGAGTTTGGATCATGGTGGCACATACATACATCCCCTCTCATTTCCTTCATTTCAGTCTCTCTCTCTCAGACACACGTAGAGAAACACAAACAATCCGACTTATCCGATGCCACAAGTTCTTCCATTTCAGAGTAATCATTATATACCTTCTAAAACTTACTTTCCTTCACTTTCTTCCATTCTATGTGCAAGATACTACTATGCTTGAATCCTACTTCATTATTATGTGCTGTCATGCAGAATTGATTCCAGATGGAAAATTTCTTAACTTTAAGGATGCATGTTCTCTGTTAAAGAGTGTCCCCCTTTAGACATTTGTCAGGAGGCTTTCTAAAATGATTTTATTGAATCACATGATACCGATGTATATCTAAAGAATATATAATGGCTTAAATTATGTGCATCTCAGGATAAATTTAGATAGACTAATAATTATTGTGAGAATCCACTCAAACAATTTTCTTAAAAAAATTGTTACAAACAAATGCAACTTTTGACTTTTAGGCTGAATGTCTACTTTTATTTTCCATTTTCAATTTCTTGGCTTGACAATGTATACTAATGATGTTTCTCTGTTTCACCAGGTCTCAGAGGAAAATGCTGATAATGGTTCACAGCCTTTAATGTTGATTCTTGATAGGTGGTGCATATATTGAATTAGACCTTGTCCCGCAGCTCATCTTTGCTCTAAAGTTTAATATTGTAATTTAATAAAAATGGCTTTGCAGCTGTGAAAGCTATCCTGGTAAAAAGATATATGTATTTCAAAGCTGGTTCAGGTTCAAAGTTAAAACAAGAATTTTTTTTTTCCTATTGCCATGTCCCTCTTTCCCTACCAAGGGAAATAACCTCTTCAAAGGAAAAGACAGTAAATCTCTAAATCTCCATATTTACTCAAGTCCTGAGACTCTGCAGGGCAAAAGCTGCCAAGTCTATAGATTTACAATGTTTTATGATAATGATTTCCTCCAAGGGCTCACCCGAGATGAAAAGATAAATTAATTTATCCACGTCCAACCACTAGTGAAAGTTTAGTCTCCATTCCAAAAGCTGCCTTCAGAGCAGCTCCTGCACTATATAATTCATCAGCAGTGATTAAAATTTAAGAGTCTCTGGATATGACCATCTTGCACTGGGCCTATCAAGTAGAAAGTATTGTAAAAAAAAGATGAGTTTAGTGCTGAAGAGGGCATTATGATTTTTTTCCTGACCTTGTGATACTGTTCCTACTACTAATGATAATAGCAACCCATTACTTGCCACCAACTCTGTGCCACGCACTTTTATACATTATTCTCATTTTGTTCCTCCTAATATTGCTATGAAGGAGATTCTAAGAACTCCTGAGGATCAGAAGATCAGAGAGGTTACAGATCTTTCCTGAAATCACATTTTGTAACCAACAGAGCCAAATCTGAGCCCAAATTAGTCTGATTCCATCCCTTAAGCAACTTGGCTTCCAATCTGCATTATATTAGAGATTACAGCTATTGAATTTGGTTTTGTTTGTTTTTTTTTCTATGTAAAGATACTTCTTTTTTTTTTTTTTAAGATTTTATTTATTTATTCATGAGAGACACAGAGAGAGGGGCAGGGACATAGGCAGAGGGAGGAGAAACAGGCTCCATGCAAGGAGCGGGATGTGGGACTCAATCTGGTATTCCAGGATCACGACCTGAGCTGAAGGTGGACACTCAACCGCTGAGCCACCCAGGCATCCCAACGTATTCCTTTAAAATGTTATGTATTGATTTTTCCTTTTTTTCCCCTTAAATGAGTAAATTGGTGAGTTCCTTTCATAGCCTATTCAACATGCTTTATTTTTCTCTTATCTTCTATTTATATGTTTCTTGTTTTGATATCATAAGAAAATCAGATGATTCACAGACTTGGAACATGCAGTGATTAGCAGACCAATCAATCTTTTTAATAGTATATCACAACACCTTCCACCCCCAGTTTTGCATTTTGCCATTCTACTGCACACACCTGCCTTCTCTTTTACTAATAGCTTTCTAGTCCGCCTAAACACTGTCTTCTATTGCCTTGATGATCACTGGAAAAATGTACCACAGATGACACAAATTTAGAAATACTTTAAAATTCAGGGATTCCTGTTTTGAATTAAATGCCTGGAAAATGTCTTCTACACATTCAGTACAATGCTTAAGAGGCACATTAAACCAAAAGCATGGTTACAGAAATAATGGTTATAAATTGTCATTACTGCAAATTAAATAGGTCTGAAGCAATTTATGGAAGGCTCTGACAAAATCCACACACATCTACATTTGTAGAAGAACCATGGACTCTTTATGGGGAAAGAAGGAAAGACATAATACCTTGCAACATATTATTCATTGAGTGCCACATCAGAAATCTAGATGATCTGTAAATAGAAGTCAGGATTAAATCTTCTATTCTGTGACCAAGGAAAATCATGATGACCAAAAATGGGTCAACTTTCCAAACCTGTGTTCTGGCTGATTACTAAGCCCTATTTAAAACTTTAAAATATAAAATAAGATGAGAGTAAAATTACAAGTAGTTTCATGTCTCTAGATGCAAAGATTAAACAACCTTTGAAACAAAAATATTTTTCTTTAAGAAAATTCACCAGTAGAACTTCAGTTACCCAAATTTAAAAAAAAAATTTTTTTTGGAAAGCTACAAAATCAACTTTAACTCTAAATGCTGATGTTAAATATTATATTTTATAAATGAAAATTGCTGTGTGTGAAAGAGATTAAATTGCGTCTTAAAGCTCATTATTGTTTTGGTCAAGAGATTTTTGTTACTACTTCACTAGTTTTCTAGGACAACAAGCACAGCCAAAGGGAGTCAGAGCAAGAACTACAAGAAGATCATGGGAGAGATAAAGACTACCTCACAATTATGAGAACACACAGGATTACCCACTGGAAGATATGGACAAATAATTATTGTTGCTATCTATCAATCATATAGGTGATGGCTTAGAGTCTACAGGAAATTGAATTTAAATGAAAATTATATGTAAATGCAACAATTGAAAAACAAAAGACAAAATCTACTCTATATGCAAGAGACTAGAATCTAAATTAGAAAGAGAATATAAGAGGACTGATATCTTTGTATTTCCCATCCTGGTAGGAGAGAACAGAAGAAATTTATAAAGAAACCATTTTTATTGTAGTTGACAGTGGTATTGTTTGCTCCCAAGGGTAAATAATGTGTCTAAAAACTACTTCTGGGTTTTCTAGATCACTTTAGCTATATACTAGGAAACCCAGGGCCTCAGGGAAAAAATTGAAAGAGAAATGCTGACTACACAGACTATGATGTCAATATCAGCAAAGATAATAAATATCATAGTGAAACAATAGTGTTAAATCTTGTTCCAACAATCAAAATATACTGATATTAAAAACAAACAAAACTGAGAGAAGCAAGGTAGAGAATGGGGGCCAGAGGGTGGGAGGGTATCTCTATAAACAGTTCAGCCTTATTTTTAATGATCTTCCATGTTGTGGCTTTCATGATTGCTATTGTTCCAGTGTATCAACGAATAGACCCAATATAGTCAGTCATCACTAGCTGTATGACTTCCCAGGGCTGTCCTTTATTTTTATATTTCAAGAAAGAGCTAATACAGAAATTAATAAAAATCTCAAGGATATATTATTAGTCAGTTTACTGCATTAAGTTGCTAGCCATTCTTTGGATATGTTTGGGTTTTGTCCTACTCTTGCACTTTATAAGTTATTAATAATCTATTATGGCTTTGATATCCTAGTGCTTATATTTTTAAGTAAATCATGATAAAATATTTCATTGGGGTATATAGAGTTATCACACATATATGACAGAATTTTCCTTTTTGTATTTTTGTTTTTTAAAAAACTCCTATTAATGAGGAGAAACATTTTCTTGGTCCAGATTTCAAAACAGAATAACATTTGCATTTAGCTGCCATATTCCTCAGTCTACTTTTTATTGAATCAGATCCTTAGCTTTGACTTTTGCTTTGACTCTTGACTAGAACAGCTATTTTGCAGGATGATCTTCAATTTGGGTTTTCTTTATCAATGATTCAATTTAGGTTATGAATTTTTAGTGAGAATGTCATAGAAGTGATACTGTGTCTATGTCAATGCATCATATTGAAAAGCTAATATGATGTTAAGTTTACCTTTTACCAGAAATGCTAACTGATGATTTTGATTTTACACTGCCACACATTTGTAGTAAGGAAGCATAAAATAAAAAGCTAGTTTCACTTAAGAATATCCTTGATGAAGCAGTAAAAATTTGGAGTAAAAGAAGTAAAACTGACCATGTGAATATGTCTTTTTAATATTCTGTGTTATAAAATGAGAAGACTGCATAAAGCATATCTACTATATACTTAAATATGATGGTGGTGAAGAAAAGTGCTTGTATGCCTTTTTTTCATACAAAACCATTTTCACGTGAAATGACAATTGACAGACAAACTACTGGTATTCATACACGGGTATTTGGTAGACATTTTCTAACAAATAAGCTAAGAAAGGCTGACACTTCAAAAAAACCCAACTGATGATATTTGTTACCAATAATAATATTCAACCATTGAAATGAAAATTGTAATTTTGGAAAACTTGTATCTGCCACCTTGAGCTTCAGAGCATGCCAATACTTAAAGGTTTTTTGATGTGACTATTAGTGATATTAACAGATATGAATTTTTTATTGTTTATGATGAAATGATCATCATTTTGATACCTGTATAAGTCAGCAAATCTGTATTTTCACTATTTTCTAAATGACCAAAGTGTGATAATGACAACATCGTATATAGATAAAAGATCCATTTATCCAAAATGCCAGATAGGTCAAAGGAGTTTCATACAGCAGCTTATGAAAACTTCATTGGTATGTTTTTAGATTTCACAATGCAGATGACTACCACTGTTAAATTTTGTTGTAGTACCAAAGAATATCCACCATTATCTGAAACAGCAGTTAAAATACTATTCTGTTTTACAACTACTTGTCTGTGTTAGTGAGCCTGGATGACTTTTTTTCTTTTTCTTTCTTTCTTTCTTTTTTTCTTTCTTTCTTTTATTTTTTGTTTTGTACTCTTAAAACAACCTATCACATTAGTTTAAATGCAGATGGAGATTAGAAAATCTGTCTGAGGTGCATCCAATCCAAGGAGGGCTAGAGGGGCTTACTTTCCAAATCTGAGACCTAAAGGAAGGATAGGCTTATAGTGAATGCTTTCAGAAAAGGAAGAAGGGAGTGATAAAACACAGGAACTGATTTACCAATTCTATTCATTAATTGTAATCTCCTTCTACCAATCCCTTTCTTCTTTCATTCTTATCAACTTTGAAGGCTGTGTCATACTTAGGATTTTCTCATTATGCAGAGAAAGCATTTTCAAAAGAGTTTAATCTAAACCTCCTATCCTCTCCATAGTTTAAGTAAAACTTACTTTGGAATTCTCTGTAACAGGCCACGAAAAATGAAGAGTAATACAAATTGCACAATTCTTATTCCAAAATTATGATTGCTTAATACGTAATTATAATTATCTATTTACTTTCCCTTTAGCTATATGTTTTAATATACATACACAACAATGAGGTTTTACAAAAATTTTGCATATATAATATACAAAAAAATTTAATATGCTTGGTGTATCTGCTTGTTTTTTTTGACATTAGAAAATCAGCCTATATTTGGTGCCTCCAAACTCTGAAATGTGCAATTACTTAGAAACACAAACATGTAGCAGTATAATAAGCATAGTCCTTGCTCTCTTCAAAGAGTTTTTGCCATCTCATGTGGCAGAAATTACTTCATTCAATAGAAAAAGGAGCTGAAAGTACTCGTCATTTTAAACCATTATCCTCTAGCTGGATGTAGCAACCTTTGGAAATGAAAACTCTTATTATAATTTTAAAATTAAAATTAAAACCCAAGAAATAAAAAATAAAATCAAACATTTAAAATATGTAACGGTATATTTTGTCAAGATGTTTTTGTGGATGTTTGCTTCCGTTAAAGAAACCAACAAAACATGAGAGAGGGAGAATTAGATTAGACAACTGGTAATAATATAAGAGCACCCTTTTTAACAAATCCAACTGTTGTTTATCTTGGAGTCTAAAACAGTATAATGGAATGTTTTTGTCCATAAAATTCACTTGAGATCCAGAGTTATAAATGTCAACAATCTGCATAAAAGCTCAACTTTAAAGATTTAGTACTGTGTACAAATGAAGACAAAAATAAGCACAAACATAAAAGTTGCATTTTAATATAGGTATCCATTATCTAATGTTTATATAATGGAAGCCAAATGACTTCATTATTATCTGTGCTATTACACTGAATACCAAATGAACTCATCATACAGGCATACTTGCTTTAAAAACTATTACAGCCCCATCAATGACAAGGGAAACATATATATGCAAACTTCTTTAGATGACTAATTTGATTTTTGTGTTAACTGCTAATGTATTATTAATCAACAGTTCATTATACTTTTAGATAACCTTAGTTTATTTGTGCTTTATTTGTACACAACTCATTTCTGTAATCTCTTGCTCTATAAAATTTTATTCCTATTTAAACAGTATTATCCTTAGGTAATGAATACATATATGCAAAAATCAGATGGAAGAATATGGAACCTGCTAAATTATTTGGTTATATCCAAATCTTAATAAGTGCAATCAATTTGGCACAAAGTTGTTTTTCCCATTAACTCGTTATTTTCAAAGTAAAATTATTCAGCTCCGGCTTAGACTATATACACATTCATATCAAAATAACATATTCTCTTTATCCTTTCAATTTTTATTTTTCTGAATTGGTTTCATGGATGGAAATTTAATTTACTTGCTACATAAATTGTTGTTTTGATTTGCTAGGCCATACCAACGTGAAATACTTAAAAGTAGATTTGAGTGAGATGATATCTGAAAAAAAAAAATCAATAGTGAGTCAAGCACTGTGAAGTTGTTTTTTTTTTTTAAAAAAAAACAGAATGAAAACACATTTTTATAAATAGGTAAAAGATGTTGAATCTTATGAAGAAGAGCATATTTTTACGGAAAAAAAAACTAGAATTCTAAAACCTGGTGTTATGAAAAGACCAACTATTAATAAAAGAAATTGAAAATGATCCTTCAGTGAGGCAATCAGAGATACTCACTAGAATTCCATGCATTTGCGTACATGAACCATTTGTTTAAAATCTCCAATTTGGAATTTGCCTGGGTTTTCTTATGATGAATTTTAAACCCTAAGCCTTTCTAACAACATGATAAATTACTGAAATAGTAATGTATGATTGTTTCACATCATCAACTTAGAGCAATGTTTCCCAAACCTTTATGTGTCATTACACAGATAAGACCTAGAAATATTTGTTCAACATACTGTAGTGACAAAGAGGGATCCTCACAGACAATGGAAACAAAGCCGGGGACTTGCCAATGGCCAAGGAATGTGGAATTCATTTTCTGCAATAGTTAAAAAATTCTGCCACAGAAATATATTTTACACTGCATAAAATCACTCTTACACTGCATCAAGAGACAAAAAGAGTATCAGTTAAATGTATTTCCATAGGAAAAGTAGAGTCAAATAAATACCTCTTAATAAAACATTTCAGTACATATTATTATTTATTTAATGCTTTGATAAAAGTAGGCTCTTTATCTGTACTAAATCATTTAATGTGGGATACCTGAGTGGCTCAGTGGTTGAGCATCCGCCTTCAGCCCAAGGCATGATCCCGGGGTCCTGGGATCCAGTCCCACATCAGGTTCCCTGTGTGGAGCCTGCTTCTCCCTCTGCCTATGTCTCTTCTGCCTCTCTCTCTCTCTCTTAAAATCCTTTAAAAAATAAATCATTTAATTCTTATTACAACTTTCTGAAATTGAAGCTTTTATCCACATTTTATAGGTAAGGAAACTATGGTCTAGAGAATAATTTGTTCAAGAGCATCTAATTAGAAAGGAGCATAGCCATGATTTAGATCCAGATAGCCCAATTTCAGAACTTAAATTCTTTACCCTGGTCTTTTCTTGGTTATTTTAAAATTTGCCAATAAAAAGTAAAAATTGATATAAATTATTTTATAATATTTTGGATTGTAGAACATGTGTTGGGAAGAAATTTGCTGACCTAAAAATCTACAGAATGTACACATATATGTAAATTTTAATTATCCACTTGATATAGGAGAACAAGCACATCTTTAACCAAAATGGAAGAAATACTGATGCATACTTTATCTTAATACAGGAAAAAAAATTAAGACTTACTAAAATTGGTTCCTTATATTCCTACAATAAATAACAATTATTTATTATAAGTTTATAACAATATAAACAGTATAGTATTTTTTTTTTTAGTATTTTTGTTAAATTTGACATCATATTCTGCTGGAGCTGTATCTTGTTACAAGGTAGCCAGCCACTTACTATTCTAAACATTTTGCTACATAAAGGCTACTTTTATGAGGATAGTACTGGTAAGACTGAATGTAACAGATGTTTCTAAAGTTCAATTAAAATAATCCTAACATTTAGTATTATTTTCAGTAAAAAGTTACTGCAATTATTAAATATCTTGCAACACAAAGGACTGGAATAAGCAGAATATTTGGCAGTGAACCTTGTCTGATAACAGCTTCTCTGCTCCTAAATATAGTTTTAGCAGGGATATACACATTTCAATTTGAAGCAAACTGATTTCCCTGTGATTAAGCCCTAGTCATTGTAAACTTCTGTCTAATAATCAGTAATCAAGAAAAGGTATTTTTTCTCCTGTGGAAAGTCTTTTATGTATTTTGTTAATGGAATTTGACTTCATGTATGGATTATTCACTCAAAATAATAAATGTCTGGTTGAACTTAGAATAAACAAATCTAAAAGATATAAATCTACATTCTAGCAAGTTTTATGTTATCCACCACAAAATCACTGGCAACAATGATGTCTACATATTATTTTGAAAGTCTTGGGTGCCACCAGATGGTGCTCTTACAGAGCCAAACAGACAAAGCATTCACTACAAAATTCAAAACAAAACAAAACAAAACAAAACAAAAATCAGTAGCGATTTTTTGGACTAGTCATTATTGTTCTCTCCCATATTCGGAGAATCTCATCATGTCCAATAATCTATAACTGAAATCATACTTCAAGGTCTGGAAGCTTTGGATGCTAATAAATATTTATTTATTTATTTATCTATTTATTTATTTATTTATTTGAGAGAGAGGCAGAGACACAGGCAGAGGGAGAAGCAGGCTCCATGCAGGAAACCCGACGTGGGACTCGATCCCAGGTCTCCAGGATCACGCCCCCGGCTGCAGGCGGCGCTAAACCACTGCGCTACCGGGGCTGCCCTGCTAATAAATTTTTAAAACTATATTGAAAATATATTTAAAATCAAAATAGTAAAAATTTAATGAATATAAAATTGCTTTTAAATTAGGACTCTTAATACATACATCAGATAGCCTGATCAATAATAAGAGCTCAAAATGTGTCATTATCACTAAATATTGCTATTATTGTTAAAAATTTTAACTAATATGTGTATACCAATTTATCAAAATCTTAAATTTACCAGACGGCCACTAGAAACTTTATCACACATGAACATATGTGCGTATATATAAATGTATATTTATTGTTAGAATATCATCACATTTAAAATATATAGACTTGAAACGCATTCATGGCAACTAAAATATCAAAATATTAAGTTGCTGTGTTTACCTAAAATGTCATTTGATAACAACAGGATACTTGAAGTATATCTATTTGCAATAGTGATATAAACTTGAGAAAAAATAAGTTACTAGAAAAAGTAAATCTTTAATTCTTTACTAACCTGAAATATAGGGAAACACAAAAATCCTAACATTTGTTAGGCATCCTTCTCTTGAGATCCAGTATGAGTGTAACCACATTTTTTTAAAAACCAACCTTACTATTTGTATTTTCCCCCAAGAATTTTCAAAATTTGTGTCTGCACTGTCTTTGCTTTCACTAGTTTCACAGATTCTTCCCTGTGAAATTTAGAATTTGTGCAATACCTTACATACATAAAATATTAAGGATGGAGGCCACTTAGTAACAACTGGCTGTGTTTGATCCTGTTTCATTTATATAATTGTGAGATCTTGGGTAAGTTATTAAGTCTCTTTAAGCTTAGGTTTCTCCGTATTCGATGGGAAAATTAAGTATTACTTGTGTTATAGTTTTTATTTTTATTTTTTCTTGAGGATTAAATAAACAGGTATACACACTTATGTGTATATATGTCTCTTAAACGGTGTTTAGCATCTAATATGTGTTTTTCACTGTTAGCTACCACTGTCATCATTATGGTTGTATTAATGGACCCATTGAAAAACAATAAAATAAAAACAGTATAATGAGTTTTTATTACTAAATTATTTTACTTTAAATAATTCTATTATTAAGTGATTATGTTATTTAGACACAGAGATATAAATATACTATCATCAGGTAAGTAAATATAATAAATCTTGAATAGTACTTTTATTTCATTTTTAATACTTTTATGCAAAATGGTTAGAAGTTCTTATAAAACAAGTAATATCTAAGAATACAGAATAAAAAGTGAATATATATCCCTTCTGTATCCTTTAAATTTACTGTCATTTCCAGAGATAATCACAGTTACCATTTTCAGTGTTATCTTTCTTAGAAAATGAAAATATTGTCAGCCTTTCTCATTCGTGAAAACCCAAAGTTTGAGGATGTCTAACAGATTCTGCCTTTAAATGTAGGCAGGGCTACTTTTTGTCTTTTCTAAACCAACAATACAACTTTAAATATAGGTAGTGAAGAGAAGCTCACATTCTCCCTTAGCACATTCTGCTATCTACTTGGGAATTCTCTTACATTCAGTCTAAATAGGAGCTAATGTCTTTTTTTATTCCTGATTTTAGATAATAGACCTCAAAATACTATACCCTAATTTTGCATATGTATATATACACACAATTATGCTATATATAATTACATAAACATATATAATGAATACTATACACATTATATATGTATAAATATATATTATATATAGTCCTCCCAAAATAGACAAAATTCAAATCTTTGAAATAAACTGTTAAGAATATTAAAATTTGGGCAGCCCTGGTGGTGCAGCGGTTTAGCACCGCCTGCAGCCTGGGGTGTGTGTGATCCTGGAGATCCAGGATCGAGTCCCACATCGGGTTCCTTGCACGGAGCCTGCTTCTCCTTCTGCCTGTGTCTCTGTCTCTGTCTCTGTCTCTCTCTCTGTGTGTCTCTCATGGATAAATAAATAAAATCTTAAAAAAATATTTAAAAAAAAAGAATATTAAAATTTAATTCATTGAATAATTTTTAAAGTTATACCCTAGGCATAAATACTATATTTTCTCAAGATCTCAGTTTCTTTGTTTTTTTTTTTTTTTTTTCCTTTGGGGTTTTTAATAGTATCAGTAGGAAAAATAATATTTGCAAATACTCCTCCACTTATTGACAATAAACTAAAAGATAGCCTTCCTTTAAATTGCAATCTCACCCCTAAAAGATGTTTGCTAAAATGTCACTATTTAGGTAGTTAAATTTCACAGAAAATCCTGAAGCTTTATTAGAGCTTATATTTTTAAACTTCTTTTCTTATTTAAAGTTTTAGCAGCATGGTTAACATTTAAAATAAGTGACTAGTGTATATATTTCTTATTATTGATTTATTTTTTGGTTTTCTCCAATGGAGGTGATAATAAGCAAATATCAGGAAGCCAGGGATGTGCTGATGTGAAGGAAATGGAGGATGCTAATGCTTAAATTGTAAAGAAGAAGAGAGACAAATAAAAGCATAGTGAATAAATAGTGCCTAAAAAATTGGAATATTTGCAAATACAGAATGAAATATGATTTTAATATAAAGAAATCGGGACATTATGAAGCTTTAAGTATTGAAACCAATTTGTCTATGAATTATGTGTTATACTAAGCTAAATTACAAAACTTCCAAACACATTTTTTCCCTTCTGCTCATATATTATCCATCTTCCTAAAAGATTGCCTCTGATTTGTGACCTCACTCCAATTTTTCTTTCCCCCTGTTTGGCTCGTGTTTTCCATCAAACCTAATGTGTAAATCATAGTTCATTTTTTCAGTGAAGAATTCCTTAGTTATATTTTGATGTTATTCTTTAGATAAGGAACCGCAAATTTCTAGATAACAAAAAAGGATGTGTATTAAATGTAGAAAACCACTTCTATCCAAAATGTATTTGTCTTTTTTAATGATACAAAGTATAAACTTTAGCAAATTATGAATTTGCTTCCCTTGTTATAGAGAAAGAAAATATTACTAAATATTTATAGAGTTTTCTAAGTAGACTTCTTTATCTTAAAACCTTATAGTTGTATGTCTCATTGTGCTTTCTTCTAACACCATTTAAAAAATATATTTTAAGAATTCTAGTACTCATTTCTCAAATCTATTACTGGTCAGATGGATGTTATGGACTGTTTAGAATATAATTATTATCTATTATAATTATAATCTTATACTCTATAATTATTATCTATTATAACTATTCTCTTATACTTTATAATATTATTTTTTAATATTTAAGTGAAATATGTAGTATATCATTTTTATTTAGTTTATTGATTATTCTCCCTGCAAATTAATTAAATGAAGACATAAAGGAATTTCATCTTCATCTAACACTAAATATATACCCAAGGTCCTGGGTATTTTGTTGTGCTTTGCAGATATTGTATTTTTTGCAAATTGAAGGTTTTTAGCAACCATGTGTCAAGCAAATCTATTGGTGTCATTATTCCCAAAGGATTTTCTTGTTTTGTTTTTGTGTCTTTGTGTCACATTTTGGTAATTCTTGCAATATTTTTTTTCTTAATTTTTAAAAAGATTTTATTTATTTGAGAGAGTGTGTGGGATCAAGGAGGGAGAAGGGCAGAGGGAGAGGGAGAAGCATGCTCTTTGCCAAGCAAGGAGCCCAGTGAGGAGGGCCCTGGGATCGTGATCCAAGACCAAGGCAGATGCTTAGCTGACTAAACCATCCAGGCACCACTCTTGCAATATTTCTATCCTTAAATTAATATTACTTTGTTATGATGATCTGTTATCAGTGATCTTTGATGTTACTATTGTAATTATTTGGGGGTGCACAAACTGTGCCTATATAAGACAATGAATTTAATTAATAAATGTTGTATGGATTCTGACTCATGCACCAACAGGCTGTTCCCCCATCTCTTTTCCTCTCTTTGGGTATTCCCATTCCCTGAGATATAGCAACACTGCAATTAGGCCAATTAATAACCCTGTGATGGCCTCCAAGTGTTCAAGCAAAAGCAAAAGTCACAGCTCTCTCACTTTAAATCAATAGATAGAAATTATTAAGTTTAGTAAGTAAGGCATGTCAAAGGCCAAGATAGGGCAAAAGGTAGGCCTCTTTGGGCAAACAACCAACTTGTAATTGCAAAGAAAATGTGCTATTCTAGTGAACACAAATGATTAAAACAAAACAAAACAAAAAGAACAGCATTACTGCTAATATGCAGAAAGTTTGAGTAATCTAGATAGACCAAACCAGCTTCAACATTCCCTTAAGGCAAAGCTTATTCAGAACAAAGTCCTAGCTCTGTTCAAGTCTATGAAGGCTGAGAGATAAAGAAGCTGCAGAAGAAAAGTTTGAAGCTAGAAGAGGTTGGTTAATGAGGTTGAAGGAAAGAGGCCATCTCCATAACATAATAGTGCAAGGTGAAACAGCAACTGCTGATGAAGAAGCTGCAGCAAATTACTTAGAAGATTGAGCTAAGGTAATAATGAAGGTGGGGGCTACACTAAACAATATATTTTCAATGTTGTTTTGGAACTTTTTTTCAATTTTCAATACAGCCTTATTTTGAAAGAAGATGTGATATAGAAATCAATACCTGCTTCAAAGCTTCAAAATATACACAGACTCATTAGGGGCTAATGTAGCTGGTGACTAAGTTGAAGGCAGTGCTCTTTTACCATTCTAAAATTCCTAGGGTCCTTAAGAATTAAGCTAAATGGACTCTGCCTCTGCCTTATAAATAAAATAATAAAGCCTGGGTGATACATCTTTTTATAGCATGGCTTACTGATATTTTAGGCCCACTGTTGAGACCTACTACCCAGAAAAAAAAAATCTCTCAAAAAATTATTGCTTATTTACAATGTATCTGGTAACCCAAGAACTCTGATGGAGGTGTTCAATGAGATTAATGTTGTTTTCATGACTGCTAATACAATGTCCATTTTGTAGGGCTTGGGTTAACAACTAATTTCTACTTCTAGTCTTATTTAAGAAATACATTTCACAAAGCAATAACTGCCATGGATAGTGATTCTGCTGATGGATCTGGGCGAGGTAAATTGAAAAATCTTCTGGAAAAGATTCATTATTCTAGATGCCATTAAGAACATTCATGATTCACAGAAAGAGGTTAAAATATCAAAATTAACAGGAATTCGGAAGAAGCTGGTTCCAAATGTTTGGATGGCTCTGAGGGGTTCAAGACCTCAATGAAGGACATAACTACAAGTGTGGTGGAAATAGCAAGAGAACTAGAATTAGAAGTGGAGCCTGAAAGCTAAGACAGCAATGGAGTAGGAAGACCCTACGCTCATCTCATACCTCTAACACAGCTAGAAAACTAGCAAATCATTCCAAATATCCCAGAAATTAACTGGAAGGCTGACAGAACAAACTCCACAATTAAAGGGAGAGAATATAATGTAAGAGTTGCAGTGACATGATTTAGGGGAGAAACATATTGTGGGTGCTGCAGAGGGAAGGGAGCCATTGTTACAGAGAAAAGTAAGAGAGAAAGGAGCACATAGAGGAACATAAAAGGAGAACACTTCCCTTAAGCCACTGGGTGGGAAGATGAGGGAGCTGATTTTTGTTAGTTCTTGCAATCAGCAGGGCTTAAAGACCTGAGTTTTAAAGGTCTGTAGGCTTGGCTGAGAGAGTTCTGAGGGCACTGTGCTCCTCTTGGAGAGAAGGCAGGCAAGCAACCTTGAGGAAGAGGGCATGGAAACAGTAATCTGAAGAATGCCTGAGGCACACAGAGGGGAGATTATTTGCTTCTTTTGGAGTGACTCCCTGAGAGACAGTGTTCACAGAGATGCCTGTTTGGGAAAAAAGCGAGTTGGCTGGTGCCACTTTCCTTCCCTGCCCCTCAGCAGAAACAGAAAGCCACCTTCTGGAAGCAGGGTAGTGCCATCACTGGCTGCCTAACTTGATTATACTAAGTCCTATCCCACTGTGCTCTGGAGCAACTGCCCTTCTCAGTTAATCTTGTCTCAGTCCCAGGGCAGCAGGACCCTTCCCTAGAAGACCAGCAGATACCCCTGCCCACACTATATTCTCCTGACCAGATTGTTCTACAGGGGCTCAGTACTGGTGGAGTTTGTGTCAAGGCTCGTATAACAAGCAGACCGTAGCACACCCAATTAAAACTCACCATATTAGGGCCAAGGACCAAACACTGCCCATAGCAGGCAAGGAGAGCCTGCTAGCCAACTGCTGGACAGAGCATTCAAAACACAATAGCAGAGCACACATAGCCCACACCAGAGACACTCCCTGAGGCATGAGGTCCTGGACACTACATGACCTCTTCTTTATAAAGCCATTACTCTCAGGAGCAAGAAACATAATGGGCTTTTCTAAAACAGAAGAAGGCAGAGACTTAAACAAAAGACCATGATAGAAGAATTCATCCCAAATGAAAGAACATGATAAAGTCAGGAATGGAAACTGAAGCAAAACAGATGTAAGTAACATGCCTGATGGAGAATTTAAAGCAACAATTATAAGGATACTCACTGGGCTTGAGAAAAGAATGGAAGACTTCAGGGAAATCCTTCTGCAGAGATAAAACAGTTAAAAAAGAATCAGTCAGAAATGAATAATGCAATACTGAGATTGGAAACATGTTTGATGAAATGAACACAATACTGGAAGAAGTAGAGGAATGAATAAGTGATATAGAACACAAAATAATACAAAATAATGAAGCTGAACAAAAGAGAGAAAGAAGAATTATGCGTACAAGAATAGACTGAGCGAACTGAAGAGACTCCATTAAATATAGTAGCATTCATATTATAGGAATCTCATAAGAAGAAGAGAAAGAGAAAGATGCAGAATATTTATTTAAGGAAATCATAGCTGAAAACTCTCCTAATCTGGGGAAGGAAACAAATCCAGATCCAGGAGGCACAGTGAACTCCCATCAAAATCAACAAAAGCCGGCCTACACCAAGACATTTTGAAATTAAGGTTGCCCAAATTAGTGACAAAGAAAAAAAATCTTAAAGGCAGCGAGACAAAAGAAGTCCTTAACTTACAAGGGAAGAGCCATAAGGCAACTGGATTTCTAAAGAGAAACATGACAAGCAAGAAGGGTGTAGCATGATATATTCAATGTGCTAAATGGGAAAAATCTGCAGCCAAGAATATTCTATCCAGCAAGTCTGTCGTTCAGAACAGAAAGAGAGATAATTTCCCAGACAAACAAAAACTAAAGGAGTTAATGACCACTAAACCAGTCCTGTAGGAAATATTAAAGGAGACACTTGAAGTGAAAAGGAAAAACCTAAAGTGACAAAGACAAAAAAGGAACAGAGAAAACTTCAAGAAACAATGACAAAACAAGCAATAAAATGACACTAAAAGCATATCTATCAATAATTACTCTGAATATAAATGGAATAAATGTTTCAATCAAAAAACATAGGGTGCAAGAATGCATGAGAAAAACAAGACCAATCTTTATGCTGCCTACAAGAAATTCATTTTAGACCTAAAGGGACCTGCAGATTGAAAGTGAGGGAGTATAGAAACATTTATCATGCAAATGAATGTCAAAGGAAAGACAGAATAGCAACACTCATATTGGACAAACTTTAAACCAAACAACAGCAAAAAACAAGAGATGAGCAAGGACACTATATCTTTAAAAAGGAGACAATCCAAGTAGATCTAACAACTGTAAATGTTTATGCCCCCAACATGGGAGCACACAAATATATTAATTAATGACAAATATAAAGGAAGTCATTGACAATTACACCATACTAGTAGAGGACTTTAACACCCTACTTACATCTATGGACAGGTCACCTAAACAGAAGAAAACAGGGAAACAGTGGCTTTGAATGACACTCTGGACCATATGGACTTCACAGATATATTTGGAATATTCTATCCCAAAACAGCAGGATACACATTCTTTTCAAGTGCCCATGGGATATTCTCTACAATAGATCATATACTAAGTCACAAATCAGGCCTCAACAAGAACAAAAAGGTTGAGATCATTTCATCTCTATTCTCTGACCATAACACTATGAAACTTGAAGTCAATCACAAGAATAAATTGGAAAGACCACAAATATACGAGTTTAAACAACATGCTCCTAACCAATGAACTTGTCAACCAGGAAATCAAAGGGAAAATAATATGTAAACAAATTAAAATGAAAAAATAACAGTTCAATATCTTTGGGATTCAGCAAAAGCAGTTCTAAGAGGAAGTATATAGTAATATACTCAAGAAGTAAGAAAAATCTCAAATAAACAACCTACTCAAGGACCTAAAAAAAGAACGACATACAAAGCCTAAAGCCAGCAGAAGGAAGAAAATAGTAAAGATTAGAGAAGAAATAAATGATATAGAAACTAAAAAACAAACACACAAAAAAATAGAACAGATCGATAAAACTAGGAGCTGGTTATTTGAAAAAAATTAATAAAACTCATAAAAATTGATAAACCCCTATACAGACTTATCAAAAAAAAAATAGAAAGGATCCAAATGAATAAAATTACAAATAAGAGAGGAGAAATAACCCAACTACAGGAATACAAACAATTATAAGAGATTTTTATGAAAAACTATATGCCAGGGCAGCCCCGGTGGCTCAGCGGTTTAGTGCTGCCTTCAGTCCAAGGCCTGATCCTGGAGACCCCGGATCCAGTCCCACATCGGGCTCCCTGAATGGAGCCTGCTTCTCCCTCTGTCTGTGTCTCTGCCTCTCTCTCTCTGTCTCTCATGAATGAATAAATAAAATAAAATAAAAACTATATGCCAATAAATTGAACAACCTGGACGAAATGGATAGATTCTTAGAAACACATAAACTACCAAAACTGAAACAGGAAGAAATAGAAAACTTGACCAGACTATTAACCAGAAAAGAAACTGAATCAGTAATAAAAAATCCCCCAACAAACAAAAGTTCAGGGCCAGATGATATCACAGGTGAATTTTACTAAACATTTGATACACATTAAAAATAATAATTTATTTATTTATTTATTTGAGTCAGAGGAGGGGCAGAAGGAAGGGATAGGGAAAGAATCTCAAGCATAATACATGCTGAGTGCAGAACTGATGCAGGGCTTGATTTCACAACCCTGAGGTCACAACTTGAGCCAAAAACCAAGAGTTGGATGGTTAACTGACTGAGGCACCAAGGCAACTCAGAATTTTACCAACATTTACAGAAGAATTAATATTTATTCTTTTCAAACTATCCCAAAAATAGAAAAGGAAGGAAAATTTCCAAATTCATTCTATGAGACCAACATTACCCTGATGTCATATCCAGGTAAAAACTCCACCAAAAAAGAAAAGTATAGGCCAATATCCCTGATGAACATCTTTTCAATAAGATACTAGCAAACTGAATCCAACAGTATGTTAAAAGAATCATTCACCAGGATCAACTGGGATTTATTCCTGAGCTGCAAGGGTTGGTTCAACATTTGTAAATCAAGTAATGTGATACATCACATTAATATAAGAAAAGGTAAGAACCCTATGATTCTTTCAATAGATGCAGAAAAAGTATTTGACAAAATACAACATCCATTCATGATAAAAACCTCAACAAAATAGGGTTGTAGGAAATACACCTCAATGTAGGAAAGGACATATATGAAAAACCCACAGTTAATATTATCCTAAATGGGGAAAAGAACTGAGAATTTTTCCTCTTGTCAGGAACAAGATAGGGTTGTCCACTCTTATCACTGTTATTTAACATAGTGTTGGAAGTCCTAGCTTCAGCAATCATACAACAGAAAGAAATAATAGGCACCCAAACCAGTAAGGAAGAAGTAAAACTTTCAGTATTTACAGACTACATGATACTCTGTATAGAAAACTGGAAAGAGGACAACCTGGGTGGCTCAGCAGTTTAACACCACCTTCAGCCCAGGGCATGATCCTGGAGACAGGGAATCAAGTCCCACGTCAGGCTTCCTGCATGGAGCCTGCTTCTCCCTCTGCCTGTGTCTCTGCCTCTCTCTCTCTTTCTCTCTCTCATGAGTAAATAAATAAAATCTTAAAAAAAAAAAAAAAAAAGAAAACTGGAAAGAGTTTACCAAAAAATTGCCAGAACTGATATACAAATTCAGTAAATTTGCAGGATACAAAATCAAGGTACAGAAATTCTGTTGCATTTCTACATTACCAATAAGGAAGCAGCAGAAAAAGAAATCAAGGAATCAATCCCATTTACAGTTGAACCAAAAACCATAAGAGACATAGGAGCAAGCCTAACCAAAGAGATAAAATATCTCTACTCAGAAAACTATAAAGCATTGATGAAAGAAATTGAAGATGATACAAAGAAAGGGAAAAGCATTCCACGCTCATGTATTGGAAGAACAAATATTGTTAAAATGCCCATAGGAGTGCACTTGTGATGAGCACTGGGTATTGTATGGATGTGTTGAATCACTATATGTACACCTGAAACTACACACTGTGTGAACTAACCAGAATTTCAATTAAAACTTAAAAAAATATGACTAAAAAATGCTAACTTAAAAAAGCTAACTTGAGCTTTTTGTAAGTCATAATCTGCTGGTAGAGGGTCTTGCCTCAATGTTGATAGCTGCTGACTGATCAAGATAGTGATAACTGTGATAACTTCTTTTTTTTTTTTGCATTTTTTTTTTCAAATTTATTTTCATTAAAAAATTTTTTTGACAATTTCTTACACTAGGATAACAATGGAGGCACCAGAGTCAGTTAAGCGTCTGACTCTTGGTTTCAGCTCAGGTCATAATCTCATACCCATGAGGTTGAGCCCTGGGTGGGGCTCCAAGCATACTCAGCTCAGAGTATGCTTAAGACTCTCTACCTCTCCCTCTGTGCACCCTACCTGGCTCTATCTCCCCGCCACCCCACACACACACCCGCTCTCTCTCAAATCAATACATCTTTTGAAAAAAGGTAACAATGAAGTTTGCCACACCTATTGTCTCTTCCTTTCATGACTGAGTTCTCTGTAACAAGTGATAGCTGCTGTTTAATAGCATTTTACCTGCAGAACTTCTTTCAAAATGGGAGTTAATCTTCTCAAACCCTTCGATTTCTTTCTCAACCAAGTTTATCTAATATTCTGAACACTTCATTGCCATTTCAATAATCTTCACAGCATGACAGCAGGAGTAGACTCTACCTCAAGAAATCATTTTCTTTTTTATTAAGTTTTTATTTAAATTCCAGTTAGTTACTATACAGTGTAATAATAGTTTCAGGTGTACAATTTAGTGATTCAACACTTACAAACAACACCCAGTGCTCATCAAAATGTGTTCCTTAATCCTCATCCACTATTTAATCCATTTCCCCACCCACCTCCCATCTGTCAATTTGTTCTCTATAGTGAAGAGGCTTTGTCTTGTTCTGCCTCTCTCTTCCATTTTTTCTCTTTGCTCATTTGTTTTGTTTTTTTTAAATTCCACATATGAGCAAAATCATATAGTACTTGTCTTTCTCTGATTTATTTCACTTAGTATAACATACTCTAGCTCCATCCACATCATTGCAAATGGCAAGTTTTCATTCTACTTTTACGGCTAAGTAAAATCCTATTATACACACACACACACACACACACACACACACACACCACTACTTTATCCATTCATCAGTCAGTAGATAGTTGAGACATTTTGGATCTTTCTATAATTTGGCTATTGCAGATAATGCTGCTATAAACATTGGGATGCCTCTATCCCTTTGAATTAGTATTTTTGTATTCTATGGGTAAATACATAGTAGACTAATTGCTGGTTCATTGGGCAGTTCTAGTTTTAGCTTTTTTTGAGGAACCTCCATACTGTTTTCCAGAGTGGTTGCACCGGTTTACATTCCCACCAACAGTGTAAGAGGATTCCCCTTTCTCCACATCTTTACAAACATCTGTTGTTTCTTGTGTTGTTGATTTTAGCCATGATGACTTATGTGAGATGATATCTCATTGTTTTTATTTGCATTTCCTTGACAGTGAGTGATGTTGAGTATCTTTTCATGCATTTGTTGGCCATCTGTATATCTTCTTTAGAGAACTGTGTGTTCATGTCTTCTATCATTTTTAAAATGGATTATTTGGATCCCTGGGTGGCACAGCGGTTTAGCACCTGCCTTTGGCCCAGGGCGTGATCCTGGAGACCCGGGATCAAATCCCACGTCGGGCTCCCGGTGCATGGAGCCTGCTTCTCCCTCTGCCTGTGTCTCTGCCTCTCTCTCTCTCTCTCTCTCTCTCTGTGACTATCATAAATAAATTAAAAAAAAAAAAAACTCTTATCCCATTAAAAAAAATAAATAAATAAAATGGATTATTTGTTTTTTAGAGTGTTACGTTTTTTAAGTTCTTTATATATTTTGGATACTAAGACTTTATTAGATATGTCATTTGCAAATATTGTCTCCTATTCCAAAGGTTACCTTTTAGTTTTGTTGATTGTTTTCTTCATTGTGTAGAAGTTTTTTATTTTGATACTGTCCCAATAGCTTATTTTGCTTCTCTTTCCCTTGCCTCAGGAAATATATCTGGAAAGAATTTGCAATAGCCAATGCCAGTGAAGTCACTGCTTGTGTTCTCTTCCAGGACTTTAATGGTTTCAGGTCTCACAATTTAGTTATTTAATCCATTTTAATTTACTTTTTGTGTAGAGAAAGTGGTCCAGGTTCATTTCTTTGAGTGTTGCCATCCAGTTTTCCCAATAACATTTGTTCAAAAGCTATTCTTTACCTATTGAATATTCTTTCCTGTTTTGTCGAAGATTAATTGACTATATAAATTGTGGGTTCAATTCTGGGTTTTCTATTTTATTTTCCATTGATATATGTGTCTATTTTTGTGCCAGTACCATACTATTTTGACTACTATAGCTTTGCAATATAACTTGATGTCTGGAATTATGATGTCTCAAGCATTCTCTTTGAAGTAAAGTATGTATATTGTTTTGTTTAGATGTAATGCTATTATGCAGTTAATAGGCTATAGTGTAAACACAACTTTTATATTACCTGGCAAAATCCAAAATTAATTTGACTTACTTTGTTGTGACATTAACTTTATTGCAGTGATCTGGAACTGAACCTGCAATATCTCCAAGATATGCCTATAATTTATTTTTTATATATTTTTTAAATATTATATTTATTTATCCATGAGAGACACAGAAAGAGAGAGAGAGGCAGAGACACAGGCAGAGGGAGAAGCAGGCTCCATGTAGGGAGCCCAATGTGGGACTCGATCCTGGGACTCCAGGATCATGCCCTGGGCCGAAGGCAGGCACCAAACCGCTGAGCCACCCAGGGATCCCATGCCTGTAATTTATAATGAAATTTATACATTTCAAGTTGAGTTTATAATTACATTCCCCACCAAAGCTAGTTTTCTTTTAGATAAATGGCAACATATTGGTAGGTAAATTACCGGAAGTATGAGTATGTAATTTTTAAAAATGATAGTTAATATTATTAACTGTATCAGGATTCCCCTTTATTTTTTCTTTACTTTAAGCAGGGCAATTTAGTGAACTTCAAATTTTAATAGTTTTTTTAGGAACCATACCACCACTCCATTATTCTTGGATTGCCAAATATTTCATATGCATCTTTATTAAAATAAATGGACATATAACTAAAGTACTAAATTTTCAATTTACTGATAGGAGAAACTGAGACAATAAGAAGAAAATTGAATTTTATTGTTGTCCTTTAATTGCTACCATGCTTTTATGTTACATCTAGCCATATATTTTTTAAATTTTCATTCTCATTTCAAAATATAAATAAAGTGCATCACTCTTTGAAGTCCACATTTCTGGTACTAAGGTAGAAAGAAACAGTTGTGATAAGCAGTCTCTTTGATGATAGGTGAGGCTGTTTGCTAATGTACATAAATGCATAAACACTTAAGTCTTTTCAGCCTCAAGTAAAGACCTAATGAACTTTGAGAAAATTCAAATAGAAAAGCTCTCTATATTTTTTAAAGTGAGGATAAAGTTGTCATAGTCCATATATCGCACTGGTTCTTTCTTGTTGACTCAATATTATATTAATTGAATCTCCAGTTATTTTCAGGAAAATAAACACTGGACAATTGTATTATTACCAGTAATCTTTATAAATGGGCCAAGATTAGATAGAATTCTGCATGTGAATTATTATCTATCTACCTATCTGTCCATCCATCCAACCCAATCCATATCAATGACTCATTTGATTTTGTCCTATTCTAATCATAAAATAAATTTCCCCTCCGATTTAGTCAAGTCAAAAACAATATTTAAGAGCTAATATATCTATATTGCTTGATATGTATATACTCATGCTGACATAAATTAGAAGTAAACTGGCAAAGATAGAGATGCCTAGAGAAACTATTTTTAAGTTCTGATTTCTCATTCACTGAAGTAAGCATTTTTAAAGTAACAATATTTTTCCAGAGAGACACGCTAAAGTGATAATACTCAAATCATCTATATACATATGAGGTAATATTTCTATGACTTTACTAAAAAATCCATAGAATTAAAGAAAAAATATTTTTAAAAAGAAAGTTAATTTAAATAAGTATTACATTAAGTGTTGTCCATCTTAAGAAAATCAGATCAATCCTTTAGGAGTTTATTCATGATTACTTCCTATATTATTTTGTATTGGCTTCCCCTCTTGCTTCACATGTAAACATTTCAACTTTATGGAAAAGTGGGCAGAGCCAGACATCAGCTCAGAAATGGAAAATTGTATTTTCAGACATAATTCACAGGTTAAAACTGGTGGGAATTGCTTTCCTCTGTGTGTACTGTTAAGGATGATGCATTCCACAAAATGTGTGTTGCTCTCATTTTTTCTCTGAAAATCAAAGAATGCTGTGAGATGTAGATGATGATACAGGCGATGCTATAGACCTCTACTGAATTAACAACTCTGGGTTTCATCTGCAATCTGTTGATATAGGCTGACTCTCATGTTATTTTCTTTTTTTTTTCTTCTTTTGGTTGGAAAATATAATCTTTAATAGTTGAATAAATTTCTCTCTGCACATTCACTAATAGTAAATCTTTTTAGATCTCATTCAGCTTTATCGTTCCATCTGGCAGTTCAGTTGTTGGCCCAGATATATTGAGGTCCAACAGAATGCAATTGAAATCTCCCTTCAAAATAAAGTTCCTGGCATAAAGGAAAAAAAAAGTCCATAAAAAGCCTCATCCTTGGGACAGAAAATTTATAATGCAGAATTGATTTGAATAGCTCTCAGATGTTGGCCTTGGATAATAGTTCAGACTGTATTATTTGGGTACGAACCTTGAACTCTCCAAGTCTTTTCTCTTGCTGTTTCTTTGCCTTTTACTAGCACACCCTACATATTCTGGTCTTGTTCGCTTGACATATAAAAGAGAATCCAACCTTAAATTATGTATAAAATAATCTCTCTAGTATTTTTCCCTACTATAACTCAGCAAAGCAATATAGAGGAAACTAGTAGTATCACTACTAAAACACTATACATGTTTAGTGTTCTGTTTTTAAGACTTTTAGAGTACTTTATTCATGTTCTATTTATTCTGATATATACATTAGAATATTTAAGTATAAATGGGGAAGCACCAAAATTGTTTAAGTAATGGAATTACAAAAAAATATCATTAGTCTCTTAACAATTAGTTTGTGCTTTTTATTTGTATTTTTTAAATACTTTATTTGAGAGAGAAATAGAGGTAGAGAAAGGGAGAGAAAGAGGGTGAGAGAGAGAAAGAGCACACGAGTATGAGTAGGGGGAGGTGCAGGGAGTGAAGGAGACTTCCCACTGAGCAGGGAGCCCAAAAGGGCTCATCCTAGGACCCTGGGATCATGACCTGAGTTGAATGCAGAGGTTTAACTGACTAAGTCACTCAGGTGCCCCTAGTTTGTGTTTTCTAAATTAGTATTGTACAAAAAGTCATTTTTAAAGAAGTAGGGCTTCACTGCAGCTTGTTCTTTCTGTTGGATGAAATTTAAATGGAAAAAATGTGGTGTGAAATGAATAATATGCAAGAGACAGGGAATCTAATATATACCTAGATATGAGTGCCAGCTTTGATGTACCAGTCACTTCAGATAACACACATATTTTTGTTTTGTTTATATATGTATTTTTTAAGTTCCCAATGGAAATTTCATCTATTACCTCAAAATGTACAACTCTACAGATACTATTCTTGTGACTTAAACTGAGTTAGTGGAGAAAGGTTATAGAATACCTGCATTTCTGAATTCTTCATGCATCTTGTATTCTTATTACTATATATAATAAATTTCTAATTACAGAAAGATAATCCAGTCTTGCTAGAGTAAGGAGAAAGAATTTCTTAAGAGGTGTAGATATAAATTAATTGTGAAAAATGTAAAGAAAAAGAAACCCTAGGCTGAGACTTCAGAATCAACTCTCATTATCATATTATAGAACTGCTCTCTAGGAGAACTTGCCTCTGCCTTACAAAGACATTTTTTTTAAATTTTTCTTTTTATTTATTTATTATAGTCACACACACAGAGAGAGAGGCAGAGACATAGGCAGAGGGAGAAGCAGGCTCCATGCACCGGGAACCCAACGTGGGATTCGATCCCGGGTCTCCAGGATCGCGCGCCCTGGGCCAAAGGCAGGCGCTAAACCGCTGCACCACCCAGGGATCCCTACAAAGACATTTTGAATTATGACTCTTAACCTTGTTTTATGAAACTCCAAGAGATATTTGGGTAGAATTCAGAGTGCCTGAGAAATCGGTTGGGAAAAACAATTACATATTTATTTTTTAACATCTGTAATTATAAAAATAGACAATACAATTAACAGCACGTGTGACTATGAAAACTAAAATGCAGAGATATTTTATATCATTATAGTTGTAAATTTCTAAAGATGAAGTATATACCTTCATCATTATGTCATGATTTTGATAAGTCATAGACCTATTGTTTGATCATGTTATTTATTTCATTGTAAAACACAAATATTATATTGAAAACTTTAAAAACTATTTTGATGCATTATTTCTAACTTTTCTTTGTGAATTTGTTTTCTTTTACACGTATATTATTTTTTAGAGCAGTTTCAGGTTTATAGCAAAATTAAGTAGAAAGTACAGAGAATGTTCATATACTCTGCCCTTGTACACACAGCCTCTCCCACTATCAACATCCTATGCTAGTGTGGTATTTCGCTACCTACATTGACAAGTCATTATCATCTAAAGACTACAGTTTATATCAGAGTTCATTCTTGGTGTTGTACATTCTGTGGGTTTTGACAAATGTATAATGAAATGTATTCACAATTATAACATTATATAGAATAGTTTCACTGCCCTAAAAATCTTCTGAGATCTACCAATTCACTCCTTCCTGTTGTCCTAACCTCTGGCAGCCATTGATCTTTTTTTTGTCTTCATAGTTTTGCCTTTTCCAGAATATCATATAGTTGAAATCATAGTGCGTAGCCTTTTCATATTAGCTCTTTTCACTTAGTAATAAGAATTTAATTAGTAATAAGAATTTAAGATTTATCCATGTCTTTTCACGACTTAATAGCTTATCTGTTTTTAGTGGATAATGGATGCACCACAGTTTATTTATACATTCACCTACTTAAAGATATCTTGGTTGCTTCCACATTTTGGCAATTATGATTAAGTTGTAATAGACATCTGTGAGCAAGATTTTGTTTGGATGTAAGTTTTCAACTCTTTTAAATAAATGCCACGTAGTGTGATTACTGAACCATATGGAAAGAAGATGTTTAGTTTTGCAAGAAATTGCCGAACTGTCTTCCATAGTTGGCTATATCACTTTGCACTCCAATCTGCAATTAATAAGAATTCCTGTTGCTTCATGGTCTTCACAGCAATTGATGTTTTCAATTTTTTGGCTTTTCATCATTTTAATAAGTGTGTATCTCATTTTTTTTTCATTTATAATTCCCTAATTATATATGATGTTGAACATCTTTTCAAGTTTATTTGCTATCATTATGCATTCTTTGCTGAGGTGTCTGTATCTGGGTATTTTGCCCATTTTTTAATCAAGTTGTTCATTATCTTAATTGTGAATTTTCAGAGTTTTCGATATACTTTGGATAACAGCCCTTTATCAATTAGGTCTTTTACAAATATCTTTTCCCAGCCTTTGTCTATTTTGAATTAATTTTTGTAAAGGGTCTAAGGTCTGTATTTTGGATTCAATTTTTTTTTCTCTTTTGGCCTTTCTTTCTTTCTTCCTTCCTTTCTTTCTTTCTTTCGATACTAGTTGTTCTAGCACCATTTATTGAAAAGACTATCTTTTCCCCATTGTATTATTTTTGCTTCTTTGTCAAGATCAATCATCTATATTTATGTAGGTCTATTTCTGGGCTATTTTGTTCCATTAATTTAATTGTTTATTTTTTTACCAATACACATAGTCATGATTACAGCAGCTCTATAGTAAGTCTTTGAATTGAGTAGGGTAAATCATCTAACTTTGTTCACCTACAGTATTTAGAATACATTATTTTAGAAAATTTAGACTCAATTTATTGATATTCATAAAATAACTGCTGAGATTTTTATTGAAATTACATGAAATTTATAGATCAATTTGGGAAGAACTGATATCTTGATGCTAAGTCTTCCATGAACACGGAATATATCTCATTTATTTAGTTCCTTGATTTCTTTCATTACAGTTTTGCAATTTTCCCCTTACAGATTTTGTATATATTTTGTTAGATTTATGTTTATGTATTTCAGTTTTTTGGATGCTATGTAAATAGTAATGTGATTTTAATTTCAAATTCTATTCATTTGTTGCTGGTATATAGGAAAGCAATTGTTTTAAGCTTGTATCCTAAAACCTTGCTATTACTGCTTGTTAGTTCCAAGAGTTTTTTGGTTGATGCTTATTTCCTACATAAATCATATGCCAAAAAAAAAGTTTTATTTTTTCTTCCCAATAGATCTATTTTATTTTCTTATCTTATTGCATGAGCTAGGATTTCCACTATAATTCTACTTGATTAAACATTATTCTGAGAAGGCATTTATAAGCTTTATCTGAGTTTCAGTGGTCCTGTGTGTCTGTCCTCTGTGACAGACAGAGATAAGAACTGCCATTCTACAAAAAAAGAAAATACTGCTAAAAACAGAATCACCTGTTTTGGCCATGATCCCAGTCAGTATACTAAAGATACAATTCTCTTTTAAATTAGATTTTTGGGTTAGTGCTACTGATTAAATCTAAATCATGTAAGTACTGTAGTTACAAGAAAAAAAAAAAAAAAAAAGACCTGTGGGAATCTTGTTGTTTGGTTTTTGCTGCATAATTCCTGAACTGTGTGCCAAATCATCCTAAGGCATCTATGTCATTGTGTGAACACTATCTCCAGATAGTTCACAACTTCACCATTAGATCATACTGCCTTCCTCTGGGTGACATCGTATCTGTATAAAGTTGGGTTTGGGGAGGTAGTTGTAAGAAAAAGTAACTAGTAAGAAAAGAAAATCAATGTTAAACAGAAAACAAGGGTGGTGGTAGATAATCTGAGCTTAAGCTTTAAGAAGTGTGTAATACTTATATTTGTATGTTTGAAGTTTTAAGCCAGAAATTCTCCCATAATAAGTTGTATTAGTAAGCCAGCTGATAGTGTAATTGTTATCCCAGTCATTAAAGCTAGAAATATTGGACTACTCATGTTTTTCTTCATTCCTTACATAAAATTAGTCTTTATCATTAAACTCAAAAAAATTTAATCTGTCCTTCTTTCTACATCTCCCAAACCGGTTTAGTTTATCTTTTTATGGTTTTTCAAACCAATAATTGGAATAGGCATCTAGCTATTTTTCTTACTGTTAGATTCCCCCTTCAATCTTCACTCCCTCCAAAAAATTTTGTCCAAAATATAATATCACCTTAGAAAAATTTGGTTATTCCCTATAATTGGAAAACCCACAATGTTACATTATATTGAACATATCCCATATATTTTATTCCATGGAAATGTCTTAAATGGAGTTCTACCCTTTAAACAAAACATGCCATGTAAGTTTTTTTTTTTTTACTAATTTTCTGATTTGTAAGAGTTTTTCATAATGCCAATTTTACTTTTCCAATTTGAAATCTAAAGCACAGATCCCTGAACTCTCAGTTTGTGTTGATACTAGTGTCCCAGAAATTGTTTCCCAGTGCTCCTAGGGAATAAATAACTAGATAAAAAGATGATAAAAAGATAGATAATCATAACCTTTTAAAGTTTTATTTATTAAGACAAGTATAAGTAACCTATTAGGCATTTGTATCCAAACAGCTACTAAACTGTTAGGATAAAATAAAATAATACACAAAATTTAAAGAGTAACAATATTTTATTTTTTTCTTTAAATTTTTTTAAAGATTTTATTTATTCATGAGAGACACAGAGAGAGAGAGAGGCAGAGACACAGGCACAGGAAGAAGCAGACTCCACACAGGGAGCCGGACATGGGACTCGATCCCAGGTCTCCAGGATCACACCCTGGGCTGAAGGCGGCACTAAACCGCTGAGCCACCCGGGCTGCCGGATTAACAATATTTTAATTTAATATTTAAATAATCACAGTTATAAAAAGAATAATAAATCAATTTTTAAATAATCACAGTCACTAAGATAATGTTTGTGTCTTTTAGTAGTAAAATTCTTGAGGACACACATTTGGAGATGTCTTATAGGTAGTAAGTGTAAATTAACAGCTGGTGAAATCCTGAGTGTGAATGAAGAAGTAGAAGCAGATGCTGAAACAATGTGGCATTCTAACATTAAGAGATTGAAAAAAACCCAGCTAGAAACTGAGAATGGAGAAGTATGTAGAACAGTTGTAAATAATGTCACAGAAACTACGGGGGAAGAATTTTATGGATGGAATGTTTTCCTTGTTAATTTTTATATAGATTTTTAGTTTATTTCCATAAATTGGTCACATTACTTACTGTATCTCTTTATTTCTAAATAAATCTGATATTGTGTAAGGTCTTATAAAGTAGAATTGGACAAACTTTGAAATGACGTGTTTGAGTCCCAGCTCCACAGATCATCTTGTGTGCAATCACTAGCCAGGCACTTAGTTTATCTGGATATGTAAAATAAAATAACAGCATTTACTTCCTGACACTGTAGAAGCACTAAAAATCCTGTACATGGGAGTTAGAGAAGTGCCCAGCATAAATCATTGCAAAGATCTACAAAAATGAAATTGTTCTATTTTCATCAGATAAGCTAGCAAATTCCTGTTAATATATACATTTTATTTTTGTATGTTTAACAATATAACTTCTTTTTACTAAAGATTTTGTTTTCCATCACAGTCTTTCATCCGTGGGTTCTAGTTAATTAATATAATCACCCAGCATTAGCTTTTGTCTTTTGTTTTCTTACTATTGCAAACAGTAAATGATTTTTGTATTATATCTCCTTAATTTATCTCCTAAGAATTATCTCTACGATTATGTGTTTAAATAGCTTTGACTTTATTTTAGTCAAATTTTCTTATATTTCTTTTTACCAGCTAATATTTTTCATTTTTCTAATTCCTTCTTTTAAATATTCTTCATTTTAAATTTAAATTGACCAACATATATGAATTTATTTTGCTAAGTATTTATTTATGCAAAGTATTCATGTTCTTAATATTTACTTTAATAGCCATTCCAAATATAAAACCTGTTAAAATTTAAAACATAACGTCTTTCTATAAGCTAGCTACTGCTGTTAGTAGCAACTCTACACTTTGCCAGGCATCTCAATTCACAATCTTAGTGACCAAGCTGCTACTTCTATGCTTTTCTGTTGTATCCAATTTATCACCAGGTCTTATTAACTATTCTCTCTGCCACATCTCTAAGCCAAGTCCATTAGTTGAATAACTCCCACCACAAATGAAGATGCTAAATTATTTCAAATAACGGGTGGTATTATATCTCTCACTTATTTCATGAAGACAAAATATATAAAGTGATACAGCTGTGAAATGTTTAAAAACGCTGTGCACATTTAAGTAAAAAATGACTGTGTGTGTTTTTATTAGCATGTGAATACTGTTCTTTATTGTTGGGCAAATCTCTAATATGAAGTTCACTTTCTCCAAGTATGAAAATGGAGATAATACTCAAATGGTTATTGTAAAGATAAAATGATAAAATAAACATAAACTGGAAAATAAAAATTATACAACAGACCTTCCATTTGCTTCCAAAAGGAAAAGTATAATTTATTCTGTAGCTAAAATCCTGAAAGCTCCTGGAACAAAAATTATTATTTTTAAGTAAATACTATCTTCACCAAGTTGGGTGTATTTTCGAATATGGATTCCAGGGATGTGGGATTGCGGTGAGAAAAGGCAGCAGGAAGCCTCCAAACTAGTCCTATGTGCACAGATTATCAAACTGCCACTTCCTGAATCCTGGTAATTCCTTATTATTTCCCACTGTAAAGGTTGTAAGGCATGGAAATCACATGGTATGTGGATGACTGAGACAGTCTAACAGCAGCCATGTATATTATTTATAACTATTTATCCAAGAGGTATCCCCTCGATAACTGCACAATAATTATTTTTCTCCCTTCTCTCTGAAATGTTAAAATGAATAAGCCAGTAACTTCTAAATTCTCTGAAATAATGAAACGTTCTTCTCATCACATTCTTAACCTTGAATTTAAAGAGTACACACGTATTTGAAAATAGTATTAGTAGTTTAGTAATTTGAAAACTTTCCCTCACCCAAATTAATTATGGAAATTTACAATTAACAAACAAGAAATGAAAAGGATTTAGGCAATCTCCGACTTTCTGACAGCTCATTCTAAATTGACCCCAAATTGTTGTTTTTTTAACATATATTTATCACTTTTAAATGTGTTAATTGTGTTGCAAGCACTGCAGCTGGGATTAATTTAGGGAGTTTGAATTGCCTTCTCTACAGCTGGTGAACACTGAAGCAAAACTGTAAAATAAGCTTTGCTAAAAGAATTAGTTTGCAGTGTTAATTATTCAACCTTTCCTTCAGAATTCTTTCTAAGAAGTCTAGTCCTAAATTATAAGAGGAATTGTCTTTTTCTTATACTATGAACAGGAGTATGACATTTGGTTGTTTATGATGCTAGTTTTATGTGTATCCTTCTCCAAGGTTAAACTTGCAAGTTTTTGGAAAAAATAATACATTCCAATAACAAAATGATATAATGGGAAACCAACTAATGCTTAAACATGAACACAATAAAAAAGAGAGGTTAGAGCACCTTTAATATTAATTAATTATTTATTTCATGTTCTTTTATCTTTACCTACTAGAGACACTATACTGGAAGTTATTATTTTTGAAGCCTCAATACTCTTCTTTTAACTGTCCCCTATAGATGTCTATGGATATGTAAAAAACATAAAAGGCTTGTTCCCTAAGCATAGGTAAATGTGATGAACAAGGTCCATCAACTTCCCCACCTTTCTCTCCTCCCTCATATATAAATGAGAGAGTATGTATACATCTCTCTCTCACACACACACGCATACACAAATACACACATATATGGCATTTAAGACAAGATAAGGCATCTTTTCATGTGTCTGTTATGTCTTCTTTGGAAAATGTCTATTCAGGTCTTCTGTCCATTTTTAAACTGGATTATTATTTTGGGTGTTGAGTTTTATAGGTTCTTTATATATTTTGGATACTAGCCCTTTATCAGATACGTCATTTGCAAGAATCTTCAGTGATTCAGGGGGCTGTCTTTCAGTTTTGTTGATTGTTCCCCTTGTTGTGCAGAAGCTTTTTATTTTGATGAAGTCCCAATAGCTTATTTTTGCTTTTGTTTCCCTTGCCTCAGGAGGTATATCTAGTAAGAAGAGGCTATGGCCAATGTCAAAGAGGCATTGCCTGTTTCTCTTCTAAGATTTTGATGGTTTCCTGTCTCATATTTAGGTCTTTAATCCATTTTTTAAACTTAAACTCAACTTCTTTATTATTGATATTTTTAACATATACCAATGTGGAGAAAATTTACTAGTATTTTATTTATTTATTTATTTATTTATTTATTTATTTATTTATTTATTTTACTAGTATTTTTTTAATAATAAATTTATTTTTATTGGTGTTCAATTTGCCAACATACAGAATAACACCTAGTGCTCATCCCATCAAGTATCCCCCTCAGTGCCTGCCACCCAGTCACCCCCACCCCCCGCCCTCCTCCCCTCCACCACCCCTAGTTAGTTTCCCAGAGTTAGGAGTCTTCCATGTTCTGTCTCCCACTCTGATATTTCCTACCCATTTCTTCTCTCTTCCCCTGTATTCCTTTTCACTATTATTTATATTCCCCAAATGAATGAGACCATATAGTGTTTGTCCTTCTCCGATTGACTTATTTCACTCAGCATAATACCCTCCATTTTTAATTTATTTTTGTGGACGGCATAAGAAACTGGTTAAAAAAAAAAAGACAAGATAGGTATTTTCATACATACTTCCTTGAGTATTAAGATATGGACAAAGAAAAAGTAGTGCATAAGGGTGGTCTCTGATACTATTTCCTCCTTAAATTAGAAAACGATCTCAGAAATCAACTCTCTTAAAATTGAGTATTAATTACATAGAAGAAAAATAACCTAAAAATACTTTATCAGGTCTGGATTTAATCTCTTATTAGCTTTGACCACAGATAAAATAATTTAATTATTTGAAATAGAAGAAAAATTCCTAATTTACAAGATACTTTAATGATATAGTATATGAAAATTACTTTGTCAACAGCTTTAGCATAGATTCTTAATAAATACCCACTAATAGATATTCTTTTAATTTTTTTTTACTTTTTTAATTTTTAAAAAAAAATTAAAGACTTTATTTTTTATTTGAGAGAGAGAGAGAGAGGCAGAGACACAGGCAGAGGGAGAAGCAGGCTCCATGCAGGGAGCCCGACATGGGACTTGATCCCGGGTCTCCAGGATCATGCCCTGGGCCAAAGGCAGGTGCCAAACTGCCAAGCCACCCGGGCTGCCCTCTTTTAATTTTTATTAAGAGAAATTTCAAACATACGTCCAAGGAGAGGATAATAAACCACATGTATCCATCATCCATATTCAAAATTTAAAATTCACCAATCATTTTGAAAATATAGGTATTCTTTATATTCTTTCCACCACTTCTTTTTCCTTATAATTTTTGTTGTTGTTGAAGATAACAGGTCCTTCATCATGTGGTTCTCTACAATTTGGATTTTGCTGGTGGTATAAATATGGTTATTTAACATGTTTCTTCAACCCACAAATTTCCTATAACTGAAAGTTATATTGGAGGCTTGATCTAAATATACATAAAAAAAATATCTGATTCCCTATGGTTTCTTGGTTTATTATCTGTTCCTATTCCATCAATTCTCTCCATTTGCTTGAATGGTTGATTTATCAAGTCTTTTCAAAACTATAGTTTCAAATGATCCATAAATTAAGAGAAGGTGGGCAGCCTGGGTGGGTCAGTGGTTTAGCACTGCCTTGCGCCCAGGGCCTGATCCTGGAGACCCAAGATGGAGTCCTATCTCAGGCTCTCTGCATGGAGCCTGCTTCTCCCTCTGCCTATGTCTCTGCCTCTCTCTCTCTCTCTCTCATGAATAAATAAATAAAATATTTTAAGAAATTAAGAGAAGGTGTACAGTGTTTTATCAGAAATGTCTCTTTTCTCAATTTAAAGTTCTATTTAGGACTCAGTCCTGCCCTAAACCAAATTGTCAATGGCAAGCTCACTTATGAGCAGGTTTCTCATGATCATTTGGATAAGTCAATGATTCAACAAATGAGTACTGAGATTGTTATATATGCTATCCATTTTTTTAAGTGGTGGTATTTTAAAAATGAACATACAATGAAAGTTCAAGTAGCTTACGTTCCAGTGATACTCATTAACTATCTTGAGATATCTGTCACCACGGCAGGGTGGGGGGCTGGGGAGTTGTGCTACATGGACTTGCCTAAGTGAGAAACAGTTAATAAGAAATCAGCATGTGCAAACTCTAGATGATTCTAGCCATAGCACCACTCAATTTTGGGTCTGAATTGTAAATGTTTAAATATAGCTATTTCTTCTTCTAATCAGGTAGATTTGTCTATATTTCTAGGCAAAAACCAACTTTTGTGGACTAGTTTTTGGTTTGGTTTTGTTGATCAACTCCATCGATACACTTATCTGTACTTTTTAAAAAAAAAAGATTTTATTTATTTATTTGAGAGAGAGAGAGAGAGAGAGAGTGCAAATGAGGGTAGGGACAGAAGGAGAGAATCTTCAAGCACACTCCCTTGCTGAATGTGGAACCTGATGTAGGGGTGGATCCCCAGATCATTACCTGAGCCAAAGTCAGATGCGTAACCAACTGAGCCAGCCAGGTGCCCTTTCTACTTTATTATAATTTCAATCTTTTATCAATTTTATCTACTTTTTATCAATTCAATCTTTTATTTTCACTTTCCCCATTTTTATTACAGCAAAATACACATAATATAAAATTACAAACTTAACTATTTTTATTTCTTTCATTTAAGGTTTTCTAGCTTGATTGAGGTACAATTGACAAATAATATATTTAAACTGCACAATGTGATTGATATATGTATACATTGTGAAAGGATTTCCACCAAGGTAACACATCCATCACCTCAAATCGTTATTCATTCATTCATTCATTCATTCATTCATTCATTTTTTGGTGAGAATGCTTAAGATTTATTCTCCTAGCAAAATGCAATATTATCAACTATAATCACTTTAGATAGCCAGAACTTATTCATTCTACATAAATGAAACTTGTAACCTTTGGCCAACTTCTCCCTATTTTCTTCACCGCATAGCCCCTGTAAACCATCATTCTATTTTCTTTCTGTAAGTTTGGCTTTTAGAATATATATCACAAATGCAGTATTTATATTTCTGTGTCTTATTATTTGACTTATTATAATGTACTCTGGATTCATTCGTGTTCTTGCACATATAAGGATTTCTTTCTTCTATAGGCTTAAAAACCTATTTTAGGTATAGGATTTGCTTTACCAAATCATTCATCAATGAACACTTAGGTTGTTTCCATATCTTTGATATTGTGAATGATCCTGCAATGAACTTGGATTTGCAGATAACTCTTCAGGATGTTGATTTCATTTATTTTATATATATACCTAGAAGTGTGATTTCTGGGTTTTCTGACTGCTATATTTTTAATTTCTTCAGGAACCTCCATACTGTTTTCCATAGTGGCTGTACCAGTTTATATTCCCATCAACAGCATACAAGGGTTCCCTTTTCTCCACATCCTGGCCAGGTTTTGTTATTTTTTGTCTTTTTGATAACAGACATCCTAACAGGTGTTGGGGGTCTCATTGTGGTTTTGATTCTCATTTCCCTGATGATTAGTGATGTTGAGCATCTTTTCATGTGTCTGTTGACCATCTGTGTGTCTCCTTTAGGAAAAAAAATGTTTATACAAGTCCTTTGCTCATTTCTTAATTGGATTTTTTTCTTTTGCTATCGAGTTGTATTATTTCCTTATATATTTTGGATATTAACCCCATATTGGATATGTGGTTTGAAAATATTTTCTTCTATTTCATGGGTTGCCTTTTCATTTTGTTGATGGCTTTCTTTTGCTGTACATAAGCTTTTTAGTATGATGTATTTTCACTTATTTTTGTTTGTTTGCTTTTGTTGCCTGTACTTGGTTACCAAATCCAAAAAGTCATTGATAAAACCTGTGTCAAGGAGCTTATCCTTATTTTCTTTTAGGCTTTCAACATTTTTTTTTTAAATTAAAAAAAGTTAGGAATGCCTGGGTGGCTCAGTGGTTGAGATTCTGCCTTCACCTCAGGACATGATCCCAGGATCTGGGATTGAGTCCCACATCAGGCTCCTTGTGAGGAGGAGCCTGCTTCTCCCTTTGCCTTATGTCTCTGCCTCTCTCTCTGTGTGTGTCTCTCATGAATAAATAAATCTTTTTAAAAATTTTTAAAAAGTTATTTTTACGTATGATATAACATAGTTCAATTCCATTCTTTTTTAAGTAGATAGTTTTTCACTGAGTGGATGCAAGTACAAGTTTTTCTAGTACCATTTATTAAAGAGACTATCCTTTCCCCATTGTGTACTATTTGTGCTTAGTCAAAAATTAATTGATCATATATGAATGGGTTTATTTCTAAAATCAGGAAGTGTGATGTGATATCTCTAGCTTTGCTCTTCATGCTCAAGATTGCTTTAGCTATTTAGGATATTTGGGCCCATATTCATATTGTTTTTTAAATTTATGTTAAAAATGCTATTGGAGGGATACCTGGGTGGCTCAGCAGTTTAGCGCCTGACTTTGGCCTAGGGCATGATCCTGGAGTCCTGGGATTGAGTACCACATTCAGGCTCCCTGCATGGAGTCTGTTTCTCCCTCTGCCTGTGTCTCTGCCTCTCTTTCTCTCTGTGTCTCTCATGAATAAATAAATCTTAAAAAATGCCATTGGAATATTAATAGGGATTGCACTGAATCTGTAGATCACTTTGGGTAATATGGTCATTTCAACATTATAATTCTTCCAATTCATGAACACAGAATATTCATTTATTCTTGAATTTCTTCATCAATGTCCTTACACCTTTCAGTATACACATTTCCATTGCCTCAATTAAATTTATTCCTAAATATTTTATTCTTTTTGATGCTACTATAAATGAGATTGTTTTCTTAATTTCTTTTTCTGAAAGTTTGTCATTAGTATATAGAAACATAACTGATTTTTGCAGATCGATTCTGTATCCTCCAGCCTTACTGAATTTGTTTACTAGTTCTACCAGCCCATTGGTGGGGTAGTTAGGACTTTCAATGCATAAAATAATGTTCTCTGTAAACAGGAAATTTTACTTCTTTCTTTCAGATTTAGATTTCTTCTATTTGCTTTTCTCACTTTATTACTCTTGAATGGACTTTCAGCTTTTTACTACTGAATATGATGTTAGCTATGAGTTTGTTATATATGGCCTTTTTTACATTGAGATATATTTCATTTATACTTTATCTATTGAGCTTTTGTCATGAAAAAAGTTAGATTTTGCCAAAAGCTATTTCTGTATTAACTGAGATAACCATGATTTTTATCATTCATTTTGTTAATGTGGTATATCACATTTATTGATTTGAGGATGTGAACCATCCCTGCATCCCTGGAATAAATCCCGCCTGAACATGTTGTATGGTCCTCCTAATGTACCATCAAATTCTATTTTCTAATACTTTATTGAAGATTTTTTCATCTATGATCATCAGGGATATTAGCTTGTCGTTTTTTTTTTTTTTTTTGTAGTGTTCTTGTTTGGCTTTGGTATCAGGATGATGTTGACCTATGAATTTTTCTTTTGATTTGTGTGTGTGTGTGTACTGAATATGATTTCTCTTTCAGATACATGAATTACAAGCATATTTTGTCTCTTTAAGGCCTGAATTTTTATTCTCTTAACGATGAGTATTGATAAAGAACAGTTCTCAATTCTAATGGAATCCAATTTGCCCAGTTTTCCTTTATGACTGGCATACTTCAGACTCTCCTTAAGAAATCTTTCCTATTCAAGGTCATGTTGAATTTTATACCTCTATTTATCTGAATTTCATATTTAGATTTTCAATCTGGCAGATGAGAAGTGCCACTAGTATCACTCCTTAACCAGAGGAGCTCTCAACAAATGATTGATGGGAATCTGCATATAACTACACCAGTTTTCCCACTCCACAGATAACATTGAATTATGTGTTATATATTTCATCCTAAAGTTTTCTCAATGGAATTAAGGTGTAATTGTTGGACAACTACTGGGAAGATGGCAGAGTAAATGGATCCTAAGCTCACCTTGTTTCAAGGACACACCTTGCTAATAGTCATATCAGTGCATCCAATCCAGAAAACTACCTGAAGACTGGCAGAACAGACTTTCCACATTCAGTTGTAGAGAGAAAGACCCATTAAAAAGAGTAGGAGGCATGGAGATGCAGTCAGGAACCAGATTCCCAGTGAGACTAACCACGAAGTAAAGGGACACCACAAGCACAGAGATGGGAGAGAAACAGACCCCAGACAGATGAGAGAGAAAACAGGCACCCCAGACATGGGAAACTTGCACTAGCAAGATGAGTCCCCATAACACTGGGCTTTGAAAATGTGTGTGTCTTAACTTCTTGAGTTTTCACAACTAGCAAAGCTTAACTCTGAGTACTTTAAAAATCAGTGGGTTTGGCTTGGGAGACCCTGAGGGTGATAAGAAACTGAGTCCTTCCCTTAAAAAGACAACATAACAAGCAGTCCTACTGAGATACAGAATATAAGCAGCAGTTTGAAAAGTGCCTGAGGTATATATGAAGGAGATTTATTTACTAATCTCAGAATGCATGCTGGATTGGCAGGAATCTTTAGGAAACTTCTCCAAAAAATAAGAGCTGGCATATGCAATTTCTCTGTCCCTTATTCCCCACTCTAGACTATCTACACAGACACTTGCAAGAACCAACAGAAACACTCTCCAACTAACTTACTAATATCATGCCCTACCCCTGTATTCTCCTTTGGATCCACCCCATTAAACCTATTCCATTCAGCAGGAGTCCCTCCAAAATGGCTCCTGCCATGTCTCATCCTGTCAGCAAGCCCCAGCAGGGACTAACGCCACTCAAAGGTGACTCCAGCCCTTAGGAAAGGGGAAGATGACCACACAGACCAGTATACTTACAGTATATTCACAGTCCCAGCCATCAAACCTTGGCAGTGCAGAGTACCCTACCAATCAGTGCATCTGCAGGTACCTGGACTGAGTGATACTCCTGCTGACTAAGAAAGGCCTCTCTGGAAAATTCAGGGAGAATGTCCTGCAATTTGGTGCAATTACAATCTTGCCAAACCAGCTAAAGGCAGGGATTTGATCTGACTGCTGCCTAACTACAAGCCTACAAAGACCTCAGACTGGCCTCTTCAAAGCACAGGAACCTGGGCCACAACAAGCAAAGTGGGCCATTGTGGCTGACTGTACTGAAGGTAAACTAGACTCAGTCACAATAGTAGGACTCACACATCCTACATAAGGAGATACTCTGATGCACCTGGTTCTATCAAACAGTGGGCATTGCACTACAGGGCACCACAGGACCGCTTCTTCATAAGGCCACCACTTTCAAGATCAGGAGGTATAACTGACTTTCCTAAAACCAGAAACAAACATAGAGAGTTAGATAAAATGAGACAGTGGAATATGTTTCAAATGAAAGAACAGGATAAGACAAAAGCAAAAGAACTAAATGAAACAGGATAAGCAATATATGTAATAAAGGATTCAAAATAATGGCCGTAAAGATGCTGGACTAAAGAAATGAGTAGATAATCTCAGTGAGACCCTCAACAAAGAGATAGAAAATATAAAGAAGAACCAATCAAAAATAAATAACTTAATAACTGAAATTAAAAATTCAGAGGGAATCAATAGTAGATTAGAGGAGATAGAAGAACAGATCAGTGAGATGGAAGACAGAGTAATGGAAAACAACCAAACTTAACAGCAAAATGAAATAAAATAAAAAATGAGAATAGGTTAAGAGAAATCAATGACATCATTAAGTATAATGATATATGCATTATAAGGATCTCAGAAGAAGAAGAGAAAAGGAGGCAGAAAATTTACTTGAAGAAATACTAGCTGAAAACTTCTCTAATCTGGAGAAGAAAACAGATCTAGAACCAGGAGGTACAGAGAGCCCCTAACAAAATCATCCCCAAGGAATTCCACACCAAGACACATAGTAATTAAAATGTCAAAAAAAAGTAGTGATAAAGAGACAATTTTAAAAGCAGCAAGAGAAAATAAAACAGTTATTTACAAGGAAAATACAATAAGGATATCAACTGATTTTTCACCAGAAACTTTGTAGGCCAGAAGAGAATGGCATGATTTATTCAAAATGCAGAAAGAAAGAAAAAATAAAATGCAGCCAAGGATACTCTAACCACCTCACACCAGTCAGAATGGCTAAAATTAACAAGATAGGAAACAATAAATATTGGTGAGGATGAGGAGAAAGGGGAAGCCTCTTACACTGTTGGTGAGAATGCAAGCTGGTGCAGCCACTTTGGAAAACAGTATGGAGGATCCTCAAGAAGTGAAAATAGAGCCACCTTATGACCCAGCAATCGCACTATTAGGTATTTACCCCAAAGATACAAATATAGTGATCTCAAGGGGAACCTGCACCCCAATTTTCATAGCAGCAATGTCTATAATTGCCAAACTGTATAACAGAACCAAGATGTCCATTGAATTAAAAAAATAAGATATATATATTGAATTTATGAATATAATGAATATTACTCAAGTATATATAAGGTATATATATTCTTATATATATATATATATAAGAATATTACTCAGGTATATATAAGGTATATGTATATTCATATGTATACTCATATGAATATATATATGAAGGGAATACTGAATGGGAGGCCATCAGAGAGGAAGAAAAACCATGACAGACTCTTAACTATAGAAAACAAACTGAGGGTTGTTGGAGGGCAGATGGGTACAGCTATGGGATAATTGGAGTGATGGGCATTAAGGAGGGCACATGATGTGATGAGCACTGGGTGTTATACACAACTGAAAAATTATTGAACACTATATTGAAACTAATGATGTACTATACATTGGTTAAATGAATTTAAATTAAAAAAAAAAAAAAGAATACTCTATCCAGCAAGGCAATCATTCAGAATAGAAAAAGAGATAAAAGAGTTTCCTAGACAAAAGTTAAAGGGGCTCATCACCACTAAACCAGCCTTACAAGAAAGGGTAAAGTAAATTCTTTGAGTAGAAAGGAGAGGCCATAACTGGGCCTTTCCTTATGGAAAAAAATTTCACTGTTAAATATAATAAAAGTAGTATATTAATCATTATAAAACTAGTATAGAAGTTAAAGCAAAAAAGCAGTAAAATCAATTATATCCATAAAAATCAGTCAAGGGATTCACAGAATAAAAAGATGGATTCAGTACAGTTGCAGGATACAAAATTAATATACAGAAAGCCACAGCACTTCTATACACTAACCAGGAGTAGTAGAAAGAGAAATTACAATTTCGCCAAAAAGAATAAACTTAACCAACAAGGTGAAAGAGCGTTTTACCTTTGAAAAGTGTTTTACAGTTTCTTCAGAAAGAAACTGAAGATAAAACAGACAAATGGAAAGATACTCCATACTCAGACTGAAAGAACCAGTATTGTTAAAATGCCTTCAATTTCCTTTTCATACACATCCACTCTTCTATCAAATGAAGATCTTCAAGATGAGATAGCAAAAATTGATAACTCATTGGCTAAAAAACAACAAAATCCAATTGCTGATGGTGAGTAACAACTCTGGTATGCTAAGTCACCCTCAGCATGGTAAAAGACAATATTGAACCTTTCAGTTCCTGTCCCTAAGAAAGAGTGACAGCTCTTATTTAGTAGGCTTATTTAGATCTTAGAGATAGCACATAATATATTTGAAATTTGAAATTCTAATTTTACCAATTTATTATATAATTCTGATGTCAGTTTTGATTGGAGTTCAGAATAAGAGAATATTCTGTATTAGATTTTAGCAGCAGTGTAAGTATCTCCCCCTTTTTCTATATGGCCTATTATGTCTTATAGTACTTGCAGTGTTGATAGTAAGTTGGGTCACTGTGGAGTCCTCAACAAGCCCAATAAGGGAAATACTGTGCAGACTCTTAAGGCTCTATAATAAGTCCATACTTTCTATAGCAAAGAGCTACTCATTATTCCAAAGACAGCCGCTGCTATAATACTATGTTCTAGTAGAAACTACATGCCTGATAATAGGACATTCAGGGGCTATATTACCACAGCATTCTAGCATGTACAATTTATCATCAGACCTACCAGGGCATAAGGTATAATATGCACACTGTTCATATGATTTAAATGGTGCATTCAGGAAAGAGGTTCAAACAGGTTTACAGGTCATAAATGAGTTAGATGAATAGATGGCCTAGATTCCTGTCACCTATGAATACTGCAACAACTTCTCTCCCTCAGCTCATACCTATGGCCTTGAGTGGGGAAGGATGTTTGCATATGACCAAGTCGATGAATAAGAAAAGAAAAAAAAAAAAAAACAGGCCTGATTTAACCAGAGTATGGGAAGAAAAATTCAAATATAATACAAACTATAAAAGACTAACACAACTGTATTATAAATAATAACATGAAAGCACTGAATTGGGTAGAAAAGAACTAACCTCAGTAAAGTTGGAAAACAGTGTTTTGGCCATCTTGTCTAAGATGCAACACAAAAAGTACTATATACAAATATAGTACTCTAGTTAGTAAATTTGTTTTTCACAAAGGCATGTGTTAGTAATTTTGAAATACTTCATGTGTATTTTAGGCTTGTATACACAAGTAAGTATAATATACATAATAGGATGTGATTTCTTACTGTTAGAAAAAGGAGTTATAAATAGAGAAGGGGAAAAGACTAGAATAAACTCTGGGGTTTATTGGATTATTATTTGAATTCATGGTTGGAATTATTATGAATTCATGGTTTTGTACACAAATACACACAGATGAGATGTAAAAACTTCTCTTCTGTGTGTGTGTAACAATAAATACATTAGGGGCCTGCAGAATTTTATTACTCAGTGGAGAAAAATTATGGAAATACAAAATTGCAGCAATTTCTAGGGTCAGTGTGGTAATGGATGAAGAGGTTGGATCCTAGATTATTTCAGATGAAATCCAACATAAGGTGAATATACCTTCCTCTATTCTAACATTAGCAGTGCCTTTACATCCAAGACACCCTTGAAGTAAAGGATGGGAAAAGAGTGAAATACACAGAGTATTAACAATACCTGGGTTTCTCTGAAGGTATTTAAATCTGATAAATTTAGGAAAAGTAGGTCACCCAGAACAGTTAATTTTATCATAGTTCACTACAGTAGAAATTTGTGACAATTGATAAATTGTTTCTCCTTTGCATCTACACTTGGAACTTTACAATCTTTCCATAGTTTGTTAAGAGAAGTGAATCCTTTGTGGGTAGTTGCTATCTCAATATATGCTAATTTATAATATCTGGTATTAGATGACTATTTTAAAGCCAGCTCTTTCCAGGCCGCATTAAGGTATCAATAACATTGTTGGTTCATGTAAATAACAGGATAATAGATTTAAAAACAGAATTACATAACTAACTGTCAGTGTCAGTCTCTCTTTTTCTATTTATTTTCCTAGTCTATTCTTTCAATTTTATTATGGTATGTTAATATGTTTTGGTTTTGCTTTAAATGGTTGTTAAATACTATTAGCTCTGAGGTCAAATAGATGTGGATTCAAATCCCAATTTTCCCACTTATATGATGTCCTAAATTATGTTAATTTCTTCTACTGTAATGGTCAATATGAAAGGAGTGAAATGATATTACATTCTTTCTATAATTGCTTTCAAATAAGAGCTAATATTTAGTGGGAATCACTGTGTGCCAGATATTGTGATAACAATTTCAATATAAATTTTCCCAAATAATCCTCAAAATAATTTTAAACTAAGTACCATTTTCATCCCCATTAAGCAGAGGAATCCAATTATTAGAAATTGAGGTAACTTACTCAATATCAAATGTCTTGAAACTGTAACGGAGTGTGGCTCTTACTGCTTATCAGAGTAATGTATTTCCAAAATTATTAATTTATTCATGCATTCATTTACTCACTCAAAAAGAATATCATATGTTAGAATCTGTGCTAAATGCCTTCTAAAGATACATAAACTTTGTATTGTAAAAGTATTAACCCTAATAATAATAAAATTTGCAATGATGGAAAATAACATAGTAAATTTCTATAAATGAGAACATACAAATGAAAACTGTAAATACATATCCTCTTCCTCATTCTGCAAATTTCACATACCCATTAGTTAAAATCAAAGCATTTTTTGTTTTTCAGTTTCAAAGAAAAGCATTATATAATTTCTTCAATAAAATAAAATAGCAAGTTCGAGATGGGACTTAAAAAAAAAAAAAAAACAAACCTATTTGTGGTAATCTTTCTTTCATGCCCCAAGGATCACAAGTTCAATTTCAGAAATTTTAGAAATTGTTAAAAATAAAGTTAATAACTGTCACTATCACAAATGGAGAGAGATCTAGATGACATTCTTTACAATTTCTGAAATGAATTTTAATGCTGTATATTCTCATGATCACCAAAAGATTGTCATTTCACTCATGTTTTTATATATGAGAGAATGTATTACTGCAATATATCCTCTGTCATTTGGCTATTGACTAAGCCATGAATTTTATGCATTTATAATAAAATTGAGATATTACTTGCACAAAGACAAGGTCAGCAGATTATTCTATTGAAGGATACTGATCCACAAGGAAAACATCTATCAAACACCACACAAAATAAGAAACTTGAGTAATGACTTTATAGTGTGCTCAAAGAACAAATGAGGAAAACAGTTAATATAGAAAATTTATGTTTATCTTAAAGAATATTTTGACATGGATCTTTAACTTTTTACCATGAACAGATAATTTAAAAATAATATGAATTATGGTAAGATAAATTAAAAATGTAGACTACAGAAAAAAGAAATAGAAGGTAGAAATAGGTAAAGACAAATTTGGTAAAGAAAAAAACAAGAAAAAAAAAGAAAAAAATAAGAAAATGACAGTTAAAAACACAAGAAACAATTATAAATATAAAGTTAGATATGGGGAGAAAAATTAAAAATGAAGGAAATAAAGACTTCCCTGTATCCTCAATAAAGCTTATGGCATTAGTAATTTACTCATAAAATTTCATTGAAGATTCCAAATGTAATTACTCTGTATCACTTCCCTTTAGGAAACTGCATATTTTAGTTGTTATTATACAGTTCTTCAGATATTTTTATCTAAAAACATTTGTAAATAGATTTGGAACGACTCACAGAAATTGACATTTTACACATTTATGTACTATACTGCAATGATAAATTGAGTGATTACAGAGGTGAGAAAATCCTAATTCTTTCTATAATAGAAGCAATACAAAATGAATACAAAGTTTTATATTAAGGCTCTAGCAAGTTGCTTGGCATAGATGAGTCAAAGTCTAATTTATTGCTGACTGGGAGTGAGGTAGTAGAAGACTGCCCATAGATCATCTATATGCCCAGGATGGTGTATGGAGTTAATGTTGCCACAGCCTACTGTCAGGTTAAGAGTTTGTTACTGAGATAAAAAGGCCTAGTAGTCCTTGCTAGAACCAGAGCTATCATTGTTGTTGAGTTGGATGCTAACTCCAACACCTTCAGGTCAACTAAGACATCCAGGAAGCAGAGACAGGTCCCTTGAACAGGCCCATAACGGACCACCAGGAATTTATTTGGTAAACATCCAAAGGATAAAAGTAGTCAGGGGTGGACAAGAGACTAAAACAGAAAGTAGAAATTTTACTGGCCTAGAAATACAAGCCATTCTTCCTGAATCCAATATTACAATATATGTTAACTAACTAGAATATAAATAAGAACTTGAGGAACTCCTGGGTGGCTCAGTGGTTGAGTGTCTGCCTTTGGCTCAGAGCATGATCCTGGGGTCCCAGGAAAGAGTCCCACATCGGGCCCCCTGCAGGGAGCCTACTTCTCCCTCCGCCTGTGTCTTTGCCTCTCTCTCTGTGTCTCTCATGAATAAATAAAATCTTTAAAAAAAAAAAAAAAGATTTTGAAACAAAGGAAGGAAGGAAGGAAGGAAGGAAGGAAGGAAGGAAGGAAGGAAAAAGAATGAAAGAAGGAAAGAAAGAAAAGCTATTTTAAAAAGATTTGTTCAAAAAGACAATGAAAATGCACTGATACTTGAGACATGGGGCTAACAGTGCTGTTTCAAGGAAAGGCTGCTATAGTGGTCTAAATGCAAATCACATTCCCTGGGAGGTAGACTGAGAAAGCTTGGAAGGCAAGACGGTTGCCTATAAGGTAGGCTATTGTGCCCCTTTCCCTCTCCCCACTGCCACCTTGACCTATAGCCATTTAGAAAGTCTGCATTATGAGTTGTCTGACAAAAACAGAAACTAAAAATCATGTCTTCAGGTAACTTAAAACAACAACAGCAACAACAACAAAAAACAGACTTAAAAAAACTAGATATAGGGGGAGAAAATAAAAGGTAAGTGTATAAAACAAATTACGTATAATATAGGCAATTTACAATATTGTTTATATCATATATCATATGTTGTATATGTATATGCTAGAGAAGATCACCCCACCTAAGAGCCTTTGGCTACAAAGGGCCCCTTGAGATTAACTGAGTTAACAGCAATGGGAATTCATAGTCTATACTGCTGACAATGACACCATCATTAATACTAGAGCTCAAGGGACACCTGGGTGGCTCAGCGGTTAAACAACTGCCTTCAGCTCGGGGTGTGATCCTGGAGTCCCGGGATCCAGTCCCACATCAGGCTCCCTGCATGGAGACTGCTTCTCCCTCTGCCTATGTCTCTGCCTCTCTCTCTCTGTCTCTCATAAATAAATAAATAAATAAATAAATAAATAAATAAATAAATAAATAAATAAAATCTTTAAAAAAAAAAATACTGGAGCTCAGTGGAATGTTGCTCCTTTTTGTCCCTCAGCCACGATGTCTCTGGTAAAGGATGAGATTCAAGGGTCAAAACAATTGGTCAAACTTTAGGCAGTGATCATAGGATTGGATGTTCTAGACAACAAATGGCTGTACTTTCACATTTATTCTAAACTATTGGTCTAAGAGTTACCTAAGAGTTTTTCCCTTTAGGGTAAAGAACTCAGGAATGTCTTGCCTCATACATAAAGTAAGTCTCCTAAAACATCTCCTTTTTAAAGAACAATCAAATCCACCCCTAAATGGATCTGTATCTTGCCTCAGGCATTAATGTTTCTTAATTTAAGGCCCCTTGATGGACTCACACCTCATACCAACTGTAAAAAGTCTTCCCATAGCTCTTTCCTGTCTAGATTTAAAAAGAATACATCTGCCCTCTATGTAATATGAAGACTTACTATATAGTAGGCCTTTAAATAGTATCTATTCCTATTTTTATAAATTTGCCATCTTGCCTATAACCCATAAAGGATAGAGGCCAGTTAGGTACATAGTCTCCTAAGACCCTTAACTATAGATGGCACCACAGGCTAGACAGCTATCTATCTGTTATGAGACCCTAAGCTTGGTCTCATAAAAACAAACAAGCAAATAAAAACAAACAAACAACAACAAAAAAAAACCTTGGTATTTGGGTTATGAGAGATGAATAATTAATTCAAACTCCCTTTTTAATCCCCTTCAGGAAATTAAAATTGGTACTATAGGGCTATCTCTACTGAAAGTATAGACTACCAAAAGGGGAGATAGAAACCTTAGTAAAAAAAAAAATCATATTCAGAGATAATAAAATCAATACCATATCTTATAATGATGAAAGCAGACAATGCCTCCTTAGCAATAATACATGCTGAAGGAACACCAACATCAAACAGCAAAAGCCTAAGAAGTGCAGCTTATCTGCTGGTCTTACTACTATTGATCTGGATGCTTTCATTGGCTTGCAATACAGAAGCCTAAACCCTCCAAGTAAGCTATTGTTTCAGCCAAAATGGCAAATGATGAGATACTTATGCCACTGAATTTGGCCAATACAAGCCTTATAATCCAAGACCTCTCTGGCTTGTGCATCACCAACAAAATTACCACATCAAGGAAAGGGCCCATACTATTGGCCAAAGTAGTGGGCCTGCTTATAGGTTAATAATCCTGGAGCTCCAACTTGGGTAATATCACAGAGCCAAAAACAAAATAACAAAAAACAAAACCCATGCCAACTTGAGTGGGTACTCCCTGGGAAAGGTTCCTCAGTCTCATATCCTAGATGACATCAATCAGCTCAGGACCTCAGTGCTGGAGATGACATCACATCAGATGACACCACTCTAGCCCAGGACTTTGAGATCTACCATTGGAAATGACTTCACATTCTGTGCCAAAGACAACTCCAGACCAGACACTAAAACCTTTAATAAAACAGTGATCTACTGTCTCCTCTCTTCCCACCGCCTTACTCTCTCTGGCTTGTTCTGTCTTCTTCTTTTTATCCCCCTCTTCCACCCCATAGTCATCACTTCTGGGGAGTAAAAAACTTGACTTAGTGCCAGAAAAACAAACAAATATTGGTAACAACAGAGAAAATATCTATCAAATATACACAAAAGGGACCCAAAGGGGAAATGAAGCCTGTCACTATCAAAAACAAAAACAAAAAGACCCAAAAACCAAAAAACAAAATTAATAAAACACAAAGGAAAGCAGTAAAGAAGAAAGATACAAGGCAAAACTATGAGACAAATAGATAATAACCAACAAAATGGCAATAAGAAGTCCTTCCATCTGGATAATTATTTTAAATGTGAATGGATTAAACTCCCCAATTAAAAGACATAGATCGAATATTAAAAAAAAAACAGGATCCAATTGTAATGTAAATGTATTAAATGTAATGTAATGCAAATGGATTAAACTCTCCAATTAAAAGACACAGAACAGATTAAAAAAAAAAACAAGATCCAATTACATGCTGTTCACAAGAAACTCACTTGGGATTTATGGACACTGGTTGAATCAGTTTGGGCTACCATAACAAAATACAGTCAACTGGGTAGCTTAAAAAAATAGACATTTATTTCTCAAAATTCTGAAGGCTGGGGAATCCAAGATCAAAATACTGCTGATTCTGTTCCTGGTAAGAATCTTCTTGCCCAGACAGCCAACTTCTTGCTATATCCTCACATGGTCTTTCCAAGTTGTTTGTGAAAATAGAGAGACAGAGACAAAGAAACAGAGAGAAAGCAAGCTTTCTGGTATCTCCCCTTATAAGGTCTCTAATCTCATCATGAAGGTGGAAACTTCATGACCTTATCTAAACATAATTACTTCCCAAAGGCCACATTACCAATTACCATCATATTGGGAGTTAGGGTTTCAACATTTGAATTTGAGGGGGAGAAGGATTGGGAATATTCAGTCCCTAGAAGACTCTATATGAGCTGAAAGTGAAAGGATGGGAAAAAGTATTCCATGCAAATGGTAACCAAAAGAGATCAGTGGTGGCTATAGTAATATTAATTAAAATAGACTTTAAGTCAGACTGTTAACAAAAGACCAAAAAATATATTATTTAAGGAAAGTATTTTACATACTCCCCCATACACAAATTAACATCTATTAATTTTTTTATCTTAAATTTAAGAAGTTGCAGATGATTTGATTTTCAGTTTACTTCAAATATCACATTTTAAAATAAAACAATGCCATCATTTTTTAAATGAATCCAATGGAATCTGATATAACAATCTGATATATTTATCCATTTGGAAATAGTGCATTGACAGGGTCTTCTTTAACATTGGAAATTTAACAATATTCCTTTTCTCTTTCAGCTTGTCTTTTCATTCTAAGAACCCAGGCAATTCTATAATACAACTCTTCTTTCTTGAAAATCCTTATTAATCATTTTGTCATTTTATCTATAACAAAATAGATATATACATCAAAATTCAAAATTTTTTAAAATAAAATTAATTTATTTTTCTGTAAACCAGCAGCTTTTATGAAGGACACACCTTGGAATTTTTCACAGAATTAATATATAATTAAAAGAACAAAGTAAACAAAAGGAAAAGATTTATTGGTGATAGCATTTTATTTATTTAAGATTTTATTTATTTATTTGACAGAGAGAGAGAATAAGCATGGGGAGTGGCAAGCAGAAGAAGAGGGAGAAGCAGGCTGCCCATAGAGGAGGGAACCTAATGCAGTACTTGATCCCAGGACCCTGGGATTATGACTTGAGCTGAAGGCAAATGCTTAATTGACTGAGCCACTCAGGCAACCAGTAATAGCATTTTAATATAAGTAAAAAATAGTAAAAAGAAAAAAAAATAGTAGTTATACTGTATTAGGTAATACTATTTCCTTCATAGCACAAACAAAAGTTTTTATTACTGCAAGAAATAATGGATCCCTGGGTGGTGCAGCGGTTTGGCGCCTGCCTTTGGCCCAGGGCGTGATCCTGGAGACCCAGGATCAAATCCCACGTCAGGCTCCCAGTGCATGGAGCCTGCTTCTCCCTCTGCCTATGTCTCTGTCTCTCTCTCTCTCTGTGTGACTATCATAAATAAATAAAAATTAAAAAAAAAAAAAAGAAATAAGTTCAAACCTAAAGGTTAAAGTTTTTAGTGCAAAGCTTACACTTGCTCTAGTAAGTTAAATACAATGATTTAACAATGTAAGAATTCCATTTTTTTAAACTAAATGAAGAAAATTGCAAAAGAGGAATTTTGCATTTGAAATACAGAGCATGATATAGTTAAATATAGTCTTTGGGGAGCATTGCTTCAATGTGATTAATCAACTAATCAAAACCTGTTTTGTTTTGGTTTCTTTATTAGCTCAAGATAGAGTTTTCCACATACCATCTGGATAAAGTGTCCAGGGTCAAAAGAAAAAGTTTCCTTTCTGTGAAAGATTCTTTGTCTTTGATGCCTCTTTTTGAAACAATGCTGGAGAAACTTGTATAATCCTTTACATTAAATTTTCACTTGACAAACAGAAGACTTTACAGTTTCCCTGGTTAGGACATTTGAAGGAATCTACAGCTCTTAATTAATAGACTATTAAGATTTATTATCTATGCAGAGAAGTGGAATTGTAAGCAGCTAATATAAATAGCTCAAAAAATTCTTAGAAAATGCAATATTATATGGCCTTGATTTTGGGAGGATACATTTAATGCTCTGATAAAATTATACATATATCAAACAGCTCTATATTCATCACCAATTCTTGCTTTCTAAACATTCCTATGTCACAAGTAAGTTACTATGACTCAAAAAGGGAGGAAGGAGGAGAACCACCTGGAATCCAGACTTAGCCCAGTAAGTCAGAATTCTCTTGGATTGTTGGAATGGGTAGAAGAATGAACTAAAAATTGGCCTATAGGCTGAAAGTAGAACAAAAAAAGAGAGAGAGAGAGAGAGAGAAGAGAAGAAAGAAGAGAAGAGAAGAAGGAAGTGAGAGAGGGATGGAGGAAGAAAGGAAGGAGGGAGGAAAGAAGGAAAGGAGGGCAAGCAGAATGGAATGGATTGAAGGTTTGTGTCCCTCCAAAATTCATGTTGAAATTCTAACCCCCAAAGTGATGATATTAGCAAGTGAGGCCTTTGAGAGGTAATTAGGTGGTGAGGATGGAGCCCTCATGAATGGGATAAGTGCTCTTACAAAAGGGACCCCAGAAAGCTCTCTCATCTTCTTTGTGCCTTGTGAATTTACAGTAGGAAGATGGCCATCTGTGAGCCAGAAAACAGGCTATCACTAGACACTGAATCTACTGGCACTTTAATTTTACATTTCCCAATTCCTAGAATTGTGAGAAAGAAATGTTTGTTAATCCATGTAGTCTATGGTATTCTGTTATAGGAGCCCAAACTAAAATCAAGGAAAAGAGGAAAAGAAGAATCATTACAAGTTAGTTTTACTGTGTTTCAATCAAATTCTGTATTTCTCTTGGAAATATAGTATAATTGATTTCTAAATATTTCTGTTCATATATGTAAATTTGCTGTACTCTCCTATGGAGGCAGAAGTTATGTTTTCTTTTATTCAGAAACTTGATACTGCCTGAGGGGAAGAATTATATTCTAGGGTATATAAGAAATATGAATGCATAGACATCAAGAGAACATAACATGTCATAGTATCTATTGATCATTATTAAGAACACATGTTATATCAGGTATATTTAAAAAACTTTCCAAAATATCCACTCCTTTGTACTTCAGTTCCCTTCTTCATGTAACAGAAGTGATAAAAGAACCTATCTCAGTGTGTTAAGTGAGTTAAAAGTTAATAAAAGTGATATAGTAGAAGCATTTTCCATTTACAAATATTTTCACATTTTTTCATGTATTTCTTCAACTTGACCTTTTAATTGTGGAAAAGTTATAACTTTGTTACATACAGATTGATATACCTTTTTCCTCTGTGACACTGCAGGTATATATTATTATTTAATCAGCATAGTATTAACATTTGTTCTTTATCATTTTCTTTGCTATCTATGTATTTATTTATGTTCTTACACACAATCTTGTTTTTTATATTACAAAACATAAAACTGCTATATAAAGATCTAAAATTTTGATTCTGGTACAAAGGTATTTTTGTACATTGTTAACTTTTATAGCTCTCAATCTTAATAAATCTAAGTCATAAACAACATGGACTCTGAGGAATTATGCTTAACAAATATTTTATAATTTGATCTCAATGGTATACACATTTTTAGTATACTCATAGGGCTTTGTTTACTATATGATGTTTATGATAGGTACAAGATCCAGGTAAGTATATTTAGTGGTCAGTGAGACAATAAACATTCTGTGTAGGATACTTGAAAAGATTTATTTATGTTTAACATATATAAAAATGATTTTCATATCGCTACAAATATGTTCTCATTTTTCTTCTCTTTGGTTCATTTCAAAACCTTTCAGACACCTTTTATTTTAGATATACATTTGGTGGGTAAGTTAGTATGAAGCTGGAACTAGTAAATCAATAGAATGGTGAAATATCTTTCATATTCTTGATTTATGTTCTCATCTTGTTCTTAACAGGGAGGGTGTCAGAGGTCTATTTTTATGGAAAAAGAGAGCTATTATATTGCCATCTTAATTCTTACTTACCCTGCTCAAAGGATTTAAGTTTGTGGCTGACTAATACATCTTACGGCAACAGTAAATTATGCTTTTCTGTTTTTCAAGGAAAACTCAGATAGTCAGAATTTCTTGAGTTCTCAGAATACATTTCTAATTATATGGTGTGTGGAGTAAAGAATGTGGGAAAAGGACAACTATGGAATCAAACCTTGCTAATATTTAGTCTTAGTGCTATACTCCGTAAATGTCATACGATGCATATTTCTGAATATTTACTATAGTTCAGTTACTATCCTAGCCACTCAGGAAAATCTTTTAAAAAATGCCTTATTGGGACTTATATTTTAGCAAAGAAAGACAGACATTTGTCAGATAAAATGTAAAGTATTACTAGGACACTTGGGTCCTCCAAAAGCTGAAACTGAGATAGAGTTAGCAACTCAACCAGTTTTAGGGTATGCCTGTGACATAACAAGTAAGATATCACAGTTGAACAGGGAAACTTTCAGACACAATGCTAATCTGACTCCAATGATAGTGAAGAAGGAAAAAATCAAGATTGAGGTAGGATAATTTCAAATCACTAGTCAGCGATAAATAAATCAAATCCACATTGAGATATCACTTCACATCAGTCAGAATGGCTTATATCAAATAGACCAGAAATAACAAGTGTTGGAGAGGAAGTGGGGAAAAACAACCCTCATGAACCATTGCTGGGAGTGCATATTGGTGCAATTCCCACAGAATACAGTACGAATATTTTAAAAAAATTAAAAATAGAAATACAATATGATTCAGTAATTTCACTTCTGGGCATTTACCTAAGGGAGATGATGTTTATAGCAGAAATATTTGCCCTAGACAAAATTGGGAAACAATCTAAGCATCCATTGATAGATGAATGGATAAAGAAGATTTGGTATGAGCAAAGAAATTGAATCATTAATCAAAAAACTCCCAACAAACAAAAGTTCAGGACCAAAGGTCTTCACAGGTTAATTCTACCAAACATTTAAAGAAATTAATACCTATTTTTCTCAAACTATTCCAAAAAATAAAAAAGGAAGGAAAACTTCCAAAATTCATTCTATGAGACTAGCATTACCCTAACATCAAAACCAGATAAAAATACCACAAAAAAAAGGACAACTACAGGCCAATATCTCTGATGAATGTAAATGCAAAAATCCTCAACAAAAAACTAGCAAACTGAATCCAACAACACATTTTAAAAATCACTCACCACAATCAAGTGGGATTTATTCCTGGGTTGCAATGGTGGACCAATATTTGCAAATCAATCAGTGCGATACATCACATCAATAAGAGAAAGGATAAGAACCTTGTGACCATTTCAATAGACACAGAAAAAGTTATTTGACAAAGCACAACATCCATTCATCTATTCATTATCACGAATCATGATAAAAACTCTCAACAAAGTGGGTTTAGAGAGAACATACCTTAACATAATAAAGACCATATATGAAAAACCCACAACCACATGATCTTTAATGGGGAAAAACAGAGCTATTCCTCTAAGGTTAGGAAGAAGACAAGGATGCCTACTCCCAATATTTTTATTCAATATAGTACTGGGAGTCTTAGACACAGCAATCAGACAACAGAAAGAAATAATAGGCATCCAAATCAGTAAGGAAGAAATAAAACTTCCACTATTTACAGATGAAATGATACTACACATAGAAAACCCAAAAGAATCCACCCCAAAACAAATAGAAGTGATAAATAAATTCAGTAAAATTGTAGGATACAAAATCAAAATATATAAATCTATTGCATTTCTATACACAAATAATGAAGCACCAGAAAGAAAAAATAAGAAAACTACCCCATGTACATCTGCAACAAATATAAGCAGCATTATTTAAAATAGCTAAATTTAGGAAGTAACCCAAGTGTCTATCTAATGAATGGATAAAGAAGTGGTATATATACATGATGGAACATCATCCAGCCATAAAAAGGAAAGAAATCTTGCCATTTACAACAACATGAGAGAGCTAGAGAGTATAATGCTAAATGAAATAAGTTGGAGAAAGACCAATACCATATGATTTCACTCATATGTGTAATTTAAGAAATGAGAAGAGGAGAGAGAGAGGGAAAGAGAGAGAGAAACCACTAAACAGGCTTTTAATTATAGAGAATAAACTGATGGTTACCAGAGGAGAGGTGGGTGGGGCATGGTTTAAATAGGTGATGGGAATTAAGGAATATACCTGTTGTAAAGAACAGTGGATGATATATAGAATTGTTGAATCACTATATTGCAAATCTGAAACCAATATAACACTATATGTTAACTGGAATTGAAATAAAAACTAAAAAAAAATAAAAGATATATGCACACACACACACACACACATACACACTGGAATACTAATTAGCCATAAAAAAGATGGAATCTTGCCATTTGTGATAATGCAGATGGACCTAGAGGGTATTATGCTAAGTAAAAGTCAAAGAAAGACAAATACCATATGATTTCACTTATATGTGCAATCCAAAAAGCAAAAGAAGTGAACAAATGGACAAAGAAACAAAAAACATAATCTTAAATACACAGAACAAACTGTTGGTTCCAAATGGGGGATGGGGGATAGACAAAATAGATAAAAGGGATTGAAGTGCAAACTTCTATTTATAAAATCATCAAGTCATAGAGATGAAAAGTATGGCATGGAAATATAGTCAATAATACTGTATAATATTGTATGGTGGCAGATAGTGACTATGTCTATGATGAGCACTGGGTAATGCACAGAATTGTGAAATCAATATGTTGTACATCTGAAACTAATATAACATTGTATGTCAATTATGCTTTAGTAAAAAAGCTAATAGAGATTCAGTTTAAAAAATGAACAAGAAACAATACACATACAAAAGGAATGACAACAAAAAATTCAGTTTTAAAATAATTCAGAAAAGACAATATTTTCAACAAATGGAGTTGTGGCACATAAATAGATATAATAGCAAAAACGGAAATGAATGTTCCCCTATCATAGTACTATAGGATTAATGCAACTGGATTAGAATACTAAATTTGCAAACATTTGACAACATTCAGGGGCTTTTTTTTTTTAAAGATTTATTTACTTATTCATGAGAGACAGAGAGAGAGAGAGAGAGAGAGAGAGGCAGAGGGAGAAGCAAGCTCCCTGCAGGGAGCCTGATGTGGGACTTGATCCCAGATCCTGGGATCATGCCCTGAACTGAAGGCAGACGCTCAACCGCTGAGCCCCTCAGGCATCCCAACACTCAGGGTCTTAAAAAAAGTAAAGCACATATACCTTTGTTTTCAATCTTGGTTTATGACTTGTCTGTTACCTTATATGATTCCTGGAGGAAGTTTGAAATACCAGAAAGTAAGTGGCATATCCAAAACTCATACAACATACAAGTATAGACTGGGACACAATCTTTAAAAAGAAATTAGCTGCCCCAATTTACAGATGAAAGCCATGATCTATGACTTATGTCATGACTATTAGCATACAGACCATTGATATTTGAATAAAGAGTTGAACCGTATCTCTCAAATTGAAGTCCAAAGCCCTTTTCATTATAAAAGGCCAAAAAGAGCTAACTACATAAGAATTTATATATGATACTGCTTGTTTAAGGAAACAATGTTAGAGGAGTCTTAACCTATTGCAGCATAAGATGACTGCATATGATTTTTTTTTAAGTTTTCAATCAGATTCCAGTTAGTTAACATACAGTTTAGTTGTAATTTCAGGTGTACAATATAGTCAAAGAATGAAATCTTGTCATTTACAAAGACATGGACAGAAGTAGAGAGTGTTATGCTAAGTGAAATAAGTCAGAAAAAGACAAATATCAGATGATTTCAATCATATGTGGAATTTAAGAAACAAAACAAGTGAGCAAAGGTGTGGGGGGTGGGGGGAGAAAGAGAGAGGCAAACCAAGAAAGACTTTAAAATATAGAGAATAAACTGATGCTTTGTTCCAGAGTGGAAAGAGAGATGAGGGGATGGGTTAAATAGGTGTTAGGGGTTAAGGAGTGTACTTGTCATGAGGGTTTTTTCTTGTAACTAACACAATTTTGCTGAGTCATAAAGTTAATTCTCACTTCATTTCTTCCTAATCATCTTATCTATAGAAATAGTTCTTTTATTAGAAAAGTTTTTAAAAACCTTCATTCACATTTTCTGGTCAGCAGAAACTAACTTTGTATTTCTTATTTTGAAAATTAATCAAATTTTTAACCTAGACTATTGATAGATTTAATTTCTTATAATGAGATGCACCCAGAGTTCCAATATTGTGTACCATCAAATAGGGTTTTTATTTATTCATCATTTTCATTAGGAGTACTCTTCTTGCTCAATATTTTAGTCATCTGAATAAATAGCAGAATTATACTGTACAATATCATGAAAATGAGGTTAGTCTATGTACAAGTCAAGTGAAAAGACATTGTCTCATCTCAACTGAATTTGTGAACTAATAAATAATGTAAGAGGGAAAAGATTGGCTGCTGAAAATCAATTCCACTATCTAAAGTATATCAATAAGTTGAAAATACAGAAAACTATAATAAGGCAAGTTATTGCAGAAGAGGGAGGAAAAAAAAAAAAAAAAAAAAAAAAAAAAAAAAAACCTGCAGTAACATGTAAGCTAGAATTTCATTATATATGATATTCCACAACACATTTGGTCAAAAAATCATGATCCAAGTCAAACTTTCTAAAATAAGGCATAAATCTCCAGGAAGCATTGTTATAAATAAATTTATCAAGTAAGATTTGAAGAGTATTTAAAGATTCAATATAAACCCTCTTTAATTTTGTGTCTGGGTAGTCTTAAATTGTAATTTTATGACATATTTTTTATTACAGTGCCTCTCATATGAAAAAAATACATTGTAATACTCTCAATGAAAAACTGTTTTTCTTATTTAATATCAAAATTACTTAGAAGGAATAAAAACATCAATATTTTTTTCTCAAAGCCAAAACTAATTTTTAAAAACTTAAAAATGTGTGTCTATAACAATGGCTTTCCTCAAAATTAAATATAAAAATTGTTTTAAAATTTCCAATGGAATATGGAATGTTAAAATATGTAAATTTAGAAGGAGGAAAAATTTCAGTGTCAAAGTCAAAGGTATATACTTACATGCACACACACAAACACATACACAATGAAATATTATTCAGCCATTACAAAGGGAATGGAGTTCTGATTCTCATGCTCTAATGTAGACGAACCTGGCAAAAAGTACATTCAGTGAAAGAAGCCAGACACAATGGTCACATAGTGTATGATCCCATTTTATATGAAATATCCAGTATAGGTAAATTCATAGAGACAGGAAACAACCTGGTGTTTGGTAGAGCCTAGATGGAAAGGTGGCAGGGAGGGACTGCTTAATAAGTACGGGACTTTCTTTTGGGTGGATGAAAATGTTTTGGAACTATATAGACGCAGTAATTGGACAATAGTATGGAAGTTCAATGCCATTCAATCATATACTTTAAAATGGCTTATGCTGTGAATTTCTATTAAAAAGCATATACAAAAAAATAAAAAGCATATACTCAATACATTTCATAAAATGAATAAAACTGTGTAACTAACATGGATGAGATAGAATATTACAGAAGTTCCCTTTAGTCCCATTAGATCAACCATCCTCTGTCCTCCCGCCTACTCCACACCTCTCTCCCTGACACATACAAATAGTTTTACAGCTGTCTTGACCACTAACATTGTAAATTAGTTTTGCCTATTGGTGAAATTTCCATAAATGAAATAAGGAAGCCTGTTGTGTTTGTGCCCACCTTCTTTCCAAAAATACTGTTTTTAAGAGTCATCTCTGTTCTTCATGTGGTTAGACTTTAGTTCTTACTTTCATTGTGCTGTAATAATTCATTATATGAATATATACTCAATTATTCATATGACTTCTGATGAGTTATTTCCACTTAGGGGCTAGTATTTTGTTAACTAACATTTATACACACAACTTTTTGTTGAGTATGTAGTTCATTTATGGATATCGGATACATCCTAGAAGTAGAATCGTTGAGGCAGAGTATAAGCCTATATTGAGGTATACATGTACACTGCCAGTTTTCCAATGTATGTCAATTTACATTTCCATAAGCAATGTAGGAGAGTTGAAGCTATTCCAGATGATCATTAATTCTTTCCATTTATCTTTTAAAAACAATTTAGCCATCCTGGCGGATGTGTAGCAGTTTCTAATTGTGGTTTGAATTTTCATTCCTTTTATATCTCATAGATCACCTTTTCATAAATTTATTGGCCAGTATTGGATATTCTTTTTTTCTGAGGTATAGTTTTCAGTTCCTTTTGGCCATTTTTTATATCAATTTATCTGCCTCACTAATTGAGGTTTTCTGTATATATTCCAGATATAATTTCTTTTATTGCAAATTATTTTATTTCATTGTATTTTATTTTATTTACTTTTAAAAAATTATTGATTGATTCATGAGAAACAGAGAGAGACACACACACACACAGGCAGAGAGAGGGGGAGGCTCCCTGCAGGGAGCCCGACGTGGGACTCAATCCAGGCCTCCAAGGATCACACCCTGGGCCAAAGGCAAATGCTTAACCACTGAGCCACCCAGGCATTCCAACAAATAATTTATTTTAGAGTGAGATTTATCTTCTAATGCTGTTCGTAATGTGCTTTGAAAAATGAAAGTTTTAAATTTCAATGTAAACCAATTTACCAATTTTTACTTTAGTGTGTCTTTTTAAAAATAGGGATCCCTGGGTGGCGCAGCGGTTTGGCGCCTGCCTTTGGCCCAGGGCGCGATCCTGGAGACCCGGGATCGAATCCCACGTCGGGCTCCCTGCATGGAGCCTGCTTCTCCCTCTGCCTATGTCTCTTCCTCTCTCTCTCTGTGTGTGACTGTCATGAATAAATAAATAAAATCTTTAAAAAAAAAAAAAAAAAAAAAAAAAAAAATAAAAATAATACTGTCCACAAGGTTGTGAAAATAATATCTTCCCTCACTTTTTACATTAGGTCTATTATATAGACTGAAACTGATTTTTATGTGTGATGTGAAGCAGAGGTTAAAATTTAATTTTTCACATATCGAATTAAAACAGCACCAAATTTGAAAAGACCTTTTCTCATCTTTTTATTAATATCTGGCAATGCCATATTTATAGTCATTTTTATTATGTTATATGTGTGACTGTTTCTGGACTCTCTACTGTTCTATTGACTACTTTATCTCTCCATAAACAAATATAATATTATCATAGGATTTGTTTTGATACATCCTTCATTTTTTATCTTTTCAATATCACTTTTATTTTTGCCATATGAATTACTACATGCAGCTTGGAATCATCTATCTATCTCCCTAAACTAGCAAAGTCCACTGTAATTTTGATCAGATTTGAACTCCACTTGGTTTATATATCAATTAGGGAAGAATTGATACCTAAAAGTATTAAGTCTTCTAATTCATATACATGATACATCCCTCCACTTACTTAGATTCCTATTACTATAAATGTTTTCCAGTTTTCACTGTAGAGATCTTGTACTTTTAATTTTGTGGTGGTGGTTATTATTTTGTTACAGAAATAAGATTTATTTTCAATAATAACATTGTGGGCAACCCTGGTGGTGCAGTGGTTTAGTGCTGCCTGCAGCCCAGGGTGTGATCTTGGAGACCCGGGATCGACTACCACATCAGGCTCCCCGCATGGACCCTGCTTCTCCCTGTGCCTGTGTCTCTGCCTCTCTCTCTTTATGAATAAATAAATAAATCTTAAAAAAATAATAGCATTGTAAAATAGTTTATATTTATTGTAAAGGAAATTTATTTTCACATATGTATTATAATTTTAGACTCAATGCATCTACCTTGTCATGTTTTTAGTACTTCATTTATTATTGTAGTAAGAACACCCTCAACAAATTTTTAGGTGAGCAGTATACTATTGTTAACTATATACACAATGTTGGATTGCAGATCTCTGGAGCTTATTCATCTTTCATAACTGAAACTTTATACCAATTGAAGAGCAATTCTGTATTTCTCCTAACCCCCATCATCTAGCAATCACCATTCTACTGTCTATTTTTATGAGTTTGACTATTTTGAATTCCTCATATAAATTTTATGATATATCATAAGTGTAATCATGTAGTATGTATCCTTCCATGATAGGCATAGTGTTCTCCAGGCTCATCCATGATGCATATGGTAGAACTTCCCTCTTTCTTAGGGCTGAATAATATTTCATTACATATCTATCAAAATACTACCAAAATACTACCAATATTTTTCAGAGTTATAACAATTTTTTCCCCTAGAATTCGTATGGAACTACAAAAGACACAGAATAGCCAAAGCAATTTTGAAAAACAAAACAAAACAAAAACAAAAGCAAAGCTGGAAGCATCACAATTCTGGACTTCAACTTGTACTACAAAGGTGGAGTGATCACAACAGTATGGTACTGGCACAAAAACAGACACATAGATCAAAAGAACAGAATAGAAAACCCAGAAATGAACCCCACTATGTGATCAATTAACCTTTGACAAAGCAGGAAAGAATATACAATGGAAAAAAGTCTCTTCAACAAATAATGTTGGGAAAACTGAACAACAACATGCAAAAGAATGAAACTGGACCCACTTTCTTATGCAACATTAAAAATAAATTCAAAATTAAAAAAAGACCTAAATGTAGGACAGGAAACCACAAATATCCTAGAGGAGAACGCAGGTAACAACCTCTTTGATATCAGCCATAGCAACTTCTTACTTGATAAGTCTCCATTATATATCTATATCACAGTTTCACCCATCTGTTGATAGACATTTAGGTTGCATCTATACTGTGGCTATGAGACTTCAATAAATATTTGAGTGCATCTATCTCTTTGAAATCCTGATTTCAATTATTTTGAATGTATGCCCAGAAGTGGGATTGCTGGATCTTATGAACTCAATCTTTAAATTTTTGACGAACCTCCATGTTCTTTTCCATAGCAGCTGCCCCATTTTAGATTCCCTCCAAAAGTCTGCAAAGTTCTAATTTCTCCACATCTTGGTCAATACTTTAGTTGTTGTTGAATAGCCATCCTAACAGGTATGAGATATCTCTCTATAGCTTTGATTTACATTCCCCTAATAATTAGTGATGTTGAGCATCATGTCATATACCTGTTGGTCATTTTTAAGTATTCTTTGGAACATATATTTAAGTTCTTTGCCCATTTTCAAAATCAATTTCTTCTTAACAATTAAATGATAAAAGATCCTTATATATATTTTGGTTATTAACTCCTTATCAGATACATGGTTTGTAAATATTTTCTCTCATTTTATACTTTGCCTTTACACTTGTTTCCTTTGCTGTGCAGGAACTTTTTAGTTTGATCTAATGCATTTGTCTCATTTTGCTGTTGTTACTTGTGCTTTTGGTATCACATCCAAGAAATCATTGTCAACCCTAACATTATGAAACTTTTCCCCTTTTTTTCTTATAGTAGTTTTATAGTATCAGGTCTTCCATTGAAATCTTTACTCCAGGGACACCTGGGTGGCTCAGCGGAGGAGTGTTTGCCTTCGACTCAGGGCGTGATCCCAGAGTTCCGGGATCAAGTCCCACATCCCGCTCCCTGTGAGGAGCCTGCTTCTCCCTGTGCCTATGTTTCTGCCTTCTCTCTGTGTCTTTCATAAATAAATAAATAAAATCTTAAAAATAAAAGGTATCTTTACTCCACTTTGAGTTGATTTTTGTGTATGATGTAAGATAAGGTTTTAATTTCATCCTTTTGTATATGGAACCATACTCCCCAACATAATTTATTGAAGTAATTGTCCTCTCCTCATTGTGTATTTTTGGCACTCTTGTCAAAGATCAGTTGACTGTTTATGAGTAGGTTTATTTCTGGCCTTCTATTTGGTTCATTGGTCTGTTCATATGCCTATTTTTTTTTTTGCTAGTCCAATACTGTTTTCACTACAGCAAGCTTTGTGATATAATTTGAAATAAGGAAGCATGATGTTCCATGCTTAGTCTTTCTTTCCCAAAATTTATTTCATTATTTGTGGTCCACAAGAATTTTGGAATTTTTTTTTTCTATTTTTGTTAAAAAACTATCTGGGATTTTGACAGGGATTGCATTGAATCTGTAGACTACTTTTGGTAGTATTGGCATTTTAATGATATTTTGTCTTTCAATTCATGAATATAGAGTGTCTATGTACTTGTTTCTTTAAATTGCTTTCATCAATGATTAGTAGTTTTCAGATAAAAGTATTTTACCTTTTTAAGTTTATTCCTAAAGACTATACATAGTTTCATTCTTTCATAGCTGTTTGATATTTTTGATCCTCCTATAAGAGGTATCTTTTATTTTTACAAAAAAGAAAAGTCTGTTTTGTATTTGATTAGTTTTTACACTTTATGGAATGTTACACTTAACATACTGCAATAACATATACAAACAGCATTCTAATAGCACAAAATTTTTATTCAAATTTTAGTATGGTATAACACATGAACTAAGACTATACAAATCTCACTTTAGCTCAATGAATTTGACGTATTTACACAAATATGTAAGCTCTACCAAATCAAGACACAGAAATTGCCTAGAAATCAAGAAAGTTACCTAAATTACCTTCCCTTAATTATCCTACCCTTAAATGCAACAACTTTTCACCATTTAGTTCTTTTACACCTACCTTATTTACTATTACTGTTAAATATTTTGCTATGACATATTTTATAAACTTTGCAATTATTGTCTCTTTAAACTGTTGATAGCCTTTTATATTTACCAAACTATGTTATTTTCTGGTACTCTCCATTCCTTCTTACTCTTCTCTGTCTTCTATTGGGGTACTTTACTTTCAGCCCATTCAAATTCCTTTTATTATTTATTGCAGTGTCTCTGGTGAGACAAAATCTCTCCGTTTTTTACTGTTCTGAGAACTTGTTTTTTATTTGCTCTCATTTTAGGATAAAGTTAAGCAAAGCAATAAACATTTGGGAGCAGAGAAGTCCATAAAATTGAATATTAGATAGAAGCTAACTAAATTTTGATCATGTAGGTAGCAAAAAAAATAGTTATTTGGATTGATTAACTATGATTCATTGTCTACTTTGTTTTATGAACAATACACTTTTTTCATATGTCCAAGGAATATTTATTAATATGTATTTCATATTATAATCATTAGATAATATATATATTTCTCCATGCCACTTTTCTTGAGTGAGTCACAGTAAAGTTATTTATGAATAATAACATTTTAGTTTAAAATATACCATATGAAGAATAAAGTTGTACTTGGTTCTATTATGGACTGTTTATTTTCCTCAAAATTCATATATTGAAGCAAGGCCTAACACACAACGTGATGGTATTTGGAGTTAGGGCCTTTGAGAGTTCATTTTGTTTAGTTGGATCAGGTGGAGAGAGCCCCCATGATGAGATGTCCTTATTAATTTCTATATAATAATCAGACAGACCAGAGCTCTCTTTCTACCATGCAAGAACTCACTGAGAAAATGGTTATCTGAAAGCTAGGAAGAAGGAAATAATCAGGAAGCGAATTGGCTATCACCTTGATCTCAGACTTCTCAGCCTTCAGAACTGTAAGAAATAAGTGCTTATTGTTTAAACCACCCAATCTATAGTATTTTATTACAGCGGCCTGAGCTAAGACAACCGCCTCTAGTTATAATAAAAATCAAACAGATAATGCATACAATACTTAGCACAATATCTAGAACACAGTAATTATGAAATAAAAGCTATTAGTAGTGACAGTGTTTATAACATGTGGTAGCCTGAGGGAAAAGTGTCCCAACTCTTTCATGATCCTCCTTATCCATAATCTTAGTAAAGGAGACTTCTAGTGAGAAGTAGAGTCTCACCCAAAATTCTGAAACTAGACTGGCTTCGTTATTTGCTTTAAAACAACATAACATGGATAAAGTGAGTTTTTCCACTTCCAGGCCCAAGTCTCAAAAGGCTTTACAGGCTTTTTCTCTGCCTCTATCTCTCTGTCTCTCTCAACATTGCCTTCCCCAAAAGGACAAGTTTCATCTTCCTTGATGGATTCTCAGAACAAACTGAGAAGAATTGAGTCATTTCAGCAAGGTGTCAACCATGCAAAAACACTGAGTCAAGTCAATAGAGCCACTTATCTTACCAGAAGCTGACCACAGATGTATGATTGAAGCCATCTTAGTAAGGATGCTTAGAATTAATAATTAGTTAATAGCTAATGAATAATAATTAAATAAATAAATTAAATAATCATTTCAAAGAATAAAGAAAGAATGATATGTAATCTTCACAATAGGAATAGAAAAGCATTTGAATAAATTCAGCTATTCATGATTTTAAAAAAGTCACAGCAAACTAAGAACAAAAGGCAATATCTATAGAGAATAGCTTTTTCTAAAAACCTTCAATTATCTTAGTTAATGATTAAATTTTGTAAGTGTTCTTATGATTGAATAGAGAAGAGTACTTTTATGACTATATATATTCAAAATTATATTAAGATTATTGAAAACCAGATTGATATTCAATAATTAATTATACATTGATGTGCTAGTAACAAATTAATTGAAATAAAAAAATAATAGCAGTAAAGAACATCAAATAAAATTGATGATCCCCATAGCATGAGATGTTTAAGAAGATATATAAAAGCAGGGATGCCTGGGTGGCTCATTGATTAAGCATCTGCCTTTGGCTCAGGGCATGATCCTGAGCTCCTGGATCAAGTCCCGCATTGGGCTCCCTGTGGGGAGTCTGCTTTTCCTTCTACCTATGTCTCTGCCTCTCTCTCACGAATAAATGAATAAATCTTAAAAGAAAAAAAGAAAGAAGACATACAAAAACAAAAGGAAAAATCAGGTCCATGGTTGACAGAACAAAGTTAAAAGGTTGTGAAGGTACACCAAACACTTTTTATTCTAACAAAAATTATTGCTTCATTTTTGTGTGTGTGTGGAAATTTACAAGCTACCTAGAAAATTATTATAGAAATACCTAACGTAGGCTGTCGGCCCGCCGGGGCGCCCTGCACGGAGCAGCCCCGCGAGCGCGCAGCCAGGCCGGAGCCCCCGCGCCCCGGCTCCCTGCGGCCAGGGGGGCGTCCGCGCGGCTGCTGCGCGCCGTGATCATGGGGGCGCCGGGCTCCGGCAAGGGCACCGTGTCGTCGCGCATCACCAGGCACTTCGCGCTGAAGCACCTCGCCAGCGGCGACCTGCTCCGGGACGACATGCTCGGGGCACAGAAATCGGTGTGTTAGCCAAGACTTTCATTGACCAAGGGAAGCTCACCCCGGATGAGGTCATGACTCGGCTGGCCCTTCATGAGCTGAAAAACCTCACCCAATATAGCTGGCTATTGGATGGTTTTCCAAGGACACTTCCACAGGCAGAAGCCCTGGACGGAGCTTATCAGATAGACACAGCGATTAATCTGAACGTGCCCTTCGAAGTCATTAAGCAGCGTCTCACCGCGCGCTGGATTCATCCGGCCAGCGGCCGAGTCCACAACATCGAATTCAACCCTCCCAAAGCCGTGGGCATTGATGACCTGACAGGGGAGCCTCTCATTCAGCGGGATGATGACCAGCCAGAGACGGTTGTCAAGAGACTCAAGGCTTATGAAGTCCAAACACAGCCGGTCCTGGAATATTACCGGAAAAAGGGAGTATTGGAAAGCTTCTCTGGAACAGAAACCAACAAAATCTGGCCCCATGTGTATGCTTTCCTACAAACAAAAGTTCCACAAATAAACCAGAAAGCATCAGTTACTCCATGAGGAAAAGTGTACATCACCAGTAAGATGAGCAGAGACTCCTCGCCTGTGCATTTAGAAGCTCCGTGTTCTGAGACTGGCATGTATGAATTCTTTGAAAATTATATTAGTTTCACTTCTACTGATTTCATTCTGGAAATTAAGAATGGGCCAAATGAGTCCGATACTAAGATTCATCTTTTTGTCTACCCAGGGTATCTTCTATGGGTATGTAATTTAAAAACATCAGATGTCCTAATTAAAAGAGCAATTGGTAGTAATATTAACTTTTGTTCAGAAGACTAAGTGGTTGATAAAAAATTTTCTTATTCTTTGGAGAAGCTAAAAACATTTCCATGTCACTCGGTAAAGTATCTCATCAGAGAAATGTGTTGTAGACTGATGCCAAAACCCAGCATCGTTAGCACTGTGGTACATGGTTTTGTGAAACACTATCAAATTCTAGAAAACAAGCAACCAGATATGCAGATTAGTTTCAGGATGCAAATTCACTGTTGCCTTTATAGTAAGAAACTTAAAAACTTAACCGTATATACTGTATTTATTATGTCCTAAACAAACTTTCAGTTTATTCAGAATTTTCAGTCTGCTATAAAATTGTGTTAAATTAGCATATAGAGGGGATCCCTGAGTGGCGCAGCGGTTTGGTGCCTGCCTTTGGCCCAGGGCGCGATCCTGGAGACCCAGGATCGAATCCCGCATCAGGCTCCCGGTGCATGGAGCCTGCTTCTCCCTCTGCCTGTGTCTCTGCCTCTCTTTCTCTCTGTAACTATCATAAATAAATAAAAATTAAAAAAAAAATTAGCATATAGGAAAATATTACTTTCCTATGACAGGTTTTGAGAACGTGTGTATTGAAAAAAATGATTTATTAGAAATTGACATTGGAAGTTCTTACAAAAGCACTGAGGTTGAATTATCAACAGAAAATGTAATTAGTCTTGTGTTTTCAGATTATTACTCAGGTTAAGAAGTGTAAGTATGTGCTTTAGGATCTACTTGCCAGTTTCTCTTTTTGATCACTATGTAAAATCTGCTGTGATGAGTGACAAATTAAAATACAAGAAGAAAAGCAAACCCATGGCCCTACATAAAAGCAAGCATACTGGGTCCTCAGGAAGTAGAAATAGATCAGTTATGCCTGGGGAGAATTTCCCTGACACGCTTAACAATCATAATTAGTAAACAATCAAAATTAGTAAACTAATCAAATTAGTAGCAATTAAAAGGATTTACATGAGAGGTTAAAAAGGACCAGGAAGGTAACTGAGTTTGTTGAAGGACTTTATTCCTAGTGAAAGCAGTGGGCAGCTGCTGGCTTTCCCTGCCACCGTCAGCAGGGCAAGAACTCCACCTGTGTGTGTAGCCTGAATAAGTAGCCCTTTAAAAGCGAAGAGATTTTGATTTCTTCGTAGGGCAACAAGGATGCGTGCTTATGTCCTGTGGCCTGGCAGGAAGAGTGGGGCGATGAGAGGTGGATGAAAAAATCAGCTACATCTTCAATGGGATATTTACTCTTACTTGGTGCTAAATCAGATGCAACGAGTCCTGGTACAACCTGTTATGAACTGCCTTTGAACACCGGCCTGTTATCCCAGGCACTCAAAATATAAATGCCAGCAAGTGGTTCTTCGTGTATTTTTGTGGGAAAAAACTTCTTTTTTGATTTTTAAAAATTCAATGTTGATCTTTCAGAATGGACCAAGACTCTTTTTAAAAAGGATTGCAGGACACATTTAATTCTTTACAAAACTTTCTGTAATGCCTTATTTGAATGTATTATGTGCTTTCTAAAACTGTGGTGAACTACTAAGCTTATGAATAATTACTGGCTTTCCTGGCATACATGACTCTTAATGTACTACAATAAAATTAAATTCTAGAAAAAAAAAAAAAAAGAAATACCTAATGTAAAAGTAGCAATCACAATCTTGACAAAGGAAAACAAAGCTAGAGTACTTGTACTATCAGATATCAAGATATATTATAAAACTATATTAATTATAAAATGTGATATTGATACAAGGACAGATAGATTAGTTAAATAGAAAATCCAGAAACAGATCTTTAAAAATATTGATGCCACTGCAATGCCATAAAGGAAGGATTATTTATGGAACCTAGGTGGTTATACCTATTAAAAAAAAAACCAGAACTTGATCCCTATTTCTTGCCTACACAAATATTAGTTCTAAACAGTCTAAGATGTAAGTGCCCATAGTATAATAATAAAATCAAATAAAAAGAAAGGCATAGAAGAATATAGTCTCAATATGAGGTATGCAAAGATTTCTTAAATAAAAAAAAAAGAGATATATAGGACAGGGATTTTTATTTATTTATTTTGTATTATCACAATTTTTCCCAATTCCTTAAACAGTGTCTTACATAGAATTTGTTCAACAAATATGTTGTCCAATAAAATAATCAATAAATATCAACCTAAATATTAATCAGGGAAAGTACACTGAAACTAAAGTAAAATACTCTTCTATACAAAGTAGACCACCAATAAATAAAAAGACTGACAGTAACAAGTATTAGGCATATAGGGGAGAAACACAGGTCATATACATAGATAGGAAAACCAATACAAAATAAATCTATTCTAATAATGATTTTTTTTATCTAGTACATTTGAATATATGCATAACTTAAGGTCCAGAAATTCCAGTTAAAAAGTATATATATCCAGGTAGAACTATATGTTTGTTTTTTTAATTGGAGGGGGGAGGGAGAGGGAGAAAGAGTATGAAGTAGACTCTGTGCTGGGCAGAAACCTGAAATAAAATAATTATCATGAGACTAATCCATGAGATCATGACCTGAGCTGAAACCAAGAGCCAGAGGCTTAACTGACTGAGCCACCCAAGTACCCCTAGAGCTATATGTCTATAGCTATTATATAAATTTTTTCACTGCTAATATTCTATTATATGAATATATCTTCAATTAATTTTTCTATGGATATACTGATGATTATTTGGTTGCTTCTAGTTTTTTTGCTATTACAATGATTATTTTAAAACAATGCTCATTGCAAAAGAAATTTTTGTAAGGATTAGATGAATTAATACACATTTACAGCATGCTGTTACATTAGTACTTAATTAATGTTATTATCAATGAGTGGTTGTTGACATAATGAACCTCCTAGAACACAAAGAAAAACTCTGCTTATGCCTTGTCCTAGGTGTGAGGGTTGGGGGAGAAATGAAAAACTTAATGATCCTCTTTGCTTGCATGATATAAAGGAATTCCTTAATATTCATATTATTTTCTAATACAGTGCCATACTATTTTTCAATAACATTTCCTACCCTATATCACTCTAAATGTCTAATTTTTGAGTACCGCAATGTTACTCCTTTTTCCTAAAGTATGAATTTACCCACCCCTGTGCTTTTGCTGACATTACTACCCTTGTCTCACATATTCTTTCTGAACTTTTGAGATCTAAAAAATCATTTCCCTACAACACCAAGGGCTTGATCTATGTAAGAAGATATTGATAAGCTGAAGATCATTAAAATTAAAAAATTTCTGGGCAGCCCGGGTGACTCAGTGGTCTAGCACTGCCTTCAACCCAGGGCCTGATCCTGGAGATCCAGGATGGAGTCTCATGTTGGGCTCCCTGCCTGGAGCCTACTTCTCCCTTTGCCTGTGTCTCTGCTTCTCTCTCTCTCTGTGTGTCTCTCATGAATCAATAAATAAAATCTTTTTTAAAAAATTTAAAAATTTCTGCTCTGCAAGAGATACTGTCAAGAGAATGAAAATACAAGCCACAGATTGGAAGAAAATATTTGCAATAGACATATTTGATAAAGGACTGTCATCCAAAATATACAAAAAAACCCTCTTAACTTCACCTGATTTAAAAATGGGCAATAATATGAACAGATACTTCACCAAAGAAGTATATACATGGAAAATAAACATGTAAAAGAATGCTGCACATCATGCTATTAGGGACATTGTCAAACTTTGGAAACAACTAGGATGCTGTTTAGATGGTGAAGGGATAAACTATAGTATATCCAAACAATGGAATATTACTCAGCACTAAGAGAAATCAGCTATCAAATATTGAAAAGACATAGAAAAAACTTAAATAAATAGTACAGAAGCCAATCTGAAGAGTAGTAGGTTTTGTATGATTCCAACCATGTGACATTCTGTAAAAAGCAAAACTATGGACATCATAAAACATCAGTGGTTGCCAAGGGTTGGTAAAACACAGAAGACTTTTTAGAGCAGTGTAAATTATCTGTTTGGTATTATCATGTGGGATACATTTCATTATACATTTGTCAAAAGCCACAGAACATATAATACCAAGAGTAAACTTGGTATAAGCTATAAGTAAACTTGGTAATATAAGCTATGGCTTTTGAGTTATAAGGGTTTGTCAATATAGGTTCATCAATTATAACAAATGCACCACTGTAGCAGATGTTGAGAGGGAAGCTGTATGAGTGTGGAGATAGGGAGCATATGTGGAATCTCTGTACCCCTGCTTAATTTTTCTGTCAACCTAAAACTGTCCTTTTTTTAAAAAAAAGGTCTTTTTAAAGTTTCCTTATTTCTGCAATATTACAGCCTTTTTCTATGCTTCAAATTCCTATTTAATTATACCTGTATGCATTCTTTTTTGTTTTCATTACTTGATTTTACATAGTTGGTAGTTTCAATACATCTTGAAAATTTGGTATGTACTGCAATGTGTGGAATAGGATTTTTATGCAACAGGCAATTAAAACATGATTTTAAAATGGAATTATAAAGTACTATAATGAATGAGAAAGTTTATTCTGTGTTGCCAGATATTTGATAATGTATTAGATTAAGTGCCCATTTTTTTCCCTCTAAGTACAGAATACATACACAATATAATTTCCATTGATAAAAGTTTTTTTGGTTAAACATCTGACTCTTATTACTTTGGGCTCAGGTTATGATCTCAGGGTCCTGTTTTAGGGTCATGAGATCAATCCCCAGATCATGCTGTGTGCTCAGTGTGGAATTTGCTTGAGATTCTCTCTCCCTCTTCCCCTGCCCCTCTTGCTTGTGCTCTCTCTCTTTCCAAAAAAATAAGTAAACAAATCATTAAAAAATTCTTTTGGTTCTGAAGCCACCGAATTTGTTCTCTTTTTCTCATTTATGAACAGTTTTCTAAGTCAAATATATTATTTCTTCCTTGTGTTCTTCCTTCTTTCATCTGTAGTTGTGCAGTAATTTTTTGGAAATTTCTTTGTTCTGCTCAGAGAAACCGTATTCTATTGTTGCATAACTAACCTCTTTTAAAAATTCACAATTATCTATGAAAGTGTTTTCATATGCTGTAAAATTTAAAGATAGTAGAGGCTTTGATCACCTTTCTACATTTGACTGTGAATTTTTGTATCTATTTATCTCTTCCTGTATGGTATTTAGAAGTTGTTGCCATGCCTCAAGGGTTTTGTTTTGGGAAATTAAATAAGTGCTTGAACTGTTCAGTAGTACTTTAATCAGGAGAGGAAATAGCAAAGCACAGAAATGAGAAGAATGCTGTATCCCAGTATCTGCATAAAACACTTCCTAAAAAATTAATTTAAGAAACAAAAAATTAAACCATTTAAATTCTATTTTAATACCATGGTTCCTGGGCTACCAGGACATATCAAATATCAATAGTAGAAATAAGATCTGATTGCATATCAAGGATGTGTAACTCTAATAGTTGTCTGGCCTTTTAGAAATCTAGATTGTCTTAAAGATAAACAGTGATAATTTTGTTGTAGTTTATGATCCATTCATATGACTTTGCATAAGAATAAAAAGCCAATAAAATAGGTCTCAAAGGAACATTATAGAATCTATGAAACAGAAAACAAATAGCATTTTGTGCCACATGTAACATTTCGATCCAGTTAATGGTACTGCAATTGAAGATCATAGGTCATAAAATATTTTAAATTAGAAAATTCAAACAAATTACCTACAATAAAAACAATATGATGCTTTTTGTTTATTTCATCATGTATTTATGTGCTGAATAAACAAGCTTGAATGGAAAGGGACTGTCTTCATTTGTCTCTAGTTGTTGATCATTTTGGATTAAATACTATTAGGAGGTGAAAAAAAAAACCTGTGATAATTCTTCCAGAAGTTCAATGGTCAACTGTTTATATTATATTATTCTTATCAAAACAACAAATTCTGAAACTATCAGCTAAAACTGCTTTAATATTTGATTGATAATTGGCTTGTGCTAAGTATATATGAATTTGACAAAAACATTTGCAATATAGGAATAAGAAAATATACTTGCAATACAACCAAAACTAAATAGATTTTTAAATAATATTTCAGAACCTAAATTCTGCCAGATATTTAATTAATGTTCTGAGCAATTATAGCTAACTAATTCCTTTGTGCTATTAAATTATTTGACTATGGAAAGCAGCCCAGTTGAAGGATAACTATATTAATATTATTAACAATATCAATAAACTATCTAAGATTTAAGAGATAATATGCCTCTGGCATAAAGAGCTGAAAGATATTCAAAGGGAATCTGGTCTGACTCAACACTTTAAAGTATGTTTTATTAAAAATACTATGAAGATAGAAGTAATAATTTAGGAAAAATAACTTTAAAAAATATAATTTAAACTTGCTTTAAAGTTAGGAAATGTATTTATTAATTTATTTATTTATCTATTGATTTATTTATAATTGAATGATTTTAAATAAAATCGGAGAAGCGGGACAGCTGGCTGGCTCAGTGGTTGAATGTCTGCCTTTGGCTCAGGTCATGACCCCAGGGTCCCAGGATTGAGTCCCATATCGGGCTCCCCACAGGGAGCCTCTCCTCGGTCTGGGTTTCTGCCTCTCTCTCTCTGTCTCTCCTGAATAAATAAATAAAATCTTTAAAAAAAAAAATCAGAGAAGATATTTCAGGCCTAAAGAAGACCAAATATTAAGGAAGGCCTGGAAACAGAGATATAGCTAGCAGTGAACTCATAGATGTTTTATGAAAATAGAATTATTTCATAAGCGATCTTTATAAGTTCCAGTTTCTACTTAATAAAATTATAAGAATGCTACTATTATATGCCACAAGTTATCATATGTTGTTTATCTATAATAACATAATTTCAGGTACATTTTTTCCAAATTTTGTATAAAATACAGAACACATTAAATAATCTTATGGATGAATCATTACAAATAAGCCTAAATGTTTCTTTAGAACTGACCTAGAATATGGGCCAATGTTTTGAATTTAATGCTTTTGATCTGCACTGCCATAATGTATAATACAGACTGAAGGAACACCTGGGTGGCTGTCAGTTGAGCTCTGCCTTTGACTTGGGTCATGATCTCGGGGTTCTGGGATGGAGCCTGGCATCAAGATGCATGAGGCCCACATGTGGCTCCCTGCTCAGTGGGGAGCCTGCTTCTCCCTCTCCCTCTGCTGCTCCCCCTGCTTGCGGTCTGTCAAATAAATAAATTCTTTAAATAATGCTGACTGAAGAGTATTAAAAATACTAAGTTTTTCCATATATATTATTGTCAACATATGCATATATGTATATATGTATATATTCATATCTTTACCAGTATTTCTATCCTTATTTAAAATAATAAATATTAAAAGTATTTAAAGGAAAGCCAATTCATACACAGTGCTAATAACTAGGGCATGAATAGACACAAACACTTCAAAAACTATTGTGACAACTACTTTAAGTGAAAGCTGCATGAAACCTATAATTCAGAAAATCCACTCATTTGTGTGTGTGTGTGTGTGTGTGTGTGTGTGTGATTGCGCATGTGTGTATATCTACTACAAGAAATATATGTGTAAAAGTAGTGAGGGACAAACCAATTAGCAGACTTGTTTCTGATAGTAATAAATCAGAAACTACCTAAACATCTTTCAATAGGAGAATGGTTAAACAACAACATGGACATCTACTATAATCATGTACAGTAGTAAAAGTAACAATATGAATAAATTTACAACATTCATTTTTTAAAAAGATTTTACTTATTCATCTGAGAGAAAAAGAGTGTGAGCAGAGATAGGGGAGAAAGGGATAAGCAGGCTCCTTACTCAGCGGGGCTCAATCCCAGGATATGGGGCTTAATCCCAGGACTCTGGGATCATGATCTGAGCCAAAGGCAGATACTTAACTCTCTGAGTTACCCAGGTGCCCCTACAACTTTCATTTTTATCAAAAAAAGCAAGTTGCTGAAATATACATAAAGTAGGTTTCTTTTATAAAAGTATGAAATATTCAAATCAATGATATATATTACCTAAGAACCATACATATATTAAGGATGTAGTTAAAACTCATGGAGATGATAACAGCCAAATTCAGGATATTTGTTTCACTGAAACAGAAAGGGGGAAAAGAATAGATTCATTGGAAATTCAAATAAATTTATAAAACTCTTCATTCCTTAAGCTCTGTTTCTTCAATAGCTAACATTTTCATCGTAATATACTTGTACTTTTGCACAGCTAAACATCAATTTTTTTAAAAAAAAGTAAATTTTAATAACAAATGGTATAGAGAGGCTATCCTTTATTCATTGTGTATTCTTGGCACCCTTGTATAAGATCAGTTGACTGTATATGTTTGTTTATTGGTATATAATGTGATGCTTTGATATATGTATATATTGTAAAATGATTACCACAAACATGCTAATTAATATTTGCATCTCCTAAAATAGCTGCATTTTGTGCAAATGTAATGAAAGTACCAAGGATCTACTCTCTAAGAAAATTTTAAGCCTAAAATTCAGTATTATTAACTATTGTTACCATTCTACTCTGCTTTTATGTTTTCAATCTTTTTTATATTCTTCCTTTTTTCCTTTTTATATTCTACATATAAATAAAATCATGCAATATTTGTCCTTTTGTGTCTTATTTATTTCACTTAGTATAATGTTCCCCAGTTTTATTCATGTTGTTATAAATCTTAAGATTTCCTTTTCTAAGGTTGAATAATATTCCAATATGCATGCAGACACACAGTTTCTTTACCTATTCATTCATTTGATGGACACATTTTATTTATTTATTTATTTATTTATTTATTTATTTATTTATTTATTTATTCATAAGAAACACAGAGAGACAGAGAGAGGCAGAGACACAGGCAGAGGGAGAAGCAGGCTCCATGCAGGGAGCCCAAAGTGGGACTCCATCCTGGGACTCCAGGATCACTCCCTGGGCTGAAGGCAGGTGCTAAACCTGTGAGCCACCCAGGGATCCCTAGACACATTTTTAAAAATATATTATTTATTTATTCATGAGAGGCACAAAGAGAGAGGCAGAGACACAGGCAGAGGGAGAAGCAGGTTCCATGCAGGCGGCCCGATGGGGGACTCCATCCTGGGACTCCAGGATCACTCCCTGGGCTGAAGGCAGGTGCTAAACCTCTGAGCCACGCAGGGATCCCTGGACACATTTTTTTTTTAAAGATATTATTTATTTATTCATGAGAGGCACAAAGAGAGGCAGAGACATAGGCAGAAGGAGAAGCAGGATCCCTGCAGGGAATCTGATGAGGGACTCAATCTCAGGCCCCCGGGGTCAAGACCAGAACAAATGCAGACAGTCAACCACTGAACCACCCAGATGCCACACTCATTTATGGACACTTAGGTTGTTTCCATATATTGATTATTGTGAATAATGCTATAAAAGTACGGGTATATCTTGTAGATAATGATTTTAATTCTTTTTAGTATATACTCAGTAGTGGGATTGCTATATCATATGGTAGTTCTATTTCCATTTATTGGGGTATCTCCATACTATTTCTATAATGGCTGTACCAATTTACAGTATCGTCAACAGAGTATCATAGATTCCTTTACTCCACACCCTTGCCATTACTTGTAGTAGTTTATCATTTTGATGATAACTATTGTACCGATGCAAAACAATATTTCATCTTGATTTGCATTTTTCATTTGCATTTTCCTAAAGACTAGTGATGTTGAGCATCTTTTTATTGAGGTATTGGCCATTTGTACATCTTCTTTGGAGTAATGTCTATTCAGATTTTTTCCCCATTTTTTAATCAGTTTATTTGTTTTTTGGCTTTTGATTCATTTGTGTTCCATATATATTTTGGAACCCCTTATCAGACATATGATTTACAAATATTTTCTGTCATTCTTTATATTGACTTTTCATTTTGTTGATTATTTCCTTTGCTAATGCAGAAGCTTTTCAGTTTGATGAATGTAGTTCAATTTTGCTTTTATTGCCTGTGCTTCTGGAGTCATATCCATAAATCATGGCCCAAACAAATGTCAAGAAGATTTGTCCTATGTTTTCTTCTAGTAGTTTGTTTCGGTCTTATGTTTTAGTATTTAATCCATTTTGAGTTGATTTTTGTATATAGTGTAAGAAGATACAGGTCCAATTTCTTTCTTCCATATGTACATTTTGTTACTTCTCAATGCCATTTACTGAAGAGACTATCTTTTTCCTCATTGTATGTTCTTGGAAACACAGTCGAAGATCAGTTGACCATAGATGGGTAGACTTATTTCTGGACTCTCTGTTCCACTGGTCTGTATATGTTTCCATAGTATCATTCATTTTGATTACTGTAGATTTATATTTCAAAATCAGCAAAGGTGATGTCTATGGCTTTGTTCTTATCCAAAACTGCTTTGGTTATTCAAGGTCTTTTGTAGTTCCCTAGGGCTTTTGGGATTGTTTTTCTTCTATTTATCTGAAAAATGACATTGAAATCTTGATAGAGATCGCATTGATTCTATAGATCACTTCGGGCAGTATGGATATTTTAACAGTATTAATTCTTCAAGCCATGAAGATAGCATATTCTTCAACATCTTTCATCAATGCTTTGACTTTTTCTGTGTACATATCTTTCACTTCTGTGGGTTAATTTATTCTTAAGTACTTTATTCTTTTATATGCTATCGTAAATGGGACCATTTTTTCATTCTTTTGTTAATTCTACTTCACTATTAGTATACAGAAGTACAATACTTTATGTGTATCTGCAACTCTGATGAATTCTTTTGTTCTAACCATTGTTTGGTGATGTCTAAAGGTTTTCTACATATAAGATTAGGTAATATGCAAACAAACAATTATACTTTTTCCTTTCTAACCTAGATTTTTCCTTTCCTTTCCTTTTATTTCTTTTTCTTACCAAAGTGATCTTTCCAGGAATTCCAGTACTATGTTGAATAGAAGTGGTGAGTGTGGGTATCTTTGTCTTGTTCCTGATATTAAAGGATACATTTTCAGTTTTTTACCACTGAGTATCATGTTAGCTGCAGGCTTTTAATATATGACTATATTATGCTGGTATAGAGGTACATTCCTCTATACCTAGTTTGGCACATGTTTTTATTACGAAAGGATGTTTAAAGTTTGTCAAATGGTTTTTCTGAATCTTTTGAAATGATCATGTGATTTCTATCCTCCATTCTGTTAATGTGGTGTATCATGTTTACCAATTTGCACATGCTGAATTATCCTTGTATCCTATGTATAAATCCCCCTTGATTATCTTCTACTATCTTTTGAATGTGCTGTTAAATTTGATTTGCAAGTATTTTTTGAGGAGTTTTGTATCTATTGGCCTTTACTATATTGTTTTTTTTTTCTTTTGTTTCTTATAGCATCTCTGACTTTGATATTAGGGTAATGAAGGCAAATGTTATTTGAGAAGTATTTCAAGAATACACAATGGGGAAAACAGTCACTTCAACAAATGATGTTGGGAATATTGGATATTCACATGCAAAAATTGTAATTGGACCCTTACAACCATACATAAAAATCAATACAAAATTGATTAAAAGTTTTAATGTAAAATATGAAACTCTAAAATGCCTGGAAGAAAACATAAGAGGAAAAGCCTCATGATATTGCTCTAGGCAACTATTTTCTGGAAATGCAGCAAAAGCAACAGAAACAAAATAGACAAGTGAGACTATATAAAACTAAAAAAAAAAGTGTACAGCAAAGGAAACAATCAAAAGAGTGAAGAGGCAATCTTCATAACGGGAGAAGATATTTGCAAACAATAAGGTACACTTATAACTCAAAAGCAAAAACTCCACATTTTCTTTACTTTTAAATTTTTCCCAAACTTTCCCAAGATTTTACTTATTTTTATTTTTTATTTTTCAGAATTTGTTTAAATACTAGTTAGTTAACATATAGTGTAATATTGGTTTCAGGAGCAAAGGACCTGGGATTGAGTCCCACATCAGGCTCCCTGCATGCAACCTGCTTCTCCCTCTGCCTGTGTCTGACTCTCTCTCTCTCTCTCTCTCTCATGAATAGATAAGTAAAATCTTAAAAAAACAAAAACAAAAAAAATTGGTATGCATAAGCCAGTTCGAATCAGTATTTTTGTATCCTTTGAGTAAATACCTAGTAATGCAATTGCTAGGCTGTAGGGTAGCTCTACTTTTAACATTTTGAGGAACTTCCATTCTGTTTCCAGAATGGCTGCACCAGTTTGCATTCCAACCAAAAGTGTAAGAGGGTTCTCTTTCTTCACATCCTTCCCAACATCTGTTATTTCCCGTGCTGTTAACTTTCGGCATTCTGACAGTAAGAAGTGGTATCTCATTGTGGCTTTGATTTGTATTTCCCTGATGACAAGCAATATTGAGCATCTCTTCATCTTTTAATGTGTCTATTGGCCATCTAGATGTCTTTGAAAAAATGTCTATTCATGTCTTCTAATTCTATTTTTTTTAAATATTTTTTTTCTTTTATTTATTTATGATAGTCACAGAGAGAGAGAGGCAGATTCACAGGCAGAGGGAGAAGCAGGCTCCATGCACCGGGAGCCCAATGTGGGATTCGATCCCGGGTCTCCAGGATCACGCCCTGGGCCGAAGGCAGGCGCCAAACTGCTATGCCACCCAGGGATCCCATGTCTTCTAATTCTAAAGTGGATTCTTTGTCTTTTGGGTGTTGAGTTTGATAAGCTCTATAAAATATATTTATATAAAATATATAAATATTTTGGACACTAACCCTTTATCAGATATGTCATTTGCAAATATCTTCTTCCATTCATTGCCTTTGGTTTTGCTGTTTCCTTTGCTGTGCAGAAGCTTTTTATCTTGATTAAGTCCCAAAAATTCATTTTTACTTTTGTTTCCCTTGCCTTCAGAGATGTACCTTCCACAAACTTGCTGTGGCCAAGTTCAAAAAGGGTGTTGCCTTTGTTCTCCTCTAGGATTTTGATAGATTCTTGTCTCACATTTACATCTTTCATCCATTTTGAGTTTATCTTTGTGTATGGTGTAAGAGAATGGTCTAGTTTCATTCTTATGCATGTGAATGATTTTCCAATTTTCCCAGCACCATTTATTGAAGAGACTGTCCTTTCTCCAGTGGATAGTCTTTCCTGCTTTGTCGAGTATTAGTTGACCATACAGTTGAGGGTCCACTTCTGGATTCTCTATTCTGTTCCATAGATCTATGTGTCTGTTTTTGTGCCAGTACCACACTGTCTTGATGATCACAGCTTTGTATTACAACTTGAAATCCAACATTGTGATTCCCCTGGCTTTGGCTTTCTTTTTTCAATATTCCCCTGGCTATTTGGGGTCTGATTCCACACAAATCTTAAGATGATTTGTTCCAACTCTGTGAAGAAAGTCCATGGTATTTTGATACAGATTGCACTGAACATGTAAATTGCCCTGAGTAGCAAAGACATTTTCACAATGTTAATTCTTCCAATCCATGAGCATGGAATATTTTTCCATTCTTTGTGTCTTCCTCAATTTCTTTCAGAAGTGTTCTGTAGTTTTTAGGGTATAGATCCCTTACCTCTTTGGTTAGGTTTATTCCGAGGTATCTTAGGCTTTTGGGTGCAATTGTAAATGGGATTGACTCGTTAATTTCTCTTTCTTCAATATCATTGTTACTGTATGGAAATGCCACTGATTTCTGGGCATTGATTTTGTATCCTGCCACACTGCCAAATTGCTGTATGAGTTCTAGCAATCTTGGGGGGGAGTCTTTTGGGTTTTCTATGTACAGTGTCATGTCATCTGCAAACAGGGAGAGTTTGACTTCTTTTTTTGTCAATTAGAATGACTTTTATTTCTTTTTGTTGTCAGATTGCTGAGGCTAGGACTTCCAGTACTATGTTGAATAGCAGTGGTGAGAGTGGACATCCCTGTTGTGTTCCTGATCTTAGGGGGAAGGCTCCCCATGTTTCCCCATTAAGAATGATATTTGCTGTGGGCTTTTCGTAGATGGCTTTTAAGATGCTGAGGAATGTTCTCTCTATCCCTACACTCTGAAGAGTTTTGATCAGGAATGAATGCTATTTTGTCACATGCTTTCTCTGCATCTATTGAGAGGAACATATGGTTCTTGTTTTTCCTCTCGTTGATATGATCTATCACGCTGATTGCTTTACAAGTGTTGAACCAACCTTGCATCCTGGGGATAAATCCCACTTGGTCATGGTGAATAATCTTCTTAATGTATTTTTTTTTATTTTTTTTTAAAGATTTTATTTATTTATTCATGAGTGAGAGAGAGAGAGGCAGAGACACAGGCAGAGGGAGAAGCAGGCTCCATACAGGGAGCCCGATGTGGGACTTGATCCTGGGTCTCCAGGATCAGGCCCTGGGCTGACGGCGGTGCTAAACCGCTGAGCCACTGGGGCTGCCCTCTTCTTAATGTATTGTTGGATCCTATTGGCTAGTATCTTGGTTTGATATTTGCACCCATGTTCATCAGAGATATTGGTCTATAATTTTCCTTTTTGGTGGGGTCTTTGTCTGGTTTTGGAATCAAGGTGATGCTGGCCTCATAAAATAAGTTTGGAAGTATTCTGTCACTTTCTACCCTTGGAACAGCTTGAGTAGAATAGGTATTATTTCTTCTTTAAACATTTGATAGAATTGCCCTGAGAAGCCATCTGGCCCTGGACTTTTGTGTCTTGGGAGGTTTGTGATGACTGCTTCAATTTCCCCCCTGGCTATTGGCCTGTTCAGGTTTCCTATTTATTCTGTTCCAGTTTTGGTAGTTTGTGGTTTTCCAGAAATGCATCCATTTCTTCTAGATTGCCCAATTTATTGGCATATAGCTGCTCATAATATGTTTTTAAAATCGTTTGTATTTCCTTGGTATTGGTTGTGATCTTTCCTTTTTCATTCATGATTTTATTGATTTGAGTATTTTCTCTTATGTTTTTAATAAAGGCTGGCTAATGGTTTATCTCTCTTATTAATCCTTTCAAAGAACCACATCCTGCTTTTGTTGATCTGTTCTACAGTTCTTCTGGTCTCTATTTCATTGAGTTCTGCTCGTATCTTTATTATCTCCCTTCTTCTGCCTGGTGTAGGTTTTATTTGCTGTTCTTTCTCCAGTTCCTTTAGGTGCAAGGTTAGCTGGGGTTTGAGTTTTTCCAGTTTTTTGAGGGAGGCTTGTATTGTGATTTATTCCCTCTCAAGACTGCTTTGCTGTATCCCAAAGATTTTGAATGGTTGTATCTTCATTCTCATTAGTTTCCATGAATCTTTTTAATTCTTCTCTAATTTCCTGGTTGACCCTTTCATCTTTTAGCAGGATGGTCCTTAACTTCCACGTGTTTGAATTTCTTCCAAATTTCTTCTTGTGATTGAGTTCTAGTTTCAAAGCTTTATGATCTGAAAATATGCAGGGGACAATCCAATCTTTTGGTATCAGTGGAGACCTGATTTGTGACCCAATATGTAGTCTATTATGGTGAAAGTTCCATGTACACTTGAGAAGAATGTGTAGTCAGTAGCATTTGGATGTAAAGTTCTGTAAATATCTGTGAAATCCATCTGATCCATTGTATCATTTAAAGCTCTTGTTTCTCTGGAGATGTGGTGCTTAGAAAATCTGTCATTTGCAGAAAGCACCGTGTTGAAGTCTCCCAGTATTAGTGTATTATAAGTATGTCTTTACTTGGTTATTAATTGATTGATATACTTGGCAGCTCCCACATTAGGGGCATAAATATTCATGATTAGGTCCTCTTGTTGGATAGGTCCTTTAAGTATGATATAGTGTCCCTCTTCATCTCTTACTACAGTGTTGGAATAAACTTTATCTGATATGAGGATTGCTACCCCTGCTTTCTTTTGAGGACCATTCGAATGGTAAATGGTTCTCCAACCTTTTGGTTTCAGGCTGTAGGTGTCCTTAGGTCTAAAATGAGTCTCTTGTAGACAGCAAATAGATGGGTCTTCTTTTTTATCCAGTCTGAAACCCTGCATCTTTTGATGGGATCATTAAGCCCATTCACATTCAGAGTTACTATTGAAAGATATGAATTTAGTGTCATCATAATACCTATTCAGTCCCTGTTTTTGTGGATTGTTTCCTTGGACTTCCTCTTTCTTTTACGGAGTCCCCCTTAATATTTGTTGCAGAGCTGGTTTGGTGGTCACATATTCTTTCAGTTTCTGCCTATCTTGGAAGCTCTTTATCTCTCCTATTCTGAATGAGAGCCTTGCTGGATAAAGTATTCTTGGCTGCATGTTCTTCTCATTTAGGACCCTGAATATATCCTGCCAGCCCTTTTTGGCCTGCCAGGTCTCTGTGGAGAGGTCAGCTGTTAATCTAATATTTCTCCCCATATAAGTTAGGGATCTCTTGTCTCTTGCTGCTTTAAGGATTTTCTCTTTATCTTTGAAATTTGCAAGTTTCACTATTAAATGTTGAGGTGTTGAACGGTTTTTATTGATTTTAGGGTGGGATCTCTCTATCCCCTGGATCTGAATGCCTGCTTCCCTCCCCAAGTAAGGGAGGTTCTCAGCTATGATTTGTTCAAATACACTTTCTGGTCCTCTATCCCTTTTGGCGCACTCTGGAACCCCAGTTAAACTTAGATTTTTCCTTTTGAGGATGTCATTTATTTCCCTTTAGCTTTCCTCATGATCTTTTGTTTTCTCTTCTTTCCTCAGCTTTCTTCCTTGCCATCAGATTGTCTTCTAAGTCACTCACTCGTTCTTCTACCTCATTAACCCTCATCGTTAGGACCTCCAGTTTGGATTGCATCTCATTTAATTTTTAATTTAGGCCTGATTAGATTTAAATTCTGTAGTCATGAAGTCTCTTGAATCCTTTATGCTTTTTTCCAGAGCCACCAGTAGCTTTATAATTGTGGTTCTGCATTGGCTTTCTGACATTGTATTGTAATCCAAATTCTGTAACTCTGTGGGAGAGAGCACGGTTTCTGATTCTTTCTTTTGTCATGAGTTCTTCTTTCTAGTCATTTTGCTCAGTGTAGAATGGCTAAAAATGTGTTGTGGAAACTGGAAAAAGGAAGAAAAAAATAAAAAAAATAAAAAACAAACAAACAAAACAAAGTCAGGGTATCCTCTGGTTCTATATACTGTAAATCTCTCGACTTCCTCTGGAGCTTTCCAGCGCTGCTGGGTCAAGAACTTGCTCTTCCCCTGTCCTTCCAGCTGGTCTTCTGGGTAAGGGGCCTGCTGTGCTGATTCTCAGGTGTGTGTACCTGGGGGAGCTGCCCTGCCCCCTACCAGGTGCACGGTTCAGTGGGAGCTGTTTACCCTGTGAGGCGTCTGTTCCCTGGTGGCTCCCCTCCATCCCAGGCATAGAGTGACACCAGGAGGAACAACCCCACTGGTGGCGGCCATCTCTCCAACCTTAGAATCTGCTCCCGCAGGAACTAGCACAGCTCCCAGTCTGCACTGGCCTGGATACTCCCGCGGCTGGGGGCACTGATCTGCACAGCTCAGGGGCGCCGTGAAGCAGGAGCATCTTCAGTGTCCTGGGACCCACGGCCTCCACCTGTCCCAAGGGGAGTGCAGGATCCTGGGCTGCATCCTCTGGTGCCCTGGGATCTGGGGCCTGTGCTGCTGGAATTGCACTCCCGGCCGTGCAGCCCCTCTGTCTGGAGCTTCTCCAGAGGCCCTGCCAGGTGGGCACTCCAGCCCTTTACCACACTAGGCCTGTGGTCTGTGGCGTGCTCTCCCCCCGGGGTAACCGACTCTGTTAGTGACCCCAGGAACCTGGGGGCTCCACTGCCCCTCCTGGGATCCTGCCTGACTTCCTGAGAATGCCTTTCCCTCGGGGAAGAATCCAGTGTGGACTTTTAACGTTCCTGCTTTTCCGGGGCTAGGCTTTCCTGTCCTGGTAACTTTTGGTGCCCCCCTTAGCCCAGCTCCTCTTGGGGTCCCTCCCCCACGTGATTCTTATTATTTATTTATTTATTTATTTATTTATTTATTTATTTCCATCTTCCTACTTTGTCAGAAGCACAAACTTTTCTCTCTGTAGCGTTCCAGCCATTCTCTTTAAATCTCAGGCCAAATTCGTAGGTTTTCAGGATGATTTAAAGTTATCTAGGTAAGCTGGTGGGGACAGGTGAGTTGGTGTTCCCACTCTTCTGCCATCTTGCCGAAATTTAAGAATTTTAATACTCATGAATAAAAATCTATTAAGAATTATTCAACTTGTTTGGATCTTCATAACATAAATAAAGAATCAAATTTTAGGGAAAATATATTTTGGATAATAATATAAAATAAGAAGTTTTGGAGTCTAAGAAACCTAAGGCTTCCTGCTTCCTAAGGATGATTTCTCAGATAATTTTAAAAAATAAAATTCACATTTTCTTATTCTTCTGCTTCCCATTAACGTTTTTTCTGTAATTTGTATATAAGCTTATTTAATTTTTTCTGATTTTACAGTTCCTTTGTCACGTATATTTGGAAAGTTTTTGACTTGTCTTGAACTAAGTCACAATGAATCCAAAAATAGAATTTTTATCAGACACATGTTATAAAGAGTTTATGAAAGTAGGACCAGCTTGGGTAGATTTGATTTGAGTGAATCAAGTAATAATTTATGATCAGAGCTGGTGAAGTTCTACAAATAAACCCTTGTCCTCAAAGTCTGTTAACTAACTTGGCAGGAAATAACAACCTTTTGTTGTAGGCTAGGGATTTTCCACTCCTCTATTAAGATTCTTAGAGTCTTCTTTTGCTAAATAATAATTCCAATCATGTCTATGTGTGTGGATGGGTGTGTATGTATGTTTTATGCTCACAAGGACAGTTGTTCATTCTGAGTTCTACATTTAATTTCTAACATTTCTCATTGGCTTAAATTATCTATCACATTTCCTTTCTTGTGGAAGAGAAAATATACAGAATTATTTCAGTATTCTTTTTTGTTCATTAACCAATTGTACCATTTTGAAAAGCATAAAGCATTATTCTGACAATTAAATTAAAAAAAAAAAAAAAAACTTGGTCCATTTGGAGCTTGCTTTCTGGCATTGTTATGGTAGATACAAAACAGCCTTTATTCTGGGGCAAGACTTTTCTAAGGACATCGTGCAATATCCTTAGTAGGAGATCTTTCCAAGCTGCCTACTATGGACTCTTGGGAATTGTTTGACTTATTTTCCATTGGCTCTTTCCTCAGGCTTGTGGACTTCCATGCCATGCATGTACACATTTAATGCAACCGAAGACTCAAATAAATTTTTTTGCACCTCTTAGTACCCCATTCTCTGTACCGCTCCCTATTCTATACTGCTCTGCCAAATTCTAGTCACCTCAGTTTTCTTGAACTCTGATCTTTACCTCCTCAACTAAGTAAAAGAGCGAAAGGATGTGAGTTCATTCTCTGTACTGAGCCTTGGAGACTGTCCCATAGCAATAAGATGGCAAAATTTTAGACTTCATCTCATTTGTTTCTCTTCTATCGGGAATACAGTCTTGTAATGACTACTCTCTAATATCTGAAAAATTATTGTTTCATTTTCCCCCCTTCTGGCTTTTTAATTGCTTATAACAGAACAACATTCCTTTGGCAGGTATTCATGAGCTGAAACATAACAGTTTAGCAATTTCTGGTGAAATCAAGCATGAGTTTAACATATAAAATAACAAAATTCCAGTCCTAGGTATTTACCAAAGAGAAATTAAATAATATGTATGGAAAGCAGTCTATACACAAATATTCATAGTAGCTTTATTTATAATAGCTGCAATTTTAAATAATCCCAAAGCACAACAAACTTGAGTGTATTAATAGGTTTTCCTGTATTCGTACAATGCACTATTACTGAAAAATATAAGAACATATAACTGATATGTACTACATGAAAGAATTTCAATACCATTTTGCTAAAAATAAGGAACTTGATCAAAAAAAGAGTGCATACTCTCTGATACCATTCATGTGAAGTTCTAGAATGAACAAAACTAATCTAGAGTGATAGAAATTGGACTGGTTTTAGCTTAGGGTTAGGGTTGAGAAATTGAACACTAAGAGCCATGGGGGATCTTTTTAGAGGGGTGGAAAGTTTTCTTATCTTGACTGATATAGTGACCACACACACATTCTATAAGTTCAACTTAAATACATTTTTCATAAAAGGTAAGTTAGGCCAGTATGGCAGCAATGGAGATGGAATGAACAGTATGCATTTGGATAGTTTTAGATATTTAAAAGAGACAGGATTTAATGATGGAAATTACAGTGAAAGAGGATGGATAGGAAGTTTTTCAAGAGTAACTCTGAGGTTTCTGGCTTGGGTGGGGGTACATTCACTGCAGCAGGAGACCCTGGGCAAGAACTAGACTGAAAAAAGCTGAGAGTAGCAGGAAGAGGGCTATAGTTCCAACTTAAGTTGGAAGTGCCTTTGATATATGCAAGTAAAAATGTCATGCAATAAATGGATTTATAGGATTGGAACTAAGAGGCATGTAGAGAATCTGCCTGCCATTGGCGTTTAGGAGTAATTGAACTATAGATCTAGATCAAGCCACCTGAAAGAACGAGAAGAGAAATGGACTTTCAGGAATTGCAACTTCTACTTGTATGGCTAAGAGGATGCAGATAAAGGATAGATTTATTCACACTTCGGATTTATTCATTGATTCAGCAGATAATTTACTGTGCCTTCTTTTTGCCAGATACTATTTATTATAAATGCATAAGTCCTACACTTATGATCACTGATTTTGAATGGAACCAGTTTGATCCACTATGTAATTTTTCCAGTAGTTCATTCATTCACTATTGGTGCATAATCAACATATTAATATATTATATTGATTCATGATTGGACTTTTATCTCTGATATTCTAAACATCAACAGAAGTTAACAGACTGGCAACATGATTTGAAGACCATGGAATCTGGATGATAGATAAGAAATTGATATAAAAATAAGGAAATTGTGTGTTATGATTAGCAAGATTATTCTTTCAGAAAGCAAAAATAGTAAAGGATAATTAAGATGTCTTCTGAAGTCTTGGATATAGCATGTATGCTCCTAACTATGGTCCTAACAATGCACTAAACTTTGTTTTGTCCATATGCAAAGGCTCCATTTGGAGTCCTTTTTATTTCATACAGAAGCTGGCTACACACACATACACATCAAGTTGCTGTGCAGAGCTTAATATACTTTCATGCTCTTCTTCTGCATTTTTAAAAAATTAATGGATAAGTGAATTACCAAACATTCAAATAAACTATCTTTCTACAAAAGAAAAAAATACTTTATAGGGAATTAAAATGAAGATCAGGATAGTTTTACTCTCCAGCTATCTCAAGGAATGAATACTTCAAAGGCAACCAAAGAACATAATATGAACATTTAGAATATGTAAGCACATCATTTACCAAAAGCAGTTAAATAAATACACAGAAATTTTTTAAAGTTACTAAATATTACAATTATATTTAAGAAAGTAAAATGTTTATTATGGCATTAAATTAAAATTGAGCCTGTTGAAGTGGCAGATACTTTCTGCAAGCAAAATAATAGGAGGCATTCATTAATCATAGAGCCAGAGCAACAGCTAATAGAAAAGACACACACCCAACCATGCAAATTATCCTCTTCTATCAGAAAACTGTGCTCCATTGACAAACATCTCTTGCCAATTTCTTGACATATTTACAATTCTAAGTTTATTAAAAATACTTGTACAACTGTTCTAAGGAGTCAATATTAAATTCAATTTTTTTAAAATGATATATTTATATTTTAGTGAAGGGGGGGAGAGAGAGAGAGAATGAGCAGAGGAGCAGAGGGAAAGGAGAATCCTGAAACAGACTCCCCACTAAATGCAGAGCCTGATGCAGGGCTCAATCTCACCACCCTGAGATCATGACTTGAGCTGAAACCAAGAGTCAGATGCTTAGCCTACTAAGCCACCCAGGCACCTTGCTTTGAATTATTAAGTAGTTATAAGACTTAATTTACTTGATATAAAATTATTTTTGCTATTCTACTACTAGCTCCCTTGGTTTGCATTTGTTCAACTAAAATATACCTCACCATGACTACCATATGTCAATTCAGACACAGATCTGTATCCAAACACGTACAATTTTTTATTATTGTTCCTTTGTCCCTTTCAAAAAATAGCCGTGTTGATAATGTTTTTTCTTTGTGCAATGAAAGATTCCATTCATCTCTTCCTGGAGTCTATATCCTATCTTTCATTTGCAGGGATCATCATTTGCAACTTATTTTGCCAAATTATTGAATGTAGGATGTGAGCCATTTGATACAATGATAAATATCATAAGTTGGAGTCAGTTGCCTGCATTTAATTTCTAGTTTCATGGTCTAGTAAATGTATGACCTAGAATAACTGTTTGTTACCTACTAACCTCAACTTCATTATCTGTAAAATGGAGAGGATAGTAGTATATGCTATTACTGAGCACATATAATATGCTAGGCAAAGTTTTAAAATTAATGTACTAACTCATAAATCCCCTCAATAACTCTATGAGATTATTATCATCAGTATTTAGTTTAAGATGGGAAGTTTTAAAAAGTGAATAAATAAATAATATATCCAATGCTATACACTTTGAATTAGGCAATGGTGAGCTTATTTAATCATAAACATGGAACAGTGTCAATTCCCATAACCCCACATGAGACCTATCACTTATTAGAATGTCTATTTCATGGTATGAGTTCAAAAATCTATCCTCCCATTTGTTGTGAGGGATTGGTTGACTCAGCACAGTCAGGTAATGAGAGTGCTAGCTTTGGCAGCTCATATAATGAGATAGTAGGCACCGTTTCTTCCTTGCCTGTGAAGCTTGCCTCCCTCAAGCTTTGTATATAGCCAAAATGCCAAAAATATAGAACTAAAGAGTAAAGTATTAAAGTTCATTTACCCCCTCCTCCCAGTTTCAACCCAAATACAGTCATTATTAATGATTTAGAGTGTTTCTATTCCCTACTCACATATACATAGGTCATACGCAAATACCTTATGTTAAGTATTTTGCTTATTACACAAGAGATTATACTATATACTCTTCAAAAAATGTTATTCAATATATTTAAACAAAAAAAATCGGTTCACCTATTCCTTCCATGCCCTGCACCTGGCCATAGATGTGACACAAAAGCCTCTGCTCACATTCTACTGACCAGAAATACTCACAGGGCCACTCCTGTAATGTCTTCTGTAATTATGAGATTCTTTTTTTAAGATCCACATATAAGAGACATCATAAGGTATTTGTCTCACTCTGTCTGATTTATTTCACTTAGAATATACCCTTGAGTTCCATTTATATGTATACTATTTTTTATCTTATTTAAATCTTATTTTGGTCAGCAGATACCCTGCTTAGATATAGCCTATAGATTCTGATGGCCCTCAGAAGCTGCAGTGAAGGTCTGGCTGTGGGTTGATAAGGTACAGCTGTTGTAGGGGAAGGGATGGCATAGCCTGGCAGGGCCTCGTTGGTGATGCTGCCACAGAAAAATGGGCATAGGCTGCTGTTAGGTATGGATCTTAATGCCAAGTATTTGTTGCCCAACCCTTTTCCAGATCCCTTGGTCAAGGAGATCAGGCTTTTCTTGCTTTTTTAAATTTCTTTTCATTTTTGTTGTTGCTTTATCATTCATTTTTGTTTGTTTATTTTCCTGTTCAGAGTTGGAGGACTTTCTGAAACCAAATTAGACATGTATGGGTTATAAAAATGAAACCCAGGTATTTCACAGCTGTCCCTCTTTTAGTCTTATGGTCCCTAACCAATCTACCTTCTTTCTTTTGACTCTTTAGAGTCCCTTTATTATTGTCTTTTGGATATTTTCCATGGTATTTAGTTGAATTTAGAAAGAAAGACCAGAAAAAAAAAAAAAAAGAAAAGAAAAAGAGAAGGGAAGAATAGGGAAAATTGGTTCTACATTATTTTATCCCACAACTGGAAGTTCAAAACATCTATCTTTTAATTGTCCTTGGTCATGAATTTTGCTTTTAATTTTATTAAATCCTTTCTTCCACAATATTTTAGTTTATTGCATTGCTCTTTTAAATTACTGGCTTTAATTTCTAGTAAATTCAGCTAAATCTTGTTTTCTAATAAAGTTGGCATTGCTAATTTTTATTTTGCATAGAAAATAAACAAGGTCACATCCCAGGAATTTTTATGTGTAGTGCTTTCAATGTCTTTTGAAAAAGAGAAGTCTGGTTCACCAAGTTAAATGCAAGTACCATTTCCCATAGGTGGAGTTGACACTGGAAGGGAGCACCAGCCAGGAATTGCCTTCATACTCCTTTTTCTTCCGGGGGTGGCCTCGTGACTATTTCTGGTCAACAGAATGTGAGCACAGGCTTTTGTATCGCATCTATGTCTAGTCAGTATAAATTTCCAGCACTTGGAAAAAAACAGTGCAGAGCCTGTTAGCCCAATTCTTGTAACTCTTTGAAAGTTGCCTTTCTTTGTTTATAAACTTAGTGGTTACCTGAAAAAGAAATTAACTTAAATTCTATATATCCCTACATATACATGTTTAGATCTATAATGTGTAAAACTTGTTTGCAGACTGAACAATTCTTTCATTTGCCAATGAGTTATTCAGAAGAGTCTTGAAGTTTAACTAAAAGATTTAATTTTTTGATTAGTACTTCAGTATTATTTTCTAATTGCATTTATTGCATTTAAAAATATAATGTTAAAAATCTACTCTTTGGGATTTATTGTTACACTCTTTATGAATCCATATACCATTACTTTTATTAATATTTCATAGGTTTTAGGAAAAAATTAATCTATGTAACTAGAGTACGTATTCATTATTCATCTATTAGACCAAGTTTACTGATAGGCAATTTATTCAGCCTGTCTGTATCCTTACTAATATTATTTCCATTTGTCCTATTGATTTCCATTTGTCCTATTTATTTCCAAAAGGAATATGTTAAATTTTCCAAATACAAGTATGTATTTGATCATTTCAATTTTGTTTATATATTTCAAAGTAGTGGTTAAATATATTAAAGTTCACATGTATATCATTAATGTGTTTTTATCTTTAGTATTATATTTTCTCTTATTCATTTTCTCAAATAACACTATTTTATTTAATATTAATAAAGTAATACTTGCTATATTTTATGGCATTTAAAAATTATTGTCCTAACAGTTTATAGTGAGAGATCTACTCAATCAATTTTAAAGTTCTTAATACAGTGTTGTTAACTCTAGGCACAATTTTTGTAGAGCAGATTCCTAGAACCTATTAATCTTATGTAACTGAAACTTTAAGCTCATTGTAAAGCAACCACCTCCCTTAACCCCCAGCAGACACCATGCCACTCTTCATGTTTATGTATTTGACTGTTTTAGATACCACATATAGTGGAATCATGCAGCATTTGTCCTTCTATGGCTGGTTTTATTTGCTTAGCATAATGTATCTGAGGCTCATTAATGTTTTTGCATATGGAAATATTTTATTTTTTTAAGGCTCAAAAATCATCCATTCTGTATATATGTATTATTTGTTTTTGTGTGTGGGGGTGTGTGTAATCACATTTGTTTATTCATCAGTCAATGGACATTTAGGTTGTTTCCATATCTTGGCTATTGTGAATTAATGCTTCAATGAATATGGGAATGCATACCTCTCTTCAGGATCCTGGTATCAATTATTTGGGTTTTAAACCCAGAAGTGGGATTGATCATATGATCATCCTGTTTTGAATTGTTTTTAAGTAAAATCCATTCTGATTTCTATAGTGGTTGTACTATTTTACATTCCCACCAACACTATACAAAGGTTCCATTTTAGCCACATCTTCTCTTATGCTTTTTTATTTTGTCTTCTTTATAATAATTGTCCTAACATTGTAAGATGATATATCATTTTGGTTTCAATTTGAGTCTCACTGATGATTAGTGATGTTGAGCATCTTTTCATTTACCTGCTAGTACTTGTATGTCTTCTTTGGAGAAATATCTCTTTAAATCCTTTGTTTTGTTTGTTTGTTTTTTGTTTTTTTGGTAAGTCAGACCATCCAAAAATTTTTATGGAAATTTTTATGGAAATTTTTATGGTCTTTTGTGAAAGACCCTAAATAGCCAAAGCAATTTTGAAAAGCAAAGCTGCAGGCCTCACAATTCTGGACTTCAAGCTCTATTACAAAGCTGTAGTCATCAAGACAGTATGGTACTGGCACAAAAAGAGACACACAGATTAATGGAACAGAATAGAAAACCCAGAAATGGACCCATAAGTATATGGTCAACTAATCTTCAACAAAGCAGGAAAGAGTATACAATGGAAAAAGGACAATCTCTTCAACAAATGGTGTTGGGAAATCGGACAGCCACATGCAAAAGGATGAAACTGGACCACTTTCTTACACCACACACAAAAATAAATTCAAAATGGATGAAAGACCTAAATGTGTGATAGGAAACCATCAAAATCCTAGAGGAGAACACAGGCAAGAAATCTCTTTGACATTGGCCCTAACACTTCTTCCTAGATATGTCTCTGGAGGCAAGGAAAACAAAGGTGAAAATTAATTATTAGGACTTCATCAAGATAAAAAGCTTCTGGGAGGGAAGGGCAAGATGGCAGAAGTGTAGGGGTCCTCAATTCACCTGGCTCCACAAACTTACCTATATAAATTTCAAAACATCCTGAACACCTATGAATTCAACATGAGATTTAAAGAGACAACAGCTGGAATGCGTCAGAGAGAAAAGTAAGTATTCACTTCTAACAAGGTAGGAAGGTGAAAAAAATAAAAATAAAAAAGAATAAAGTGAGGGAAGGGAACTGCGAGTAACCAGACTAAAGTGGAGTGGCAAAAGCCTCCAGGGCAGGAGAGCCCAGCTCTGGAGAAACAGGAACTTTAAAAATCCATGCTGGAGATTTCCCTGATGGACAAGTGCTTAGCAGGGAAACTGGACAGAATCGCAGTAGGGGCAGTGAAGCCTCAAGATTCCCAGAGTCACTACAAGAGGAGAGGCACCTGGGGGAAAGCTCACCACAAACCTTGGTCCAATATCAGTAAAGGGCTGGAGCACTGCAGCCCTCTGGGGTATTTGGGAGAAGCCAATCAGTTAGGTGGGCTGGATCCAGACAGAGGTGGGTGTATCCTGTTCCCTTCAGGAGAGGCAGTCCCTGGGAGCACGAGTCCACCAGCACAGGGCCTCAGATCCCAAGGCGCCCAAGCAGACAAAGCCAGTGATCCTCCATGCCCCCTGAGAGAGGTGGAAGCGGGGAGGGCACAGGAAAGCAAGAACTCTCCTGCTGCTGGGTGCCCTGCAAGCTGTGCAGTTCAGTGAACCTGCACCTGCCCTCAGGAGCATCTAGGCTAGTGTGGACTAGTAGACTGTGGTTAGTTACTCCAGCTTGACTCCAGAGCTGGAAATCTGGCTGCCACCAATTGTTATTCCTCTGTTTCACCTTGTACCTGGGAGAGGCAGGGCCTCTAGGGAACAAAGAACTCACAGGATAAACAGCTCATACTGAGCTCAGCACCTGGCAAGGGGTGGGGCATCTCTGCCCAGGCACAGACACCTGAGAATCAGACAGCAGACCCCTCCCCCAGAAGAACTGTTGGAAGTTCAAGGGAAAAGCAAGTTTACTGAACAAGAAGCACTGAAAAGCTCCAGGACTGAGGGAAAATAGTATATAGGACTAAAGGGTCCCCATTGTGTTTCCTTTTTCCATTACAATTCACTTTTGTATCAGACCAAAATTTCCAACATTTTTTTGCCATTGAGGATGGTATTAGCCATGTGTTTTTCACTTCTATACATCAATAATGAATCAGCAGAAGGAGAAATCAAGGCATCAGTACCATTTGCAATTATACCAAAACCAGAAAGATACACAGAAAACCTAACCAAAGAGGTAAAAGATCTGTACTCTGTACACTATAGAACACTGATGAAAGAAATCAAAGATGACACAAAAAAATGGAAAAGCATTCTAAGCTCATGAATTGAAAGAACATTGTTAAAATGTCTATACTTCCCAAAGCAATTCACACATTTAATGAATTTCTATCAAAATACTATCAGCATTTTTTACATATTAATACACAAAACAATCCTACAATTCATATGAAAGTTAGAGGCAACACAATTCCAGACTTCAACCTATATAACAAAGCTATAGTCATCAAAACAGTATGGTACTGGCACAAAAATAGACACATAGATCAAAAGAACAGAATAGAAAACCCAGAAATGAAACCACAACTATATGGTCCATGAATCTTCAACAAAGCAGGAAAGAATATCCAATGGGAAAAAGTTTCTTGATCAAATAGTGTTGGGAAAACTACACAGCAACATGCAAAAGAATGAAATTGGACCACTTTTTTACACCATATACAAAAATAAATTCAAAATGGACGAAAGACCTAAATGTGAGGTAGGAAACCATAAAAATCCTAGAGAACACAGGGAGTAACCACTTTGATATCAGCCATAGCAATTTCTTTCTACATATGTCTCCTGAGGCAAGGGGAAGAACAGCAAGAATAAAATATTGGGATTTATCAAATTAAAAGCTTCTGCACAGGAAAGGAAACAACAAAACTAAAAGGCAATCTATGGAATGGGAGAAGATATTCACAAATGACATATCTGATAAAGGGTTAGTATCTAAAATCTATAAAGAACTTATTAAACTCAATACCCAAAAAGCAAATAATCCAAATAAAAAATGGGCAGAAGACATGAATAGGTATTTTTCCAAAGAAGACATTGAAATGGCCAACAGACACAGGAAAAGAGGCTGAACATCACTCATCATCAGGTAACTACAAACCAAAACTACAAGGAGCTATCACCTCATATTATAGTTAGAATGACTAAAATTAACAATACAAGAAACAACAAATGTTGGTGAGGATGTGGAGAAAGGGAAACCCTCTTGCACTATTGGTGGGAATGCAAACTGTTGCCACTCTGGAAAACAGTATGGAGGTTCTTCAAAAGTTAAACGTAGAGCTACCCTACAATCCAGCAATGGCACTACTAGGTATTTACCCAAAGAATACAAAAATACTAACTCAAAGGGATACATGTACCCAGATATTTACAGAAGCATTATCTACAACAGCCAAATTATGGAAATAGCCCAAATGTCCACCAACTATAAATGGATAAAGAGTTGGTATATATATTCAGTGGACTATTAGTCATAAAGAAGAATGAAATCTTGCCATGTGCAAGGATGTGGAAGAAGCCAGAGTGTATTATGTTAAGTGAAATAAGTTAGTTAGAGAAAGACAAGTATCATATGATTTCACTCCTATGTGGAATTTAAGAAACAAATGAACAAAAGGAAAAAAAGAGAGTAGCAAACCAAGAAATAGATTCTTAACTATAGAGAACAAAGGATGATTACCAGAGGGGAGTTGGGGGAGGCGATAGGTAAGATACTTGTTGGGGAGTAAGGAGTCCCCTTGCTATGACAAGCACCAGGTATTGTATGCACTGTTGAATCACTATATTGTACAATTGAAACTAATATTACACTCTTTGTTAACTGGCTGTAATGAAAAACTTAAAAGAATTCTCTGTATATAATTTTGAATAAAATTGAAACAAAGACACTATGATATTAGATAGGGCAATCTTTTTAGTTATCAGTAATTATGGAAAATAATTATTCAGATATCAAATGTGTAGATGAAAAGGTTCTATATAAATTTGTTAGGGAATATCTAGCTAGCACAGACTTCAAATACTTTGTAATAGTTCATTTTTTTTATTTATTTATTTATTTATTTATTTATTTATTTATTTTAAAGATTTATTTATTTATTCATGACAGAGAGGCAGAGACACAGGCAGAAGGAGAAGCAGGCTTCACGCCAGGAGCCCGACGCAGGACTGGATCCCCGGTCTCCAGGATCACGCCCTGGGCCAAAGGCAGGTGCTAAACCACTGAGCCACCCAGGGATCCCCCAAAACTAAACCATCTAATATTGAAATAAATTCTCCAAATTATAATTTTGAAATATATGTATATATAAATATATAGAAATAAAACTGTGTATTAAATTTATTTCTAGTGTCATTTAATTTGCTAATAACTGTAATGATAGGAGCAAGATAATTTTTTATTGATGTAAAATTACCTTCACAAATAGTAATTATTTAATAAATGCTCTATAATCAAAGAAAAAAATGAAAATAAAATCACAACAAAATAAAAATATGTATCTTAAGGGAATAATGGAATTCACTAGCTCCCAGAAATGCTCTCAAAATTCTACATGCTGTTTATTACAGATTTCTATGAAAAAATGTATCTTTACTACTATCTGTTATGTCCCTTGACATAAATGGATGTTCAACTTTATTGATTGTAAGAGCTTCTGTCCAGCTAGAATCTACATCAATGTTTCAAACATTTCTATTGTACTGATTCATAACTATTGGACCTTTAGAGCCAATTTGAAGAATACTGAAAGAACTAATGATATTTCTTTTTCTTTTTTTTATTTCTTTTCTTCTATTATTATCCTAAAATAGTACTTGTTTGAAATATTATCTGTAAATAATTTCCTTCTGATATATGTAGAAAGTTATCGCTACAATAAGTGTTCCACATGTGGTAAACAATGAATTACAATTCAGTTCACAGTTTTAGTTTTAACTAAATATACATTTATAGTGTCTACTTTATTCCTGGAATGGTGCTAGGTTCTATAATATAAGGAAAAAGAATAATTTTTTAATAGTAACACATTCAGGGGGCAGTCCAGGTGGCTCAGCGTTTAGTGCCACCTTCAGCCCAAGGCCTGATCCTGGAGACCCAGAATGGAGTCCCACGTCGGGCTCCCTACATGAAGCCTGCTTCTCCCTCTGCCTGTGTCTGCCTTTCTCTCTCTCTTTGTGTCTCTCATGAATAAAAAAATAAAATCTTAAAAAAAATAGGTAACACATTTGTTGATTCAAAATTCAAAAACACACTAAGGTACACCATGAAACAATCAAACAATTGCCCTGAACAGGAACAGCCAATGTTGGCAGTGTCTCATTTGTTAAGAGAGGCAATAACTGCATATGTAAATGAAATGCATATATGTTTCAAATTACACTCCTTTTTTAAAAAATTAATTATTGGGGATCCGTGGGTGGCTCAGCGGTTTGGCGCCTGCCTTTGGCCCAGGGTGCGATCCTGGAGTTCCGGGATCGAGTCCCACGGCAGGTTCCCAGTATGGAGCCTGCTTCTCCCTCCTCCTGTGTCTCTGCCTCTCTCTCTCTCTTTCTCTATGTCTATCATAAATAAATAAACAAACAAATAAATAAATAAATAAATAAATAAATAAATAAATAAATAAATCTTTTAAAAAATTAATTATTGAGGTATGATTTAGAAAGAATAAAATCACCCAGTTAAACATACAGTTTAATTAAATATGACAAATATACAGTGTGAGTACCACCAAAATCAACATATAGAATATTTCTGTCTCTGCCAAAGTGTATCTGGATCTTTTTATAATCAATATCTATACCTTCTCGTCATACCAAGAAATCACTGATCTTTTTTTGCCATGAGAGTTGGCTTTTCCATTTCTAGAATTTCACATAAATGGAATTAAAAGGCATACTTATGTACCTGATATTTTTTTTCTGCTTTCACAATATTTCTGAGCTTTATCTATATAGTTTTTATGCACTGGTAGTTTATTTATTCCCTTTTTATTAACTATATTATATTGCATGGATATAACATATTTTATTTATCTGTTCACCTACTGATGCATATACATATTATTTTGGGGTTTTGGCTTTTATGAATAAAATTGCCATGAGCAATGGCCTGTAAGTTTTCTGCACAAATATGTTTTCATCTCCTTTGGATAAATTTATAGTAGTAGAACTGCTTAGCCTTATAGTAAATATACAATAAACTCTGTAAGAAATTGCCAACATTTTCCAAAGTGGTTGTATCATTTAAAGTCACAGAAGTAATGGATGTAGCAGAAATTATGCATTGGATCAAGCCTCAGGTTTACGAACTAGCAATTATCTTCTTTAGGCCCTACCTCTAGATACAGTCATATTGAGAGTTAAGGCTTCAACATATGGATCTGGAGTGACAGTTCAGTTGATTTTTCTATTGTGTTTTTTGCTTTTTGCATTTTATATAAGGAATGACTGCCTATCCTAATTTAATAAACATTTTCTATTAATATTTCTGCTTAAATTTTAAACTTTTAGCTTAAATACTTATAACGTGTGTCCAATTCCAAACTGATTTTGATTATGGTGATTTTTAATTAGGGTTTGGGTTTTAGTTCCATATACATCTGAAAATTCCAATACCATCCGATGAAAACACTATTGGGTTCAAGATCTCTATGGTATACCAGCAGACTCCATGACCTGCTATAAGGACTCACAGGTCTCGGAAAAGCCGTTCTACTCATGGTTATAGTTTATAATAGTGAAAAGATACAGATTAAAATTAGCAAAGGGAAAAGGCACATGGGGTAAAATCCAGGAGAAGTCAGGCATAAGCTTATCAGGTATTTCCTCCTAATGAGTCACATGTGGATTTGCTAACTCTTTTAGCAATGAGGTATGACAACAGTTGTGTAGTTCTGCCAACCAGGGAACTTACTCAAACCTTGCTTTGCAGAAGTTTTATTGAAAGTCAGTCATGTAGGCATACAGTGCCCACTTGGCCTGGGTTTCTCAAAGCCTGCACACCTATTCTTCTCTCACTGAATTACATTGGCATTTCTGTCAAAAATCACATAGGGACACCTACGTGGCTCAGTCTGGTAAGCATTTGACCCTTGATTTCAGCTCAGGTCATTATCTCTGGGTCATGAGATCAAGCCCCACATTGGGTGCTGCACTCAGTGGGAAGCTGCTTGAGACTTTTTCTCTCCCTTTTCTTCTGCCCCTCCCGAACTCCATGCTCATGTGCACTCTCTCCTTCTCTCAAATACATAAATAAATATTTTTAAAAAAATCAATTGACCATATATGTAATTGTTTACGTGTGTGCTTTCTTTACATTGATCTCAATGTATACTTACATTAATATCAGTTTGTTATAAGTCTTAGAGCAGTGTCATGGTAAGGACTGTCTAAGTGCAATAATGGTGACTAGATAGTTCTGCAACCCAAAAGTACTGCATTTGCTTAGGACAGTCAACTGGATCCTCAGTTTCAAATCTTTTTTTTTTTTTTTAAACATTTATTTATTTATTTATGATAGTCACACACAGAGAGAGAGAGAGGCAGAGACACAGGCAGAGGGAGAAGCAGGCTCCATGCACCAGGAGCCCGACGTGGGATTCGATCCTGGGTCTCCAGGATCACGCCCTGGGCCAAAGGCAGGCGCCAAACCGCTGCGCCACCCAGGGATCCCTAGATCCTCAGTTTCTTATTAGAAATGTACTGACAAAACAGAAAAATAATCAGAGAACAAATTATTTTAACAGAATTATTCATGGCCTCTAACATACTATTATGAATCTATGTCATCTAATGACTATTTTTCTATTCTGTTCTTTTACTTCTTGTCATGCTTCCTTTTATTGATCATAGATATATCAATTATATTAACTGATTTTAAAGATACATTTTTTTGTTGAATTTTGTATTCATTCTTTCAGTCATTTTTTTTCTACAGAAAGTAAAACTAATACATGTTTGTTCCCACAAAATGGGAACTATATATTCACAGAACTATTAACATAGGGAGATAATGATTTATATACTTTTTAAAGATTTTATTTATTTGAGAGAAAAAAAGAAAGGAAGGGGAAGAGAGGGAAGGATAGGGATAAGCAGATTCTACAGAGAGTGCAGAGCCCAAAGTGGGGCTTGGATCTCATGACCCTAAGATCATGAATTGAGCCAAAATCAAGAGTCCAATGCTCAACAGACTAAACCACTAAGGTGACCCCTCGTTTATATTTTTAAGACTTATACCCACTGACTAAGTGGTTCTTTGAATTTTCTGGAACTTAGTATTTCCTCATATAAAGAATACAGTAAAATCTTTATTGTTTCAAAATAATTAGAAATAAATCATTAATAAACTTGGTAAAATATCTTTGGAATTATAATCAGAACAGAAAGAAACACCAAAGAAAATATATTTTATAAACTGATTGTACTGCTAACCAATAAAATGCAAAATCCTAAACTATACTATAGTTTATTTATGAATTACCATTAAACATAGATCCAAATACTATACATAGAAAAATGAATCTTTGTTAATGCTTTGTTTGTATATGTGTGAGTGGAAATAGTAGTACCTGACTGATTTCATTTTTAATGTGAAAATGCTATATGTGGCTCCGTAACACCAATTAAAACTACCTTTTTTTAGTTTCTCCAAAAACAAATGGGAGGTGGGGTCAATAAAAATGTTTCATCCTGCTTCATGATACCTTGCAAATACAAAAAGAAAACTGTTGTTTTTAGAAGAGGAGAAAACTGTTTTTATTTATTTATTTTTTAATTTTTATTTACTTATGATAGTCACACAGAGAGAGAGAGAGAGAGGCAGAGACACAGGCAGAGAGAGAAGCAGGCTCCATGCACCAGGAGCCCGATGCGGGATTCGATCCCGGGACTCCAGGATCGCGCCCTGGGCCAAAGGCAGGCGCCAAACCGCTGCGCCACCCAGGGATCCCAAAACTGTTGTTTTTAGAAGAGGACAAATATCCAAGGAAAGTCTAAAGCAATAGTTCTCAAGCTCCTTTAATACATAATTTAAATGTGTATGCATTTTGTACTTAAATGTGGATATGCATTTATTAAGCTGTGTGGAGAAAAGGAATAGTAAAATCACTCTGTTCTGTTCACATTGTCCACTTGAAATTAGACAAGTAAAATATCCCACATTTTATAGATACAAATAAGTTATTTGGAAGGAGGAGTTAATTAAAGGCTTTAGCAAAGGATCTACAGTGGTAAGGGAAAAAAACACACATTTTTATTCTCTTTTGATTGACCTAGGCTTTGAAATAAGACAAAGGCAAGGAGAAAGATGGTGAAAGATGGAGGGATGAAACTGCAAAATAGTCTTTCTCCTGATTCATTCAAAAGCTTAAGGATTTGGTATGGATTATACACATGTCTGAAGGCTGACTTCAGCAATATTCAACAGTGTATCTCCCCACATCTTTGTCCTTGAATGTTATGAAACTCATAACATAAATAATAATATAAGAATTTGATAACTTCAGACAAATGCAGATAATTCTACCTTAACTTCTACATCTGCTTTTTCTCCCCAATTTATTTTTCACATTTATAATTTATATCTCACTCTCATTATAAGACTTCTGTGGGTGGATAGTTATAACCGTTTTATTGTTGATAAAATAAACATTATTTAGGATGTAGTGCTATTTATTTCTTTTAGAACATATAGTTTGAACACTGGGCATATATGAGACAGTACAGAGAATGGGGTGGGAGGATAAAATAATATTCAAAATAGATTCTTGTTCTAAAAAGTATGTGATATTCTAGGATAGAAGATATTATGTCAAAATACAAAAAAAAAAAGTGTACAAACACCCTATGAAAAGTATAGGAAAATCTCTCTGGAATTCAGCAAAATAAAGATTATTTTAGCTATAATTATTTTATTTTGATTTTATGAATACAGCAAAATTTGAGCTAAGATTTGATGATATAGTATATGCCAAAATGGGAGTAAGAAAGGATACCACATCTTATTATAATCATCCACTAGGTACTACTTGTTGAGCAAGGCTTACTCCACGTCAAGTCTTACGCTTAGTACTTTCAATATACTACTTAGCTCATATTATCACATCAGCCCTATGAGACAGAAAGCATAAATATTCCTTTATGTATGTGGATGTGGAAATTATGTTAGAGCTTTTAAAGTATATCTAAGTCATATAGCTAATAAGCAATCCAGGATTTAAGTCTACACTGACATAATAAGAGACATTCATTTGTTCTTGGATTTTCAAATCTAATAATTACCTAGTCCTGCTGATTCTAGCTCAATAGTCTGATAGAGAGAAAGAGATCACACTCTGAAGATGACAGAAGCATTAGCTAAGCAATATGGGTAGGAGCTTAGGGATTACCTGTAAGATTGAAATTTGGGAGTGTTTCATCAAAGTGGCCAGAAGTTATACTACATGTTAAAAATGTATTAATTTGGGGGCATTTTCTGAAGATATAAGATGCAATACTTGACAAGGACTCCAGCAATAGGGCAAACTTGCTGCTAGATGACTCTAGAAGCCTCTGGTAAGAATGACCCACAGTAAGTGAAATAGAAATGCCTAAGGTTTTTTCCTTCAAGATGGTAGAAAAAGAAGTAAGATCCAGAGAAGTGAGCATACTGGAAAGGATACATGATGGTAAGGCCAGAAGACCCAGGATGATGTTTCATAGAAGACCCCAGAGGACACATCATCCACCCAAAACAATCAGCACTGTGCTACTGAAAGGAGCACTTACATCAGTAAATTTAGAGGTCCCTTTCCACTGCAGTCCAGGAATAACTTAGCCATCACTGAGCACATCTCAATATAAACAGGGACACTAGGGAACTGAAATAATAGAGGCCAGACGGTGATTCTTAAACCATAAGAATCTAGGAGGTTACAGTTACTATAAAGAAAGGTGGGCAAGGATGGAAAGGCAGCTAATAGGAATGAATCCTCAGGAAGATATAAACAATGCTAAGGAAAAAATACAGTTAGCCAGTGAGAATGCTTAACATCCATAATAAAAGGCAAGAATGGAAATGTAGGAATATGTGTAATTGTGTGGATAAAATATAATAGACTGCTCACTTCCCAGATCTGAGTCAGTATTTAGATCACCATGATAGATATTTCCCTGTTCATTCCCAAAGTTATCTATGGTCATTTACTCAGGTAACCGTGCAAAAGAAAAAAGGAGAGTGTTCAGATATTTTGAGGACTATTGGGTTCAGTAGCTGAGTTGATGCAGGTGTCCAGAGACCAGAAGTGTCCCCCAGTTAGAATGGAACATATATGGGGACATACAGAATCTAGTGGTAAATAAAAGGAGCAAGTATTAAGCCTTGCTTAGCTATACTCTGGTTTAAAATGCATCCACTAGGGATGTCTGGGTGGCTCAGTGGTTGAGCATCTGCCTTTGGCTCAGGTCATGATCCTGGGGTCCTGGGTTCAAATCCTGATCAGGTTCCCTGCACTGAGCCTGCTTCTCTCCCTCTGCTTATGTTTCTGCCTCTCTCTGTGCATCTCTCATGAATAAATAAATACAATCTTTAAAAAAATAAAATAAAATGCATCCACTGGATCCACGACTTTCCCAGTGTGCCACTTTCCCACTCTGAGGGCAAATGTTGATAAATATACTTAGAAGTTGACATTTATTCATCTCCTTTTATTTACATAAGAAAAAGTATTTCTGCACTGAATAAACAAATAACTATAATCCCTAACTCAAGTGGCATTCTCTATAAATCTAGAGTTCCAAGGAATTTCTCACTCTTAGCACTTGGATAATTTCAGAAGAAAAATTAAGCTTTGAACTGTGTCCATTGGTTTGTTTCTATCCTGACATAGGTTCAATAAAGCTCAAATTTATAATATAAAGCATTAGCAAAATAATTATCAAAGAAGGCAGGAGTCACTCAATGGTCCCCTCAGGGTCAGGGAGAACACAGATAAATCAAATATATAATAATACTAAAATATCATATCCATTAAATAATATCCATTAACATTGCTGGTAGTATGATAAAACAACTATTGTGATTACCAATACTGATTGGGTACTCAGTATGTTCCAACACTCAATAAATTTCAGCATCTGAATTCTCCAACCAGTACTATTATATGGTAGTATTATTTCCTCCAATTAACAGACACAAAAAAAAGAAAGAAAGAAAAGAAAAAAAAAGCCTCTGAAAAATCAGACCACTTGGCTAAAGCTAATTGGCTATCAGTGAAAGACCAGTTTCAGACCCACATATGTCTGGGCTTTTAGATGCTTCAAGTTTTTCCCTTTCTTGCATTTCAAGGCTAAAATGAGAATTCTGTGAATGTTAGATCCACTTAACATGTGTTTTAGGGAGTGTCTGTGGGGAGAGCATCTTCTCACATAACAACTTTCAGGATCAAATAAATTTACAAAACACTGCCTACACTGTTTTTTGCTTAGGGAATTCAAAATGTACCTTAGCATATTAAAAGCTTAGTGAAGTTCTGCAGTAAACAAAACAAAAACAAGCTAAAATTAACCCTCCAAACAAATAATATTAATATTGTTAATTCTAGTGTTTCCCAGAGTTGTTTGACTATTCATTAGTTAGGATGCTAGCTAGAAGTAATAGTAAATTCAACTCAAAGTGGTTTAACCAGTGTGGCCATTTATCATCTCTCATAACAAGAAAACATAAGTAAAATAGCTTCTGAATTGGATAATTCAATGGGTCAATACAATTAGGAAACACTCTGGAGATCTTCCTTCTCTTCACTCTGCCAGCATCAATTTTTAAATTATTTTTTTAGTGTCAGACCATAAAATTTTATATCAAAATATGCTTGGAAACACTTTCCCTGGCATGCTAACTGATCTATGTAACTTTGTAAGGTGATATTAAAGGAAATTTTCTATTTAAAAACATGGGCTTCATTTAGACACATGTCTTAATTTTCAAACTTTTAATATGATTCTAATTTCTCCTAATTCAAGCAAATATAAAGTTAATTTTGCTTAAGAATTTTAAAATATACCATGTCAGCAGTACATGAAATGAATAACATTTCTAAATGACCAAGGGGCAAGCATTACTTAAACATTTAGTGGTGGGATTTATTTTCTATCTAGATTAAAAATTTACAACTAATTTTGCATTTCTTAGAACACAGCAGAACCATGAGATCAATAGCTTCATAATTAATATCTGTGTTTTGAGAATTCTATCATAACTGACAGTTTTAGGTTCTTTTTATTTATTTTTTTCAAAAAAGTTAAAGAATGATGGCATTCTAGCCATATCATTTAGAACCTCATTAGGCAGCAGGTACCTAAATAATATTAACTTAATCAAACTGTCATTTATTTATCCACCATATATGTTCGATACAGATATAAAGGCAGAATGTAAGACAGGGATAGTGCTAACCACACTAGTCTCTTTTAATTAAGAAAGAAACAGTTCCAGAGACATTTGTAACAAACTAGTACTTTACTGTCCAGGATTGGGGTTTTGGTAAGAAAGGAGAAGTAGGGTTTTGGCAAGATAGGAGAAATTTGGGGATCTTGTCTTGACAGCATTATAACACCTCCCTACTTTCAGATGCTATGATGCTTATAGGAAAAAACATATGAATAGACTTTTGAGTTTGAATCTGTTTCTTGCCTCTATTAGTGATGAGACCTAGGGGTGCCTGGGTGGCTCAGTTGGTTAAACGTCGGACTCTTGGACCCTTGGTTTTGGCTCAGATCTAGATCTCATAGTCATGTGATTTGAGCCCACTGGGTGGGCTCCATGCTTAGGAGTCCGCTTGAAGATTCTCTTCCTTTGCCCCTCCTCCTACTTGTGTGCATATGTGCACCTTCTCCCCTCTCACTCAAATAAATAATCTTTATTAGTTTATTAGTGATGAAACCTTGAGCAAATTATAAAAAATATAAGAATACTTCAGGAATTGAAACAATTAGATGAAAGATTTCAAGACTTCCACAACTCTATGTTCTTACCTACCTTCATGTATACCCACAATACCCTAAGTAACCTGACAACATGTATGGATTATTTGTGCTCCTATCTAAATCCATCTCACTATTTATACCTTATCTCTTAGTCATTCTTACCTGTTCAAGGATATTACTTCAGCACTCCTCCCCGTATCTCTTCTGTACCATTAATTTTCCTTCTCTACTGGATCTTTCTCATCAGCTTTCCTATTTTTTCTTCCACCTTCTTCACTTTTCTTATAAGTTTCCACCCACTTCTTTGTTCTCCTTTGCAGCCATTCTTGAAAGAGCTGCCTATATCAATATAAAATTTAAAAATCTATTTTAGAGTTGCAACAATTGTAAAGATGATACTTAGATATAAAAAATCAAAGGGATCATCTTTTCTTCTGTGTCTTAGAGGTAAGAGTACATTTCTCCTCATTCATCACTTCCAGAATTGCATCACATAATGATGACAAAGGGACCCCCATAACTGTATTAAACTAATCTTGGGTAAGCCTCTCTGAAAGAAGTTTGACTCATGTGGGCAAACGAGAGTGGACATTTGGAGAAAATCTAGTTAGTATAGAAGGATGGATATTGAATATATAACTACCAGTGTTTGTGTCACCCATTGTCCTTCCAATGACCTAGCCAATTAGGCAATAAATATCAGATATCTATGAAAACCCAGAATGGACATCATTTCTGATAAGATATTTGTTCTTTTTTGGAATAAAAGCAGTTAATATACCACAAGACACTTGTTTTCTGTGAAACACAATTTGGAGAGAGCCAGTATAGAGAAATGACACAGTATAAAATGAGGGAGAAAGAGATATAAATGACTTGGTTAAATCTCTAAACACTAATCAGTGTAAGTTAAACACGAGACTATTCAGAATGGAAAATGCAGTGAATACTCAAAACAAGTAACATGCTCTAGGAAGAAAATACATTAAAAAATAGCAGAGATTATTCTGAGAAGCAGCTTCATGGCCTTTGGAAAGTAACTCCTAAACAGTCAGCTTTGACATGTTATTTAAAATAACAATAACAGAGGTGCCTGGGTGGCTCAATCTGTTATGCATCTGCCTTCAGCTTAGGTCGTGATCCTGGAGCCCTGGAATTGAATCCTGGGTGGGGCTCTCCACTCAGTGGGGAGTCTGCTTCTCCCTTTGCCCCTCACCCTGCTCCTCCTCGCTATCTCTTTCAGATAAGTAAATAAAATCTTTAAAAATATAATAATAACAATTTTTGAAGTATGCAAAAAAGATAATCATAGATTCATACCAAAATAGTTAATAATTTATTTGTTTTTAGCCTTACAATGAGATGTAATTTGCCTGTACCGTCATCCTTCTCAAATCTTAATTCATACAGAACTAGCTAAAAGAGAAGAACAGGGATGCCTGGGTGACCCAGCAGTTGAGCATCTGTCTTTGGCTCAGGACTTGATCCTGGGTCCAGGGATTGAGTTTCGCATCTGGTGCCCTGCAAGGAGTATGCTTCTCCCTCTGCCTATGTCTCTTTCTCTCTGTGTGTGTGTCTCTCACGAATAAATAATAATAATAATAAAAAAGAGAGGGACAGTTACAGCATAAATGAAATTTTAACCAAAAGGGAAATAATACTATGATGTCTGTTTCTGGCTTGATCAGAGATAAGACTTATTAACAAGTTTCCGATTTCTTTGAGCTATAAACAAGCTAGATGGCATATACTCACCTAACAAGAAATAAAAAAAGAAAAATAGATGAGCAAAGAACCAGAACCTTTTATTAGCAATCCTCCTCATGAATGTTGATGACGTGGACTCCATGACTGCCTAGATCTATGACACTTCCTTCCTGTTTAACCTACCTCAAAGAATGTATCTTAGTGAGATATCACACAGCAGAGTAAAAACTGAAAATAGGAAACTGAGCTCAAAATTCCTCCAAAGTTTCTGTTGGTGACTGTTGCTCTCAGGTAGGAATCTTCATTGAGGAAGATTACAAATCTTGACCTTCCGCATTATAATTTGGCTAGTATTTTCCAGAAAAAATGTGGAATACTATGGGAGAAAGCTAGAGTAGTTACAGACAATCCATTCTCTTCCCGATGTCCTGATTGGGAGATCATATAAGATGGCTATTAAAACAGAGTATGAGCCTTATTTCCGGAAAATCAGATAAAATATGGGAAAGACTGAGTAAGGGGGAGGCAGGGCTAGGTTAGGGAAAGAGAGGTAAGGGGCCATGGAATCAGGCTCACAAAAATCCCAAAAATGTAAAGATGAAAGGAAACTGAGATAAACCAGGGCATCCTGTCCTAGGTGTCAAAAGGTGTCAATAGCTACTTGTGACCAACACCAATTACAGGACCCTAAAAAGGAAGTAAACCATTGAAGGTGTTATTACTAGTGTATTCAGTGGTGAAATCAATAGATATGTTAAAAAGATTTAGGTTCCCTGGTTGGCTGTCAATAAAAAACAAAACCCCACAGGCCCCGTGGCAAACCTGTCCAGACCCCTCTCACTCCTGAGATCTTTTTCTGCATCCTTGCTTAATAAATTTCACTTTACTCATTTTTTGTCCAAGAGATTTATTCTTCGATTCCATGAGACAAGAACTTAGCTCTCTCACTTCAAGACCAGGTTCAAAAGTAGAGTTTCTTATTCGCTGGTACTCAGAACTGAAGATAAGTTAGAATGCAGAGCAAGAGCAAGAGCCACCATCAAACTAGGTGCATATTATTTCATGGAAACTGGACTCTGAAAGATATGTTTATCCTACTTAAGGGAATTCTAAAGTAGGGAAAAAAGAAAGAAAAAATGAAAGGTGGGCAGGAAGAAAAAAGAAAGAAGAAGGGAAAGGAAGGAAGGGCAGAAGGAATGGACAAACAAAATGTCTCTCAGTAGAATATGACCTCCATGGAGGATCTTTGTTTTGCTCTATTTCAAGTTCCTGACACATAGAGGGTGCTCAATAATTATTTATTGAGTAAACTTCACAAAATTATCACCAACCATGCACATACATCTTTGAGGTGTGCAAGGGTCAGATCTGTTAGCTAAACAAAAAATTCTGTTCCTTAATTGAATATTAAAGAATATTCTGCAAATTTCCATTTCAATGATTAAGTGGCATATATACTTTTTCTAACTGAGGGCTAATTCTCTTTCTAGTTAACTCCAACTTCCAAAGTGTGTCCTCTGGCAGCAGATATTCACAATTCGATGTTAGCACAGAATGAGCATGTGCTGCACCTGGAAACAATTAAGCGCCAAGACCATTTGAGTAGTGCAGGTGTTCTGGCAAGCCGAAAACTTCCATTCTCTGTAACCAGCTGAAGATCCTGATTAATTGACTTGATTTTAACCTCAAGTAATGTCCACTGAGTTGCTAAGAGAAATGAGATGACAATGAACCTTAGTTACAAGGGGAGAAAAATCATTACATGTTTGTGTGAAAAATAAACCTAATTCGTCTTAGCACTATATTAAAAAGATGTTAGTATTAATAATTCTTTGTATTTTATGGATGCTTTTCTGATTCTTAGTAGAGTTTAATGAAATAATGGACCTTATGGCAAAGTGGTGAAAATTCTATTTATTTGAGGGGAATGTAATGATTTCAATAATCTCCTCTTGAGGTATTTATTTTCCTATACCCTAGAATTGAGTTTCTGCTTTTTTTCTTGTTTCTTATTCTAAGGAATTGGGAATAGTGCTTCCAGGGAAAGGAGATTAACACAAATGTGTGAAATCAGTGCATCACCAATGCCAAAACAATTATTTCTCTTTCTGGACCACATTCTTGCTTAGACTAATTACACACGTTAAAAATAGTGGCATTCCAAATTTGGAATCTGTGGTTAGTGGTATAGCTAGCAGAGGCAGAGGCAAAATCTTTAGTAACATAATGCATGACAGTTGATTGATCACAAATGCAAAATCTGAATTTTTTATTTGTTTTTAATTTTTATGCTAATAGATCTAGATCTGATTGCTTTTCAGAGCTGTTAGTACCAGCAGGAATCAGCTTCTGCAAATTAATTCATATGCATCTTTTCACATACTTTAAAAATATATTCAAGAGCTGCTTGCCATTTTTCTCCTCTCCCTTTTCCTCCAATGGTCAACTACCTTTTAAACAATAATATTCAACTCTTGTTTTGAATAATTTAGATGTTTATTTCATGTTACCACCTAGCAACTAGGCAAGGTTATGGTAGAAAGATGTTTCAGAGCATAAAAACAAAATTTATTCAAAAAAGTTTGTCTATTTACTTGAAATAAAGGTGTTATGTAAGTTCTAGAAAACAATAAAGACTACAGCTATGCCTCTATTAGCCTAGAGATGCATTCTAATAACAATTCTATTTGCTGTGACTTCACCTCTAGAATTTAAAAATGTATAGACAGACTTTTCTGCCTAAAGTAAGGGAGTAGATATAGCAAGAAAATTCTTTATACAAAAAAGGGGTACCTGGGTAGCTCAGTCGGTTAAGCGTCCAACTCTTGATTTCGGTTCAAGTCATGATCTTAGGGTTGTGAAATCAAGCCCTGCACTGAGCTCAGGGGGAAGTCGGCTTGAGATTCCTTCTTTCCCTTTGACTCTCCCTCTTTGTGTGTGTGTGTGTGTGTGTGTGTGTGTGTGTGTGCATGCACGCGTGCACACAATCTCTAAAAATAAATAAATGAATAAATAAAATCTTTTAAAAAATAGATAGGAGGGATTCCTGGGTGGCTCAGCGGTTTAGCGCCTGCCTTTGGCCCAGGGCGTGGTCCTGGAGACCCGGGATCGAGTCCCACATCGGGCTCCCGGTGCATGGAGCCTGCTTCTCCCTCTGCCTGTGTCTCTGCCTCTCTCTCTCTCTCTGTGACGATCATAAAAAAATAAAAAAAATTAAAAAAAATCTGTTGATCTGCCTTATTTAAAAATAAAAAAATAAAAATAAAAAATAAAAAATAGATATGAAAGATGTAAGGTCTTCAATAATAAAAGCTTCTAATTTGTTTTTTATATTGGTCTTGTGTGTCTTTATTTTTACTGAGCCATCTCAGTTTACTCAGATGCTACATATTTCTTTTCTGCTACCCATATTCCATGTCACCCTTCTTACACATATTCCTTTTTAAATTACTACATATTTTCTATGTATTTTATCATTCTTTTATTGCTTCTTACCTTTGAATTTGAATCGAAGTTTCAGGACCTACAACAGATGGTAAGAATAGGAAATAAATACATGTTTCATGTATAAGTAAATGCATGAATGAAGATATTTCAAAGGCAATAAATAGCTCAATGTTAATACTGTTATTTGATAGTTATACAGTAATCAACAAGTCACTTAATGCTTTTGAATCACAACATAAGCGCAGGGAAGAAAGGGTAAAGGGAAACAAAATGGAGAGATTTAGTCACTTTCCTTCCAATCCTTGATAATAAGATATAGGTCCTCAAGAGTGATTGGTGCTTAAAAAAATAATTGTGAGGAGCTGACCAAGTCTTTGAAGCTTATCAGCAACCACGTGGTGTCATGAAAATATCAGAATGGTACTATAGAGACTAAAATTTCTTCTGGAGTCCAGGTTTGCAATAATTTACATACAATTAATTTTTGATTATACTGTTTACAATTATTAAGCATTTTTAAAAATATTTCACTTATTTATTTACTTAGAGTGTGGGCAGGGAGAGGGGCAGAGTGAGAGAGGGAAGGTGGGAAGAAGAGAGAATACCAACCAAACTCTGCACTGAGCATGGAGCCACACACACGGCTTGATCCCATGACCCTGAGATCATGATCTGAGCCGAAACCAAAGTTGAATACTTACCCAACTGAGCTATCCAGGCACCCCAATCATTAACCATTTTTATGAAGGAGCTTTATATTACCCATTCATTGAGGCTTTTGTGCAATTCCTTGAATTACATTTACTTTATAATCTTTATTATGTATGAGAAGTATGAATTTTTATTGGGTTTAAAGTCATAGAGAATATCTGGAGCCAGAAAATGAAAAAAATAGTATCATAATATAGTTTCAGACATTTAAAAATATATTTTTTAAAGATATTATTTATTTGAGGGGGGGGAGGGAGGGAGGGAGATAGTGGGAAAGAGCATGAGCAGTGGGGAGATGGAGAAGCAGGCTCCTTGCTGATCAGGGAACCCAACTTGGGGCTCCATCCTAGGACCCTGGTATCATGACCTGAGCCAAAGGTAGATACATGCTTAACTGACTGAGCCCTCTAGGCACCCCTAAAAATATTTTTAAAAATTATAGCAATGTTAAGATTTACAGAACAATTACAAAGATAGTACAGAGTTCTCAGGTAAGCCACATCCAGTTTCTCCTCTAATTAGCATCTCATCTGTTTTTGATTCAAGGATCTCATGCAGGATACCACACTACCTTTAGTTGTAATATTTCCTTAAGCTCTTCGTAATTGTGAAAGTTTCTCGGAATTTCCACATTTTTAATGATGTTCACAGTTTTGAGGAACACTGGCCAGGTATTTTATAGAATGTCGCACAATTAGGATTTATCTGATGTTTTTTCTCATGATTAGAGTGGGGTTAAATATTTTGTGAGAGGAAGTCCATAAAACTAAAATGTCTCTTTCATCACATCATATCAAGGGTACATACTATTGGCATGACTTAACATTGTTGATACTGACCTTCATCACCTGAATGAGGTAGTGTTTGTTTGGGTTTCTCACTATAAAATTACTTTTTTCCCCTTCTTTCAATACTGCACACTTTGGTAGGAAGTCTCTATGCACACATCACTTTTAAGGAATAGGAAGTAAATGTTCCACCTCCATAAGGGAAGAGTATTTACATGAACCATTTGGAATTTTCTGCATTGGAGATTTGTCTATTCTCTCCATTTTATTTCTTAATATGTATTAATATGTATGAATTTATTGGTCCCTATTCTTTTTGTGGCAAAGATTTTATTTGATTTCACTTAAATATATAGGCTGTATTTTCACTGGGAATCTTCTTATCCTTTCTCCTCTAAAAACATCATACCCTTAAAACTGAGGTCAGTAGACTTTTTTTTTCCCTGCAGGGGGTCAGATATTAAATATTTTTGGCTTTATTAGATCATTTGGGCCTTATGGTTTCTGTTATAACTTTGTAAAAGCACCCACAGGTAACATGTTATAAATAATTAACTGTGGCTGTATCTAATAAAACTTTATTTATATTATAAAAGCAAGTGGGACAGATTTGGGTAAGAGGCCAGAGATTGCTGACCCCTGCCTTAGAACATTAATTTATGTCTCTAAGACCTTTACTCCCAGGTCCTCTTTATGCTCTAATGACCTTGTTCCAGCAGTAACTTCTGAGTGTGGAGGTTCTTAATCATCTTACTTGCAAAAATATATTTTTAAATTTTTATATGTAATTTAAACCTTTGATGGAAGAGAATTGGGACATAAGTAAAGGAATACTAACCCTGAATTCAAGAATTTGGAGAAGAAAGAATATTTGTACTTTTTCTTCATGGACTTTGCCTTAAGACACAGCAAAACATTCTGGTGCAAGAAATGTGGCCCTATTTGTTACAAACATGTCTTTATGTTTTCCTAAGCCATGGATATGGTGATCATTTGGAGTTGAGGATATGAAGAGGGGAAAATGGAAGACAAGGTATCTCTGAATTGAGTAACTTGGTCAATTCCTTATAGGCTAAATGACTTTTAAACACCATTTTTCAGGGGTGTACACCACATTATGACACATATATTAAAAATAAAATCAAAACAAAAATTAAAAAAAGATTCAAAATGCAAACTGAACAAGTAAAGGAATACTTTACTCTCTTTTCATATAAAAACTGCATAATGCCCAGTAAACATAAACATTGTATTAATGATAAAGCATCCACAATACAAGCTGATTAGCTACAATAGCTTCTGTCTATTCAAATATGTTAGTTCTGAAGGGACATTGCTGCACCTAATTTGATTTCCCCCTGAGCAGTACATGATGTGTTATTTGATGCCCTTCAAAGGACACGATTAGCTGAGCTATAAAATGTCTCATTTTATTAGCTTTGCTGGGTTTTATCAGTTTGTAAATGTGTTATTTTCTCCATTTATTGTGCCTATGGGATCTAGAGATAGAGTAAGCATCAAGTTAATATGTTTTGGGGAGGCAGCAGTGGCCATACTTTAACACTTACGCTGTGTTGTGATGACAGTGAAGGTGGAGTCGTGGAAACTGTAATGTCAGGGCCATTTATCAAGGCAATTCTTCAATGCTATAAACCTCAGCTCTGACACTGAATTCAACAGTAAGCTTTTGTTTTAAAGAGAACCAAGTGTTCCTGGGCTTCACTACTAACAATCATCCTTAACTGAATAACAAGAAGTCAATAATAAGAAAATAGGTCAGGCAAGTGGTCAAAGGAAGTAAAGGTGTTAGCCTAAGATACTCTATTTGATGTTTCTTTGATTAGAGAAAGGCAGGATTTAATTTTAGGTATTTAAGAAAAAAAGGGAAGTGCTCCATAAGGATATAAAAATGCCACCAATCCTTTGCTTTTAATTGGGACAGAAAACACAGTGTACTCATTTAACTAGGCAGGAAACAATTTCAATGCCATGCATTCAAAGGGTGCCAAATGAAATGACATAATCAGCACTGAAGATGCTCAGAGTAGTTAACAGGTGTTTGTGGCTTAGAGTTCCTATATTCTTTTCGGGTTGCCTTTCACTTAGTTTCCTCAGTACTTATTCAAACCATTTGCCAATACAGCAGAGCTGAATACTACACTTACTGTTCAAGCAATTAATTCATTAAAGATAATGCCTACTCACACTATGTTTTTATTTTTTTACAATCCTATAATTACTGTTTTCTTTTAGTCTACAGTCCAAAAGAAAATCTGAGGTCTCTCTCCCCCACTATCCTCATCAGGCTTAACTATTCCCTTCATTTGATCATTTCTATTCACTTACTTAAAGGGATATTAATATGGCTTCTAAGTGATATGTTTAAGTGATATGACTTAATGAATATAAAAAAGAATTGTTAAGCATTATTATATAATTTTAAGGACCTAAAAGCAATGTCTGTGTGTATATTTATGCTATATCTTTATTTTACTAGAATGGAAGCAATTGAAATTATGGATCATTTTTTTTTCTGTTTTCCTGCAGAGCAAGTCAGAACGTCTTCTTCATCAGACTTTCATATACATTAACTAATGTATAAGCTATTTTAATTTTTAGATGCCATTCTTTGTCTATGTTATGGGACATACTATATTTTCACAATCATTAAAACCCTCTAAAGTTTGGATTACTTCAGTGTGAAAGAATATATCAATGTCTGTATCTATTATCTAGCTATCCATCTTTGTCTTCAACATGGCCTGACTTATAATTCTTCAAGATTACATACAAATACGAGCAGTTCAAGACTGACATCAAGTTACAAAAAAATTTCTATTATGAATTGTTTTATCTTATAAAGAGTCAAAGATATTCAGTACACATAAATGTATGCATGCATACACATATACACTCAATTACATTAATTCAGTTCATTTTTTAAAGGTGTTATTTTTCATATGTAGTCCAAACTAAGATTAAAATGGCACATAGGGATTCCTATGTGGTAACTCGGAGAAATGTAGACATTTAAAACAATGTAATGTTTCAGAAAAAATATATATATACCTCTTCCTTTTTTATCTATGTTATATTCTTCTTAAGTTCTCACAATATTCAATTGGTCTGGAAAAGTAGTACTCTTGATATACACAAGATAAAATATCTTTGACAGACTCCTCTATTTCTACAGAGGGGTTAACAGTCAATAAGATGGTACATTCTTATCTTCCTGAACTTGCACTTAGGACATATTAATTTGTAGTCTAATGCTATTTGTAGTACAAATTCTAGCATTCTTATTCTAATAATACTGTTGTATTAAAGGGGAAGAATGGGGATCCCTGAGTGGCTCAGAGGTTTGGCGCCTGCCTTTGGCCCAGGGCGCAATCCTGGAGTCCAGGGATTGAGTCCCACATCGGGCTCCCCGCATGGAGCCTGCTTCTCCCTCTGCCTGTGTCTCTCCCTCTCCCTCTCTCTCTCTCTCTCTCTCTCTCTTTCTATGTCTATCATGAATAAATAAAATAAAAATAAGCATAAATCTTATAAAAAAATAAAGGGGAAGAATGATGTAAGAGTACTGATCTTCAAAAGAGGTTATTTCCCTACTCAGATGGTCACAGAAAACCAAGATGTAGGTCTCTGTGATCTGTTTATTTAAAAATGGAACTTAGCTCATTAATGATGCAAGCCACAAAGGCCTTTTATTCTTGACTCTATTCTCTTTTCAAAAGCAATCAACCAAAATTATACATCCATTATATTCCTATTATAATTTACTATATATTTACCTGAGTTAGTCATCTTTTTAGATTTCTACCTTCTCACTTGGCTAAGAAATCTGTATGTGTATATGTATATGTGCAACAGTTTGGATATATAATGTATACATGTATACATAATACATATAATTATGAATGCATGAATTTACAGGAAAATGTAATGAAAGACCTGTACTCTGAAAAATATAAGAGATCAATGAAAAACTGAAGACAACATAAATAAGTAGAAAGATACATTATACTCATGGACTGGAAGAATTAATATTATTAAAATATCCAGACTACCCAAAGTAATCTACACATTCAATGCAATTTCTATTGAAATACCAACAGTGTTTTTCATAGAACTAGAAGAAATAATACTAAAATTTGTGTGGAACTACAAAAGACCCCAAATAGCCAAGGCAATCCTGGGAAAGAACAAAGCTGAAAGTATCATAATCCAGATTTTAAATATACTATAAAGTGACAGTAATCAAACTATATGGTACTGGCACACAGACAGACATATATATTAACAGAACACAATAGAGAGCCCAGAAATACATCATGCTTATATGATCAATTAACCTACCACAAGAAAGGCAAGAATATACAATGGGGGAAAGACAGTCTTTTCAATAAATGGTGTTCGGAAAACTGAACAGCAACTGCAGAAGAATTAACTAGATAACTTTGTTACACCACACACAAAAATAAATTCAAAATGTATGAAAGACCTAAATGTGAGATAGGAAACCATCAAAATCCTAGAGGAGAACACAGGCAACAACCTCTTTGACATCAGCCATAGCAACTTCTTCCTTGATATGTCTCTGGAGGCAAGGAAAACAAAGGCAAAAACGAACTATTAGGACTTCATCAAGATAAAAAGCTTCTGCACAGCAAAGGAAACAATAAAAAAACTAAAATGGATAGAGGTTGGGCAAAATGAGTGATGGATACTAAGGATAGCACTTGTTATAAGCACTGGGTGTTACATGTAAGTGATGAATCACTAAATTCTACATCTGAAACCAATTTTACCATATATGCTAACAAACTAGAATTTAAATAAAAACTTGAAAATAAAAATTAAAAAAGTGAAAAATAAATTATGGAAACAAAAAGTACAGCATAGGAAATATAGTCAGTAATAATGTAATAACTTTGTATGGTGACAGATGGCAACTGCACTTGTAGTGAGCATTTTATAATGTGTTAAATGATAAATCACTAGGTTATATGACTGAAACTAATATAATATTATATGACAACTATACTATAATTAAATAATAGGAAAATAAAAAATAGGCAGCAAAAAGGAAATAAGGAATTGCAGGATTTTTAATAAGTAATGAATATTTCATTTTCCTTTAATAGAAAATAACATAAAAATTTGGCATGCAAATGACCTTAAAGGCACTAGTTTAAGCTTAGAACTAATCTCATTTTATTCTTTAATTTTTATTTATTATTTTTTAGTGATTCATCATCACTTATACCCAGTGCTCATCACAAGTGCCCTCCTTAATACTCAACACCCATTTTGCCCATGCCCAACCCCACCTCCCTTCATCAACCTTAATTTGTTCTCTATAATTAATAGCCTCTATGGTTTGCTTCTCTCTCTTTTTAAATTTTAAAACAATTGCCATTATTTTGAAATAATTTTAGAATTATAAAAAAAGTAAAGCAAAAATAGCTCTAGGATTCCCTATACAATCTTTTTACCCCCTAAGTTCCACACCCAATGTGGGGCTTACACTCACAACCTTGAGATCAAGAGTCACATGTTCTACCAACAGAGCCAGCCAGAATCCTCCTATATACCCCTTTTCCAGGTTCTCCAAGTGTTAATCTTTGCCACATTTGCTTTATTATTCTATTTTCCCTGAAATACTTGAAAATGGGTTTTAAATATAATCCTCCTTTGCTTCTAAATACTTCAAAATGAGTTTTCTAAAAGCAATGACATTCTCTTATATAACTAAATATAACTATCAAACTCAGGAAATTAACCACGATGCAATATAAATCTTAGTCAAATACCAACAATTTTTAAACTAATATAGCAAAAGAAAAAAGAAATAATGATGTAGTCAAAATTCAATCCAGAATCACATCTGATAGTTTTCATGTCTCATCATTCTCCTTTAATCTGAAACATTTCCTCAGGTATTCTTCAAGACCTCAATACTTTTAACAAGTATAGATAAGTCATTTTGTACAATGTCCCTCATTTTGGATTTGCCTGAGATGTCATCATGATTCGAAATAGGTTAAGGACTTTTGGCAGAAATACCATAGAAATGATGTATCCCTCAAGGGGCACCATATCAAGAGGCATATAATACTGATTTGTCTATTGTGGGCATTGCTGCTATAAACATTGGGTTGCAGGTGTCCTGCCATTTTACTGCATCTGCATCTTTGCCAAACTGTGGAAGGAACCTCGGTGTCCATCAGAAGATGGATGGATAAAGAAGATGTGGTCTATATATACAATAGAATATTGCTCAGCCATTAGAAACAACAAATACCCACCGTTTGCTTCAGTGTGGATGGAACTGGAAGGTATTGTGCTGACTGAAGTAAGTCAATCAGAGAAGGACAAACATTATATGGTCTCATTCTTTGGGGGAATATAAAAAATAGTGAAAAGGAATAAAGGGGAAAGGAGAGAAAATGAGTGGGAAATATCAGTGAGGGAGACAGAACATGAGAGACCCCTAACTCTGGGAAACAAACAAGGGGTAATGGAAAAGGAAGTAGGCAGGGGGTGGGGGTGACTGGGTGACAGGCACTGAGGGGGGTCACTTGATGAGATGAACACTGGGTGTTATGTTATATGTTGGCAAATTGTACTCCAATAAAAAAAAAATACTGATTTGTCACATTGCAGGTGATGTACACACTGCTCATTTCACTGCATGAAGTGCTGTCAGACCTCATTATTTTTCTCTTTGAGTTAATAACTTACAGGATTTACTTCGATAATATGTAAATATATTGTGATATTTTTGCTTATTAAATGTAATATCCATTGATGAAATTTGCCTGAGATTAAGTATTGCTATGGCACTTTCTAAACTGATTTTTCTAATTTTATCGTGCTTTCTACATTTTTATTTGAAATGATACTTCAATGAAGAGTTTTCTTTTTTCATTTACATGTATCAATAACCAAGTCATGGAATATTGTTTTACTTATAGTTACAATCCTTTACACTTCATTATGCATTCTGTTGCCAAAATTGTCTCAGATTTGGCCAGTGGGGGTCCCTTCAAGCTGGCTCTTCTGTGTACTTTCAGGTAGGCTTCCACCATTCTTCAAGGACTTCTTTATACCTTGAATAACTTCCTTATCATGTAAGGCTTATCATGTACTTCCTAAGCCTCAGAATTTCTGAACACATATTCACTCTCTCATTTCTAAGATCTTAAATCTCATGGCCCTCTTCTTGCTAGACTTTCTTCCTCCTTATTTTGCTTTATACCACCTACTCTGTACTTACTGGAATTCCGCAGGCATTGAAACCTTTTCAAATACTGCATTTTTGGGGGAAAAGTCAAGCACTAATATTCTTTTAAATTAAATCAAGCATTAAATAAATCACACTCGGTTTGATAACCTTGATCTATACTCCTATCATTGCATTTGGCAAATTGGCTTTTAAGTACATTTCTTTCTTTCTTTTTTAAGATTTCATCTATTTATTCATGAAAGACACACAGAGAAAGGCAGAGACACAGGTAGAGGGAGAAGCAGGCCCCTCAGAGGGTACCTGATATGGAACTTGATCCTCAAACCCCAGGATCATGCCCTGAGCCAAAAGTAGACATTCAACCTCTGAGCCACCCAGGTGTCCCAAGTACATTTCTTTCTTAATGCTTTGTCCTAAACTGAACTCCTAGAGGGCAGGGACTGTCTGCTGTGTTCACCACTATATAACATGGAACTTTAAATGCTATGAATTCTCAATGATTAAAAAATGAGACCATATGCAAGAAACTGAAACAAACATACAAATGAACAAACAAACAAAAAAACACAAAAAAACTAATGGCCACAGTTTATGTAGTCCAGGAGTTAAATGTACACAAAATGAACAAATTCAGTATTGAAGACCTGTCATTAATTTTGCCATTCTGGTCTAACTATTCTGTTTATAGATTTGAACTCTGGTTCAAACTCTGTCTAGCCAGTTTGGGTTCACTGGTTGGACTAGAATGCCCTTTCTATGACTTCCCTCTTGGAAGAAAACAAGATAGACTGACTCTATCAGTTCATAAAGTAGCCAGGCTTTCACAGGCTTGATTTGAGGGATTTTGCAAAGAGCCCTTCCTATACATTTGTTTGTTGATTTATTTAATGTATTTATTTATTTCTGCACAGAAGCTTGAAATTCACCTTAAGTGATTTATTTATGCATTAGTTAAGTTTCTTTGATAGGAATGACTTGGTTGGGTTTCTTCAAAATTTGGTCGAGAAAGGTAATTACATAGAAACTTATAAAATTTGGGCAACAGGGCATTGAAGAGCTTCTCTTACTTTAAAAATAAAAATCCCCCTGGGATAGGTAGCATATGTCATTTATCACATCTTATCAAAAGTGAATTTATTGGAAAGAAAGTACCAACTGATTGAGTAGAAAAGATGCCGAATATGAAGAATTATAAGAAAAAGGAAAATTTATGTCAAATGTATTTTTTATTGGTATACATACTATCTACAGTGTTTCTGTATATGAGAGACAATTCTCTTTTTTTTTTTTTTTTTTTTTTTTGAGAGACAATTCTATTATGTTCTTGGGACAGACTTTGTCCTTCAAAAAACTGACTGCCAACGAAGAGATCTAAAAAGTCAAAAAGAAAAATGCATATAATATCCCCCAGTGGTATGTGATATTATTAATAACATTTCATTAGATTCATTAGAGCTCTCAAACTCTTAAATACTTTATTTCCATCCATAGATCCTAATATTGACTATATGTGTAAGATTCCAGAACTTAGACTTTCCTTGTTCCCTATCTTGTCCTGTATATTCCTTAATATTTGGCAGATAGTACTATTCAATAAATATAAATCCAACAAATTATATATTCAAAAATTACATATTTAGTTATTTATATATGCATATGTGTATTTTGCTTTTATAATTTTCCATGAATGCTCCCTTCCTATAAGGAAGCCTCCTAAAGATTTATGACATATATATAGTCTGTTTTGGGGTAAGAATTCTCAATGTTATTTCTTTAGTCAATTTAGAGTTATAGAACCAGGAAAATAGGTATTTGTTATTACTAATCATTTTTGTTACTCCAAAGAAGATATTCATTTGAATAGGGTGGTAAATTTCTCAATATAATTACTTTTTAAAATCTCCATTACTGTATATCCTAAACAAATTTTCAATGTTTATTCATTTCAAAACATTTATATGTTGATTAGACTTCTCCTATTCTGCATGAATGCTATTTGAAATTCCAAAATGTTAAATGAAATAATAGGAAATGCTGGTAATTGTATTAATTTTCCATGTATTTGCTACATTAAAAAAATTATCTTAATATCTACAAAAAACAAACATAAGCATTTTATTGTTTAAAAATATAAATTATATATCATGTACCTTTTTAAAGAAATACTGATTTGTCTTTATGTAGTCACTTTGAATTTGAAAGACCTGCATATGCAATTGTTCAGCAATTCACATCTTCAGGTCGAACTTCATTTTATAATACATGCAATGTTGATAACCTTGGTAGCTAAGCCTTAATTTTTCTATTTTCTGCCTTTGTGATTTTAACTTTTGGCCTAAAACTTTCTTCAATGCTCCAGCATACCTATTATTTCAATATATTATTTTTTATGTTCCCTAACAGAAGCAGTCATTTATGCAGAAGTAATAAATTGTAAGTATTCTTACTGGCTGTTTCAGAGGAACTATCAGGAATGCAAATGGGAAACTGCTCTTTGAATTGAAAATACAGACTTTCGTTGTAACTACTGCCATGGCAATAAGTGTTTATTTCTAGTTGAGTATAACATATACTGCTTGAAAACAGGCATATAATATCAATTAAATATTGTGTACATAAATGTTTATATAATCAAAGAAATGTATAGAATCATATAAACAGCAATTAGCAGCATTAGAAAGGCAGGTTGGAGATGGAAAGTGGGTAGGGTGGAAGTGGAATGAGAAGAACAGTACAGATTTTCTTTTCAGAACCTTCAATGTCTTTGCTAAAAGAGCATGTGTTTAAATATCAAGCTATAGAATTAAATTCAATGTCGCTATTTTAAAGCACTTGGGGGAGGAGAGAGAATTTAAGAAATGCAGTCAAATATTTAGCATTTTGTGCTTGAAACATAATTCCATCCACATATTTTATTGTTGTTGGAAAAGTCAGTTGTTTTCAACAAAATCAAAGTTAAAGATACAATATTAAATAAAACAATTCTTTCTTTTTTTAAGATTTTATTTATTCATGAGAGACAGAGAGAGAGAGAGAGAGAGAGAGAGAAGCAGAGACATGGGCAGGGCTCCCAGGATCATGCCCTGGGCCAAAGGCTGCGCTAAACTGCTGAGCCACCCGGGCTGCCCACAAAACAGTTCTAGAACTTAGGATTTTTAAAGAGGAATGTGTTTTTACACTTATACATTATCTTCCTAGTGGAGAGGTGGTAATTCAGTTAACATGAAGATGCAGAAAATATGTTTCACTTTGAGTTTCAAACTCTATAGGTAAATAACAAAGATCTTAGCTTTTATTTTTTTATTTTTTTTTTTAATTTTTTTTTTTAGATCTTAGCTTTTAAAACACTGCGGTATACCACTGTACTTAAATGAGTTACTAGATTATACTGCATAATTTCCATTATATTATTAACTTTATATATATTGCCTTATATAGATAATAATGAATATTTTCATATATTGAAATTACTATAACATAATTGCCTTGTGACTACAATTTTCTCCAAATTCAGTTCAATTTTATTCTTCCTTTGGAATATAAAATTTGGAATGGGCTTATGGAAAAAAATCACATTTAGTTAATTATACTTATACTATAGAATGTTTTTTAGATTATTTCATGTAGACTTCTACTAAAGTAACTATTTAAGAAGATAAGAGGGACTGATGAGATGTGGATCAAATATAGTAAAGAGTTATAATCAAACCTAGTCTGTTAAAAATAAAAGTAAATAAAACATACATAAATAAAATTCAATGTTCACATACTCCCTGAGCCTAATAAAACCTTGAAAATGTGAACTAAAAAAATAAGTATAGAAAAATCAAAGTAAACTTTGTGAATATTTAGAAATAGAGGGATCCCTGGGTGGCGCAGTGGTTTAGCGCCTGCCTTTGGCCCAGGGCGCGATCCTGGAGACCCGGGATCGAATCCCACATCGGGCTCCCGGTGCATGGAGCCTGCTTCTCCCTCTGCCTGTGTCTCTGCCTCTCTCTCTCTCTCTGTGTGACTGTCATAAAAAAAAAAAAAAATATTAGAAATAGAGATTGTAGAAAGTAAACTTTTAGTTAAGTGAAGGTTGAAAATGTAACCCCATGTAGAAGCAGTTGGAATTTTAATACAAAACAACTAAAAAAGGAAGAACATTTGAAATATGCAAACTGAAAGAAATGAAGTTAAAAGAGAACCTCTCTCTCCTGGAGAAATAAGTCCAGGAATGCCCCGCTGCTTCTCTTTGATAAAGTATTTACTAAACTCCTAATAGACTAACCAAGGAGCACAGACCTTTAAATCTCTTAAATATTTTAAAGAGTAACTGTAAATCATATAATTTTAATTTGTTTTCATATTTATTGATGTTAGATCATAGAAGATACAGCAATAGATGACTTACAGATTGGTTATCTTATAATTATAAGCCTGATTAAATGCTTGAAATTAAAACAAGAATTCTGATGGTCATATGATTTATTAATATCTAGATGTATACACTACTGAAAAACTTTTATTTAGCACCTAATATGTAACAAGACCTAAGCTAGGCATGAGTTGTAAATGAGTTAAAAATTGCGCCTGCCCTCATGTAAATAATAAAAGAAAAACTCAAATACTTCAGTATTTAAAGTCTAAAACATTCCAAGAGTCGGAACTTCCAATATCAGGATTTTGTTTATTACTTTGATAGATATATGTTTTATAGGAGTTTTAATTGTACAAATTGAAATGAGAAAAGAGTGAACAAAAAAAATACAAGCCTATTAGTTGTCATGACAATAAAAAGCAACAGCAAGAAAGGAATATAAATAAATCTCTTTCTTCCTTTTTAGCTCTAAAAATATTTCAAGATCAAAATGAGTTATTGTGGATTAAGGTACCCTTGAGAATCTCTAGTGATAGTAGAGAAATTCTACTACCAGTTTTTTGGATTTCTCTGTTTTTGTTTGTTTGTTTTGAGGAAATCAAAAGAGTGGCAGAGTAAGAAATAGACAGCTATTGCATGGCATTTAGGTGCTTAAAATTACATCATTGTACAAAGGTTCTCCTACACAAAGTGATAGAGAACAACTTGAAGAAGACTGTTTTAAAAATACACAAATATACAAACCCATGTTTGTGACATTTATAAATCAAGAAAACAGAAATAGATAAAAGCACAAAACATAGAATAAAATTTAAATTAATGAGGAAAGGAATAAGACAGGGATGTCCACTCTCACCAAGACTATTTGATACAGTACTGGAAGTTCGAACCAGAGTAATCAGACAACACAAAGAAATAAAAGGCATGAGTTGTAAATGAGTAAAAAATTGAGAGAGAGATGAGAAGACAGGAAGGAAGAAGACAAACTTCTTTTCTTTGCAGATAACATGATATTCTCTCTATAAAACCCAAAAGACTCCACCAAAAATTGCTAGAACTGATATACAAATTCAGTAAAGCAGCAGGATATAAAATCAGCATACATAAATCTGCTGCATTTCTATATACCAATTGTGAAGTAGCAGAAAGAAAACTGAAGGAATTGATCCCATTTACAATTGATCCAAAAAGAATACGATACCTATGAATAAACCTAGCCAAAGAGGTAAAAGATCTGTACTCTGAAAATTATAACATACTTATGAAAGAAATTGAAGATGACACAAAGAAAGGGAAAAACATTCCATGCTCATGGACTGGATTAACAAATACTGTTAAAATATTTATACCACCCAAAGTAATCTATACATTTAATTCAATCTATTTTAGAATGCCAACAGCAGTTTTTACAGAGCTAGAACAAACAATCCTACAATTTGTATGGAACCACAGAAGACCTCAAATAGTCAAAGCATTTTTGAAAAAGAAAAGCAAAGCTGGAGGCATCACAATTCCAGACTTTGAGTTATATTATAATATTGTAGTACTGAACACAGTATAGTACTGGCACAAAAATAGACACACAGATCAAAAGAACTGAATAGAAAACCCAGAAATGAACCCAGAACTCTATGGTAAATTAATCTTCAACAAAGAATATCCAATGGGAAAAAGACAGTCTCTTCAACAAATGGTGTATAGGAAACTGGACAACAACATGCAAAAGAATGGAACTGGACCACTTTCTCTCACCATACACAAAAACAAATTCAAAATTGACTAAAGGCCTAAATGTGAGATCTGAAACCATTAAAATCCTAGAGGAGATTATAGACAGCAACCTCTTTGACACCAGCCATAGCAACTTCTTACCAGATAGGCCTCCTGTGACTAGTGAAACAGCAAAAATCAACTATTGGTACTATATCAAAATAAAAAGCTTTTGCACAGTAAAAGAAATAATCAACAAAACTAAAAGGCAACCTGTGGAATTGCAGAAGATATTTCCAAATGACTTATCCAACAAAGGGTTAATATCAAATATATAAAGAACTTATCAAGCTCAACACTCCCAAAAATAATATAATTTTAAAATGGGCAGAAGACATAAATAGATATTTTTCCAAAGAAGACATCCAGATTGCTAGAAGACACTTGAAAAGATGCTCAATATCAGAGATACAAATTAAAATCAAATTAAATCAATTTAATTTAAATTTAATTTAAAATAATTTAAAATAATTTAAAATACAAATTAAATCAGAGATACAAATTAAAAGTACAATGAGATATCACCTCCCACCTTTCAGAATGGCTAAAACCAACAATATAAGAAACAATAATGTTGGGGAGGATGTGGGAAAGGGGAACTGTCCTTGCCCTGCAGTGCAAATGCAAACTAGTGCAGCCACTCTGGAAAACAGTATGGATATTCCTCAAAAAGTTAAAAATATAACTACCCTAGATCCAGCAATTGCAATACAAAGAATTTACTTAAAAGAGATAAAAATATTAATTCTAAGGGATACATGCACCCCAATGTTTATAGCAGCATTACCTACAATACTCAAATTATGCAAAGAGCCCGAATGTCTACCAATTGATGAATGGATAAGGAATAAGTGGTGTATATATATATCTCTATCTATCTATCTAGATATATATACACACACACCCCATATACTATCTGGCATTAATTAAAAAAATAAAAATTAAAATTAAAAAATCATACATAAAAATATATGAAATGGAGTATTACCCATAAATAGAATGAAATCTTGCCATTTGCAATGGCATGGATAGAGCTAGAGAGTATTATGCTAAGTGAGTAAGTCATTCAGAGAAAGACAAATACCATATGATTTCACTCATATGCAGAATTTAAGAAACAAAACAAATGAATATAGGAGGGGAAAAAAGAGGAAGACCATGAAACAGACTCTTAACTATAGGGAACAAACTGATGGTTGCAAGAGGGGAGGTAGTCAGCCTATGGGTTAACAGGTGATAGGGATTAAGGAGGGCACTTATGATGAGCACCAGGCATATTACATAGAAGTGCTGAATCACTAAATTCTACACCTGAAACTAATATTACATTGTACTTTAACTAACCTGAGTTTAAATAAAAACTTGGAAGAAAAAAACCAAAAATACATAACAAAAATTCAAAAAAGTTAAATTAATGAAGAAAAATGAACGCTCAGAAAGAATTTTAACAGCATTACATAAAGGACTACCATATACTGGAAATAATAATAAATAGTATTTTATTTAGGTCCTAATGCATCAAAGAAAAATGATGAGAGTTGACTATAGAAGAAACTTGTTACATATATGCCTTTTATTGTAAATACTGAATTTATTATGCCAAATAACACTGAAATTATAAATACTGAAAATACTGTATAAAATACTGAAATTATTATGCCAAAGGTATATTTTAAGAAAAATCTGAATATTTAATTGGCAAAATCAAAATTCTCAAAAAATGAAACTATAAAGCCAGATGAGAAATTAGAATAAATCAAGAGGACCAGATATTATTTATCAGAAAATTTTTTTTTTCAAACACACAAGGGTTTATTTACAAGCTCAAGTTGGGTCCAAGTGTACCCAACACAGCAGAGCAGGGACTTGGACCCCGAGGTGGGTTTCAGCTTAGTTTTATAGGCTGAAGATCTAGGGGATCTTCAGAAGGGGTGGAGGAATTTCTCAAGTTCTGTTTACATTTTGATATGGGGCTTTCAAGGGCTTGAGCTCTGTTCTTATTCTAATAGGGGCTTCCTGCCCTTGGCTTGGGCTCTGTTCTCATTCTAATAGGGGCTTCCTGCCCTTGGCTTGGGCTCTGTTCTCATTCTAATAGGGGCTTTCTAGGACGTTAAGCTGTAAGCTGTTTTCTTCCTGTAACTGAAGTAAGGTAAAGTTCAGCTCTTATTCACAGGGGCCTGGGATGGCTGTACTTGTGATAACATTGAACTTAAAGTGGAATGGCCTTAATTTTCTCAGCCTCCACATTTCCCCCTCTCAGAGGAACCTAAGGAAGGACCCAATCATGGGTCCAGGTTGCTCTCAGAGTGAGCCAGGGGAAATGATTAAACCAGGATTCTAACCAACCTTGTTGCTATTCTCGCTCCCATTTACATTCCAGGTAAGAAGCAACATCTTACGTTTAAGGCAGCACATAATCCCCCCCACACACCCTTTGTTGTAAGAAGACTAAGTCTAATCCCCTTCTATTTTGAAAGACAACCTCAGACTAGGGAGTCTCGGAGGTGGGAAATAAGTGAGAACGGCGCAGTCTTAGCTTTAGGGGATTGTCCTTGTTCTGTTGGCTTTTCCATTCTGGAACAAAGTCCTTGAGAACAGCGTGTGGGTCAGCTGGCCGGACGTGGGTGTAGTGGACCCAGGGAGTAATCCTGTCGACCTTGAGAGTGGTGGGAGTGGTCAGGATCATGATGTAAGGTCCCTTCCAGCGAGGTTGAAGTGTCCGTTGTTGGTATCTCCCCAGGTACACCCAGTCACCTGGCCGATATCGATGAGAATTAGAATGCTAGTGGAGAACTGACAAAGACATGTAATGAATAGTTGAAAATATCAGTATGCATAAAAGATGAGAAAACAATATATTGCACTTTGTCTTTAGAAAGGATTAAAGTTACTGTCCTTGAAGTTCTGAAAAAAAGTATTCATTATTTTTAAAGATAGAATGTCATGTAACTTTCCTCCAATATTGATGTAAATTTTAATATGGTTTTCTCATTCATTCACATCTTCAACCAGCATTTACTGAGCACACTTTATGTTCCAGAAAAATATAATGCTTTTATTGGCACAACTAGAATGGACAAATGATGAAGACCATTAAGATGCTCACAATCTATGAGTGAATATTAATATATAACAGACTACTTAGAGTAATGGTTATTAAGCGCTATAATTAGGATTGCCATAAATACAAGTGCCCAGGTGAAACATTTTTATTAAAATGTCAGAGGAAATGATAATTACAGAATTAAATTCTTCACTTCCTACTAGAATTACATATATTACATAAGCTCAGCTAAATTTTTGACAGAAAAGAAGAAAATCTTAAAGGTAGTCTAGTTAACAATGGCTTAAAAGATATATTGTAATTAACAAATGCATCAAAATCATTATGTTTCTCAAGTGTTCATTTTGGGTAAAAAAACCCAGATACATCTTTTATTTTAAAGTTATTTGCATAGTACCCTCAATTAATCCTAGCAAGATAAGAATCTAGCAAAAACAGAACTAAGCCAAAACCATCTAGTGACCAAACAGGAAACATATAAAATCTTTTCACTATACCTGTATTTGTTGAATGTTGGCCATAGAAAAGTATGAAATAAGAGCATGCCTCTAAAATTTGAATGGTCAGTCACATCAGCATATTAAATGTGAATATGAATAAACTAAAATAGAAGTCAATATCAAGAAGACAGCCAAAAAATGTAGGTAAGGACTTTCAGCTGAGCAAGAACTACATGAACAGTTGTTGATCACTACAACTACAGGTATAATTTGGCATTACAAAAGGCAGGCAAGGAACGAATCAGGAACGCCTTAGAAGTGTAAGAACTAAAATATATTTTCTTATATATTCAAATATTTACTGAGCAAGTACTCTATGAAAGACACTTTATATAAAATACTATTATGAAAATTTTTAAGTTTGAGTCCTTACTTGTGGAAGTTACCCACTGAAACAGCTTAAAACACACACCACTACCACTACCAACAAAAACCTTTATAATACTTCTCTAGATTGGTTTGTTCAAATTTTTAGAAATTCCAAACTAAGAGTCAGTTAGGTTCTCTTTCACCAGTAACCCAGACTAGTGTTTTAGCTCTTAGTTGGTGGGGGCAGGGGGTTTATGGTATGTATGTTTCTGAAAGGCGTTCAACATCCTCATTGGAAAAGGGGATACAGAAATCCAACTTTTCTGGATTCCTGAGGTTAAAACAGTATGCTACATAAAAACGTAATATTCACAGGGCAAAAAGGAGCAGTTAGGAATTAAAAAATAATGATGGCAAAAATGAGGGGCAGCCCGGGTGGCTCAGCGGTTTAGCGCTGCCTTCAGCCCAGGGCTTGAACCTGGAGTCCCAGGATGAGTCCCACATTGGTCTCCCTGCTTCTCCCTCTGCCTATGTCTGTGTGTGTGTGTGTGTGTGTGTGTGTGTGTGTGTGTGTTTCTCATGAATAAATAAATAAAATTTAAAAAAAAAAAAAGAATCCAAGATAAAAAGTTGTTCAGATGTTTTTAGTTTTATTAATGTGTAAGAGAAACAGAAGCATTTGGCGCTGAATTTGGCAAGGTACAGAAATAGTTGTCAGAATACATGGCAATTTTTGAAGATATGAAGTGGCCACAATTCATTGACCATTGATAATGTCAAGGTTAGTGACTGTGAAAGAAAGTTTTTTTTTTTTTAAAGCAATTTTGTTCCATGTTACCTATTTGTTTTAATTAATTAAAATTGAGCTATCTATCTAGTTCCAGGAAATTAAAATATTCTTATGATTAGGAATAAATCCAAAGACCTTATCATAGCTCAGGAGACTTCAAAATATGGTTCTTCCTACTCCACTTATTTCATCTCCTGTTAAGATTTTCTTCCCCATTCTGTTATAGCCACAATGAACAAATAGCTTCTTTATACCCCTTATCCACATTATTATTATTTTATTAGCATGACTAAGTGTTCCCTTAGCTTGGAACACTCTTGCCCAAATCTTCATGTGACTTAGATCCATCTCATTAATCAGTTCTCAGTTCAAATGTTCTCTCTTCAAAGAAGTCTGACCTAAACCTCATTGAAGATAACTTTCCTTCCTTTTTTCTTTCTTCTCCCTTTCTAGTCACCCTCTCTAGTATCTTTCATACCACTCATCACACTGAAATGATCTTGTTTATGCATCTGCTTATATACTTATCTCTCTAGTTCAAGAAGACAGGGAGCTTGTTTGTACTGTTGTTGCTTTCAGTTGTTTCTGCAATATGCCTAACAGTGCTTGGCCTATCATAGGCCTATCAAAAACCAATCATTGAATATATGAATAAATGTTGTGAGTAGATAACCACACTGCTTCTTTATATGCATATATCCTCACAAGGTACATTATTAACTTGAACATTGTAGATTTGTGTTGCGGGCAATTTTCTATGGAGCTTGGAATCTCCTAATTGCCATGCATACTTAAGAAATAAATGAGCTAAGAAAAAAAAATCAATCAGCTGATGCCATCGATGTAAAAATTAATGACTTACCACACCCAAAATATAGATTGTAAGGTCCCAGAGTAGTAAAAATTAAGACAGAATTAAAAAACAAAACTGGACATATCACAATTCCAGACTTTCAGTTATATTACAAAGCAGGAGTAATTAAAACAGCATGGTACTGGGGTACCTGGGTGGCTCAGTTGGTTAAGCATTGACTCTTGATCTCAGTTCAGGTCCTGATCTCAGGGTCATGAGTTTGAGCCCCACATTGGGCTCCATGTTGGGCACCATGCTGCCTACTTAAAACAACAACAAAAAACCAGTATGCTGGTATGCATAAAAATAGACACAAAGATCAATGGAATAGAATTAAAAAAACAGAAATAAACCCATCATTATATGGTCAATTAATCTTTGACAATAGAGGAATGGATATACAATAGGAAAAAAAAAAGTCTCTCCAACAAATGGTGCTAGGAAAAATAGACAACAAGGTTAAGCATCTGCCTTTGGCTCAGGGCATGATCCTGGGGTCCTGGAATCGAGTCCTGCTTCAGGCTCCCTGCATGGAGCCTGCTTCTCCCTCTGCTTGTGTCTCTTCTTCTGTCTCTGTGTCTCTCATGAATAAATAAATAAATACATATTTTTAAAAAGTCAGAAAAATAGGCAACAACATGCAAAAGAATGAAACTGGACCTCTTTCTTTCGCTATACACTAAAAATGAATTCAAAATAGATTAAAGACCTAAATGTGAGACCTGAAACCATTAAAATCCTTGAAGAGAGCACAGGCAGTAGCAACATTTTTTTAGATATGTCTCCTGAGAAAAAGGAAACAAAAGTAAAAATAAACTCTCGGACTACATCAAAACAAAAGGCTTCTGCACAGTAAAGGAAATAATCAACAAAGCTAAAAGGCAAACCTATGGAATTGGGAGAAGATATTTGCAAATGACATATCCAATAAAGGGTTAGCATCCAAAATTTATTAAGAACGTGTAAAAGTCAACACTCAAAAATCAAATAATGCGATTAAAAATGGGCAGAAGACAGGAATAGATATTTCTCCAAAGAAGACATATAGAAAGCCAACAGCCACATGAAAAGATGCTCAACATCACTCATCGTTAGGGAACTGCAAATCAGAGGTGTCAGAATGGCTAAAATCAACAATACAAGAAGCAATGAGAGTTTGTAAGGATGTGGAGGAAAAGGAACCCTGGTGCACTGTTGGTAGGAATGAAAACTGGTGCAGCCAATGTGGAAAACGGTATAGAGGTTCCTCAAAAAGTTAAAAGAACTATCATATGATCCAGTAATTGCACTACTAGGTATTTACCCCAAAAATATAAAAACAGTAATCCAAAGGGATACATACACCCCTATGTTTATTGCAGTATTATTTATAAGAGCCAAACTATGAAAGAAGCCCATCAATTGATGAGTGGAAAAAGATGTAAGATCTATCTATCTATCTATCTATCTATCTATCTATCTATCTATCTATCTCATGCAATATTATTCAGCCATAAAAAAGAACAAAATCTTCCGATTTGCAACAACATGGAAAAAGCTAGAGAGTATAATGCTAAGTGAAATAAGCCAGTCAGATAATGATGAATATATGATTCACTCATATGTGGAATTTAGGAAACACAAGAAATAGGCAAAGGAAAAAAAAGAGGGAGAGACAAATCAAGAAACAGACTTTAACTATGGAGAACAAACTGATGGTTACCAGAAGGGAGGTGGATGGAGGGATCTGGGAAATAGGTGATGGGATTTGAGGAGTACACTTATCACAATGAGAAAAATAAAATAAGACAGGGTTTTTTTGTTTGTTTGTTTAGCTAACAGAATGTTAAAAAAGTTGAATGACTTATGGCCTAAGAAATATTATGCGAATGACAATATAACTAGACCTAAATCTCAATTGTATAAGCTTTCTAAAAGCTATAAATGATAGTTTCCTAGTCCTATGATATCTGCCCTTTCTAAATATAAGAAACAGCACCAAATGGAGGAAAATTACAGGATATAAAAGCTGCATTATTTCATCCTTTGTGAGACATTATAACATCTTCTCTTTGTGGGGTCTTATGATCTTAAATTTCCAACATTATGGAAGAATCGGAGCTATTCTCATAACCTAAGCACTTCCCAAAAGCTCCAGCTCCTAATGCCATCATCTTCTGGAGTTAATATTTCAATATAAGAATTCTGAGGGGGACACAAATATTCAAACCACAGAGTTAGACACCATTGTTATTTCTGCCTTATAAATGGAAAGTTGAACTGCAGAAAAATTAGTAAATTATCAAAAATAAAACAACTATTAAGTAATAGACTAGAGATTTGAAATAGGGAAGCCTAGTCCAGGGTTTCAGCTTTCAACCAGTATAGTTCAGGGAATAGATGGAAAATTAGCTGAGATAGATTTCAAGAATATAGCACAGATGTAACTGGATTCCTCTAGTCTTCTACAGTGGTTACTCTGTATATCATTAATATAGATCTAGGTTGATATTTTTACTGTTTGTTAGGATTTGTTCAGTATATGGGCAGCCCTGGTGGCTCAGCGGTTTAGCACCGCCTTCAGCCCAGGGCATGATCTGGGAGACCCAGGATCGAGTCCCACATGGGGCTCCCTGTATGGAGCCTGCTTCTCTCTCTGCCTGTGTCTCTGCCTCTCTCTCTCTCTCTCTCTGTATCTCTCATGAATAAATAAATAAAATATTTTTTAAAAAAGGATTTTTTAAGTATATATGACAGTCATACATCTAAATACCGTATCTTTAATTGCTGCATATGATTTAAAACAACTTTTTTGCCAAGGCTGATCCTTTGATTCTAAAGAAGTGTATTTGGATGATAATCCACATCAAAACTCTTAAGTGATTGATCCATCCCATAAAATAGTTATACTGAACTTTAATGCTTTTTAAATGTAAAATATGAGCTATACCATCAAGTAGCCGCAACTTAAAATATGAGATTTAGGGTATTTTTGGAAAGGATAGTGCATTGAAAATTTTTAACAGCATAAAATGCAAAATTACTTACCAAATATCATTTACATTGCTCAGTAATGTTACTTAATACATGATTATTGCATTAGAGTATTTTAAGAATGTTATCCTAAATGCTCTTAGTTTAAAGAGAAAATATTTATAAAAATACTGATATTTTGAAAGTGTTATAATCTTGTTTTAAAGATATGTGGTAAATACACAAATATTTATGGTAATTAAATAGATCCATATGCATATACTTATATGAGTATTACAGAGAGCTGGTAAGATCTCATTCTTCATTTCTTAAATATTTAAATCTTCATATAAGAAGAACAATTCAGGGATCCCTGGGTGGCGCAGCGGTTTAGCGCCTGCCTTTGGCCCCAGGGCGCGATCCTGGAGACCCGGGATCGAATCCCACGTTGGGCTCCTGGTGCATGGAGCCTGCTTCTCCCTCTGCCTGTGTCTCTGCCTCTCTCTCTCTCTCTATCTCTCGAATAAATAAATAAAATATTAAAAAAAAAAAGAAGAACAATTCATATTGGACTGTCTGAATATGCAGAATGATTCAGGATGGGAATACAAAAACAATTGCTAGGCAAAAAGCAAAAAGGAAAAAGAAAGAAAATCAAATAGTAATTTACAACTTCTCATTATGATTAATAGTTCTACTGTATCCTCAAATGTAGTGCTGGATAAAATATTAGATGTACTTGATAATTATTTATATTTACTACACTTTTATAATTGATGCTAAGCATTTTCTTGAATTGTCTAATTGTCTTCTATCACAAGTTATTCATTAGAACATAAATCTAAAACACAGATTTAATATGATTTACATTGCATTGTCATAACACAACAAAAACCGTTTTTTTTTTTCCTAGAGGGAACTAGTTACAAACACGGAATTATAATTTTGAATCATAGTTAGAATTAGAATGCTGCTTATCCTGAAACATTTATTCTTCTATTGCTTTAATATTGGTTTATTAGCAATTATTAGAATATATTAAATAGTGGCAATAGGGGAGCCCCGGTAGCTCAGTGGTTTAGCGCCACCTTCCGCCCAGGGCATGATCCTGAAGACCCGGAAGCCTGCTGCAGGATCCCTGCGTGGAGCCTGCTTCTCCCTCTGCCTGTGTCTCTGCCTCCCTCTCTCTCTCTGTCTCTCATGCATAAATAAATAAAATATTTTAAAAAAATAGTGGCAATATAAGCTGTAAATAAATCTACATTATTTGAATAGGCTGTGGTTTTCCTAATAAAAAAAAGTAAGTAGTGTTTGCTATATACTATTTTTCATTAATATAGTTGCAAAGGAGATTCAATTAAAGCAAAATATTCTGACTATATAAATTCCAGCTAGAATAAAGATCAAAAGTTGTACTCATTACAACTATTATAATTTGAACAAAAGGCAAAAGGACAATCAAGATCCAAACACAAGAGACTCAGGTTAGTATGGTAATAGAAAGTATTGGTGTCAAGGTCCTATGCCAATACAGCTACTAAAAATATGTGAAAAACTTGCAATTATTTTATTCCAATCTGAGACAAACTTCCAAAAGAGGAATACTACTATTAATAAGTTTTTCCCTTTGGCATCTGCCTTTTCAGAGAAAGTATCTTCTCAGTGTGCCTGGTCTAATATTTTATCTTGGTTTGACTCTTTTTCTTATTTGCCAAGGTATACAGGATTTTACTTTAAATTGATTAACCAGGTAGAGGGAATAACATGACAGCTATAATCACAACAATAAGGATACAGCCAATAAGGATCAAGGTAAAGGATATTCCAGGTAAAGAGGATAGCTTGTTCAAAGGATTTAAGATAGAAGCTATGTATATTCATGAAATTAGAAAAAGAATAAAAAAATCATACTGAATCTGGTATTAGTAGTACAGTAAAGGTAAGAGAAAGAGGGTGTAGAGGTTGGAAAGGTGATAATTATTTTCTTAGGTTTATTATTATTTTGTACAGAAGTGTGATTTTTGTTTTTTAAATGCAAGTCTGTTATGCTGAGAACAAATTGTAAAAAGATGGGCAAGAGGGGAATCAGGAAATCAATTAGGAAACAATTGCTTTGTTTTATGCAAAAGATAAATGTAGTAGTTCTGACTAGCTGGCAGTGGTAGAGAAGAAAGAAATAGAAACTGATGGAATGAGAAAAACAAAGGAAATAAGACTGTAAAGGGGACAGTTTGAATGGGACTGTAAAATCATTTACTGAGAGAAATATAGATGTGAAAGAAAACTATAAGAAATCAAGTTCTTTTTTTAGAACATGCTAAATTTGAGGTGAATATTAGATAACAAAATGATGTGGCCTAATATACAGCCTGGATATATGAATCTGTAATTCTAGGGAACAATCAGAGTCAAAGGTACAGATTTGAGAGTAAGTCTCTCTCACTCTTCACTTACCCTTCACTCACCCTTATTCCTCATCTGGAGATGTATCATTTCAGCTTTGAAGTAAATTGATCTTTTCAACAATTACATTCTGTTCTTTGCCAACACTGCCATAATCACAATAGTTTGGTGATTAGTTTTGATAGCTGATAAAATAAATCTCTAGTTTTTGCCTTTTTCAAAACCATCTCTGCTATTTTGTTCCTTTGCAGTTTCATACCAATTTTAGAAGTAGCTTGTCCTACAAATTTAGGTTCTGCATATTTTTTGTTATATTAATTCTTAAGTACTTGTTATATTTGATATTATTTAAAATTACATATTTTATCAACATATACATGAAAGAAATTGTATATAAGCTATCATTTTAGTTGGTAAGTTTTTTACTAAAACACGTTTTAAAAAATCTTGTTTAAAAACTAAGATTCTGAAACACATAGCAAAGGTACTCAGTGACATTATTTTAATATACTTGCCCCCTTTTTCATTGAGTAGAACCCACTATCAGGCTTAATTTGTGTGGTGCCAGAGGTTGAACATTCATTTACTTCAACTGAAACTTTTAAAAAATGCAGTCTCATTACAGACAATTTAGAAAATACAAGTAAAAATTCTTATAGTCTCATCAATCAAAGACAGTAACATTTAACTGCATTTAATCTTTATGTTAGTTTTTCTACTCATCTCTTGGTTTTCTTTTGATGTGTTTCTATGTATTTCTTTCACTACTAAAGTAAAATATTTTTCAACTTAATGTATGAATACTCTAATTTCCCTACTAAACTTAAGGGTAAATACTTGAAAAATCTATCCAGAAACTTATATCAATAAGACTGACTCACTAGGCAATGAAACAAAAATGTGAATATCCCTCAATTTTATAGATTTGCCTGAATTATATATCTAATTTCAATTCACAACTCTGTGTATGTATGACATGTCACCCAGAACACTTTCAAACCCCCTTATTTTTAGATATCCTTTTCATTATCCATGACTATGTAAAGGCATTTATGTTCATGTTAAGCAGGTGTGACATATTATCTAGACAATAAAAAAGATAAACATTAAACTTTTTGAATGTCAGCAAGTGTCCAATCAGGAACCAAATAATTTAAGACCTAAAAGTCTAAGAAATTAGGAGGTTAGTTGGAATGGGTGTTCTCCAGAGAAAAGAAAGATTTAGAAGTGCCATTTCAGACTTTCACCTATATTCCAACCACCCTGCCACTGGCTGACTGCCTTGTTGCCTGTCATCTGATTTTGATCTCTCCCCCACTAGTATACAGAGTAGATTAAAAGCAGGCAAGATTTCATTTGGAATTTGTTGGGTCAGTTTATTTGATGTTGAGATAGAATGGTAAAGACCTGGTAGTAATACTGACATAATATAAGAAGTTTTACATCTTTGATTGGCTTTCAGCCATTACAGCAACAATCTCCATCACTGTGTTATAAATTTTGGATGCAGCTATCTAACAGAAGGCTAACGGAGATTATGAAGAGACAACTGTTTGGCTCATTATAAAGTCAGATGTGTTCTTTGGCATTTGAGTGGACAGCAGAGACTTTGACATTAACACATGGCTCATTAGGAATGAATTTGAGCTTGGCCTTTTGCTGCACTTAAAACAAAATATCTACTATAGAAAAGTAACTCCTTTAAAATGCCGATACAATGTCTTAAACGTACATAGCTGTAATTTAAAATGAAGGCACTATTCCTCTAGGCATTTGCCATTAAGAGCACAGTGCGTGTCTTAAAATTGTGAAGAAAACAATGAAACAGCAGAAGATCATGTTCCTTTTATCTTTCTTGTTCCTAGTGACAAATACACTGACTTTTCCTGTTCCTCCTAACTGTTTGTCATGTTCTAGAAGAGGCCATCTTGTAGTTTTGTGATAGGGTCACGTTTACAGCATTACATAGTAGTTAATGGTCAGTTATCACTTTTATGATAAATTTGATTTTGCAACTCTGCTGATTCAATTTTCACCAAGCTGAAACTTGAAACATAAAGCAGTATACTACCTTGAACCTACAAAGCAGAATAGTCTTTGATATTAAGGCAGCTTAGTAATGTGTATTTAAAGCAGTGTGTACACTATTAACACAGTGTTTAACTCACAGTGTTTATCAGCTTTGCTTTCTTCTAACTGCATCATTTTTGTTGCTTCAAATACTTTCAACTTCGTACAATAAAATACGGAGTGTTTTATTCTTAAATAATTTGAATGCCACTTTCATTTAATTTTTTTAAAAGATTTTATTTATTTATTCTTGAGGGAGAAAGAGAGAGAGAGAGGCAGAGACACAGGCAGAGGGAGAAGCGGGCTCCATGCAGGGAGCCCGACGCGGGACTCAATCCCAGGACTCCAGGATCACACCCTGGGCCGAAGGCAGGTGCTAAACTGCTGAGCCACCGGGCTGCCCCACTTTCATTTAATTTTGAACAAGTCTGTTATAATCTGTTTTGCTGATCTGAGAATTTAAGATTATAAACAAATAAATGCTGCTTTCGTAAACTATGTGTATCAAAAATATGCACGGAGTCAATTGAGAGAAGTGTCTGCCAGTCCTGTCAGTTATGATGAAAATTACAATTTCCTCATTCTTTCAGATATGTTTGTAGAAGCAAATATGATGCTCAAGAAAAAAGCACATCTATCAAATATTTCATGGACAACATGACATGACTAAAAGCTTCAGAACTTGAGTAATGCTGAAACGCACAAAATGGGTTCACATATTTTTGAACCTTGAAGATTTTAAATGATAAAGAAAAGGTAATACAAACAGTTCACAAAGCAAACAAAATAATAGATAAAATGAATCTCTCTAAGAATAGTTTGAGACTAACCCAGCATCCACAACGCCCTGTTCTGCTGCTTACTACGGGTAGGGCCTCAAAGAAGGCATATTTCATACTGCAAATGATCAAATGCTCTGCTAGGGGGGCGTGGACTAGGAATATAACAGAACTTTCCTAAAAGGCCTGTCTCATGTTAAACTGACATATATCCTACCCAGAATGAATCTATATTGTTTTATTCGTGTATTCCTTCATGTTTCCTCATACATAGGAAAACTTAGATATTTTTAAGGAACTCATTACCTTTTATATTACTTTATGTTTTTACAAGTTTATTTTAAAAATACATGATTGACCATGAGTAAACATCAGAATATGAAATGAAAATAACTACATAGTTAAATAGCAGTGAATTGGAATCAGGCTAAGTGTCTTTTAGGTATGTCCCATGATCAACTATTTAAGCTGAGTCTCCCTCTCTCTCTCTTTTTTTATTCACCTGTAAAATGAACAGAATTACATTTGCCTTCCAATCTGTGAAGAACAAAATAGAAAGCCTATAATAACATTTTTTGTACAAAATTTTATTATTTTTTAAATTTGTTTTTATTGAAGTTTAATTTGCCAACATATAGTATAGCACCCAGTGCTTATCCCATCAAGTGCCCCCCTCAGTGCCCATCACTCAGTTACCCCAATGCCCCTCCACCTCCCCTTCCTCAACCCTTTGCTCGTTTCCCAGAGTTAGAAGTCTCTCATGGTTTGTCTCCTCTCTAATTTTTCCTCACTCAGTTCCCTATAATAACACTTTATAAAAATTACAAATATACACAGTTTGGGGAAATGGTATGCATTTAGAAAATCCAAATTTGAAAAAATAATTAGAAAGCATTTATGAAATTTAATGATAGTTGAAATTCTCAGTAGAAAGTGCCTGTCTTTATTAGATATAAATTTACCTTTTTGCAGTAAAGGAAATGCATCTTAATTAAATAGGTGGAAATGTTTTTACTTCCCCATGCTTATTATTTCAAAGGATCACCATCAATTGAGAATTCTAAGTCTGAGCTAAACTCTCCTGAGCTAGAGATCCACGTGCCCCTGACCTCAAACATGTGCTGAGTTCTCAAGTAAAGGAGGATACTCTGAAGAATTATTCATTCTCTGAGATTTCTGGGTCCTTCTGACCAACTTAGATCATTCCTCATTGAATAGATGTCTTATAAGCAAAAGAAACATTCTGATTTAACCCTGTTTTGTATACATAGACAATATGTCTATATTGCTAGTTCTACATAAAATGTACAGAGAGAATAAATAGTTTGAAAATATGCCCGACCCAATTATTTTAAATAGATTTTAGATTTGGATTTGGAGAATATAGAGTAAAGCCGGTAAAAAGTCAACATAAGAATGAGAGAGAAAGAGAACCAGTGAGAATGTGCAACTGAAGAAGGATTTCATAACTAGGTCTAGGAAACTGGGTAAAATACTTATAATTATCACAGACAAGTATTAGAATAACTGTACTGAAAAGAATGCAAGATTCTCCTGTTACCTGTCAAATGTTTACTCAATTCCTAGTGTGGAAGCAGGAGGAAGATGATGTAAAATGTCTCATTTGTAATAATTCCAACATTGAAAGAAATATGGATTTAAGGGAATGACTGTTAAGAAATCACTTTTCTATTGAGTACAGCAGATAACTATATTCAATTTAAAAAAGTCTTTCATCAATGGTTTTGGCAACACTGCCATACACATATATGTATGCGCACACATGCACACAAACTTTTGTTCATTTAATTTTTTCCAATTATCATTTGATTAAAATTTAAAAGATCAGTAGTTTACATGCAAATAATGGAGATGTCACTTATGTGGCACTAAGAAAAATGGAGTCCTCAACTGAGCCTTTTCACATTCCCCAGAGATTGTCCTAATTTTCTGCAACATAGCCTGTAAACTCACTACTGCAATAAGTGAATTCACATATCAGTAGTGCTTTAGAAACAGCTTTAAATTTGCTGCACTTCTTACCTAGCCCCCTTCTGGATCTTCAGCTCCCAAAATGCACATTATATATCTTCTAATGAGTTTCAGGGGAAAAAATCTTATCTGAGTTCTCCAAGGTGTATAAGGATGCTAAGTGACTCTAAAAATGATCTGGGGTTATATACACATGTGAATTTTAGGAATAGTAAAGTTTCTCAAAGTAATTATTGTAGAACAGTTTATTGTACCTAGGTTTGCTACTATATGCAGTCTCTTATTTATCCCCAGTTCAATTCATTAATACTCCAAAATTTAAAATTAAGAGAACAACAAAAGGCTTGCAAAATAATCCTTCAGACTTAAGTCACATATACGATCACTTCTAGAAATGAAAGGGTGGAGATGATTCTCAGCACACAGGATATTTTTGGTTTTAAGCTTCAGGTCTTCATTTCTGCTTGACTATCAAATTCATTTTTATTTGTGAAGTCTTCATTTACAAGTATATAGAAGTACTCAGTTTTATACTGTTAGACACATTTGCCACATTCTTTTTTGCTTGTTCTGGACAGTGCTTTCTATCTTTTGGAATTACATTTGAGGAGAATCTATATCCCCATCATTTCTCTAACAAGGGACACTTTAAATAGACATTGGTTGCTGGTGAAATTGTAAGCAGTGACCTCTGAATGTCCTAAAGGAAAGAGCTCTCATCCATTGCCAGAAAAGGTCTCTCAGGGATATTTCTATTTGTATTTGACTAGATTTCTGAGCCTAAGAATCTTTGTGCACCACAGCGAAGGTTATCCCTCCTGGTATAATCATCCTATCAAACACTCATTTATCCTGAAGAATACTGTGCTGCTGTCTACATTTAGTCTCAGAGTAAGAATGAAGTCATTTCTCATGAAATCCCTTAATAGATATCTCTAAAACTCATTATTTTTTATTGTAAATAAGGTGCTAGGCAGTAATAAAGCATGATATAATGTAAAATATGTTAATGTTTTGTTAAGTCTCTAGATGGTTTTGTACCTTAAATCCTATCTTTCAGAAAAAGTTTCTTATATTTAAACAGGGCTCAAAATTATGTTGTTCAATAATTTTACTTTCATGGGTATATGATATAAAAGACAAAAAAAAGGAGTAAGAAATGGGGATTTTAAACAGCAGGTATACTGTCTACATTGATATTCTGCTGAAGAGAAAGAATAATTTCCCTACAAGGTAAGTTCTCAGTTTAGTGAGGGATCAAACCTGATATTTGAATACAGCATTTGAAAAACCATCCATCCACAAGAAGAAAATCAACTATAAATAAAAAGTGAGTCATCATTTGAATATCCATACACATATAGATAAATTTCAATGTCTCTATTTCAGAATTTATAGTATGGAAAGGGTCAAGTAATTCTCTTCATACAGCAAAATAATTGAACTCATTCAAAAATTTATGTTTTACAAAATAGCTTGAGGTATTTGCAAGATGGTTTTGTACTTTGATCAGATTTGTATAAACTGCAGAATAGTTTAAAAAAATTAAACTGTTGTTTAGTTCATCTTTTTTAATTACAAACTTAACTCTTGCAATCTAGCTAGACTTGGAGGGAAATAAGGAAAATATGGAACCCAAAGAACTGCAGTGACAGCACAAAGATAGACTACTGAGAGCAGATAGAGGTGGAGGGGTGCTCTCCTGAGCCACAAAAGGAACAATCTGATGGCTGAGATAAAATAGAAGTCAAATTTTTTAGAGATGGTCATAGTGGTCAGCAGTGATCTTGCTGATCTTGCCATTCATGAACTTGTGACAGCATTCTAGCCAATCTTAAGGGTTAACTTGCTGACTTAACGCCCTTGATCCATAACAGGAGTAACTTTCTTTAAGATCTGGAGACTGCTGGCCTTGAGGAGTGAAGAATTAGAACTTTCGCATACCACAGAGGAAAACAAGTCTGTTTGAACTTGCCTCAGCTTTCTGATTAGCCCAGCAAAAAAATTTTAGCAAAATGTCTTTTTCTGTTAGGTGACACAAATGATTTTCCTGACCTCCCTTTGTGTATCTGTAGACCTTGTCCTCTTTTGCAGAAAGTACAGATTATTCCTGTACATCACAAAACAAGAATTGAACCCTCTTTCACAACCCTTGAGCACTGAGATAATGTTTGTACCTGGCATCATTAAGTCTGCACATGATCAAGAAATGTTATATAGGACACTGCAGTCTCTTGGCTAAACCCCTTTATAAACTCCCAGGCCAGGCACAAACCTGAGATGGAGATGGCTTTTGGACAAGAGTCTGCATTCTCCCGAGGAGGTCAGCATCCTGAATAAAGCTTAAATTCCTTTCCAATCACAATATGTCTCTTGAGTAATGATCTTCTAAGTAACCAGTAGCCATACTTGGGTTCAGTAACACCCAATGTGCTCCATGTCTTCGACAGCATTTTATGTACTCCTTCACCTTGCAAAAGAACACATTTACCATTCCAACCACTCAGTCTTAACAATGCAGATGAAAAACTGGAAACTGTGTTGGGTCCAGCATTTTCCATAGACAAGATGCCAGGGAGGACCCCATGCTTCAGGATGAAATTCTCATCAAATTTTTCCCCACAGGTGGATTTGCCACCAGAGTGCCATTAGGGTATGAGAAGTCACCACCTTGGCACATAAACCACAGAATACTACTGTGAAATCAGGAATCCTTAGAACTTTTCTTCCTGGTACTCAGAGCACAAGTTTTCTGCTATCTTTAGAACACTGACTTTGAGCTGAGCCCAAAGGAGATATGGTCCAAAGACTCACTGTTTATGATGTTGGGGATGAACATGATGGAGTTGATCAAAGTTAGGTGACCCAGTAGTGTGGTTGTGCCTCCTAGGGGTGGCAGCAGCATTTGCAAAACCCAAAACAGATAAATTTGCAATTGAACTCTTCATTCAACTTTTCCTTCCCACATGTTCCATCACATCTTCCAGAATAGTACCCTTGTATCCTATGGCCTTAATACTCTCTTCCCTTCTAGTCATAAAAGGAAAACTAATTTGATTTGATCACATTTCAATAACTTTTTTTTAGTTTTCAAATATTTCCTCATTTATTTTTCATGAATGTCATGGAAGAAACCAACAGCTTCTGCTGTTTTCTCTACTCCTTGAACATACATTCCCCAGGTTCATTTGCAGGTATGTGCAGGCATAAGACTTGATTACTATCCAGAAATGGTAATGAAAGTGTTGTGTATCATTTTAAGGCTCTAGACCATAAAATTATTTGATTTTCTCTGTGTTATTCTTTCTCTGTCAAGGTAGCATAGAAATGCTCATGCTGACCACAGAGACCACATGCTAAGAAAGGCAAAGAAGACTCCAACAGCATCCATTCCTGAATGACCATAGAGGACTCTTTCCGCTGATCTATCTTTGGGTAGTTATATCACAAATCATAAAAGTCTATTCTGGTTCATTATCCACTTTCTCGGCAATATATTTCAATAAGTAGATTATGTCACTTTATCTAATACACATGCCCATAGTTTATATATGGTAGAATTTCAGACACCCACACTTTCATGGAAAGATGAAATTTTATTTAACAATTCATCCTTGATAATTTTCCATACTAGTATGAAAAAAAAATAGTTCATTGTTCTTAAGGCTGTACAATATTTTATTTTGCTATATTTTATTTCACTAGTTTCCTGTTGATAGAAATATATTTCATTCTGCTATATATTAAATATATGCAATGCTTACTGAAAATACTTCTTTTTATACCATAATTTTATCATCTCTGACTTTTTTAAATTTATATTACATCACTTGGCTGAATTTTAACATTTTCATTTTGTTTTTCAGGAATGCTTGGATGATACCATCTTTGAGGGCTTTATGTGTTTGCAACTGTCTTCTTTATACTTAAATGAGAACTTGGCTGCCCTCCCCTCAACTCCTTCAAAAAGAAGAAATACTTGGTTCATGATCATTTTCCCTTAAGATGTGTAAGCTCCTTAGTCACCTTATATTGAATATAGATCTTTTCCTTTTTTTTTTTTTTTTTTTTTGCCTGAATACTCATAGGACTTTTGCTTTACCTTGGTGAGAATTGAAAGTAGAGATCTCTGAGATTTCCAAGGACATACTTTTTTACTCTATTAGTTCAATACTATACAAGGATATCAGATAAAGCACAGAGCATTCTATCTACTCTCTTTGGACAAATATGCCATTTGATATGGAGATTAAGATTTTTACCTTAACACTATAAGTGTTAATAATTTTTAGGTACGTCAATGATGCCAAAATTGTAAAAATTTTTTGCCTAATTTCTTTATATATCACCATCTCTTACATGGTACATGTATTTATTTACATGTATTTATTTACTTATCAATCTAGGTTTCATCTACTGCAAATTATATGATTTTTCAAACTTGGCAACCATTTTCTTAACTCAGTTTTAAGGTGTTTCCTTCCTAACCCTTATTGCTCTAATTTGTTTCATTTATTTTATGTCTTTATTTAGATTTTAAATATCTTTCACTAAAGTGAAAACTTATTATTTCCTACTATCATATTCTTTCTTCTTGGTTCTCAATTATTTCTCATTGCCTTCATTTTCTTAAGAGTCATATTTTCTATTTTATGATGGGGGTAGTATTTGATTCTTGTGTTATAGAAAATTCTATGTATATTATTTTTACCATTTATCTACATTTTGTCCATTGTATTTATCTTGCCTACTATCTATCAGTAGAGCTATTTTATGGTGTGCTGTCCTTATTATTAATATTTGGAGAAGTAAGTTCCATCAAGACCAATAATTTGCCTAAGAATAATATGATAAAAGATAATTGGGGGAATAAACTGGAGACAATAAGGAATAAGGAAGATACCTCCAAAACATGCAACTGTAGAGCAGAACTCACTAAAGAACACCCCCAAAAAGATAGGTCATCTTTTTTCTGTAGCACTATCCCTAATCATAGTAATGACTTAACATTAATGCAGGATTAGAAAAAAATCTGGAGTAATACTCTAAATGTGTAGAACGGTTTCTTTTAAATAAATTTATATTTTACAAGGCTCTAGGCCATCATATAAGTCCTCATATAAGATTCCTGAAAAATCTATCCCATCAATTCCTTAGATGTGCCCTATATAAATTATTAAGGAAATATACTTTGATTTTCAGTATCCTGGAAGACAAGAAGAGCAAAATGCAAGTATAGTAAATACTTTAACTCCCTCATAATTTCTACACCCAAACCTAGTAACTCCATAGCACTTACACTTGTATTATGACCTGTCTTCCGGTTGGATGTGCAAGTTCTAAAGCTAGTTTTTTAATAGTTTAATCACTTGATTCATATACCTTTCAAAAATGATTGTGGACACTAAGTCAGATTTCCACCAAAATATCATGATATGCCTTGTCCATTTTATTAATGTATTTTAAGAATTAATTAGTAATAAGTTTTCAATTCCCTTGCCTTGGCTTTATGCAGTTTATAAGTGATTTCACAGCTTCCAGATAATTAATTCTGCTACTATCCTTTGATCTTTAATCAACATTTCACATTCCTCTGTTTATTTCTAATGGTACCCTGCAGCTTTTAAATTTACTCTATTCCCACTTTATTTTCAAGGCCTAAAAACAAAGCTTAATTTTCTATGTGTAACAACAGGGAACAAAACACCTATGCCTCAAATTCAACAACAAAAAAATGAAGTAAAATAACAATGATAATAAATAAAATAATTTAAGAGAAAATACAAAAAAAAAAAAAACCCACAAATTACCTTCTACCAAGTCCTTAGAATCTCATTCACTGCTTTTACTGAAATTTTCCATATTATAGTAAGTTTTACTATAATTCCACAAAATATTACAAAAGGTAAAAATTTAAGATCTTAAGATAATAAAAATATCTTGTACCCTTAGTATCTAAAATATGTCAAAAAAGCTACGAAGTCTAAAACATTTCAGATAATTTGAGGCATATTTTTATCTTGATACAAAGACCCATAAGGCATACATAATATTCCCACATCCCTAGTTAGTGCTATATTGTAGTATGACTTCCAATATAAAATAAGATGACAGGGGCACCTGAGTGGCTCAGTCAGTTAAGTGTCTGCCTTAGGCTCAGTTCATCATCCCAGAGTCCCAGGATTAAGCCCCATATTGGTCTCCCTGTTCAGCAGGAAGCCTGCTTCTCCCTTTCTCTCTGCCATTCCCCCTGCTTGTACCCTCTGACTCTCTTTCTGTCAAATAAATAAATAAAAATCTTTTTTTAAAAAGATAATAAAATTTTTAGTTTTCTGCTAGATAATTGATAACTAATGTAGACCAAGATCAAACATTTTATACAACAATACACAAAAAAATCATATAAAGTTTTTAGAAAGTGAATGACATGACTCTGTAGGTTGGAAATATAGTACATTAGTGTTATAAATATAAAAGCTATTTTGAGTTTAAACATGAGAAGATTCTACTTACAAAATGTTTTACTAAATGGTAAATAAAAAGTATTGTAGTATTGAAAAAAACTTATTTTTAAAGTTAGATTAATGCATTCACTAACTTTCAGGATGCTAAAATACAGTACCTAATTATGAAATCTACCTAACTAGAGATAGTGCTAAAATAGAAAGATTTGCGTTGAAAGAGTGTGGAGCTGAACTCAACCAACTGAATTATCATGGTATTTTCTTAAAAAAATCACTTAGTTATGAAAAAGAAATTTATTTACAAAATAGGTAGAACTACAGTACCAAATATAAGAATAGAGAAATGATGGTAACAACTTACAAAACTTATAACTGCCCGACTTACCATAGTATTTTATATAAATTGTACTTGACTTCACCCATTTATTTTTTAGACACAATGTTTGTCTTCATATCTCCCTCTATATCTAGGCTTAAAAAGAACACAGGGAATTTTAATTTTAAAATATCAGTGAAAGGGCAGCCCTAGTGGCTCAGCGGTTTAGCGACGCCTTCAGCCCAGGGCAGGATCCTGGAGATCCAGGATCGAGTCCCACGTCGGGTTCCCTGCATGGAGCCTGCTTCTCCCTCTGCCTGTGTCTCTGCCTCTCTCTCTATGTCTCTCATGAATAAATAAATAAAAATCTTAAAAAAAAAAAAAGAATTTAAAAAAAATAAAATATCAGTGAAAGACTTTCTAGGTACAATGGACAATGAAACAATTAACATTTCTAATTGATAACTTATTACTAATTAACAATGGAAGTCCAACACTCTCACTGAAATAATCATATTAATATTTGAATATACACAGATATAGATAGATAGATAGATAGATAGATAGATAGATAGATAGATAGAAAGATACAATGAAGGCTTGGAGATCTGATGACATCAAAGATTTAGAGTGCTAAGATCTCAGAAAAATAGGATATCAACCATAAATAAGTCAATTTTGCCATAAGGGTTGTAATCTGTTTTTGGCAAATCTAAGCAAAAGGCTACGACTAAGGGAAAGATGGGCCAACAGAGGTTTTTTGCAGACTTATAAGATTCAGAAGGCAAAAATTAGAGTTCTGGGCTACAAAAGCACCTAGTACCTATGGGGCCAAGCTCCTAAAGAGAAGAGAAGCATGGTGGGCAGCTGGGTAGCTCAGTTGATTAAGCATCTGCCTCTAGCTCAGGTCATGATCCCAGGGTGCTGGGATTGAGCCCTGCATCAGGCTCCTTGCTCAGTAGGGAGCCTGTGTCTCCTTCTACTCTTCCCATTTGGACAAGTGCATGCTCACATTCTCTTTCTCTCCTGTTCAGAAAGAATGAAAGAAAGAAAGATGAATCCTTTATTTTGGTTTTTTTTCCAAATTCAAAATATATAAAAAACAACCAGAGAAATAAGAAACCGAAATCTAAATATAAATGAAACTAAAACAATGGAGATTTTCAGCAGTTTCACCATTTTGAAGTGACAAAATAGGAATTCAGAAAGCAATCCCTGAAAATACCATAGGGTCAGTCAGAAACCCTTTAACTGGGCAAAACTCACATCGATCAAATTATATTAAGATTACAAGTGAGTTTGGGGCTATAAAATCAAGTAATGAGCCATGGAGAACCCAAATATTCATATTTAACATGGACATTAAAAATAACAAATATTCAACAATAAGTTCAATATCTGTAATGAGGATCTTGACTCCATTTTTTCATGTTTGCTCATAGCTTTGAAGCCTCACTCCTTCCTTTTGTGCCCCACAACTGGATCACCTGTTATGACATTAAATGTGATACGATCCAAAGTACAATGAGGATTCAGGATTTAAAAGTTCTCAAATAACCTGATCCAGATGTTTTCATGCCAAATGTGATGAACCCTATTTTTTCAATAAGAAGCCCTCTTAGAATAGATCTACTTGAGTTGAGAATTCATCCCGTCTGAAGTTCTGCTTCCCTTTGTAATTAAACTCATCTCAACCTCTTTCTGCATCCAACTGTAATAAATGAGAGCCTCAAGCTGCCAAAAAGGACTTCTGGCTTTCAAACTTTTTCTTAATTGGTGATTAATCAAGCTCACGCTTTTATCCTCTTTCTTCAATGCCTTGAGAGCACCCATCAGTAGCAGCTCAATTCTACAATACTTTAGTTCTTCCCCCTACTTCTCTAATACATTAGACATTGTATAGATAGTGCATTATTTTCTATCTCATTCAATACTAATAAGAGTTTTGACAATTACACCATTAGTTTTAAAAATCCCATGTTAGAGACTTCTTCCTAGAAACACTTCCATTACTAAATGTCTTAGATATACTCTCTGGAACAATCTCTGAGGTAGAGATTTGCAGGACAGAGGTTTCTTGGAGGATGAAACAGAAACAATATTTGAAGGGACTGAGGGATGCTAATATGAGTACAGGAAGATATTCAACAATAATATGTTGCAACAGAAGTCCCTGATGATTCCATTTCTCTGAAGGGACACATATATGTACAGTCAGCAGCCAATATTCTTTGCATCCGTGAGATTAAGCATCTCAAGTTCAAAGGGGATTTGTTTTTTTTTGTTTTTTTTGTTTTTTTTTTATTTATTTATTTATGATAGTCACAGAGAGAGTGAGAGAAAGGCAGAGACACAGGCAGAGGGAGAAGCAGGCTCCATGCACCGGGAGCCTGACGTGGGATTCGATCCCGGGTCTCCAGGATCGCGCCCTGGGCCAAAGGCAGGTGCTAAACCACTGCGCCACCCAGGGATCCCCTCAAAGGGGATTTGGATAGTACAACTTAGGATCCACTATATTACAATCATATAATTCCAACTTAATACAATTTTAAAAGAAGTAAAACTAATATATAGCACTAGAAATCAGGAGAGAAATTAACTTTAGGAAGATAATTGGAATAGGGCATGAAAGGAGTTTCTGTGATGTCGGTGATGTTCTATTCACAATATCAGTAATTATTACATGGGTAAATTCAATTTATGGAAATTCTTCAATCTATAAATGTATAAATTGTGTATTTTTCTATACATGTTATATTTCAACCTGAAATTTAGTTTAAAAAGTAACATGACACTTAGACACATAACTAAAAGAACTATTTTATAATTTAACTTTTGGTTTTACTTTCAAGTAAGTTTGTATTTTAGAATAATTTCATTGTACTCTTTACCTATAATTTAATATTCAATTTTCCATAGTGAATGTAGATAATTATTGGGTGGCTCAGCGGTTTAGTGCCACCTTCAGCCCAGGGCGTGATCCTGGAGACCCAGGATCGAGTCCCATATTGGGCTCCCTGCGTGGAGCCTGCTTCTCCCTCTGCCTATGTATCTGCTTCTCTCTCTCTTTCTGTGTCTCTTATGAATAAATAAAGAAAATCTTTAAAAAAATAAAATGTTCTTTTCCGAAATTATTAAAATAAGAAAAATACTGGAGTAACTACAAAAATGCCAATGACAACTGCTTTAAGAAATATACACCTTGATAGTTAAAAGTTATTTAGCTTAACCACTTTGTCTGAACAAGATTTAGGAGATGAAGTTGACTAGATTAAAGGAAAGGCAATATAATGGCTTGGTAATTGCCATACAAATACCCCATCATTACAGTGTGAATATGTGATTGCTTCTCTCCTTTAAAGAAGATTCCAGTTCACATGGTATTTACTTAGTGACTATTAAATGTAATTAGAGAGTACACTTCAGGAGAATAGAAACAAAGTAAAATTTGGTTCTATATGTACTCTAGGAGTTAATAGTTATTTTCCAAAAATCATTTTGTTTGGATATGAGTACACTGCTTGTCCCTATCCTTAACCAGTTAATATAGTTGCCACCGAATTTTTTTGATATGACATACTTGCTTAATACATTGCATATCTATTATTATTTGTTTTTAAGAGAAAGAGAGTGTGAGTGTTCGTGTGCACATGAGAATGGGGGTGGGAGTGGGAGGGAGGGGCAGAGGAAGAGGGAGAGAGAGAATCTTAAGTAGGCTCCATGCCTAGCACAGAGTCAGATGCGTTGCTTGATCTCATGACCTTGATATCAAGACCTAAGCTGAAATCAAAAGTTGGATGCTTAACCAACTGAGCCACCTAGGCACCCCTATATTGCATATCTTATTTTGAAAATATAAGAATATTGTAGCAGAGAAATAAAACTAAGGTGCTTATGAAATTTGTCAATGGCAATGATGTCACATGATAATTGTTACAGTTTTTATAATACATAGTGAAAAATACATAAACACTAAGACTCTATTAGCAGATATTCTGTGTTTGTGAAATATGTTTCTACTGTCTGCTAGAGAAGCCAGACTACATTTCCCAGCGTCCCTTACACTTAAATGTGGCTTTATGACCAAGTTCTGACCAAAGGATTTTCTTTGAAAAAGTACATCACTTCCAGGACTAGGCCAGAAAACAAATGTATCCAAGTAATTCCATACCTTCTCTTTCCCTAATTGCCATCCAGAAGCAGTCAAGTGATTAGAAGAAAATAGCAAAGACAAATATGAAAGGAGTCTGTCTAGATGACCAAGTCCAAGGCTATGCAAACACTGGAAATATTCACACCATACTTTTAGTGAGAAAAGAATATAATCTGCTGAGCCACTAAAATTCAGAGGTGTGTTTTTAAAATACTTACCTTAAACAATTAATACCCTAAATAATACAAAAAAAAAAACCTAACTATAATTAGTGTGCTGCCATTAAAAACTAAACTGCATGGCTTTTGTATAAGGCAAGAAAACAGATAACACAGTCTAAAACTCTAGAGATTTGTTACACTGTGACGAAACTTCCATCTGCCATGACTTGGAAGGCAAATCATATACCTAATAAAACTATTGCTCTAGAGAAAATGATTGGGAAAAGGCAGAATAATAAGTGTTGGTTACTTTGGCTGCCTTTAGGAAAGTGTTTCTAAAAAAAGATGATCTTACAAAGTTTTAAAAAATGGAGATTCAGGATTGGAAAGATAAGCATTTTAGATTCTTCTCTATAAACTACAATGTATGAGGATAAAAAAGTAAACAAAAATTATTTAAGGAAAATTAAATAGGTAAAAAAAGTTAAATACTTGAAAAAGAATAAAAAAGTGACAGAGTTGAGAAAATTGAAGTACTTAAGAACTTTGGGTTTTGCTTATTACCTCATTTTACTGGTTGGACTCAGATCAGGAGCTTAACAAGTTTTGATTGGAATTAGATAGCCAAAAGAAAATAAGAGTCTCTTGGAACTAATAGATATTGTATGTCAATTATACTTCAATAATACAATTTTTAAAAACCAAAAAATATGCAAGACTCTCATCCAAAATGTCTGCGGCTTTTCAAACCTAAAACAGAACTACCTAAACAATAAGTAAACTGCAAGCACATGTAGACCCCAATCAGAACATACTCTCCTTTGTTCATATAAGATATAATCAATAAAGAAGAAACCCTACAATGGTGGAGGTAAAGCCCTGAGAGAATGATTGATAGAGTAGGGATATTTCTCTCAGAAGTCAAAATCAGAGTCTAATCAAGGAAATTTCCTCACTTATTTCTACTACAAATATGAGCCTTTGTAACACATGTCCAGCAGGATATCAAACATTAAGATGTATTTGTAATGACACATCTTTCAGTTTCCTTCCTTTCCTTTCTTTCTTTCCTGGCCCTTCTCCACCATAATGTATTTGACAGATTAGGGGCAGATAATTTGTCTTTTCTGATTTAGTGATTGCTGGACCTGCTGGAGAGGCCACTCTATCACCCAAAAAGCCATAGGGTAAATGGAATAACAAGATAGGATGTTGGATTGTCTCCCAGGGTATGACCAAAGGAAATCCAATTGCTGGGTTTGATCCATAGAATTCTCCTCTGTAATCCTCCACACTTTGTCTTCCTTCATGTACTGCTTGCTGCTGATGATCCAGCAAAGGACAAGGCTACATAGTAAAAGTAAAAGGTAAACAGACTTTGAATCCTGAATGACCAGAATGAATATTGTCATCTGACTGTATACTTCAAAACTTGGACTTTTTATAAGAAAAAATTGAACCCATTTTATAGTAAGGAACAGAGATCTGGGGTTATTATAGAAGGCAATGTTGTTTATCCTAACTAATAAAGATCCATACTATAATAATAAATCTTATATATGACAATATATAACTTTATCCAAAGTTCAAAATAACCGTAGTAGTGATAGTAAGAAAAAAATTACAAAAAGAAATAGGCTTTGCATATTTGGTAATTCATTTATGTTCTCCTAGTTTGTTTTTATGTTGGATAACGAAAGAACTAGACTGAATCATCAAGGTTCTTTCCAGCACTAATAATCAATGATTTTATGACATCCTCTCTGGGATAGAATGGTGGCATATAATCATTTTTTAGAACTTCCTAATTCCATAAAACTGCATGGGTCACCCAAGGTGAAATTTGATATTTAGAAATCATGCCAAAATCCATGTAATTCATTTACTGTAAGTCCTATGCTTTATCACTAGCCAAGATTCAGACCTGGATACTACATATTCATGATTAATGTGTTCCTTTTTGGAGTATTTAAGGCTTTTTCTGCCAGCAATCTGACTTCACTGTTGAGTGAATGAATTATCAACATCTCTCTACCAGGACTGTGGTTTCTTTACATGCAGGTCATCTTAATATATGAACTAATTATATCCTACTAGAAAAGATTTTCAGAAAATTCCCTCTTTTTAAGAACTTGGTCTTTTTTTGTGCTATTAAAAAGATTTTCCATGATCTTGTTAGTCATAATAATAAGGATGCCTTCTTTTCAAAAGGTATCTTTCCTGGCTATTAGTAATTGTCTGGCCACTCATAGTGTCAGCCTCTGAGAGAATTCACTGGTATAATGAGTATACTAGGGATAGTACTACTTAGCAGCAAATGGATACAGCCTCTAAAACTGTGTACTGGCAATAGTCAGGAGGGAGAGTTTCAAGTAAAATTAATAGTCACCTTGTGCTTTTTTAAAAATCAATGTATTATTGAAATGGTATTCATTCAAGGTTGCACAGCTGGTTTAATGCTGATTATGCTTTAAGCCAGAGAGAATAATTAAATAGAAAAGAAAATGGTGTAAGGTTATTCATGACAGAAAAGATGCCAAAAACCTACAACAAAGGCCACTTGCTGATAAAAGAAAGAAGCTAAGATAAATTTAATGAAAAGCTATTAGTTTACAACTTTTTCTTCCCTCATTTAAAGGAGTTAGTTTTATAAAATATTATATAGACTTGGAGAGCTCTACACTTTAAAAACAACTCTAATACATTCTTATTGTTCTCATTTCTAGGGCTTATGTTTAGTGAGTAGGACATATAAAACCCAATTAAAGTTTAGCTTATGGGCTTTTTCATACATATGTTAATCAAATAAAACAATATCCTTAAAGAAAAGGACTCTTTTGGGCCTAGGGTAAAACATAAAAATAAAACAAAAATTTAAGAAAAACAATCCCATCATTAATTATTTTAATGGATATTCATGAAATAAACTTATACTAGATATTTATAGATATCTGTCTAGATAATTAGATAATCTTAAGGAAGTTGGATTTCATTGCAAATACTTTTAAAATTTTTATCAGCATTTGATTTTGTCATGTCCTTTTGTTAATGATGCACTGATACTAATCTTTTAAATGCCGAGCTTCTTTAAGCATAAAAATTAAAATGACTCAAACATTCAGACATCATTTTTAAAAAGCAGTATTAAGCTCATTCATATTGTAAATTTTTATTCGCATCTTTATAGTGTTAACATTATGGTACTTTTCACATGAAATGATTTTTTATTCTTTATGTTAGGTTATTTTAAAGGTATTCCCTTTCTGAATCCATTCCAAAAATGTATTGGTTTTGTTATTATTGGTTAATATCTGAGACCTTTGAACTGTTAAATGCACAGATATACATGAGTTAAAGGATTTCAGAATCTTTTAAGAATCAAGTTAAATTTATACAATCACATATGGACACATATATTTACATGGCCCGAGGTTTGGGGTGATTCTACATATCTGATGAAACCCCTACAATTTAAAAATTAAAAACCCAACTTCAATGGCCCTAATAAGTATACAGAAAACATTAATTCTCTCAGTGGATGGTTGCACAAGTGCATTTCGTAGAGGAATCACAACTGTTACATTTTCTTCTATGAATCTTAAATTCTCTAGGCAATAATACATTTTACTGAGATCTTCCGTACTGTCATTATATCAGATAAGAGTAAGATGTAAAAATGTCTCTTCACTTTAAAGGGGAAACAAATTTTGGGCTGGGATTTACTTTTTTTTTTTTTTTTTTTTTTAGATTTTATTTATTTATTCATGAGACACACAGAGAGAGAAAGAAAGAGAGACAGAGAGAGAGAGAGAGAGAGAGAGGCAGAGACATAGGCAGAGGGAGAAGCAGGCTCCATGCAGGGAGCCTGACATGGGACTCAATACCAGATCTCCAGGATCATGCCCTGGGCAGAAGGCAGTGCCAAACCGCTGAGCCACCCAGGCTGCCCTAGGATTTACTTTTTAAAAAAGAATTATTTCCATTGATTTTTCATTGGTTAGTATAGTTTTGCTCAGCATTTCCTGGTTGTTCAGTCTATCACAATGTGTAAAATATCATTGCTCTAATATCACAGCAAGTTTTCCAAGCAATTACATTTGAAACATAATTAAAACATGCTACTTAAACAAAAAAAAAAAGTATTTATTTGAGAGATAGAGGGAGTGAGAGACAGTGGGGAGAGGAGCAGAAGGAGAAAATCTTGAAGCCGACTTGCTGAGTGCCGAGGCAGACGTGGGGCTCGATTCCGGGACCCTGAGATCATGATCTGAGCCGATACCAGGAGTCAGATGACTGAGCAACCCAGACACCCCCATCCTATTTTTTAAAATTTCAAATGAATATTTTTTAAACACATTTATTTTTCCATAAGAGTTTAATTTACTAGTCATAACTGAAGAATGGATTTATTATTTTAGAATTCAGATTTTCATTTAAAAATTATTAATTTAAAGTAATATTACCTCTTAGCAGTTCACGTTTTCTCACAACTTTCAACTCCTCTTGAAAAAAAGCATTTAGCGACATTTCACATTGCTTTAAAACAAAATTGTTTTAGCTTGTAAAAAAGATAAATTTGGTGTTTTTTATATTGGATGTATAAAAAATCTTTAATTTTAAAAATTATGTAATTGAAATACCTGGCTTTTCACATGCTGTATCCAATTCCTAAAAAAATAAGCAATGTTCTATCAACAAGAACAAGAAAATGTTTTTGGCACCAAGAGTATATTTATGTGAGCAGCAGTCCAAACAGTTGCCAGATCCACCCTGATTCATCTTTGTTTCAGTTTCTGTCTTTCAGCAGCAGTTTTCCAGACAAGCATATACTGACTTTGGTAAGGTATAATCAAACCATTTCTGCCATATAGTCTCTAGACCCGATAGGCTTCCATAAGATAGTTTTTCTAAAAAAAATACTTTTAACTGATTCATTTCTCAGTGTAGGGTATGATTGGAACCATCTGGGTTCATGAAAGAGTATGTTGATTCTGGTGAGACTCTGCTGTTTCTGAAGGTATAGGATGTGACACCCTGTCCCCAATCGCTTCCAGTAAACTAAAATCTGGCAAACTTTTTTTTTTTTTTTTACAATTTTTATTTATTTATGATAGTCAGAGAGAAAGAGAGAGAGGCAGAGACATAGGCAGAAGGAGAAGCAGGCTCCATGCACTGGGAGCCCGATGTGGGATTCGATCCCGGGTCTCCAGGATCACGCCCTGGGCCAAAGGCAGGCGCCAAACCGCTGCGCCACCCAGGGATCCCTGGCAAACTTTTAATTTCATGAATATGCCGTGTTCCTTCTGATTTCAAGCCTTCATCAGCCCTATTCCTTTTATCTTTAATTATCCAATCACACTCCACCCATTTCGTTACCTTGAAGATATCTATTCAATCATCATGTCTAGTCTACTACAATTCCTTTTCCACTTCACCTGCTTTTGATTGTGTGTTTTCAAGATACATTAAACTGTTCCTATATAGCAATTGCCATAATTATGATAAATTTGCTTTTCATTGTTTTTCTTCCTATGTCTACTTTTCCACACATACCTTACTTGTCATTAAGACTGAAGTGGTGTCTATTTTTTAATCACTTTATTACCAACAAATCAACGTTCCATAAGTTTGTCAAAATTTTATTCAAATATAGATACATTTAAAGAGTATTTGAAATTTAGATTCATATTTTTCTCCACCCATAAGAATGAATTTTTTTCCAGCAAAAATAATTCTAAGAATAGCCTAGAGTAACTATTATTATTAAAATATTCAGTAGGAGCCTACTAGTGTCCTAACTAGTATGGACTAACTAACTAAATGGACTAACTAACTAACTAGTATGGACTAAAATAATGATTAAGAATTCAAACTTTTTGGACACCTGGGTGGCTCAGTTGGTTAAGCATCTGCCTTTGGCTCAGGTCATGATCTCAAGGTCCTGAAATCCAGCTCCCTGCTCAGTGGAGAGTCTGCTTATCCAGCTCCTCTTGCTCCTCTCCCCCCCTCCCCCCCTCCCCCCTGCTTATGAACGCACATGCTTGCTCTCTCTCAAATAAATAAATAAAATCTTTTCAAAAAAAGAATTCAAACTTCTAACAACTAGGAAATTTATTACCTTGATAAGAAGGTCAGGCAGAGGAAGGATCTAAACATCAAATCAGTGTTCAAAAATATCTCAAAGGCTCCAGATGATTCTTTACAATCCTAGATGTTTCCTCTGACAACTTTAATAAATCTATGTGTCGCTTTCAGAAATTAAAAAAAAAAAATCAAAGAGTTTTTGTATATACTTCTCTTTGGAGCAGGGTGCAAATCCTATCTCATCAACTAAAGTGATAATATATGCCTATAGCTAAACCAATCACTAGCAAGAGGAAAGGGAACACCATGACTAGCTTAGACCAGTCACAACCTACCCCTAATGCAGGGGACTGTGTCAATCAATCTCTTTTGGGCTACCAAAACAAATTGGTTTTCTTTTAGGAAGGAGGAAATAGTTTGCAGAATTAAAATTAGGTAGGTAGCAAGCAATATCAGAATTAGTGACCCAAAAATGTAAGGTAATGAGATAAATAAGATTGATTTTTAAAAAAAAAAAAAAAGTAAAACAAGTTCTAGGGCACCTGGGTAGCTCAATCTGTTAAGCACTGGACTCCTGATTTTTGATCAGGTCATGTTCTTAGGGTCCTAAGATCGAGGCCCCTGGCATCTGGCTCTGCACTGAGCATGGAATCTGCTTACGATTCCAATCTCTCTCTCTTCCTCTGCATAACCCCCTACCCCTGACAAAAAAAGAAAAAAGGAAAATAAACTCTTCTTTTTGTAGTTTTGCCAAAGAAAATATTACTTTAATAAAAGATTTTTTTTTATTTTTTCCAATTCATTACATAATTTTCACCTTGTGTTTTGTGTGTGAGCCATTTTTTTCCCTTTAAAAATGAAAGTTTAGGCTTGATGTTTGATCAGGGTTGTGCAAGAAGCAGGGGGGGCATGACAGGGAAAGGTAAGGGTAAGGAAGGTTAGTCTGTACGACTAAAAGATGAAAAGAAACTTTAAAAAAAAATAAATGGCCTTCCATAAAACAATGTATTACATATTTTATGACAAAGTTATGATAATGAGGTGTCTTTTGTCTTGGAAAAATATGGATAGGTAGAGATACTATATCCAAGGAAAGCACTGAAATGTAACATGAAACGTGGAATCTTTCTTTCTTCAGAGGAGACTTTAAAAATAATTATAAATTTCTCATACAATTCCAAAATAAGATTTCAACTTCTTTTTTTTTTTTAAATGAGCTAATGTTCAACTAATGTACTTAGTTGAAATTGGATGTGGAGTTCAATTAGCATGTGTTCCTTGTAGTTGAGAATATTATGAAAGACATCCTAGCATAATGCTAAAACTTCAATGTATACAAGCAGGAAGTTAATCACCATCATTACCATTTATACCTTGTTCTGGTAACTGCTGAGTCTTGCAGCAATAAATTACATAGATGCTATAAAACAGGAAAAAATATTGTATTCAGCAGAGAATCTAAAATATCATATACATACAATACCAGTCTTAGATTTGATTTACTGATTCTTTATGTAAAAATAAAGAAAAAATAACACTAAAACTAGTTTTATCGTGGCAAGGAGATACCAAAAAGCTCATTAGTTTTATACTGAATAGAAGAACCTTGCTCTGCTAACATTATAATTACTCTGACTATGGTTAATCACTGATTATTCAAGAGCAATATATTCCACTACGGGCACTCCAGACCCTTTGCTTCCATTCTATTGCTCTCTTTCTCAACTTCTGATCATTTCAACCCTCATTAGCATATCCACTAAAAGACAAGTGATAAAATAAGACCTAATACAAATAATTTGGTCAAAGTGATTCTGGTAGAGGAAAGGACTGAAGACTTCAAGTACCATTTTTTATAGCATAACATTCAGAATACATTACTTATGATTTTAAATTTATCAATAAATTCAAGAATAAATTGAGTGGTATATTTCCCTGGAAAACTTCAAAACATTTAAAAGAATGATAAAATAAAAGGAATACTGTATGTATTAAAATAAATCAGAAAAGTCTCTTATAAAAATGATGTCTGATTCTCAAGTCAGTGTTCTATATTACCCTACATTTTAGGATACAAAGAAAAAATTAAATGTTGACTTTTAACAGCTTTTTTGAGATAAAATTGAGGTAAAATAATTGTATGTTTGTTTTCACCTATGTGCACCATCCCCACAAACATAATAAATACATTCATTATCCTAAGTTCTGTCAAACATAATAAATACATTCATTATCCTAAGTTCTGTATGAATCTTAAAATCAGCTTTTCCATTTCTGCAAAATCCCTTCCAATTTGGTAAGAATTGAACTAATCTGTAGATCACTTTGGAAGGGGGGTATGCAATCTTACTGCTATTTAAGATTTCTTATCCATCAATACAGGATCTTACCTGTAGATTTTTAATTTCTTTTAGCAATGTTTCATAGTTTTCGGTACACAAGTCTTATACGTCCTATACTAAAATTATTCCTAAGGATTTTATTCTTTTTGATATTATTGTAAAAGGCATTGGTTTTAAACTTTCTTTTCAGATTGTTCCTTGCTAGTACATAGAAATACAACTGATTCACGTATGTTCATTTTGTATCTAGCAACTCTGTTGAATTCACTTATAATTCTACTAGCTTTTTGTGACTAGGATATCTGTATATATAAGATCATGTTATCTTGGAACAGAGGCAGTTTTATATCTTCCTTTCTAATTTAGGTGCCTTTCTTTTTTTACCCTAGTGGCTGGAGATAGAAATTCCAGTACAGTGTTGTATAGCAGAAGTGAAAGTGAGTATCCTGGTCTTCTCCCTGATTTAGGGGTAAAGCTTTCAGGCTTTCATCATTGAGTAGCTGTGAATTTTTTAAAAGACCCCTTATCATGTTGAGGAATTTTTATTCTTACTTCTCTGAGTGTTTTTTGTTGGTGGTGTTTCATCATGAAAGTATGTTAGATTTTGTGAAATGATTTCGCTGCATCATTCAAAATGATCACACATTTTTTTCTTTCCTTCATTCTGTTGATTACTTTTATACTATAAACCACCCTTGTAGTCCTGGAAAAAATGTTCCAGGTGGTCAAAGTATATCATCTTTTTTATATACTGCTGGATCCGGTTTGCTAGTATTTTGCTGAGAATTTTTCATTAATAATTCATAAGATATTTTTGTTTGTAGTTTTATTGTAATGCCTTCAATAATGGCTTCATTATCACATTAAAGAGTTAAAGTGTTCTCTCCTGTCCTATTTTTTGGAATATTTTGTAAAGGACTGTTAATTCTTCTTTAAATATTTGGTAAATATCACCAATGAAGTCATCCTGCTCTGGGTTTTTCTTGGTTGGGAAGTTTTTGAATTATTCATTCTCCTTATTATACATCTACTCAGACTTTCTGTTTTTTCTTGAGTCAGTTTCAGTATTTGTTGTGCTTCTAGGAGTAAGTCCATTTCACATAGATTATCTAATTCATTCACAGAATTGTTCACAGTACTCTCTAAAAATCCTTTTCTTTCAATTTATGTAAGGCTATAAGTAATGTCCCCAATTTGATTTTAGTATTTTGAATTTTAGTTCTTTTGTTCTTGGTCAGTCTACCTAAGGACTATCAATTTTGTTGATCTGTTTAAAGAACTGACTTTTGGTTGTGTTGATTCTACTCTTTTTATATTCCCTATTTCATTGCATTCCATCTTATTTTCTTCTGCTTGCTTTGGGCTTAGATTGCTCTTTTTCTATTTCCTTTGGTTAGAAACATAGGCTACTGATTTGATATCCTCCTTTTTAATAATGTAGGCATTTCTAGTTATAAATTCCCCTCCAAGCAATACTTTCACTATATCCCTAAGTTTTGGGACATTGCAATTTTGTTTTCATTCATCTCATTTAAATTTCCCTTGTGTCCAGAGCAGAAAAAACAAAAGCAAATGCTCAGGGATCTTTCAAGGAACCACCAGACAGGTCATAACACACAATGATCTTTGGAGACTAAGGTTATTATTCTTTCTGTAACAAAAACCTACACCAGGAATACAGGCTGCTGTCTTCAAGGTTCTTCTAAGCTGGAAAGTGAGGGACGGTAACAGAGTATGTTAAGATGCCACAGAGCTCTCATCAAAATTCAGCTTTATTTCTTTGTTAAGCATTCTCTTGGTTGTTGTTTGATTAGATGCCCAAATTCAGAAAGACTTCATTCTGACAGTTCTTGCTAGCTTATTCACAGTTTTTAAGGAGGCATGGAGTTTTAGAATATCATTTTCACTCTTGCAACTTGAATCATGCCATTTAAAAAATACTTGATATTGTATTTCTTCCTTTTTAAGTCTTTATACTTTTATTTTTCTTGCCTTGTTGCCATGGTTATAAATTCTATTACACTGTTGTATAAAACGTGATGAAATTTTATTATGTATTCTAACAAGAAAAAATTAAGTAGTTCTTTTTTTTTTGAACAAGTCTGTTTAGGAATAATTTGATTAAAAAATTCACATTCAACTTGTACAATGCAATGGCTTTTTGTATATTTGCAGAACTATGCAACTATAACAATATTCCACTTTTAATTTCCATCAACCAATTCCACTGTGTGAATATATAACACTTTGTTTATTCATTCACCAATGTACATTTGGATTGTCTCTAGTCATTGATCATTATGTTGCTATAAAAATTTATATACAAGACTTTGTGTTAATATACAACTTAATTTCTCTGAGATATTTAGATGTAGAATTGCTAGCTTATATGATACATGTTTACCTTTTTATGAAAATGACAAATTATGTTCCAAATGGCTGGCACATTTGATACTCCCATAAGAAAAGAATGAGAATTCTAGTTTCTTCATAATCTGGCCAATATATGTGAAATGGCATATTATTGTGTTTTCGGTTTTCATTTCCATAATAATTAATGATGTTGAGCAACTTTTATGTCTTTATATACTATTTGAATACCTTTCTGGTGAAATGTCCACTAAAATCTTTGAATTTTTAAATCTTTACTTTTTAAAAAATTCTCATGAAGTCTAATTAACTTTTGTTCTTTATATAGTTTTGCTGTTGGGGCTAAGAAATATATGTATACCTCAAATGCATAAAATTTTCCCCTGGTTTGCTTCCAAGAATTTTATAGTTTTAGCTCTTACATTTTGTTATATTATCCATTTTAGTTAATTTTTTGTATATTGGATAGGATAAGCCTCTGAATTTATCTTTCTGTATGTAGATAGCTCATTGTCTCAGCACCATTTCTTAAAAAGACAATCTTTTCTTCACTGAATAGCCTTAACATCTCTGTAAAATTGTGTTGGCATTATTGGTAAACATTTTAAGCACCTTTGAAGCAATCACGCACATCTTTTGTTGTAGCTATTAATATTGTTATTAGGATTATTGTTATTATTACACTCAGCTTTTGTTAGATATGGTATCCTACCTTAACACAGAGACCTTACAAAGACTCATTAATGTTGTCCATCAGTTGTTTCTATTTAAAAACACACAGGCACTCAAACACCTTCATCACCTACTCAATTTTTTTCCTGAGCTAGAATAATTTTTGGTTTATAATTCTAATGTAATCAAAAGCTATTCATACAGTATTCCCTAAGTGTTTAAATTTATTTTATACATTAAAATTATAAATAATGGTGGAATAAATGCCTGAATTGTGTATATGCCTATACATATAGATGCTATATGCTGGATATATACTGTTGTATATCCTGGTATGCTTTTCACTAAAAATTAAATTATGAATACATTTCCATATCGCTGCTATTTATAGACATTATTTTTTGTGGCTTCACAGTGTTCTATAATGTGGAGCTTGTGATATAATTTTATTAATTTTCTATTACAGAGTTCTGGCATCAGAGTCTACATGCCATTCCTTAAAATAATTAGATTGTTCCTCTATTTTTCTGATATCTCTTCTATCTTCGGTTCCATTTCCAATAAATAATTTGATAAAGGCTAGAAATTTGAACGGAATGCCTTTACCTTGGTGTTCTTTTATAATTGCTTTACCTACCTTGAGATCCAATTATCGTATTTTCCTACATTCAGGCCAAGTTGACCAAGCAACTATCTAAATTGTCAACTGATAACTCAGAAATAATGGAGTATGTATTCTATAGTCAGTTTATACCAACCTTATACATTTTAAAAATAATCTTTTTTCTCTTTTGGGGACTGAAAAGTGATGTCTTAGAATATTAGAAGTAACCTGCATTAGTATTATTATGGCTGTATTGTATTCAACACATATTCAGAGTAAATTCTTACCTACCTAATGTAGGTAAGAGCTTTGGCACATAGTCACTAGTTCAAAATAAGTTGGTTACTACCTAATCTCACAATGAGTTACAAATTACTAATCGTGTGGAAGTGTATATAATAAATATTTGAATCTTACAGAGTTTGAAAATTAGGCAGTTTGGATTCAATCTTAACAACAGCTGTAGTTCTAACTATTCTATAGCATTTACTTTTATATAATGAAAAGAACTGTGTGTGCACATACATGTGTGTATGTATATCATACGTACAGACACACGATGACAGAATGGCAATGAGTAGTAGTCACATTTTTTTATTTGTTCAATATTCATCATTGGGTTTTAGAAAGGTAAGGAAGGTTAGCTGTTATTAGATATTTAAAAACACTTTAAAGATATTAGTTTTAAGGAGCCACTATAAAAGTGTCTACTTGGGAAGATGAGAAGCAGCTCACCACATTAAAGTTCTGAGAATTGTACAGAGCTGGTATTTCTCTACATTAGTGACTATGAAAAGTAACAATTACACAATTATAATACCCAGATCATTGCATCAAAATTTTTCATTTTGTGTCAGTGTTTCACTCTCTGTTCACTTCTGGTTGCCTCAGAAGGGAACAGTTATTCTTTGTCAGGTTGAGGGCATTCAAGTGAACCAAAAGGTCAATCTAATTAAAAAAAGGAAAGAATCTCAAACCACAAGGGGAAAAAAGATCCTTCTAAATGCCAGGGAATTTATATTACTGAATGCATGAAGTAAACAGTCAAACAATGAGATGAATGCACAAAGGTGTCAAAGAGGAAAAAAAAGGAGTCCATGACCTTTAAATTATTAATTTTTTTTATAAATTAAATGATATTTACTCTTTGAATGAGAAACGTTGCACAATACACTTAAAAATACAATTAATTATCATGCTTTATTTTTGGAAATCTTTATTTTCCTCCGGTGAGTCACAAAAATATATATTCATAAATTAACAAGTAGGGAAATTAGATTAAAAGGTAGTATTCTTTTTGAATGATTCTCCCCAAGAATATGCTGAATAATTTTAATTATTAATCTTTGCAAAACCTATCATTTGGAACTCCTCCTCCTCCCCCCCAACATACTATTCAAAACATATTGCTGAAGTTCAGTTAAATCTTTTCAAGAACAGATTTCTGTCTGGAGTATTAATGGTTTGCAAAGTAAAAATAGAGAAAATAGTCATAGCTGGACCTTTCACGTTATTTTTTTTTTGTCCCATGTTCCCTTGCTTCCACTAGTTTGCTCTCGCTCACTCCCTCTCTCTCAACCACTATATACCCATTCAGCAATGACATATAAGGCAAATTTAAAAGTTCAACAAAGGGAAAGGGTACCACCTTCCTACGCTAGCCACATTGTTAAACTGACATTACACCAAGTGATTTTAATGTATTTTAACAATTTAGTTAAAGACTCAATGGTAAAAGTCTATTAACAATCACTAGTTCACCAGGGCCTTTAGTGTCATGATGGATAGGAAGTGAGACATTTCACTAATAATTATATTACCAATTATTTTGCTTCTTTTTGTATCTACTGGCCCAAGCATACAATATATGCTGGATCAATCTTAGTATCTACCTTTTTTTTCCCCTACACTTTAAAAACTTATAGGAAAAAAAGTACACTGCCTCTGCAAGTTAGTGGTCTCCAGTTTTACTGGCTTATCAATAATCTAAAATGTCCTTTACCTCTTCTGTAGTCAAAACATTTTTAATTGAAACAAGACTAGGGATTCACTGCCCAGATGTTGGTCTTAAGCTCATGAATAGCCTGAGGCAAAACCTTTTCTATTCCTCCTGTTGTTTTTATCCTCTTCTCTCATGCTTATTCTATCATTTTTCTAATTTCCTAGGCTAATACCATAGTTCCCTGCTATGACTAGCATTGAAGCCCCCAACACTGTACACTTGGTCAGACCTGGCAAACTAGCTAATTCTTACCAGGTCCCTCTGTCTTTGGTGGCTCCAGCCTTCCCCCCGCTTCCTCCGCCCCCCCCCCCCCCCACACACACACACCTGCATTACTCTTACTTTTCCTCATGGAAACATTTCTTAGAATCCTGATTGGCCCACCTATTTGTTCAATATTTGACAGAATCATGGATTTGTTTGTGCTCTGCCTCATACCCCGAATAAATCCTAAAGGTGTTTACAGCTGTGTGAATTACAACAAAGCCCGCTGTATCTCAGTATTTGTGCCTTGGAACTATTGATTGCCCATAAAAACTAGCTTCTATAGTGGCATTAATTAGCCCTTAAGTCATCATGTATTTATTGAGCAGGTTTTTGGCCTAGTCCTATCTATTGTGTTGCCACTGTCCTGCTGGATTAGTATTATCAAAATATTAGCATATCTTCTGCCAACAGTTCAGTTTTAAAGCATAACCGTCAATTTCACTAAAAACAGAAAATTAGCCATAATGTAGTTGACTGTGTGTTGGCATATAGGCCTTGCTAGTTACTCTCTAAACTACATATGTTATAAGAGAACACTTCTGAGGGGGCATTTTTCATGGAATTTATTATTTTTAATGTCAACGAATTCAAAATCAAAGGATTCAAAAGCAATTTCATTAGTAACATATTGTGCACAGTCCTTTTTCTATTTGGGGATTAATCTTTATCTTCGATAACATATTATAGGTGAGGACATGTATAATTCTCAAAGATAGAATGTAAAATTATATATATATATATAAACAAATAGGAAACCTGATACATTGGCTATATTTTGGTAATGTACTTAGATACAGAATATTTTCTTTTAAAGGAAATGTGTTGATATTCACTTGTCAAGTCCTCTAGAGAACTTCTGGAGCCTCTTCTTTGCTGAGAAGTTTTGAGAGAATTAAGATTTAGATTTCCTTTATGAACAGAATTAAGTCAGTGTAACCCTCAAGAACAAACAAAGTCATGAGGCAGTCTCAGTGGGCCTGATTTGCAGAAAAAGTAGAATGATTTTTTTTTTCTTTTTTACACTGGAGTACCTGTCCTTAGGTAGTGATTTTCTATACATCTTTATCGATGTTAGGCCTAAGGATTCACTATGACACATGAACTGTAAAACTGTCCTAGAGAATTAAAGGGCTTGATGACTTGGAACAGAACGTTACTCTTATCTCTACTCACTGTGGCATGTCTTATCTTATGACCCTTCCTTGAAGAAATTCTTACTGAATATAATGGTATTCCTTGACTACAATAGACAATACAAATAAAGATATGAATCCATGATGTCAAGATTAGAATATAGTTTCTATTTTTCAATAGATTCTAATTTTTGGAAGGATTCTGAATATGAAGCAGTAACGCAAAGGAGAAAATATCAATTTCCTTTGAATATTTTCTATCATCTTTTATCCTAATACCCCAAATGCATAAGACAATCTATATTTATTTAGTGAATTGGTAGTTAACATTTTCAGCTCATCCACAGACTTAATGTTGTCAAACTCCATATGTGACTATTTTTGCAAAGTTGACTCTTGTGGATATTGCAGTAAACGGAGGTTGAAATACACAGAAACACTGTTTTCTACTTTAATCGACATTCTAAAGTGAAAGAACACTAACAGTATTTAGACACAGCACTAGAAGAAACAAATTATAAGTCATCATTCTTTTGGTAAGATTGGGCCAAAGTAGGGGGATTTGCATTTTAGGGAACCAGACTTAAATCAATGACATTGAAATAAATGTTTCTGCTATCAGATATAATTAGCTCTCAGGGTACAGAACCTTCAGTTTTGGACAGTGATTGGAAAAGGACTCCTAAAGACACCTTTTTAATGTCTTGGGTTTTTTTAAAGAGAGAGGCAGGGAGGAAGGGCAGAGGAAGAATCTCAAGAGGGCTCCATGTTCAGTAGAGCCAACATAGGGCTCAATCTCACATCCATGAGATCATGACCTGAGCCAAAATTAAGAACTGGACACTTAAGCAAGTGATCCACCTAGGCACCTCTATTTTTTTTTTTTAAACTTCAACACCATCTTGCTTCTTTTTTTCCTTATACATTTATTTTTTTCTTTATATGTATTCATAACTTTAATAGGAATTTACCTTAATCTTTCCCTATCTTGTCTTGGCACTATTCAGCCCCTTAGGATATTGCCTCTTCCTATAATTACCATTTCTTGTGTAATTATAGTTTAATTCATGCATCCATTGTACTGATGGTTTTCCTAATACCTTACTACCACTTTACATCTATACTTTTGTATCTAAATATATGCTTTTAGAGGATCTGATATCATGATTTCTTATCCTATGCCATTACTTCTAAGCTGAAAGCAGGAAAAAGCAGCAAAAATTCCCTTCTTTTATTTCTGTTCCATGGGTAAGCTGAGGACATTTAATCCTGCACCACTTCTTGATAAAAACTTTCCTTTGTATCATAGGGAGCTACTATATGACATTAAATATTTGTAAAAGGAGTTGAATTTCCATTTTTTCTTGAACATTGGCTTTTTTAAAAAAAATCACATATCTCAAGAAATTCAAAGTATTTTTCTCACTTCTTAAGATCAATGTTTCTTTACTATATGTTTACATTTATTTGTCTACCACAAATTCACACAGTGGGAGTGTTCTACATTTTATGAATGAAGGCACTGTGGCACAGAGTTGTTTTTTAAACAAAGAAATGATGAAAATATATAAAATGCTTCATTTCAAACTTGCATTATTTTTCTAACTATGTTTTCTTTTAGGAAAACAACACATATTGCAGATGAAAGTATCCACACAACATTCATACTTTTAAATAATTTGATTAAAAGAATTAATGCTGGCACAGAGCTAGTAAAATATCACATTAAATTGCATGTACATATTTTGCTTTATTTATCAAAGATACTTTTTAAAAGACAGACAATAAGACTTGGCTATAAAACTATTAGTATAATGAAAAAACAAAGGTAATCTGGGTTTTTTTTTTTAAGATTTTTATTTATTCATAAGAAACTCAGAGAGAGAGGCAGATACATAGGCAGAGGGAAAAGCAGACTCCCTGCGCAGAGCCTGATGCAGGACTCAATCCCAGGACCTCAGGGTCACGACCTGAGCCAAAGGGAGATGCTCCAACCACTGAGCTACTGAGGCATCCCGGTAATCTGTTTCCTAGTGACGTTTAATGTGTAACAAATATTATGGTAATAACATCATTAGTGTGAACAATTAATAAAGTTATTATGTTGTTCTGGCCCTATAGAAAAGAATAATCATCTAAATTTTCACAATATAGCATTAAATTAGTGACTTAAAACATCTTAACATCTTCTGGAATATGAATGTTATTGACTCCCAAATTTCCAAGCCAGACAATATAGAGGATGGTAAAAAGTAATCTATGCTTCTACAGAATAATTCATTGTTTCTACTCCTCTACAGTAAGTTGATTCAGCAGCAAGCTCCAGCTAAATCCCTTAAAAGTTAATTATTAATAATATCCGTTAATTGACAAAAAAGCTTTTAAAAAACCATTTGTAATTCATTCAAAATGACAGAAAAATGTGATAGAAAGTTGTACCCAAGGCATTAAAAAGTGAATTTTCAATTGTTCTTTAGATCATAAGACATTCAAGAGATTTTTATAACTGATGATTAACATAATTGGCAAGTTCCAATTTCTCTGTCTGCAAACAAGCAGCTTGCATTTTAAATTAGAGATGTTGGTAGAGAAATAACAGTTTTGACTGTGAAAACCTGCTAATGAAAGCTGCTACTTCATGCTCAATGCATAGAAATTGCATAACTACTTCACTGAATTGATAGTTTCACAGCACAGAACTTCATAAAAGTATCAAAGAATGTAATTCATAACTTAGCAATTCCTCTTAAACATCTAGTATTGAATAAAGAAAACACCTGAACAAGACAAGTGAAGTTTTTAAAAAATATACACAAAAAAGGCAAAACCAGATGTTTTTAATTTATGATACACATTTCAGGTAAATAAGATTTCTCCTAGAAATACAGAATCAATAATAGATCTAATTGTAATATTAAAAAGTGATCTTGTACTAAGTCAAAAATAGATACAGACTATTACACAATATGTTGAAATGTTAGTCCCAAACTTCAGTTTAGGTGATGGTACATACTATTTCCATGGCTGTTTTAGTAAAATCACCTACAGAAATTAATTGCTACAACACCTGTGTTAGTATTAACACCTGTATTATTATTGTTGGGAAATATAACTATATAACAATATATAACTATCTCATACAAGGTAACATTATCATTAGTTTTATGTATATAATATCTATAGCAATTAGTATTTTAGTTATATCACCATCATCAAAAGACTTAACAATAAATTGAATAATTTATCATAAAAACAACATGGTGTAAAAACTGGTATTATTCTTAACATATGAGTAAATGAAAATGTTAGCAAGTTGATTAAGGTCATAGAGCTAATCAGTGATAGACTCAAAGTATAAATTAGGCAGTTTGGATCTACTTTAGGACCCAATGCAAATGATTTTGCACAAAACTGTATTATTTAAAATAGTAGCTGTAGCAAGGCAAAAGAATATGCTAACGGCTCCTGTTTTCACTTTAGTGACCTTTTTAGGCAACACCATAAACCTAAGTGGCAAAGTAAAAAAAAAAAAAAAAAAAAAAAAATTGGCTTTACTAATAGATCACATATCAATAAGTATAGATATCCACTTCTATGTATGATGAATGAAGAATTGTCTTGCTTCAGCCCAATACTATCAGCTAGAAAAATAAAGACTAATGAAACAAAAAACATCACAGAGGGTTGAGGCCATCAGTAACAAGATCAAAGACAGAAAGCAATCAGAGAGGTTAGCAGATATTCTACATCACCCTCCCCGCCTCAGCATTTAATGATTCTTTTTACAAAGTAATAGACTGAAGCAAGATAAAGATGTATGTAGGGGAATGCCTGGGTGGCTCAGCGGTTGAGCATCTGCCTTCACTCAGGGTGTGATCCCAGAGTCCTGGGATCAAGTCCTGCATCAGGCACCCTGCATGGAGCCTGCTTCTCCCTCTGCCTGTGTTTCTGCCTCTGTCTCTATATCTCATAAATAAATAAATAAAATCTTAAAAAAAAAGATGTATATAGAAAAGCCAGATTTATTAACAGTCTTACAAAAATACACTTACAGCTTACTTAAAAGAAGTAAGCCTAGGAAACAATGGAATAATAGCTTTAAAATGGTGAAATAATTCAAATTTTCTACATACAGTATCATGTCATCTGCAAACAATGGAAGTTTTATTTCTTCCTTGCCAATCTGAAATGCTTTTTATTATATTTTCTTATCTGATGGCTGTGGCTAGAACTTCCAGTATGGATAACCCTGTCTTGTTCCTGACCTTAGTGGAAACATTACACAAGAAACCAGCTAGAAATGAAAAACAAATTCAGTAAAATTGCAGGACAAAATCAACATATAGAAATCTGTCACATTTCTATATACCAATAATGAAGCAGCAGAAAGAGTATTTCCAAATTTACAACTCCTCCAAAAACAGTAAGACACCTAGAAATAAGCCTAACTAAGGAGGTGAAAGACCTGTATTCTGAAAACTATAAAACACTGATGAAAGAAATTGAACATGACACAAAGATATGTAAAAACATTTCATGCTCATGGATTAGAACAAAAAATATTGTTAAAATATCCATACTACTTAAGGCAGTCTACACATTTAATGCAATCCCTTAAAAATACCACCAGTATTTTTCATAGAGCTAGAACAAACAATACTAAAATTTGTATGAAAATAGAAAAGACCCTGAATAGCCAAAGCAATCTTGAAAAAGAAAAATAAAGCTGGAGGAATCATAATTCCAGACTTCAACTTATATTACAAAGCTATAGTCATCAAAACAGTATGGTATTGGCATAAAAATAGATCAAAAACAGAATAGAAAACCCAGAAATAAACCCACAACTACATGGCCAATTTATCTTCAACAAAGCAGGAAAGAATATCCAGTGTGAAAAAAGACATTTTCAAAAAAGTAGTGCTGGGAAAACTGGACAGCAACATGCAAAATAATGAAACTGGGCCACTTTCTTTCACCATACACAAAAACAAATTCAAAGTGTATTAAAGACCTAAGTGTGAGACTTGAAACATAAAAATCCCAGAAAGAATACAGGTAGTAACTTCTTTGATATTGACCATAGAAACTTTTTTCTAGAAAGGTCTCCGAGGCAAGGGAAACAAAAGCAAAGGCATACTACTGGGACTTCAACAAAATAAAAAGCTTCCGTATAGCAAAGGAAATAATCAGGAACACTAAACGGCAACCTATGGAATAGGAGAAGATATTTGCAAATGACATATCCAATAAAGGGTTAGTATCCAAAATATAGAAATATCAAATTCAACGCTCAAAAAAACCTCCAAATAATCCAATTAAAAATGGGCAGAACAAAAGAATAGACATTTTTACAAAGAAAACATCTGGTTGGCCAAGAGACACATGCTCAAAACGTGCCAAAACATGCTCAACATCATGTATCATTACGGAAATACTAATCAAAACTAATCAAAATACTAATCAAAACAGGTGATATATTACCTCATACCTGTCATAATGGCTAAAATTAAAAAAAAAAATGTGAGAAACAATAAGTGTTGACCAAGATATAGAGGAAAAGGAACACTTTTTGCACTGTTGGTGGGAACACAAACTGCTGCAGCCATTCTGAAAAACAGTATGGGGTATTCTCATAAAGTTAAAAAGAGAACTTCTCTATGATCCAGCAATTGCACTAGTAAGTATTTATGCAAAGAGTACAAAAATACTAATTCAAAGGGATATGTTGTGATACACCACAATGTTTATATCAGCCAAATTATGAAAACAGCCCAAGTGTCCATTTGCTGAAGAATGAAAAAAGAAGTGGTATACACACATATACACACACACTGGAATATTACTCAGCCATAAAGAATAATGAAATCTTGACATATGCAATGACAGAGAGCTCGAATATTATGCTAAGCAAAATAAGTCAGTCAGAGAGACGAATACCTTATGATTTCACTCATATGTAGAATTTAAGAAACAAAACAAATGAGCAAAAGGGAAAAATGAGAGAGAAAGAGAGAGAGGCAAACCAAGAAACAGACTCTTAACTATAGAGAGCAAAGTGATGGTTATGAGAGGGGAGGCAGATGGGTGGATGGGTTAAATAGGTGATGAATTTAAATGAAAACTTGAAAAAAATCATTATAAGTATAGAATTATATATCCAGTATAAATATCCTACAGAAGTGAAAACTAAATAAAAAAAATTGCAGATTATTAAAAATTGAGGTAATTCAATACTAAACAAAATATTAAATCCAAGTGTTCACACAGAGGGGTAACAATTCCAGAGTGAAGCATAGAAATGGAGGAGGTAAATAAAGAGCAAAGGAAGTAACAGTATAAATAACAAATACAACAATATTTAAAATATATCCATAATTAAAATGCATAACAAAAATAGAAAAAAAGAATTAAGTTATCAAGTGGAATTAAAATGTTCCAAGGCTATGGAATTGAATTGTCTGAGAAGTGGTATTATTACACTATTATGAGGATGCATACCGTAATACAGCTGATAACTACTGCAATACCCATTCTTTTTTTTCTTTTTAAGATTTTTAAAATTTGACAGAGACAAGCACACAAGTGGGTGAGAAGCAGAGGGAAACAGAGAGGGAGAAGCAAACTCCCCAGTGAGCATGGAGCCCGATGTGAGGCTCATCCCTTGACCCTAAGATCATGACCTAAGACTAAGTCACTCAAACAACTGAGCCACCCAGGTGTCCCTACAATACCCATTCTGATAGAACACCCATTAGCCTTTATACCATTATACCTTTTACACCCTAGATGTGAACAGACTATCCCAGTACAGTTTACTTAGCTTTAAAGGAACAAAAGTGACTAGAAACTCAAGATGCCAACAGGGCAGTATCGGTGGGAATTCTTACAAAAATTCAAGAACAATTCTTTTGGCCTACCAAGTGAAAGCCTAGATGTGAGGCAACAACACATATGAATGTAGAAATTTTATCTTAGAAACCATAGGCCTCACAGAAGGAGGCTTCGGCATAACTTCCAGATCCTTACAAAAAAAAAAAAAAAAAAGGCAAAACAAAAACACCTTCTGTATAAATTATTTTACAAAAAAAGGGAAATCAAAGCTGTATCTTCTAATCTGATATTTAAAATTAATCCATGGCCTTCCTTACCAATCCAGTTGCTGGGAGTTTATTAATTATAATTAGTATGACACTGAAATACTGTTATCATCAGGGTTCCACGAAGTAAAATAGTTAAATGAAAGTTAACCCAAGGTAAATTTCCCATGTAGAAATAAATTTTTGTCAACTCTGTACTCAAAACTATGAAAAGAATAATGATGACTATTAAAATAAAGAGTTCAGGGGCACTTGGGTTGCTAAATTGGTTAAACTTATCAGGATTGTGAGATAGAGCCCTGTGACAGACTCTGTACTAGGCATGGAGGCTGCTTGGTATTCTCTCCCTCTGTTCCCTCTGCCCCTCTCTCTCTAACAAAAAGTAAAGTAAAATAAAAAGTTCATGGAAAAGACAGCACAAAGATAAACATAGTGCAGAGAATCCAGTGGGACAAAAACTAAATCCTAGGATAGTAGATACAAGTCCAAATTAATAAGTAATTACATTAAATGTAAATAGGAAAAATGTTTAGGTAATACTTGTAGAGTGAGTTAGAAAATAACAATAACTGTATCAGTTACTAAAATCACACCTTTCATGTAAGGAAAAAAGGATAAAAAATACACACTGAAGTACACTAAACAAAAGAAAGTAGTACTTAAGAGAAAGGAATTACATATTGATAAATGGATTAATAAAGTTTATGACCATTATAAAACTATAATAGCTAAATAGTTATCTATCCAAATTATATGAAGTTAAAACTGAAACAAATGAAAAAAATCCTAAGCCAAACTAGAAAAACGTTCAGATTACTTTCTCAATAGTTGATAGAAAAAGAAACCAAAATATGCAAATATATAAAAGAGTTGGACAATTATCAAACTTGATCAATTCAACATAAATTAATCTTCATAGCTAAAAAAAGACACATTGTTCATTCTTTTAAAGCATGCATGGGGAACCCTGGGTGGCGCAGCGGTTTGGCGCCTGCCTTTGGCCCAGGGCGCGATCCTGGAGACCCGGAATCGAATCCCACATCGGGCTCCCGGTGCATGGAGCCTGCTTCTCCCTCTGCCTGTGTCTCTGCCTCTCTCTCTTTCTCTCTCTCTGTGACTATCACAAATAAATAAAAATTTAAAAAAAATTTTTAAAAAAATAAATAAAAATAAAGTATGCATGAAAAATTGACTATATAGTAGCCACAAAGTTTTTCAAAGTTGAAGAAAAATAACATCAATAATAAAAAGAATACTAGAAAGTCCCTTAAAGAAGGGAAATAACAGTATATTTTAAAATAATCTATAGATAGGGTACCTGGGTGGCTCATATTAAGCATCTGCCTTTAGCTCAGATGATGAACACATCTGGGGGCCCAGCTCAGTGGGGAGTCTGCTTCTCCCTCTTCCTCTGCCTCTCTCCCTAGCTCATGCTCTCTTTCTCTCTGTCTCAAATAAATTAAAAAAAAAATCTTTAAAATACATAAGTAAATAAAATAACTATGAATGAAAAAGTTCCAATGAATAAGATATTATGAAAAGAATGATAATGAAAAAATATATAAAAACTTAGAGAATTTAGCAAAGTCATGATAGAGCTAATTTATAGCCTTAAAAACACACAACAGAAACAAAATAAAAGGCTAAATTAAATATTATTTTATAAAGTCAGAAAGGGCATGACAAATTATGATCAATAAACTCTTTACAAGACTGATTTTTAAAATGGAGGTAAGGAGGCACAAATTTCTAATGCCAGGAATAAAAAAAAGCATTTTAATATATCTTAAAGTTATTAAAATATTAGGAACATATTTATAAAAATGAGACAATGTCTTAGAAAAATAAACATCAAATTCCCAAAAGAGAAGAGAATCTGGATAATTCTGTATGTTTGTAAAAATTAATTCATCATTAAAAATATTCCCACAAAGAGTATCTTAGCCCCAGATATCTTTACCAATAATTTCTTATAAATACTTAAGGAAAAGATAGGAAAAATCATATACAAATTCTCTATAAAACAGAAAAATATGGCATGTTTCCCAGTCATTTTATGAGGTAAAAGTAATACTGACAAACAAAATTCACAAGGACATTACAATGAATAAAAATCATAGCCCAATCACTATAATAAATATATAAGAAAATTATAAGCCAAAATAGTAACAAAATATGCCAGTGGCATATGAAGAGAAAAACATAATATGACTTGGTTATGAGTCTGAGAAGGTGTGGCCCAACTACTGTACTTGTAATGTGGGACCATCTTGAGAGTTGGTGAAGCCTGTTGTCACTAACAGATGTCAGGTACCGTCAGTAAACTCATCTTGAGTTTAGAGGTTTTATTATTTAAATGGATGGTTAGATAAAGTAAAATTAAAAATAAATTTTTAAATTTATTTTAGTGAGAGTGTGTGTGCACGTGCACATGCACAAATGGGGGAGGGGCAAAGGGAGAGAGAGGAAGAGGGAGTCTGAGGTGGGGCTCAATCTCAAGTCATGATCTAAGCCAAAATCAAGAGTCAGACACAACTAAATGAGCCATCCAGGTGCCCCAAGCTAAAGTAAACTTCTAATCTACAATTTCAAAGTCACTTCACCTCTCAGGATATAAGTTTCCTTATCAGCAAAGTGAGAGGAATGCAGTTAGACAGGTTTTAATATTTCTCTCAACCCTAATTCTCTGTATAGGTGCATACATAATTATAATTCAAGCATCTTAACACAATTAGATGTGTTAAGAACACATCTTAAAAGAACTGAAGCAAAAAAAAAAAAAAAAAAAAACTGAAGCTGTTTAGAGAGGGAGGAGAGAACCTCTGGATGAAAAAATGATTTCAGCATAATAGGTCTTAAATAGCTCTGAAAGCTACTCTCCATGGAAGGGTATATGAAATATAAGTAATGTAGGATCAGAAATTTTGATGAAAAATGTGTATTTAGGAGAGTATTAGAAATTAGCTTGAATAGGTAATTTGAGTAGGACAAATATAGTACTACTTGAGACCTAAAAGGAAACTCGAAGTATAGTCTTGAACATATCATCTTTAAAACACTAATGTATTGGTAAACATATTAAATATTCAAGCCAACATCAATGGATATGTTAAGATGCTTATTATTTACCTAGGAGTTATTTAAAATATTCAAACTAATGCCAAAATTTGTTAAGTAAGAAAACATATTTTTCTCAACCTTAAATTCGTATTTACATCTCGATATCCAATTCTTTTCTTTGTTCTCATTCAAATGCATTTTAGCACAAAATATGACACAAATTAAGATGTCATCAAACATAAAATACAGTGCTTCATTTTATTAAATTATATCAAAACAGCTATTGTATATATAGTCATTTTATTATAGATCTGAATTCATTTTATTTCTATCATGCTAAACAATGCGGCAGAAATCAAATGTAACATATATGGTACCATGAAATCAGACACTATTCCTAAGATTCATAGAGCCAACTGTTTCTGCACCACTGGTGCAATGAATTAATTGAAATTGAGTGTATCTCAACATAAATTTTGAAATGCCTCTGCTATGTTCCTTCTATTAAAACTTGCACAAATTAAAAATTCATTAGATACCAAGTGAATTAATGTAAATTCTCTTAAACCTCTCAGTTATTTTATGTAGTTTATGTTCATTTACCTTGATTTACACAAATTATTTGTATGTGAGAAGTAATGAGTCATTACATCCTATATAAGACCATATCTTCCCCCTTTATATTATTCCTTTATGATGAAAATATTACATTCTGAAAAGATGGTAAATATTACTGGCCGCCTGATTTTTGATGTACACATCTGAACAAGCCAAGATGATGTAAATGCATTTTATTATGGTGCAAGAGAGGGAAAGACATAAAAAGGCCATATATGAGCAAACTAATGAAAAGAAATTAGCTTTGTGTTCCCTAATAATTAGTTTTACCTTTATTCCTTTTAGTACTAAAAATGTTTTCACTTTAATAATATGTTTTTGGACTAAGATGCAGTTTTAGTTTTTGTGAGAGTATTTCTTTAATCTTTAACCAAATAGCCAAATATCTATTTTCCATCTATCAATCCAAATGAACTAGTGTCAGTTAGCACTTAATTATAATCCTAAAAAAATGATTATATTTTATTTTTAGACACTTTTGATCTTTGTAAGTACAAAAATTCCTAGACTAACACTTATACATACATCTGCATAGTTTTCTGAGAAATAATGCATGATTTCTTGAAAAATACTAAAAATAAGAATTGATATTGTAATTTTAAGTTTTTGATTTAGTAACTTTATCTTACTTCAATTTTTACCTTCTGATAAAATAGAGAATTTTGAATTCTAAGAATTTATTTTAATTTGCTTTTAATATTTATGATTAATATTTAAAAACCTAATTATGATGACAATTATGTTTATTTTATCCATGAGGTTTACATCACTTCACCATTTATCTCCATGGTTTTGGGTTGTAAAGGTAGCAATACTTACAAATTCAGCTACTTTCTTAAACTTGCCATAGAGAACTCAAACTCAGTATGTCCTAATCTGAATTCTTCATCTTCCTTAAGAGTCCATGTACTTCAGGGACACCTGAGTGGCTCAGTGGCTGAGCATCGGCTTTGGCTCAGGTCATGATCGTGGGGTCCTGGGATTGAGAACCACATTGGGCTCCCCACAGGGGGCCTGCTTCTCCCTCTACCTATCCAGGTGCCTCTCTCTCTGTGTCTCTCATGAATACATACATACATACATACATACATACATACATACATAAATAAATAAATATCTTAAGAAAAAAAAAGAGTCCATGTACTTCAGTGATTCATGTCCCCATTACAGTCATTACCTTATATCCAATTTTACCAACGAGAAACTTGAAATCATCTTTTAATTCTATTTCCCTTCAGTTCCCACGGCTATTCAACTAACAGTCCTATGAACTTCAAGTCTTAAGGATCTCTTTAATTTATAGAGTTTCCTCCATCTTTATTATTAACATCCTGGTCTATGTGCCATTATTTCTGCATTGTGCATTTGCAAAAGACTCAACCATTTCCCAGTACTATTCTAGAAACCTAACATTCATTTTTCACACTAGCATTAGAATAATTAGTGTATATATATATATATACACACTAATATATATATTCTAATATATATTCTAATATATATATATATTCTAATATATATATATATATATGGCTTAACAACTTTTATGTCTGACATTGCATTTGATGTAAGGATCAAACTAAAACCATGGAGTTTTCCCTATCCATCTCCTGGAATGCTATTCTCCACCTAACTTTCTGCACTTGAGCCATACAGGTACTGTTCCCTTTGCTAACACAAGCTATGCTCCTTTTTGTTCCTGGGCCTTTGCACTTTGTTTCTACTGTCTAAAATGCTGTCTACCAAGTTGATTGCTTATTAGTTTTTAATCAACCATTGCTAGCAAGGTTTAGTGCTGATAACAAGTTCTCTAGCTATCTACATCAAGAAGGATTAAGTATTGGGATGCCTGGGTGGTTCAGAGGTTAAGCATCTGCCTTCGGCTTAGGGCGTGATCCCAGAGTTGCGGGATGGAGTTCCACATCAGGCTCCCTACATGGAGCTTGCTTCTCCTTCTGCCTATGTCTATGCCTCTGTGTTTGTGTGTGTCTCTCATGAATAAATATTTTTTAAAAAAAGGATTAAGTATCAGCAAAATTGGGATCCCTGGGTGGCGCAGCGGTTTGGCGCCTGCCTTTGGCCCAGGGCGCGATCCTGGAGACCCGGGATCGATTCCCACGTCGGGCTCCCGGTGCATGGAGCCTGCTTCTCCCTCTGCCTGTGTCTCTGCCTCTCTCTCTCTCTGTGACTATCATAAATAAATAAAAAAAAATTTAAAAAAAAAAAAAAAAAAAAAGTATCAGCAAAACTATGAAAACTATGAGTTTCAAAATGTGGGCATGGAGGAAAAATTCCCAGAACAAAACAGAATCAACCCATTGGGAAAGCTACTACCTCTGAGCATCTTACTGGACAGAAGAGCTTTAGAGAAGTCATTACGAAATAGTTTAGTTCTTAAACTAATTCAGGTGTCAAAAACCCAGAATCAAGGCATTGCAATTACTGTCTCCATTTCAAATGACTCTTGACTCTCAATAATCTGAAAAATGGGAAATAATATATTTTCCAAACCTTACATGAACCATTTGCATCTAAATCCATGTTGCAATAGAACCCATGGAATGCAGCACTGGCTGTCTATTTTTTGTAGTATAAAACACCACCCTGCAAAGAGGGTGAAATGTAGGTTGGGCAACCCAATCCACAGTATCCATGAAGTCATCTTTCAACAGAGATCAACATAAAAACATCCGTCACTCAAGGAAGACTTGACTTTCCCACCTAGGCCAGATTTTGTTTGATGGGATATGAAACTAGTCTATAACCCCAATTGTAGCTGAATGAATACCTGAGTAATTACTTATTAAATATCTGGGTTCTTCCCTAGAAAATAGAGAGAATGTGACTTTCACAAAGGCAGGGGTCAGGTCTGTTTTGTTTATAGTTGCATTCATGGCACCAAGTGAACCACCTTGTGTGTGGCAAACACTCCACAGACACTTTATTGAATCCACTGCCCTGACTGTATAGATTATCAGTTTGTTTGGTTTTCATGGAAATAAAGAATTTTCTCAAGTACTGTATCAGGATCATATAAAGAACTTTGAGAACACCAACTCTGTTTAATAAGGGCAGTTATTGCTACACTTTGGTAATTTTTATAGAAAACCCAACTGAACTGTCTTATTTTAACCTGATTAGCTTAGCACTGCAAATGAACTGGAAGCAGGAATAAGCAAGGGTGGGGAGAGACCTAAATAATACTGGGAGTTTCTGCATATATCTTTAAAAATCCACTTAATATTAAAATCCTGGGTTCCAAATTTAAGTGCAATCGACACAATAAAATTAATAATGAAAGCATAAATATCTATTTGAATTTTACTTACACAGAATGTATAAACTAGAATGCAGACAAAAAAAAAAGGAGGTCTCAATCCTATGGAAAATATGTCTTATACTAGCTTGAGATATTGTCAATTGATTTTAACTAAAGAACCTAAAACTAAAGAAACTAAAAACTGTCTATTTTCTCCAGTTACTTTCACAAGAAGAAACATACAAAGTACATAGAATCTAGTAAGAAAACTCTAATAGACAACAAAAAAAAATGAAGTAGAAAATGTGAGAGAATGTTGCATAATTCACTCAACTTTTCTAAATCTGACTGTTCCTATGTTTTACCAAATAATCCATTACACTGAATAGGACTTCGGTATAGGTTTCAAGATGGCCACCCTGTACAAGTTTCATGGGTTTTTTAAGGGTTGAAAGGTTGATATGCATTTTTACTAGGAGGGGCAATGACTTATAGTTCATATAAATTGAGAGTTAGGTTCATTTACTATAATACTCATTTATTGTAACAGTTAATAGTTGCAAAAATCTTCAAATTAGATACCACTATTTATATTTTCAGGGAACATAACTGAATGTTACTCAATGAGGACATTTAGAACAATCATTCAAAGTCAGGCTTAGAATGCTCCTCTAACACTCCATTCCAGTCACATTCTATGAACATAATTTTGCTATAAGAACATACTATAACATAACTGATGAGAACATACTATTATAAAAAGTCAAAAGATGTAGTTCACCAACTAGATGATATTTGGTGGGCAGAATTTGGAGATAGTGACTGACAAATAGCATCATAAAGAGTGTACAAGTTAAACATTTTAGAACACAGAGATCTGAGCACTACAGTTACTAAAGTGGGTTTGAAATTCATCTTGGAGTACAGTCCCCTCTTCTTTCCAGCAATTCCTGGTCAGAGTTATTGTCTCACATAAAAATAAAAATGTTTAAATGAATAAATGAACACTGCTTCAAGAGGAAAAGTGAAAAATAATGGAAGCAGCAAGATGTTAAACTTAGATATACATTAAGCCATTCATTTCAAACAGCTTTGAATCTCATAACAGAATAATGCTAATGATGTATACCTTCTAGTGTTGCTTGGTAAATTAGTTAGGTGACCAATGAATGGTGACCATTATTATTTCCATCAATGAAGCATATACTGAAACATAAATTCTGGCATTAAAGAGAATGCATCATTGTGATCAGTCTGGTACCTGTTATCTGATAAAATCTAATTTTAGATCAGATGTATCTGCAAACATCACCATATACATTTCAGCCAACAATCTGAACACACATAATTTATTTTTTAAAAGACTTCAAAGATAACACCAGGAATAAAACCTAGTTTGGCTTAAAGTTCTAGAATGTGATCTCTCTTTCCAGATTCTTCTGGTTTTGGGGAGGAGAGGGAAGCTACCATATTTAGGTTGTACAAATATTGTAGTATATGCCAATGCTGATTTAATTCAAGCCCCTAAATCCTATGCCAGTAAAAATAATGAAATTATTGTGGGCTAATCGTGCCCTAAGAATAAATTGGCGGTTATATGCAAGCATGACTTGGGTATTATTTTAGTTCTGAGGTAGAAAGATAATGTCTTGCGTCTAGTTTTGATCAGAACCCAAAACCCAGTCAGCAAACTAATGCATACAAAGTTCATTTTATTGCACTTCGCAGATATTCCATCTTTACAAATTGAAGTCTGTGACAACCCTGCATTGAGCAAGTCTATTGGTGCCATTTTTCCAAAAATATTTGCTCAATCTATGTCTGTTACACATTTTGGTAATACTTATAATATTTCAAACTTTTTCATTATTTTTATTGTTGTGGTGATCTCTGATCAGTTATTATACCTCACTAAAAGTTCAGATGATAGTATTTTCAGCGATAAAGTATTTTTAAGTTAAGATATATACATTTTATCGTTAAATAATGCTATTGCATACTTAATAGGTTACAGTTGAGCATAAACATAAGTTTTATATGCTCTGGGAAACTAAAAAAATTTATTTGACTCACCTTACTATAATATTTGTATTATAATAGTCTGGAACCCAACTTGCAATTTCTCTTTACTTGCATTATAATCATAACACTCAAGGTTCTTTAAAAGTCCTTCAAAGTTATGGTCCTTACATGTCCCATTCCATAAAAATACTATTTTACTCAGGCCCTAAAATGTTTTCCACTAGACTTTTGCTACAAAAGGCCTGAAATTATAGAAGAGAAATAAATCTGTATTATTATTATTACCAATCTCTAAGAGACAGAATGCAAAAGATTAACTTTTCAGATCCTCATCTTCTGACTCAAGGTAAAGATAATCTGGAATATGAAATTATTGCCAATAAAGAGATTCAATTTGGAATGTAAGATTGTCAAATCTTTACCTAAATATCACTTTTAAATAAATTTCAAATTAATTATAGACACATAGAATACTATGTCTACTATGTAGACATCTTTCTACAAAAGAGTAGAAGTTAAAGAATCTAAGGAGCCTTGTCATCTAATTAGAATAAAGACATCTCTATTAAGATGAATTCAGTTTTAATATATTTAACTGATAACTTACCACGCTATTACCAAGAAAACCAAATTTAAAGTTATTTAAAATTAATTCCTCAGATTTCAGTATTAGCTGATTTTATTAACTACTACAAAGGGGCTACACACGAGAATTTTTATGTTTGTGGAGTGTTCTGTGTGGTAGTGTGTCAGCAGATACACAATTATGCATTTTCAAAACAGAGCTATAATCCAAAAGAGCAAGTTTTACTATAAAAAAATTAAAAAATTTAAAAAAAATTAAAAAAAATTAAAAAATAAATAAACAACCAGGATATCAGGGAGTCTCACAATGGAATACTCATTATGGAGAACTAATTTCACTATATTAAAATGAATGACATAATCTCACAGAAGTAGGTGGGAAGGATAAAAAGAGTTGACCTAATTAACTTTGGAAAATGGTATTTTCATTGGATAATGTAGAATTAAATTATAACGAATAAAATGTCCATAAACACTGTACTCTAGTTTGTAATTCTGAAACTACCTACATACTAGGGTTGAACAAAAAAATAAATTGTAAAAATTTTTTTTTTTAAAAGGAAGAAGAGGATTTCTTATTGTAAGAGGTAGAAGTTACAAATAAGAGGTAAGCTAGAATGAGCCCTGAGATGCTACAATAGATTCAAAGGTAGATGATGAACAATTAAATGTTTGTATATAGTTAAGTTGGTATACATACACATATTTCCTAATTCTGTACATTAAGTTAGCCTATAAACACTAACATCCTAGCAGAAATCATCAGAACCAGTATCCATATATACCTTGGTTTTTAGATATCATTTTCTAATAAACAGACCTAGGAGATTCTTAGATAATGGCTAAAACTAGGGCCTAAAATACAAGATGAGCCTGAAGTCTCTTAGGGTAACAGAAAGCAAGTGGTAATATGCAGTCAAGATCCACTGAAGAATGCTGAAATTAGTGGGTAGTCTTTAAAGAGAACGGGATATCTGCATGGTGTCAACACAGCTTGTTCAAAATTCAAAATTACTATGGTAGTTTTAAAACACTGACAAATTACCTGATATTCCTCCCGTTAGTAGATAAAGCTAAATTCCCCTCCACTCAAGTGGTGGCTGGATTTAGCAGCTTGCTTATAATAAATAGGATATAAAAAGGGAAAAGAAAAAAAGTAAGTATAGTAAAGAGACCTGGAAATGCCATCTTAACCAATTAAGGCTAAAATCAGCAATAATGATTCATGTAGATACTATGTACTCACAATAGAAAGTCAGAAGAAGGCCACTTCATCTCTGTGGTGTCCTTCCCCAAAACCCATCTAATTATGAGACGCACATTATACAAAACCACACTGAGAGACATACTACAACATACAATTATGCTTTCAAGGTCAAGGTCATAAAAAGGAAAAATTGAAAAAAAAAAATCAGATTGAAGACTAAGAAGACATGATGACTAAGTGAATCATGGTATCCTGTACTGAATCCTGGATCAGAAAATGGGTATTAGTGAAAACACTTTTGAAATACAAATCTGAAGTTAGTTAACAGTTTGTGCCAATGTTAATTTCTTGATTTTGATAAATACACCAGATGCTATGAGTTGTGAACATTAGAGACAGACGGATGCAGCACATATCGGAACTCTCTGTACTATCTTGGCAACTATTCAGTAAATCCAAAATCTTTTTAAAGTTAAGTAAAATACACAAACACACAAACAATTATCATCTAAGCTTAGCTCACTTGTCTTTTGTTTTCTGCCTTATTTGGTACTGTTTCCATTCTTCTAGAATATAGCTGCATTTGACAAACCTTTCCTTTAGGTTTCTTTATAAGTCTTCTGACTTCTAGAAATTGACTGGCAAAGTTCAAAAAAAACTTATCCCCTGATCATTTCTTTATGCTGCCAATGTCACTCACATCCAAGATCTTTGACCTACAATTCTTCTAACTAAATTTCTACAGTGTTGACTGTCATCCAAAGAAACATAAATACCATCCTCTGGGAATTCTATGTGTTGTATGGAGAGAAATGCTATCTTTCACTTGATTCCATTTGTTTTAAATTCATCATAAGTAAATGGAAAAACAGTCTGAAATTCAGGCTAAGATATTTATTGCATTTATATGAGTCACACGTGTGAGCCCATCATTTAGTATTCATTGTATATAAAACAGTAGACCTAATGCCATAGAACTAAAAAAAAGTAAAAATGGCCATCCTGTCCTAAATTATAGGATCAGATCACATGTAAGTATCCCTGCAATTTTAATATGCCAGGAATCTATGTATCCTGGCACACAATGATTTCTAGTAACGGTATTAAATGTCACAAGTGCCCTTGATAATTAATACTAGTTGCCTTCAGTGACTGGCTGGAGCACTAAAAAGTATTGGAATAGTTGCTACTTTCATATAACTAAGTTTCTGCTGATACTTGTATCCCTGATATATACTAAGCATCAAAATGAATTCCTGACTCTTAGACAATTCTACCTCAAAGTGTTCACTCATGGCCTCTATTTACATTAAAAAAAAAAAAAAAAAGTTACCAAGGAAGTGAATTGGCTTTATAGACTCATCCAGAATAGCTGCTTCTATCTTAATTCTACTTTGGTGCTTCTTTATTATGTATCATATTATCTAAGAGTGAGGTATAAGCCTTATTTCTGGGTCAGAGGCAATGGTAGGTTAAGGATAAAAGGATAAAATCCAGAACCAGAAGAAACAAGACAGATAGAGGGAATAGGTAGTAATAAATAGAAACCCAGTGGGATGGTGTAGATTATGAAGTTTGAAAAAAGTAGAGGTCAAGAAGGAAATATTGCTAAAAAACTGTCTAGCAATCAGATACCAGAAAGTATGCCCAAGCTGAAATCAATTGGTCAGTCAGATAAGGTTTTGGACATGAGAATCAGATACAGCACACAAGAGATAAGAGAACCTTTGGATCAGGTAAAATCTAACCTCAGACATGTACAGAATTTTCTATATCCTGCTGAAGTAAGATTTACTGAGTATGGCTAATCAGGGTAAGCAAAGTTCAGACTGCTGAACTGAAGTAATTCTCTTTTCCAAACCAATACTCTGAAATATACAAAGCTAAATTCATTCATTCACAAAATGCAGTTTCTGCTTTTAGGCTTTGTTTTTTGTTTTGTTTTTGTTTTGTCTTTGATACCAAAAAATACCCAATCATTTGTACTTAACTGCACAAAATTCTTCTAATACCTCACGCCCTTCCATGGTAAATATATAAGGGCATCTATACACAGATTTGTTTGGCATTCATCCTCTTTCCTTCATGTTGTTTAGTTTTCACCTCTCATCTCCTCTCACAAGAAATTTCAATAACCTCTTAAATTTTTTTCTTGCTAAACATCTTTTCCATATTTAAATAATTCCCTCAAAGCCTGGTACAATCATATCAACCACAGCCCAAGAATCTCTGACTGCTTATAGAATAAGCTTAACCTTCAGAATGAAATTATAGATCCTCCCTAAACAGGCTGTAACATATATTATCCAGAAAATGTGCTGTTCATGCAGACTTTGTTGACCTATATTGGGTCACTTAATCTTTCCAATACCCTAAACATTTCCCCATATCTACACAATAACTTACCTTGCTACTGCTCTAAATAATTCTCTGTGCTCCCATCTCCCCTTGTGAGAATCTTCACCATCCTTTCACAGTTCAGTTTAAATGCCATTATGCCTAACATTTAATATCTCCTATCAAATTTTTTTTTCTCAACCTGTGTTATTGTACATGATATTTATATTCTTATATGACACTTATCATATTGGTTTTTCTTCATCAATTGATTATCAGCCATCAGGGTGAGGAGGCCTCTGTGGTTATGTTTTGTATAAATTCAATAGCTATATGGATTAAATCACTGCTAGGGAATTAGGTTGAGCAATTTGGAAGGGCATTAAAATTTGAAGGCCAAGAAAAAAAAAAAACAGAATAAGGAATGAATGTTAAGATTTTATAAAAAAGAGAACAACCTTCAGAATAGATCATTCCCTAAAATACACCTCACCTTAGCAGATAAAACTAATTTCTAACAGAGGTAAAACAACTGATTTTGAGCATCTGACACTGAAAAAATTATGTGCTTTTTCTTGGACTAGCTAAAGATCCTCTGTATTTGATTCTCAATAAAAGTTATAAACTATTATTAGCCTATGTATACCAGAAGCTACCTAGAGGTGGCTACTCTTAACAAATTCCCTAAGTGAATGCTTCCATATATTTTGATACATATGTGCCAAAGTAAACAAGATAGGAATAATATAAATATTCTATGCCTTTTGCAGCTCTTTATTGTAAGACTATTTTCATCTAAGGGGTACTAAGAAGGAAATCCAAACTAACTCATCTTTACTATCATAGGCAATCACACTGGAATAATGTCAACCAGCCCACCTGACTTTTATTCCCATTGGCTTGACTTAAATTATTTTTGCCATCTGACTCACCCTGTGTTTACTAGGCTATATGGTCAATACTAAGAGGAAAAACAGCTTGTTTTAATCTCACTTCAATATAACTACAATCCTAAAAGTTCAATAGATAATTTTTCCAGCAAAGAAAACAGGAACAGAAAAAAGAAGCCCATTCAGAGCAGGGGAAAAAACAAAGAAAAAACATTTTCTGAAAACCTGTACCTTCAGGAAAGTGAAGCTATATGGGACATTTCAAAATCTACTGTTTGTACTATCTATAGCTGTCCAGCACCTCAACATCTCTTTTTCCTAATTAAAAGCAGATAAAGCTAGCCCTTTACTTCATTTACTGGGGTAGAAATAGTACAGTCAACCACATATTCCATGGGTTTCACTATTACTCAACCTCCCTGAAATTATGTGAGGATTTGTGAATAGTTCTAACAAATGGGCTATGATTAATCCATTCCAACAAACAGTGGAGCTGACCTTTCTTTGTGGTTTCTTCCCTCATCACAGTAACCAAGGTGGCAACAAGACAGAAACAATGAGGATCATTCATTGTATTGAAATTGTGGAAAGTATTGGGTATCTGTGAATTTAGCATCTGTGAGAAATAACTGCTGAGTTCAACTACTTAGATATTAGGGTTGTTACTGCAAGTCGACTATACTAGCCTACTATGGTAACAGTTGTATTATGAGTTTTCTGACAGTAGGGAGGCTCAATGTGTACTGTTTGTATTTATGGTACTTATAGATAACTTATCAATATTTTAGATAATCTATTGTGGAAATAGACCACAGCAAAAATACTATTTTTTTCTAAAAGGTTCTTTTTCTATTACATTGTGTGCACACTTGTATTACATATATGGTGGTCTTCAATCCTGGGAATTAAGTATTTTAGATAGGTAGGACAGACATGCAAGTCTCTCAATTCACACTAATTAAATCAGAAAGCCTGGTCTTGAGTCTGAGAATCTAGATTTTTCAAAGCTTACATGATTCTAGTTCATAGTGCTAGTTAAGTACTATTGTTATATTGAATAAAGTCATAGTCTTTGGTTTGTTTGCTTTTGAATAAACATGTTGGCTGTAAATCAAAATTTCAGAAACTTATAGTATGTATATGTTTTTATAATAAATAAAAACAATAATAATAGCAGTAGTAATATAAGTATAAATAAACTCCAACTCCTTTTTTATTTCCGGAATATCACCTAGCTCATAGTTTTAGTAAGAAATTGTCTAATCCAGTAAACATGCAAATCAGTAGAAAAGAACATAGATTTGGAGTTAAAGAAACCTATGTTCTGAGTCTTTCACTTACTTACTGTGTGGCCTCAGGCAAATTCCTTAATCTCTTTGATGTCAGTTTCTTCTTCTGGAAACCTGAGATAAAACTTTTCTTATAGTGTTACTCTAGGATTACATGAAATAATTTGCATAAAGCAATAATCACTCTTCGTAAAGTTGCTTAACAAAATTAGGTAATTTTATATAAAATCAAGGGTGCCAAATTTGTATCATGACTCAAAAATATATTTCACACTACTTTGTCGATGATGAAACTTCTATAATTAAGGCCTATTCTTTTGTTTAAAGATATACTGCGTGCTTGAAATTCAGAATGGTAACACATTATTCCATATCAAGAGTGTATTCTCTTCCAGCAGTACCTCCAGGCTATCTTTAGGATTCTATTTTGAGAAGAGTCCTTGACAGAAAAAATATTGGGAAAAGCGGGTGGTCACTGGTCTCTTTGAAAACAGATTAAAATGGCACTAAAGCAGAGAAATGGTTTAGAAAAAGGAAATGTTATCTTTGTCTTAAAAATCAAATTTATAGATATGGCCTACAAAAAAAGTGTTCTCAAGGTGATTTGAGATAGGATTCATTCTCTTTATGCTCTTGGCTCTTCTTTGACATACCCCCCTTCCAACTGAGACCCTTGTAAAGTGCCACATACTCAAAACCTAATTGATTCTGAAAAATACCCTGCCTTAGAGAGCTTTTACTATAATTGGTGGGAGTCAATATAAAACTAATTAGTGACAGGAGTATACTTTCTATGGGTAAGAAAGAAAAATTGATAATGACATTCATCAATTAAAGGAAAGAATTCCAACAAATAAAGAAATTTCCATTTATTTTTTATAAGATCAAACAAAATAAGAAAAGAAAGTGTTAAAAAGTATTACGGGTAAGAAAGAAGGTAGGAAAATAAATACTGTTTTGGCTGCTTCAGATTCCTTATGTTAACATTAAAGATAATGGACTCAGCGAGATTTATACAGAGATCTAAACCAGTTGTTCCATTCATAGCAGATGCTCACACTTTTGAAAGAATCAATGAGTAAACAGTGTTCTGAGTCACCTAGCACTCAGTCTCCTGAAGCCTGATCAATAAGTATTTGCCCCCAAATCTCCAACAGTTTTGTAAATTTACAAATTGTTGAATTAAATTGGACAGAGTCTGGAACACTCGCTCTAGAAACAATCTGATAAAATAATGTTCTCAAAACGAAAACATTAACGAAGATAGAAAAAAATTTTGAGAAATACTGCAAAAATAGCAAGGGTGAGTTTAAGGTTCCAAACAGGAGATACCAGAAATTAACACATGCACACACACATACATTCATGATTCAAATTAAGTAAAGGACTACATATATTTAAGAAAACATGGGGATCCCTGGGTGGCGCAGCGGTTTGGCACCTGCCTTTGGCCCAGGGCGCGATCCTGGAGACCCGGGATCGAATCCCACATCGGGCTCCCGGTGCATGGAGCCTGCTTCTCCCTCTGCCTGTGTCTCTGCCTCTCTCTCTGTGACTATCATAAATAAATAAAAATTAAAAAAAAAAAGAAAATATGCATTTGACAGTGCATAAATTTTTTTTCTAGGCTGCTGCAATGCTTTTTTTTGTTTTTTTTTGTTTTGTTTTTTTGCTGCTGCAATGTTTTAAAAAATTATCACACCCACTGCAAAGCATGGTACAAAAAGAACACTGCACTTAATATTCTTAATATGCCAGGTGGCTTCAAGAGTGCTAGTGAAAGTTGAAGAGATATGTGCAGAAGGAACTGGAGAGGTTGCTCATTTTGTTTGGTGTACACTTCTTTACACTACAAATGCAGAGGAAAAAAAGCATTAGTAGTGGAGACATATTTAGGTTGTTACATTTATATGCATTTAATTTTTTATAGGAAACTTTTCTCTAAAAAACTTGAACTGTTGCTTTTTGAGGAAGTCAAGTGATTAAAAGAATCTAATGAGGAAAAGAATCAATGGCCCAGAAGAACTGAAATTAGAATTAAGAATTAATTGATTTTGAAAAATCAGATTCAAAGGGAATATTAAATGCAATTCCTCTAGAACCATTAAGCTTAGAGTAATAAAATGAGTGGGTACTGCTCCTAAAGTGGAATATTTTGATTAGATAAGTTTCAAATTTCAAGAGGTTGGTTTTGAAGAAAGTTTCTCTGAGAGACATCAATAATGTCTTCCTTCATTAGTGAAAATAACATGAAGCCAATGAGGGGAAGTTCCTTTACTAAAAGAATAGCAAACTCATGATTTGATATAATCATTATTTTCATATAAAAGTATACATATTGTCATATTTCGTAGGTACAGATACGTTCTAATTATAAATATAAAATGATTAATTTAGCCTCTCAACCTCTCTTCCCATCTTGTCTTTGCTTTGACATGTAAATTAGATTTTCATATTTTGCTCTTGCATAAAGAATCAGTCAGTTATAATCTAATATATTGCTATTAAAAGACTGAAACAAAGAGCAAAGCTCTTCTGCAAACACTTTCAAATTATTTCCTACTGGAAAGTATAATCTTGCCATTGTGCTCTAAAATCAGAGAATATCCATGGTTAATGTTGTTGGGAAATCAGCCATCCTATTATAACCATCTTTATTGTTTATGAAGTATCTAAATGAGCAGATGTGTTTATGTAATTTGGTTTGATAATTTACAGAAATTATAAAACTTGATACAAGTACCAAAAAATAACAGGTGCTGCATAGGAGGACTCTAAGGAAGCTTTATGGAATTTTATGTATTTATAATTTAAAAACCAAAAGTATATATGATAAAACTGTAGGCATTAATACATGCTAAGAATCCCTAAGAAGCATATATTCAAAAGAGAAAAAAGAATCTATAGAATCTATTTTGATAAGACTGAATCCTAACAGAGTCTGTTTCCATTCTCACACCACACACATATACACACACACATGCAGTTGGCTGCACAACAATCTGAGCGCATGGCTGACTACGTCTAACCAAAATCATTGATGGTATACAATGATGTCAATACAAGAATAGTTCATGAAAATGGAAATACTAAAACAGTTTAAATATACAGCTAATATTATATTTTCAAGTTATATACAATTATATTAAACCTAGAGGGCATCCAGAATATGACTCAAGGTTTTGTCTTTGTTTTTGAAAACTCCTGTTTGAATTTTCTAGATCTATACTACTTACATGAACATAACCCACTATGCTATATAATATTATTAATAGTAATACAAAGGACTTTCCTTCCCCACTCAAACAAGTCTCTTATCTCATAGTTCACTTAATATGTATGAAAATGGTATGTTTAGAATATTACTTTTAAATTATGTTTATTTCAAATCTTATGCAATATGCTACAAAATGGAAACCAACATTTTTTAAAATAGCACATTGCTAAACTATAAAATCTTTTCTACAGGTTTAAGTAGACCCTTATGATATTGCTTTGCCTAAGAGTAACCATCATCAGTTATCAATAAAATAGATCAGTTTTCAGTGAATTGAAGTCCTGTATAAAGCCCTAGCACGACTGTTGCCATATTGAGTCACTAACTGCTTGATAAATGTTTCCAGCTAATTTTTAAAAAGAGAAAAATGAGGACAAAGTTTTGGATAAGCAAAATAATTCCATGCACTTTTACTCAGAATATCTGAAAAGGTATCTATTTGTGTGCATTTTTTTTTTTTTTTTGAGGCTAGAACTAATTCTTCTGTCTCTAAACTCAAAGGTGTCTTTGGACTATCTTATTTCTAACATTCATATTTTAAGTAACCCAATTTATAATCTCCCCTGTAATTTTTCAATCCCAAAAGTACCACATGCTCAATCTTTTTGCTTTGCTCCAGCATAGGTTAACCCGAAGCCTCCTCTGTTACCCAAATATCTTGAACCAAAAAAATTATATTTTACTATTACTATATTATTAAGAACATAAGGTCTTGTGTTAGATTCCTTGTATTCCCAATCCTGCTATATCCCCCAGTAACTGAGTGACTTTGGCAATAAGCCTCAATTCCTGCCTTTGTAAATTGAGAATACTTCAGCTTTATTTCTTTGGATCTTTATTTTAAGTGAGATAATATAGAGAAAGCTTTCAATGACAGTTATTACTATTATCCTACTCTTCTGGTTCTCAGTGATCCATTCTCTTCTCTTAACCTCCATGTTGGTTGTTTCCTGCGTTACTTAATATACAAATATTTACCTCTGTCATGACTAGATTATGGATTTATTGAGAGCACTGAATGTACTTTATATTCATGGGCATTACTTTTACTGTCTGCTCCTCCACTGTAAAAATAAAAAATACACAGCATATTAGCGCTCTCCTGCTGGTATCAATGTGGCTACAGTGGAAAAGAATGGTTTAAATAAATGGCAACAGCAACTAAAATATGAAAAAGAAGCATGCCAAGCAATTTAAAATATTTTATCTTATTTAATTCCCACAAAATTTGCTAGAAGCCACACAACTGATATATTCCAACTAGGGTACAAATATGTATATCTGTCAATTCAAAATCAAAGTAGTGTCTACCTAAATATTACAAAATTAGCATAGGTAAGAAAATTCCTATTCATTTATGGAATCATAGATCTTTAACTACGGAAATTTTAAAGCACATTAGCCATGTCTTACAATTAAGACCTATCTGTTAAAGTTACTATTCAGTGTTCTTATTTAGGTAAAGACAATTAAAGCCTGAGTTTTGTTTGTTTTTAATTTGGTAAAGTGGCTGTCAGAGAGTCTCATTTTCTGTGAAAGCAGGTTAGGACAGATAAATGAAATTTGAAGTTTGAAATATATGGTTAAATTCCACATATATTGGCTGAGACTAAACACTGTTTAAAATAGAATATGAAGGTGTTTTTTTATACCCGTTATACCACTTAATGTCTAAGTATATGAATAAAGGAATAAAAAAAACAGTTCTTTAAAAGAAAAATACTAACCCAACCATATAAGTGTGTTTTACATCTCCAAAATATACCTATATTAATACTGAATTTTAAAAAGCAAACATTTATTGGAAGCAGTAGACAGACACATGGGTCTGATATATTTGTAGAGCAATTTTAGATTTGCCCTCAGAGAAGAACTGGCTTTGTAACCAGCATGATTTATCATAGAATGACAAGATGGGAATGAGCTTCTGATTTCATAAACTTCATTTTTTCCCCTCCAAATAGAATCCAAACTAATTTATCTAAAGCAGATAAGAATATCTCAAAGTAACCAAAAGGTTACAATATGGACTGCTACCCTGTGGACTACACTATCATGCTGTTAAAAGAATGAATTGGTCACTGATGTCATGACATGAAAAACTGGTTAGTATAAGAATCCCTTCCTGGGGAGGTAAGTCTTCTTTCTACCAAGACACTCATCACTGGTGTGATTTAACGCATCAGTTGCTATAATACAAAGCAGCAGAAACTGTTTTTACACTGAAATCAAAAGCAAAAACAAAAATTGTCATTGGATTCAATGAACAGAATAAAGTCTCATAGTACTCATATTTTTACTGTATAGTCAATCCATTTTCTGGTCAGACTCAATTCAGGAATTTTCTCTTTCTTAACCAAAGCAAACAAACAAAAATAAAACTATTGCTGTATCACCATGCATAAACACAGGACCCAGCATGCTCAGACAAAAAATAATTAGTAAAAAGAGACAATAAAAATATGTGCTAAGCTCTGGTCAAAAGCATTACACAGTTTATCTCCTTTAATCAATTCCTTACAAAGAGACAGAAAACATTTTTCTTATATAACAAGTATGTAATGACATATTTTGCAGAGATTAATTAACAAGAACTAAAATTCCTTGGAAGTATCAGATGTAAAAACTATGTTGTTTAATAATTTTTTGTAATTATAGACCTAATGACTGTGAATCTGTTTTTCTTTTCTTTCTTGCTTTCCTTCCTCTCTTTTGCTTTACTTCCTTCCTTTCCTTCCTTTCTTTCCTTTCCCTTCCTTTCTCTCTCTCTCTCTCATTCTTTCTCTTCCTTCCTTCCTCTCTCTCTTTATTTCTTTCAATGGGCTCTCCAGCATAGAGCCCAATGCAGGGCTTGAAATCATGACCCTAAGATGAAGATCTGAGCTACTAACCAGAGTTGGATGCTTAACTGACTGAGCCACCCTGGTGCCCCTGAATCTGTTGCTTTCTATGTAAAAAAGTGGCACCCATTTTCAAATTTTAATTTCTATACTCAACAATATTAAGTGAGTTCTATATTCCAAGTTTCCTATCAAATTCTGCAAACTCAACAATGAACTAGACTAGTACGGTCCTCCCTTCATGAAAAGGGTACCCAACAGCTCAAGACCCACAGAAGTTGATGAGCAGAATACAGAAGACCTAAACTGAAGAAACTCCATTTCCATGCTACTCCTATATTACTGTTTTAAATAATTCATGTAAAATGACTGAAAACTAGAAATCCGTATCAGAATCTGCCTATATTTCATTTACAGTTTTTAAACATGTTATGGTTATATTACATATATAGAAAATATATGTATTTATTATTCTGTATTACAGTTTGAACCATCAAACTTTTAAAAAATTTGACTTACAGCTACATTTCTTTCATTTCCTTATAATTATATGTCAGGATTAAAACATAAAAGCCCACACCACAATAAATATTATCAGATCCAAAATGTTATATTCTTTTTTTCCACTAACTTCTTAGTGATTTTATTTCTATCTTTAAAAATATTAGACCTGTGCTTTGAGTCAATCACATTTAGCTCTCAAAATTTCTGAAAGTGAGTACTAATCATAATGAAATGTTTCTGTAACGAGATGTTTAATAATATTGATTATATTGAATTTTATGGCATAGTTTTATTTTATCTACCCATATCTACACACCCTGATAAACTGGGCCAGGAAATTAAGAAGGCATCACAAGGTAGTACGTCTACCTGAGCCACGAGCACTCACATGTAGGTTAGACTGGCCATCTAAGAAAATCCCATGAGACATATTTTTCAAAGTGGCATCTCTAAGATCTTGACAGAAGAGTTAAAGATGTGCAAAATGTAATGAGGTAGAGATTTAATTAATCAATTTGCATCTCTTAAGTTGCTCTTGCTGAATCTTTAGATTTCAGAACTGCTACCCCTGACTACCACAGCCAGACTGAAGAAACATTTGTATAGAAGAAATATAATCTTACATTTCACCCTACAAATTAGAGGCATATTATGCATTTCAAATATTTGAGGAAACACAGTGCTTTCAGGAAGAAGAAAAAGCCTACATCCCCAAAATAAACTAGGTCAGTAAGATTTATTTAGAGAAACCCTTCTAAGGATATTTAAGTAATATGAAATAAAGTAGGATAAGACATATATAGGAAATTGAATAAGAAGTTTGACTCAGTGACAGAAGAGCTAATACTCTCCTTGTAAAATTAAAGATAATATTGTACTGGGACTGGAAGCCAACGAAGTTGTATTATTATTCCAAATCAAAAACAACCTAAAATCTGATTTGTGTTTTTCCTTATTTTATATCTATTTGGTCCCATATTTTATTGATAAAATTATAGTTATATCCAAGTCAGTTGTTCATTAACTAGGTTAATAATTGTTAGTCTGTGTATGTGTGTGTTTTTTTTAATATACAGAGGAAATATAATTAAGTTTTTTCTCAGAGAATCTCAGGTTTGACTATCAATTTGTAAGAACATCTATTTCCACTGAAGGTCACAACTTTAAATTCCATGGTTACCAAGGGAAATCTACTGATGAACTGACAGTTTAAACTCTTGATTTTCATTCAGTTACCTCATTTCTATTGATTGTTCTCTGCAAAGACCTTCATTTCTGCAATTCTACTTTCACTCTCATGCTAATATGTAATCACTTTTGCCTGCTTCCAAGAAAAGTAAGGGCTTACCAAGGAGTTTAGGAAATTTAATTTTGAAAATAATGTTCCCAACGTAACAATGTTCTTAATACTGACTGTTTTACTAGACAGATTGACATCTACCTATTCAATTTACTGACCTAGACAGAGCTATAAATTATAGTGAGAAATACTAGCAGGATGATGGCTAAATTTTTGGCCTTATCTCTATGTTGTCAAATAGAAGAATTACAATGCCTATTCCAAAAATATTCTCATGTGGATTATTTTTGCTTCAATCTCTTAATCTACAAAATGCAATTATTTTTCTAGTTAGTTAATGCATGCATTGATTGCAACAAGAACACAAACTAGATTCTTGGAAAACTGTAATCATACTTATATTTTTGACACGACTTAATTAATGACCTCTCATACACGATACTGTCAGATGCTTCTCCTATGCTTCAGCTAACATCCTGAACTAGCCATCCCAATAAATAGAAAAAATAAAATATAAAAACCTCTCTAATTAAAAATAAAATTGATCAGCATGAATTTATGTAAATACTGAATTAGCTACACCTTTTGGAAACATGAAATTTTACAAATAAGGCTAAGTTTTAAAGCTAAATATTATCTACTAAATATTCATAAATCACTTTTTAAATAACTAGATAACAAGAACTTATGATTTTAAAATAAGTTTTAGTGTAGAAATGTATTTTTCAGGTTTGACATCATTATTTACTTTAAATATATTTCCTTTAAACATATGTTCTCATTCAACTTAATTAAAAAATTAAGAATGTGTTTCTACCAGTCTTCCAAAAAAGAAGTACTAAAAGCCTTAAGGAGATTTTATTTTACTCCCTAGATATCTGTGGAAAATGGATTGATTTGGTCTGAATGAGTGAAAGGAAGAAAAATCAAAGATTAATGTCTGCTGTGACATGTAAGTATTTAAATAAGAAAATCTTCACAGTGACTTCATGTGCTATCAAATTAGACTGAACGTCAAAAACTACATAACTTAGCATCCTGTGAGAGGTTTCAAGTTAGAATCGTTTCTCTTCTGAATATTTTGCAATGAATGGCCTCGTAGACCAAAAGTTCAAAAAAAACTTAAATTTAATTAGCCAATGCAAAGTCTAAGTGCTGCCATCATGTTTAATGACTACAGTCAGTTCCTAATTTATACTATAGTTATGGGAAGGAGCCCTTTATTCATATATAAATTAATCTACAAATATTTTAAGGGCAAATATTTTAATATTTTAAAGACCATTTGCTGCCAAAACACAAACTTGTGATGATTCTTAATTCATCAGCCTTAAATTCATCTATTCCATTTCCAGCTGGTAAACTCCATTTCAGTTTTACATTGCACATAGGGCAAAGTCCAAGAGCTTTAAAATGGCAATACATCTCTCTAGGACCTAAGCCCAGCACTATCACTTACCACTCGAAAGTGGTCCTATAAAATCAAAATATATGTAGTTTTCACACACTAGACTATTCTTACTTCAATGTCACATTTCCAATGGTGTTCCTTCACTGAGGCTATCTTCAGTTTCTTGTTTACTTGATTAACTCTTAGTCACACAGTCAGATTCAGCTAAAACTCACCTAGAATAAGCCTTCCCTGACTTCAAAACTGAAGCATTCTAAATGGTTCTATCTTTTTGCCAGCCATAGAACCTAGGCATATTTCTAATTTGGCACTATAATTTACTTATCTATTCACAACACACCATAAATTAAATGAAAACATAAATAATTCATCTCCCTTAATGGCTTTGCTCTGGTTATGTATACACATAGTTCAAAATATATGTGTGTATGTATATGCATGTATATACATACATGTATTTATATCATATATTATATAATATGCATATTAAAAGGAAATATACACCATCTGTGTTAATCAAAATACTCAGGGGAAAAAAGAAACAACTGTATGCCTTCCACATACACACACAAAAATTTGAGAGAGAGAGAGAGAAGATGCTTCCAAAAATGTTGCAAGGACCAGAAAACGAAGATCAGGAAGATCAATACAGCTAGTTTAGATAAAACTGGATAGTTACAGGAATCACAGGAAAATCACCAGTTAGGTCACAGCTACTTGCAGAACTAAAGCGGGTAATTTTCAGGAAACTCATACAGGATGCCTATCAATGCTCATGAGTAAGCTTGCCACTGCTGGAAACTACACTAATATAAATTTTGCCTTTTTTCTGCCTTCCAAATCTCAAATGAGTATCTGGCAAAATCTAACCTAGATTCTTTTCGCAAGGACACTGAGAACATAGTTCCTAATCATTCACTCCTTAGATAATGTAGAGACCAAAGAAGAGTGATAATGGTGCAGAGCCGCTAAGAGACAATCAGGCATATTCTGCCACCTTGGCTGTGAGCATCCCTATAGCTTCTTTCCATGTTTATATCCCAAATCACAATAATTACAACATCAGCATTCTTTACTATTATGATGCTTAAAGCAAAATATCCTTAAAAAAAGGAAGACATGCTTACCCCTGACAAACCCCAAACTGATTAGTGCATTAACCTGTGGTTCTTTAGCACTTGAGCTACTACCATGCTCATGTCTAACGGAACAAAGCAATAGAGTGAATATAAAAATAAAAAAGATCTGAAGTTCACCTTTCTCCAAAGAAGCAGTGGTCTTCACCACAGGGGAACAGTTAGCGTGAGGCAATCTTAAAGGAAGAATTATGGAATACAAATATGCTGACTTCACTCTCCCTCCTTCTGATCCTTTTCCAGGTCTCCTCTATTAACTGAAACAAACTAGAAATCAGAGATTGTTGACATGGTCATCATTTATCATCCTAGAAAAGAGTGAAGAGTGGAGATGATAAATAATAGATCAGGAGAAGCAAATGAAGATATGTTTAAAATAACTAAGACTACTCACTGATGCCAATATAGGAGTACTGAAGTACATTGTGCCTCCATACTAGTTCAATGTCATAAGGAATCAGGTGGCAGTCTCAGCATGCAGTTTGGTGAAAACATTGTTTATCTTAGTGGAAATATTATTCTTTGAAACTAAAATCTTAAGACCAACAGTAGGCAATCCTGTGGAGATAGGAAGCAACACTGGTGACTGAGTTATCAGAATCAATACAAACAACTCTCATGTTTCCCTTGGTTCTTAGACCCATATTTTCTAGTTAGAGGAGAAAGAAAACCATTCACTGACCGCTGGCTCAGAGCATTTACTGCCTTTTGTAGGACATCCCTCCATCCTTGACATGATATATGGTAGTAAAACCTCTGAAACTTAGAAAGTAAACCAACTGCCTAATTTTCCTCTACAACTACTTCCTTGGTTGTGAGTAGGACCATATGGTATACAATTATCTCGAGGCTATACCTCAGGCTTAGTTTTACAGAAAACAAGGAATACATTTCTTAGAAATGTATATAATAATTCATGGGATTTACTGGGCTCTGGCATCTTCATAAGAATAAGAATCTGGTGTAATTCTAGTTTATAATGCAGGTCAGTGAATCATCTGTCAATGTACAGGTATTCAATATTAGTCTTAGGATATCTATTCAGATTCTTTTATGAAGAAAAACTGGTCTCCCAATTAGGCTTACCATTTCTCAGGTCTACTTATTATGTACTGGCTTCTATAGAGAATGGTAGAGAATATCTCACTGAAAGAAAATATGTCACTGCATGGTGGTTTATGGGTGACTAGCTAAAGGACTTATCAGTCCTCAGAGCTTGCTAAGATGGAAAAGTTCCTTTTAGATTATAAATCTACCTTAACGCAAGTATGCTCTTTCTTTTCCCATGCAACTGAATAAAATGAGCAGAATAAAACCAGAAACACTATGCCACCTGGTTTATACCATTAAAGATGGAACATAGATTATATTAAACTTAACTTATACTAACTTATCTTATTGCTCAAGAATGGAAAGAAATCATAAATAGATAGATGTACTTAAACTCCTTCACACAGTTATACTTCATACTGGGTTATATTCCATAATATTATCCTACCCTTTTTATTAGAAGGAAGTAAAAAAATAAATAAAAGAGGATCTAGTCTTAGCTTCTCTTTAATATTCCTTGGAAGTAAGATGCCTATTGGCAAAAAGATAAGATGCAAAGATATTAAAAAATTAAACATCTCATTAATTACTGTAGCAGAATTATTAATATACAACCTTCACTTTACAGACTTAGATTATACACAACATGATAATCAAGATGAGCAATATCAAATATTTGGTTTTTTAAATTATGTAAAAATATATGGTGAAAATGATACCAAAAAATAAACAAACACTAAGTAAATTGGAATATTCCAGTTGTTCATTATAGCAAAAGTCATCAAATCGAGTCAAATTGGTTTGATTGACATACACCTTTGCTAAATCTAGCATGGCCAAAATAATTTGTTTTTTAACTAGTTAGGAAAAAAAGCCAAAAAGGCTTCATTCTCTAGTTATTATTCATGTTTACAACATTTATCCCATTCTCAAAAAAAAAAAAAAAAAAAAAAAAGCTTCGTAAGATTATATTGTTATCATTAGGTAGTTATTAGAGTGCTAAAATTAAAGTTGCAAAAGTTGGGAAAGTTAACCAATAGAAATTTGGTAATTCAAAAGAGGAAGAGGTTAGCTTGTGGCAGAAGCTGAGCAGCTAAACTCATGCTTTACCTCTACTTCTTTCTGGTACTCTAATAAAATCCAGCGCAGGTGTAAAGTGCAAACTCAAAAGAGTAAAGGCAAGGGATAATATTAAAAGAGTCAATAAAAGTTGTCTGTTTTTACCCTTTGCCTTTTGGAAAGACAGAAAAGAGGTATATGAGAAATCACTGACTTTTCAAAACAAATACCTTCTCTAAACTCTGAGAATACTTAAGTTCCTACTTGAGCATACACTGATAGGAAGTAAACAAATTTTCTTGCAGAATCCCAGAGATGTTCAGGAAGCACAGGAACCAGAAGGCACAGAAAGTGATCATGAGTCATGAGGTTAAAATTCAGATTTTGACTAGTATGTAGAAAAGAAGTTAACCTGCCACCCACATTCCATATATTATTTCTCTTACCAAGTAAAAAAAATTGAGTTTTGCACTATAATCACAAGTCAGGAAACTACAGCCTGCTGGCCATATCCATCTCATCACTGATTTTGTAAATAACTAATGAAGCACTTATTCCTTTACATATTGTCTATGGCTGCTTTTGTATGGAGTTGAGTAGTTAGAGATTGTATTTTCACAAGACCAAAAATATGCATTATTTGCCTCTGGACAAAAAGAAAATTCCCAACTTTCACTAAATAAGTCAACTAAAGGAACCCAAACCTAGGTTCACCTAAAACAGGGCTGAAAACAAAGGAACGGGCTGAAAATAGGGAGATAGGGACACCTGGGTGGCTCAGCGGTTGGGCGCCTGCCTTTGGCCCAGAGCGTGATCCTGGTTTCCTGGGATCAAGCCCCACATCGGGCTCCCTGCATGGAGCCTGCTTCTTTCCCTGTGTGTCTCTGCTTCTCTCTCTCTGTGTCTCTCATGAATAAATAAGTAAGATAAATCTTTAAAAAAAAATAGGGAGATAAAGTATAATTCCACACACTATACAGTAAAGAGTTCCAAACCCCCTTCCCCTGTCCTCTGTTGAAAAAACCAATCCAGGCTACCTACATAGGAGATTTTATATATACATAATATATATACAATTAATCAGGTTTGAACTGATTAATGATTAAGCACACAAATCAATCCTTCCTCGGGGGAACTATCTCCCTAATGCCCTCTCTGGTCATAATGCAGATCCTAAGTGCTCCTGGTATACCCAAATCCCTCTCCATTGGAGAAAGGACAATGTCTTTCACCAGCCATAGGCTCTAAGGACAGTGGGGCACTCTCCATGTTCTGTATTTTCTTAAAACCAATCTGGATGTATAAAGCTTCCAGTCTTGTTGAAATCTGTCTGCTAGGACCCTTTTGGAGAAGACCTGAGATCAAGAAAGATACACAAGTAGATTATACCCTATTGGCAATGCTCTGACTCTTGATCTGGGTGGTATTTTCCATAGGTAGCAACACTATTCCCTATGCTCTTCCATTGTGACTAATACTTCCCAACAGAAAATGGATGTTTGTGAATGCTCATCAAGTAGTAGATGAAGTAGTGACTTCATGAATAGGATAAAGCCTCTGCTTTGCTCTCTATGTCAGGGCACTTGCCTTTGGATTCTAATTACCATGATGTAAGGCTTTCCAAATTAGCCAATGCCTTTTTCTATTTTATGGTATTAGATATGCTGTTTTTTCTTCTTTAACTTCCAGAGCTGCAAAACTTCTTTCAAAGCACATTAATAAAGTCGACAGATTCCACAGATTTAACTCTAAAAATCTCTGCCTTCCTATTTCCTATTTCCATTGTTCACATACTTAATAGATTTCTTTTTACATGTTGACAATACACAACCTCAAAAATTGTATTACCTATATCCACTCCAATCCATACTACGCATTATTGTTATTTTTCTAAATCACAGCATAGATCATATCACTTCCCTTATTTTAAAAAATGGTATCAATTTATAAGATAAGAAGGTGAATTGAGCACATAAGTCTATACTCTATCCCACTTAAGAATATAGTAAGAGTAAAATAGAAAAGTGCATTTTATAATTAATAAAGAATTGGTAATACAGGACACGTGTGGGTAAGAAATGCTAAACCTTCTCTGAAAGACAAAAAAGAGCTGAAGAGGAATGTACTGATAAAAACAAAAGTGGAAAAAATGTTAACAGTAGCAGAAGATACAGCTGAATGGCTTTGAAGAATACCAAGAGATGCTGAACTTCAGGAATACAGTGACAGGCAGAAGTAGGTATGAGAAGTGGGGGTGGGAAATGGAGTGTTGAGTGGTCCACCTGGACTTTCCCCTGCTTCCTCTAGTTCTATTATAGAACAAACATACAGATCAAAACAAACAAAAAAAAAGTCATCTCTAAATCTAAAGAGTTTGAACCAATAGTCTTAAAAGACACAGGATAATAGGGTATCTGTACCACACAGTAACAGTTGACACACTTTTGTTATTATGGGTTTAAGAATATCCTACATTAAAAAAAAAAAGAATATCCTACATAATAGCTACATGCCTGTGGCTTATTCTTAGCTTAAGTCTATTAATTTAAAAGTCCCACCCACCGTTAGAAATTAATGGATATCCAAGGACCACTAAATATGTCAAGGAAGCCTACAATACAAATGAAAAGGCTAACCCCTAATTCCAGATGGAAGCATGATATTTCAAACACTGAAAAAAGCTACATCTAACTAGTACCATTAGAAAAATTCTAGATTTTGTACTAAATAACAGAATGGGGTTTTATGAGAAACGGGAAAATGACAAAAATAAACTTTGGAAATTAAGAGTACTGAAAAAGTGCTGAAAAAGTGACAGAATCAAAGAAAAGTTTTAGAATTTAGAGTAAAACAACTAAGAAACTGAAAATTTGGGAGACACGAAGGTATGCTCCATATTGTCAAATAGAGAAGTTCTTGAAAATAATATAGGATATACTGTAAGAGAGTAACAGCAGAAAAATTCAAAGTAATAAAAAGTGACAGAAGCCCTAAAATTGATAGGGCCCACTAAGTGTACAAAAGTATTAAGTACACTGCACACATGTGCACATACACACACCTACAGACAAAATGACCTCACCCAAACATTTCACAATGATTTTCTTCCACATACCCAAAATGAGTAAAAAAACAAATAGCTTCCAGAAAGGAAAGCCAAAAACAAAACAATACAAATACCAAAATAGAAAACAAAAAGTGAACAAAAGTTGGGTTTTAGAGTTTGCATCAGAAAAATGCATGCTAAAAGACAATGGAAAATGAAAAATGACTCAAGTTTTAAATGGAAGCAATTTTCCCTTTGAGTTGTATGTCCATACTAAGTTAAAATATAAATGTATGAGTACAGAATTAAATATCAGAAATCTGATCTGCTACTCATCTTTATCTGGCACGTTACTTGATGAAAACTGAAAGAGTAGATAAAAAAGGAGGAAGACCAGATATCTAGGGAAGAGGAAATACTAGCTAGAAGGGCAGTAAAGGGAAGTAAAAGATGATAATTATGCACCAAGCCTCTAGAGTAAACAGTTCAGCTGAAAGCTGGAGAAATAATTTCTTGATGGTAAATGTGCAGTGTTAGAAGATCATTAGGATAACATAAAGACTGAAAATATAACATAAAGCATTTAGAGATATGAAGCCCTCACTACAAAAAATAAAATGATTTAATATAATATTAATTATAAGTTACTTTTCCTTGTGGTGAACCATATGCACATTATCAGAATATAGGAAAAGTAAGCCTAGTATTAAAAGCCTTTCAAAATCATTTTTTTCCTGATGGTCCCAGATCCTCTTTACATATTTATTCTCAAGGAAAATTACACAGTCATTAATTGTTGTATGGCAAAATGTTTATCCTTGCCTGTTAAAAAATATATTCCCTTTGGGGAAAGTCCTCTCACAACCATGTCATATGAGCCTGCTGAAATCTGTTTATTCATATCACTGTGGGTAAAACACAAAGGCAAACAGTTTCATCCACAGGTGTATCTGCAGTACTGTGAGAGTTATAATCTCTCTGAAATCTCTCCTGATTTGCAGCCAGTAGATTGTATTTTCTTTCACCTTTATACCTCAATAGCGCTTTGTTTTCTCTCTGATATTTATATTGTTACATACTACAGATATTTAGATACTTATTTCATCTCTCCCATGAGATTGAATATTTTTAAGGAGCAAGCAAAGACATTCTCCTTCTATATTCAGCACCTTGGCTACAGTAAGTGTTTGCTAAATATATTTTGAATTGATATGACTCAGACAAAATCATCCTAAACCTTGCCTCTCTATAAATCATTGGTAGAGGGCTATTAAGCCATAAGTACCAGGGAGAGTTTTTGCACAAAGCTTATCAGCTATTCTTTCCCTATTTACTTAATAAAAATGAACATTTATAATGCTAGGTTACAGCTTTTTTTTAGGTCACCCTCAATTCAAACCCTTCTAGGGCTCCCACTGTCTATTGCATCCATTAAAAACATAGTCTAATATTTAAAGCTTTTTTTCAGATTGTAGGCTTCTTTCATTTTAGTAATTATATAACATATATTTGTACTCAATAACTATTGGTTAAACATATGACTTAATAAATTAATGAAGTATTTTGGAATAGGAGATCTAAGCCTACCACCTTTTAATTCAAGCAGTCATTGATATTCTATGGAGAAAGTACCTGGAAGTTAAAGTTCTTTTTTCACTTAAAAAAAAAAAAATCCATAAAAGAGAAATAAAATTCCTGCCACCCTCACTCAGTAGGATACCACAAAGATTAATGAGGTAATGTAATAAAAAGTGCTTTGAGCTATTCATATGAATGGTGCTTTACAGAGGTACTTTATTGTAATCATTTTCTGCATTTACCTTTAATGCCGTAACTAAAGGATTTTGGACTAAAAAGAGAGTAACTTTCCAGTATACAAAAGTTGTTTCAAAGTCATCTGTTCCAAAAAAAAAAAAAAAAAAACAAAGTCATCTGTTCCAATCTTGACTGCTAGCTATTTTTTAAGTTAATTAAAATCCTCACCTTATACAATTTGTATTGTAGATTAATGTCATGAATTAAGTGAGATAATATATTTAAAGTCTCTGGTTCTTGATAAGACCCTAGTAAATGTTTGTTTTGTTATTGTTGTTATTGTTTACAGTCAAAATAGTTATAGTAGAAATTGTTTTAGAAGTTCTATAAATATAATTTGTAGAAATATCTGGAAGAAGAAGGTAGCCCAGGGAAGCCAAATGAAGTTTGAAATGCTGGTATTTATAATAGCCTGATTTCAAAATATTATTAAAGAGCTACAATAATCAAGACAGTTTGGTACTGGCATAAAAACATACATATGGATCCATGAAAAAAAAAATTCCAGAGAGCCCAGAAATAAACCTTACACACACGCATGGTCAATTAATCTTTGACAAAGATGTCAAGAGTACACAATGGTGTAAGAATGTCTTCAATAAATGGTGTTGGGAAAACTAAACAATCTTATACAAAAGAATGAAAGAGTATCCCTATTATATGCCACTCACAAAATTAAGATGGAATGAATTAAAGACTTTAGTGTGAGGCCTGAAACCACTAGAAGAAAACATGAGGGAAAAAGCCCTTGTCATTGGTCTTGGCAATGATTTCATGGATACAATACTAAAAGGGCAAGCAACAAAAAGCAAAAATAAGTAAGTGGAGCAACACTTATTAAAAAATAATTATTTTATTTGCTTCAATTCAGCAAATGAAACAACCAAATGAAAAGGCAACCATTGGAATGACAGAAAATATCTGCAAATCACATACCTGATCAGGGATTAATATTCAAACTATGTAAGGAATTCACACAACTCAATACCAAAAAATAAATAATCTATGCAATAGACAAAAGATCTGAATATACATTTTTTAAAGAAGTCACACAAATGGTCAACAGGTACATAAAAGGTGCTCTGTATCACCAATCATTGGGAAATGCAAATCAAAACCATAATGAGATATCACAACTGTCATACTGGCTATTATCAAAAAATCAAGAGGTAAGTGCTGGTGACAATGTACATAAAAGATAACCCTACTTCACTGTTGGTATAAAAGCAACCATAGCGTAGCCACCATGGAAATAGTATGGATTCCTTAAAAAATGAGAAATAGAACTACCAGATGATCTGGTAATTCTATTTCTGGGAATTATATCCAAAAGAAATGAAACCATTATCTTGAAGATACATTTGCATTCCCATGTTTATTGAAGTGTTATTCATAATAGCCAAGACATGGAAACAACCTGAATGTCTACTGATGAATAGATACACAAAATGTAGTAGATTTTAGATACTAGCCCTTTAACACATATGTCATTTGCATGTATCTTCTCACATTCCATAGGCTGCCTTTTAGTTTTGTTGATTGTTTTCTTTTGATCTTGATGAAGTCCCAACAGTTTATTTTTGCTCGTTTCCTTATCTCCAGAGATGTGTCTATAAGCTGTTACTATAGCCTATGTCAAAGAGGTTGCGGTCTGTGTTCTCCTCTAAGACTTTGATGGTTTCCTGCCACACATTTAAGTCTTTCACCCATTTTGAATTTGTGTGTGATGTAAGAAAGTGGCCCAGTTTCATTCTTCTGCATCTTGCTGTCCAGTTCTCCCAACAGCATTTTTTGGAGATGGTCTTTTTTTCCATTGTATATTCTTTCCTGCATTGTTAAAAGATTAGTTGGCATAGCTATGGGTCTATGTATGGGTTTTCTATTCTGTTTCCATCGATCTATGTGTCTGTTTTTGTGCCAGTACCACATCTATGTGTCTTGATGATTACAGCTTTGTAATATAGTTTGAAGTCCAGAATTGTGATGCCTCCAGCTTTTACTTTCCTTCTTCAAGACTGCTTTGGCTATATTCAGGGTATTTTGTGTTTCCATACAAATTTCAAGATTTTTGTTCTAGCTCTCTGAAAAATGCTGGTGGTATTTTGATAGGATTGGTATCCAAATCTATAAAGAACTTACCAAATTCAATACCCAGAAACCGAACAATCCAGTTAAGAAATGGGCAGAAGATATGAATACACATTTTTCTAGGGATGCCTGGGTGGCTCGATGGTTGAGCATCAGCTCAGGTCATGATCCCGGGGTCCTGGGTCAAGTCCCACCTCAGGCTCCCCACGGGGAGCCTGTTCTGCCTTTCTCTCATGAATAAATAAATAAGATCTTTTTTTAAAAAAAGACATTTTTCTAAAGACATCCAAAAGGCTAACAGACTCATTTTGATATAAAATTACCTAAATTTTTTTAAAATAAATAAAATTACCTCCACAAGTTAGTAAAAATAGTCAGAAAACACTAAAACTTGCCTTGATTTCCTGAGTATATGCAATGCTTCTATGAATAACTTCAAGTAATACTATCTTTCCAAAGCAAATTTTCCTCCAGTGGATACTCAGTCTGGACTGGCTCTATAATGATCATTTGTGTTAATCCCCCTTGTGTTACCATAACATACATCCTTTTTGAAATAGCATACACCTTCTCTCAGACCCATCCTTATAACTAAGTCCTTCCAGCATGTCCATTTATATACACTTTAGGTCAACTAGAAAGTTAGTAAAACGGAAATAAATCTATATTTGACTAAACTTTAATATGAATAATAGACTAGATTTTTAAAAAGATTTTACTTATTTGATAGACAATGTGAGAGAGAGAGAGAGAGAGAGCGCACAAGCAGGCAGAGCAGCAGGCAGGATAGGGAGGAGCCAGCTCCATGCTGAGCAGAAAGCCCAACGTGGGGCTCGATTCCAGGGCCCTGGGATCATGACCTGAGTCAAAGGCAGATGCTTAATCAACTCAGCCACCCAGGTGCCCCGATAGACTGGATTAAATAGGTTTTGTTACTGCATATTTTAATTGATTTGCTTTCCATCCATCTGCCATAAATATGTATGTATATTTACTTATTTATATATTAGCTTGTACATATATTTGGGAAATTATTAAATGTTACATAATTACTGCAAAATTATTACATAATTACCTAAACTGTTTTTCTGACTCTCACAAATCTTACAATACTAACTCTAGCATTTTGTTGTTGTTGTTGTTGTTGATTTCCCCTCTCTCTGCTTATATTACCCATCTGTTCTTACATGATATATCCATCAGAATCCTTATCATGTTAATCATTGTTTTGTTTTGTTATAACTCCCAGTTAGACAATTCCAACATCCCTGCTATGTCTGGTTCTGATGTTTGCTCTGTCTCTTAACCTTTTTCTCCCTTTTGGTATGCTTTGTAATTTTTTTTTTCTTGATAGTCAGATATGGCTGAGTAAAAGGAATTGCTATAAATAGGCTTTTAGCAATATGGCAGTGAGGTGTCTGGAGAGGTGAAGCATTCTACAGTCCCATGAGTAGATCTCAGTTTTTCAGTGAGCCTGTGCCACTTCACAGGTACTTACTTTTTTTTTTTTCCCTCCTTAAGCTGTGACAGGATGGCTAGAGTGTGCTGGAGTTCTTTCCCTTCCCAAGCCAGTTAGTCTCTGATACTTTCCCATCTTGTTAGACTCTGGTTAACTTCCCCTGAGTGTAGGCCTTACTGAAGAAAGCAGAGTGCTCTGACAGATTTCAAAATTGTTTCTCCCTCTCCCACCCCTCAAAGTAGGAAACATGAAGGGGTTTTTCTCTGATATTTATTATAGGAATCTCCTTGAGCTCCTAGAGGTAAACCTGACAATATTTTCGGGGCCTCTCCACCACTGGATTCCCATGGACTTTTTTAATTCTCAGATTTGTCCACACTTAACTTCCAGCAATTCATCCATTACATTCAAGTTTTTTTTACCCAAGCACTGGTTCCTGGCACTAGTTCCTGTAGCAATTTCTGCTCATGAGTATCTGCTAGAGTAAGTAAACTTCCTATATCTGCTCATCTGTCTCTCCAACCTTGAGATGCTTGCCATGTCTTCTCTTATGCATCAAAAAAAAAAGTTATTGACTCTTCAGTCTCTTTAGCTTTCAGCTTGTTGTTAGGGTAGAGTGGAGACTTTCAGAGTGCAAACAAGTCTTCTTCCCACCCCATATTTAATGTTCATTTATTGCTAGACTACTCCTCCAAGAGGCGTAATCAGGAATTTCACTGACTTCTTTTCCCCCATTGCTCTGGTTATTAAGTTTGGCATTTTCAACATTAATGTGGTTGACAACCCTAAATTCTAGTTGCACAATTACTTGCCCTCCACAACTCTAATAATGCCACCACTTAAAAATACCACCATCCTATTACTCCACAGCTGTATTCTCTCAGGAGGACATTCTAGACCTTCCCACTGCTGGTTAGTGGTCTACCTCAGAAGCTTTAATTAGCTCCATCTAAAATAAACATCTAAGCTGCCTCCATGCCTTCTTTTCATTAAACTCATTACTCTTTCATTTTAGCCTTCAGTCTCTTTCCACCTTTTTATTTTAACCTATAAATTACCACTAAGCTTTACATCTCTGCTCTTAGATGTAATACGTTCTATTTTTCTTCCCATGAAGAGTGTGGTAACTTTTCATCCACAATTTGGATTACCATTTTTTCTACAAGTGTGTCCATGTTTTTGCACTGTGTTGCTCTACAAGGTGAGATCCTCTTCCTTTTTCTGGCCTCCCTTGACCTTCTTTGACCATGCCCCACCTCCCCTCCATGTCTTCCCATCTGATTCCTTTTTACTCCTTCCTCTTATGGCATATCTCTATTTCTTTTACTACTTTACTATCCTCGTGCAGTTTTTATTTTATATTGTGATTATTTATATGTATCTCCAAGTCCTAGCTTATAAATTCTTTTGGTGCAGGATAAATTTTTGATTTGCCTTGAATTTTACGGAATAAAAACTTGGTAAATACAAAAAAAACAAAAAAAAACAAAAAAAAAAACAGTATTATGTATCTTAGATTTACCAAGCCTCTCTATATAATGTGTATAGTATCTTAATTCTGCTTGACCGTATAATATGGCTTGCTTTGGTCAATGAGATGTCAGTAGACGTGACAAATGCTGCGTTCGGAGATTAACAGAGCCAAACAAACCACGGCTGACCTGTACATCTGTCAGCAAGTCATAAGACTGTTGCTATTATCCACTAACATTTTAGGGTTGTTTGTTGCAACTGATAAGCTGGCTCACATTCCCAAATTGAGCCCCAAGGCTGAATATCTCTCACCAGCATCCTAATTCCTTTCCTCTATGATGTTCTGCCTCACATACAAACAAAACAAAAAAATCCTCAAAAAGTCCCCATTCTAAAACATGCTTTTTAAAATATTTATTTTAGAGAGAGAGAATATGTACATGTGCATACAAGTTGGGGGGGGGGAGGCAGAGGAAGAGAATCTCAAGCCCACTTCTTGTTGAGGGTGGAGCCTGAGCCAGGGCTCAATCCCATGACCCGGATATCATGGCCTGAGCCGAAACCAAGAGTAGTGAGCCCAACTAACTGAGTCACCCAGGCGCCCCTAAAACATGGTTTCAATTAATGTTCAAGAGCTTATGATAAAAACTACATAAAGGTACACATTGTCGCCATTACACATTCCCAATTTCCAAAGAGCAGAATTCTGAAAACAATTTATTAATATTTTTAGTTATCCTTGATCAACAACTCCTATTATCCTCCATTGCTATTCCAGACTTCCTTAAAGTCTCCTACCCAGCCAGCACACCCTTCTTCTCAGTAAATTGCCTTGCATATATCTTCACATATTTATTGATCTTTACTCAAGTACTTATTTACATCTGCAGCCATTTTCCTCCCTTTTTCTTTTCTTCTCTGGATCCAATGTTGTTTTTCCAGTTCAAGAGTAATACCACTACTCCTGTTTTACCTAGTTATTACCTCATCTTACTTCTTCTTGGAATTCCACACAACTATTATTTTTTCTCTCCTGAGTTACAAACCTATCATCTTTGTTGTTTTTCCATCCTGCAAAACAAAACAGCTCTAAACCTGACTATGGGTCCTTCTTCCTGTCTCTATCACACCCAACCTTTTGAGTGTGATTTGCTACTGTTCTTCTCAAACACACCACAGTGCCCTCAAATCTGATTTTTATCTCCACCTTTACAATTAAGCCACTTTGATAAACTTGTCATTACCTCAAACTTCTCTTTATGCTTAATTTGCTGTCATTGTACTTCTCTATCCTGCATTTTTTTGACAATTTGTGGACAGGTTTGTTTGTCTTTTATTTTTACCTATCCCAATGCAGCCTTCATCCTTTGGTTTCTGTAAGACCATCTCTTTTAATTTCCTTTCCTTGTCTTATCTGTGATGAATAAATAATCTTTTAAAAACATTTTTTTGCTATTATTTGTATTACTAACATAAATGTACCTCATTGTCATTAATAAGTCTAATGAGAGTACTTTTCTTAGGAAACTATGTTTATAATGCACAATTTGATTAGGAATAATTATTTTTGCCTTAAGCCATTAGAGAAATTTTCCCTAAGAATGAAATCCTTGTAATGAGTCTTGAAGGATAACAAAACATTAGGGAACACACAGAGAAAAGACGGGCACTTCATGAGAGGGGGAAAAAAAAAAAAAAAAAAAACAGGTAAAAATATATTTATTAATGGAGAATTCAATGTGGTTAAAGTACCCAGTGGAATAGTAAGGAATGTAGCAAATTATGAGGTAAGGTTTTGGGTCGGGCTGGATTTGACCACCAAATAGCTTGCCAAAGTTTTAGGTGGCACCTATAGTAAATTGTAAGGACATTTTGAAAGGATTTTCAGGAATGAGGGCTTTTTGTTTTGGTTTTTAAAAGAAATGACCTTCCACAGATGAAGCAGATAAGATTAACCATAAAGAAAACTTGATAATAATGAGGCAATGTGGTGCACTACTGTGGAAAGACCTTCCCCCTTCAAAGTAAAAAACAAGAAAAATTCAATATATATAACATATAATACATAAATTTATTTTATACTATGTAACATTACATATGCATGTATATATATAATTAAATACATGTACATATATCTTTTCCAACTGAAAGGAAATGATGTTGACTTTAGGCCCTACGTCACTACAGTATGTAACAGAAAGGAGTCAACAAAAGTAAACTCCTAACAAAATTCAAAGTTTCACAAATCTGTCTCATTGTTTCTAAAAAAAGATGTCCTAAGAACACTCTAATATATTATTTTTTTAATTTTTAGAGCTAAACATTTTAAGTGAGCTAAACATTGAAACAACTTCTGATTCCTGTATTACAAAATGTTGATATTTGGTATATGCTCCTTTCCTTCATACATTCTCAGAATAAGCAAAAATAACTTAGCTACTTGCTTCATGAAATACATACTCTCAGGAAACTATGAAGCAACTAAACTATCTTACTCATAAAGACTAACTTTTCAAAACTTGCTCAACATTACTTGCTCTCTAATCCAAAGCCATTATATCACAAAACTCTAATACCAGTTTCCAGACTTAGAAGAGTCACCATGTAATGATTTAGCCCATGCTTTAAAATCCTGTATCTTCTCGAATTCCCTAAGACACTACTTAAACTATGCCAAGATGGTGCTCTCTCTTACTGTAAGTTTAATAAAACCTAGATTTAATTCATGAATATTTTTTTCGGATGGTCTTCTGGGGAGTTCATCATACAGTTAATGCATTGATGCCAGTGGTATATTTCACAGTATTATTATTATTTATATTCAATTGGTGCTAGGAAATATTCAGAGGATATATTAAGATTTCAAACTGAAGCACCTGCCGTGGAATTATTGATTTTTAGGACACTGGAAGCTGAACTGCCAAAAAAAATATGGCTTTGAGATAGATCTACCTTGTCTATTAATGAGCTTCATGAGGGAGGGCTCTGTGTCTTTTGTATAAAGTATTATAATCTCAGGATCTTATGTTATGATTGGCACATAGCAGGAAATGCACACATTGCTGAATTAAACAAAAAGGTACCCACTGAAGACACTGCCATCGTAATGTGTGAATTTAACTAAGATTCCATTGGTAGTATTGTCATATATTTACAGTTGAAAGAAAACTGATTCCAAGATGACAATTAACTATATGTTACTTGGCTAGGGACCAATCAATGACAAATTGTTCAGTGGTTACTAGGCTCTCATATTCTTAGGGGAAGATATGATCTTGAAAAACTGGATTGTATATGGCAGCAAATTCCACCTATTAATGTTAAATGAACTGTACTGTTTCTAATATATTTGTTATTATAAGTAGGCTTTTATAAAATAGGCATATTATCACAGAAAGAAGCAAATAATAACTCACATTTTAACCATGTAAATACTTACAACATTGAAAAACAGAACAAGAATTTGTCTTGAGGATTAGCTGTCCTTGTTTAGAAACATCTGATGGAAAAAGAGCTGCTGGCAGAGTCTAGATAAAGAGGGGAAAAATTAAGGGAGGATTAAATTCCTTTGTATTAGAAATGTATAGAACCTTTTTGTTTGCTTCTATAATGATTTCTCCAAAATGAAAAGGGATGAAAGGAAGGAAAAACAATCAAAAAGCATTATAAAAACATACAGTACTTGAGCAGACAAAACAAGTGAATTATGCACTAGTGAAGACTTAAGAGCAGAAAAAAAAAACTCTTTAAGAAAAATGAATGCTATCAGTCTTTTTTATTTTTATTTTTTATAGGCATTTTTTTAAAGATTTTATTTATTTATTCATGATAGTCACAGAGAGAGAGAGAGAGAGAGAGAGAGAGAGAGAGAGAGGCGCAGACACACAGGCAGAGGGAGAAGCAGGCTCCATGCAGGGAGCCCAACATGGGATTCGATCCTGGATCTCCAGGATCGCGCCCTGGGCCAAAGGCAGGCGCCAAACCGCTGCACCACCCAGGGATCCCCAGTCTTTCTTTTTTAATTCAATTAGCCAACATATAGTAGGCTATTAGTTTCAGATGTAGTGTTCAGTAACTCAGTCTAAAATAGACTGAGCAATGTTGATTGTTACAATTTCTTAATTGTTCAGTAAATTATTCAGCACACACAAATACCTCATGAAATTGGGTGTGGTTTCATGAATGGACAACTTTACATCCAAGTGTGTGTGGAATGGAAAGTATGGGTAGGATATGGATTTAATCCATGAAATTTATTAATTTGTTGAAGGAGAAGCTTTGAGTTAGAGACAGGTATGATGATGTAAGCCATAAATGTGTATACCCTAATCCTGAAGCAGAGGTGGGTGGGTATATATTATCATTAAATTTCTGAACACTGTAGAATGTAGATTTGAATTAATATCATAGATAGGGACACCTGGGTGGCTCAGAGGTTTAGCACCTGCCCTTCAGCCCAGGGCGTGATCCTGGAGACCCAGGATCGAGTCCCACATCGGGCTCCCTGCATGGAGCCTGCTTCTCCCTCTGCCTATGTCTCTCACGAATAAATAAATAAAATATTAAAAAAATATATCATAGATAACTTAAGGACAAAGTGACCACAGTTAAGAGCTAAACTAATATAAAATGAAAACAAAATTCTAAACAAAAACAACTACAAAAGTGACTCCATATATGGAACATGCTAAAAATAAGTATTTCCATGTATTTATTTGTAGCTAACATACAAAAATATTTTTTTCCATATTCTGTACAATCTCAGGCAAAACTGGAGAAATTGAAGCATAATGCATAAATATGACCTATTATTAGTTATCATTTTTGATAACTGTATTGTGAAATGTAATCCCTGATAATCCATTAAAAATTTGTTTTTTCATAGTTGTGGGGATGCAGATTTGATGCAAGAATATAAAATTATGAACTGCACATTGAAATCACCATTTTCAATTAGGGTATGAGCTTTAAAATTTCAGCTCTGAACTTATAACTCCACCATTAAACATGATTTTCAACACCATCAACTAAAATTTGTTCAGTACTGATTTGTTATGTGCTTAAGCACTTCAGGAATATAATTTATTGACATCAATCTGTTTGTAAGTATGCTTAAATTCAATTTTAACAGCCATTAGGATATATGCCATCTAGTCTTCTCCAAAAAATGAAGCAATAATGGAAAAGTCAAAAGTATAATAGAGCGTGAAAGAACGAGAGAAAGAAGAGAGAAGGATGGAAGAAAGAAAGAAAAAGAGAAAGAACAGTTCTGAATATTGAACCCCAAAGAAGTGAGAAAGTTGGACACATTTTCACTCTATCATCTCACCTGTTTCGATTAAAATACCACTTCTCAGGTTCACTTTGAAATCATTGGATTTTATACCATCCATTTATAAGCCTTTGAGTGGATTATTTATAAATCTGAAATGGCCAATAACAATTCATTTTCCATTTCAAAGATTTTATTTGAGAGAGAGAGCATGGCGTGGGAAGAGGCAGGTGGAGAGGGAGAGAGAGAATCTCAAGCAGACTCCCCACTGAGTAGGGAGCTTAGGGCAGGATTCAATCACAGGATCCTGAGATCGTGACCTGAGTTGAAACCAAGAGTCCGATGCCTAACCCACTGAGCCACCTAGGTGCCCCTGCACTTTCCAATTTAAAGCTAGCTACTTTATCTATATTTTGGAGGGAGAACCATGTAGAGGAAAAAAACCACTTTTTGAACCAGAGCATCATGAATTCAAAATCATTTAATAACCCTGCATTTACTCACAAGGAGAACATTGCGATGTTTTCATTGTTGTTGTTTTTTAGGCACTTTTTTTTTTTTTTTAAACATTCAACTCTCTGGGCCACAATGGTGCTTGACCTGATTCTTTAAATAGAATGCATCTACTGAATCCCTGAATAGTCCCATCAGATGCTTTTTAAAGGCAAAATCCCTTGATGGGAAATTCTTGGGACATAACCATCCCCTGAACTCAGCAACAGTTTGAAAGCAAGGTTGGGGTAAAACTGACCATTGGCTACACAAGAACCTCTCAGTATCTCGTTGAAATAGCTTGGGATTTCCATGTCACTCATTAATTAGTATGGATGTGTTATGTGTTTTTAAATTAAATTCTAATGGGAAGCATTTATTAAAAACAAAAGCAAACTCATTTGCCTTAGTGGTGGAGAAACAGAACTTCTAAAATCATGAACAGGGAAAAATATTATTTGTATATTATTATTTACCTTTTATCTTCTGAAAGGATGAGGGAAAAAAGTTAATGGTAATAAGAAACAGATTAAGCTTTTGTATTAATTTAATTTATTTCCACAGGGTAACACTAAAGCAAATAGTGCAGTGGCGTTTAAAAAACTAGATTTGATTTAGTGAATGAAAAAAGTATCTGTAGTTATTTTAGCTGGGGCTAAGGCAATTAAAGACTTTATGTCTGCCTACTTCATAATAAAAATTAGATACTTATCTAACTTAGCTAGGGAAAACTTATCCTTTTATCCTCGTGGTTTATTATAAGTAAATGTATCCTCACAAACAACTAGCTGGCTTTTTTTTTTTTTTTTTTTTTTGAGGTTCAGAAATCCTTTTAATTGGGAATGTAGGGATCCAAGTGTTCCCACTTTGATGAAAACCTTATGACTATTCCTTAAACTACTATAGTGCAACACAATAAAAAGAATTATGATCACTTTAAAGCTGGGTGGCATTCATCAAATGGTAACCCAGGGTGAAAGGTCCTATATCCCATTTCCACTCCTTTGAACCATGTACTGAACTAATGTGTTTTTCTCTTTAAAATGTCCTAAAAGATATAAGATGTCCTCGTGCTTATAGGATTTTGAAATTTTATTTTAAAGAATCAAAAGAAATTTGCTCTGTGAGCAGGTTTTTCAGTTTGGCTTGAGACCTTTGATTCAGGGAACAAGCAATCTCCTTCCAACTCTCTCTACTGGAGAGATGTCCCCTTGTCCCCTTTCAACCTGTCTCTTGGTCCAATACAAATCAATGAACTCAAGACCCAATACACCATGTCTTAAAAATCCATTTAGAAAACAATTGCTCCATTCAAAGTTCATCTCCTTCCTTTATCAGAAATTGCTGGAAATGTAATTTTGCAGCAAGCATTTCATTTCTTGTCGTGAAATAGATTGAGGTAAATGTAAAGTCAATGATTAGATAAATGTAATGTCTTGGGTTGATGCCACGATGCAATATTTGATGGTGTGGTCAGTACCGATGGATGTTTTGTATAGTTACCCAGTTGTATAATGCGACAAATTCCCATGACCCTATTTAAAACACCACATGGCTCCTCTCAATTAATATTACCAAAAGTACTTTGGCACAAATACAAAAAGCATGAGGGATTAGTGCTGAACAGGCAAGTGCAAGTCATCTTTGCTCTGTACAGATTCTCCATACAATAAACTGTATCTGCGTGCAATTTATTTATTGAGCTGTATTGCATGCAGTAAATAACACAACAAAGATTATTCCTCTTTCAAAAATCACTTCTATGAGATTATAAATAGAAAGCCTGTGCTCAGTAATCTCTGATAGTACAGTTAAGGATTAAAACCTGATGAAGTTAACACATACATAGGCACGCACAAAAGCACGACAGCCATAGAAACACATTGTTTATGAAAATCTCATTTTGATGTCAAGAAAACATATTTATCTTCTTTATTTCCTGCTATCAAGATACATATTCAATGTAAAAGAGGGGAAGAAGAAAGAGATGACTTTCTTGGAGAAGTAATAAAAAACAGAATATTAGTAATGCCTTTAGAAAATATCTTTTGGAAATGTGCAAGCTAAATTTTCTGGTTTGCTGATACCTAGACCATAACATAGGAATGAATCAAATGATACAATAATATCTTTTTTTAAGTTCCCCTTCTCTTGAAGACTGTTCTTCAGTGATTTTCACTGTTATACAGAAACCCATGATTATCAAGAACAATATTCAGTCACTATCATGTGTTTCAAATTGGTACATTTCCACTATCATTAAAAATGAAAACATTTAATACTTTCTAGAACATCTAACACTTAAATAATTGTCAATATATCAACATTTTACTTTCTAGTGTCTTCAGGTCCAGCACAGGATAGTTAGTGATTTAGAAACTTTGTTGTCTCTACTACTGAAGAATATGTGGCCATTATTTGTAACATTAAAATATATATATATATATGGCCATTTTTTAGCTATTACTATTCATATTAAAAGTAGTACTCACTTCAGTGGCACACATCCTAAAATCGGAATGATACAGAGAGGTTTAGCATGCCCCCTGCACAAGGATGACATGAAAATTTCTGAAGTATTCCACAAACGTATGCATTCCTGTACACCGACACACACAAACACACACACACACGCGTGCAACTAAATGACACCTGCTCCTTATAATGAAAAAAAAAATTGATACATGTTTGAGGGCATATACTTATGACCATAATGTACAAATATAAATATATTCTGAAATTTTTGTGATTTTCTAAATTTGTAAGTTTTAAATCGCTCTTTGTAAAGGATTTTTTTAAAAAGTCCTCCAGAAATAATCTGATTTTTCTCTGTATTGCTGGAATTCTATAATCACAGAATCCTGTACTTTAGTAGGTTTTTTTCTCTCTGAAATCTTTTCTTATTTCTATTTCTGGTGTTACAATATTGCATGATAAAGTATACCTTAGCTGAGACTTTTGACTCCTTGGGCTGGTGCTTGGTGACTGCTTTTTCCTTCCTTGGGACTCTTATGAATTATTTAATTTTCTGCCACTTCATTTTTCTCTAATATCCTAGAACTTCTGTTAGAAAATATTTAAACATCTGGACATCTTTTCTCCATTCTTTTTCATGTTTTTGCCTTTTTTTCCTGCTTTTCAGATTTTCCCTGCTTTATCTTCTAAACTTCCTAGCCTCCAAGTCTATTCTTTTGGACACAGTAAACCCACCTTCTCTTATCTTCTTGAAGATATGAGTTATGGGTTTCTTGCCTTCTCGTTTTCTTCTCCCCCTTACATTCCCTGTTTCTTCTGTTTTTTGTTTTGTTTGGCTTGTTTTCTTCGCTTTTCTTGGCTTCACTCATTGTGGCAGTCAGACCAGTTTCAAACCACTCTCACAGGACATGCAATTACAAAGCTTAAGAATCTACTGGTTATTGCGAGAAAAGAATACAAAATGGCAGCAGCCCTGAAGTAGGAACTGCATCTCCAGGTTGGCTCACAGCACAGACAGCAGCCACGAGCTAGCTCTTACCCTCCTCCACCTGCAGGGCAGGTGGACATATCACCCCCCGAGACAGGTGCAGAGTGCCTCGGACTAGGGGCCTACCTACGCACGGAACTGTGAGGTAACCGGCCCTTCCGGCAGAGTCGGGGTGGGGGAGGGTCACCCAAGCCAGGCGTAAACCACCACCCCGCTGTCCATAAAATAATTTTCACAAGCCTGCGCAAACCAGAAGAAACTCACCTTGGTCCCGCGGTTGAAAAGCGACACTATTAATCAGCGCAAGTCAGGCCTTGTCTGGAGTCCATACTGTCTTGGTACATACCTCGCCTCAGCAACACAGCTCCGACTAATTCCAGGCCTGCTGCGATTAACCCTCGCGGCACAGACGCTTCCTTTAAACAACAGCGTGAACGAAAATATTAACTGAAACTCCGGATGGGCATGCACGGCTTACCTTCGAGTTTCAGCGAACAGGCAATTTGCACCGGAGACCATTAGGTGGCAACCCGGGCAACGCCGCCACCTGCCGCTCCTCAGAGTCTTCAGAGAGAGGCGCGGCGGGGAGAAGCCGGAAGTGGCCTCACTTCCCGCTGGGCGACCTCTCGCGAGACGTCCCGCGTGGCTCTGGAGCCCACCCGCGCCGCGCAACGGTTCTTCCTGACTCGCTTGCTGGGCGGGCAGCTGCTGGGGGTCGTGCGGTGGTTGTTTCTGGGGCTGGAATGAGGGAAGGGTTTTCGGTTCACACCTGGGATGGCCCCAAATGTTGCAGGTTGACAAAGCAGCCATTGAATGCTGCGGTCTTCGTGGAGACCGCCTTAGGCTGGCAAAGATTCTGGAAGCAAGACTAGAGGGTGTCTAAGCATTAGAGCAGGAGGGCAGAACCACGCAGTAAAGGGTGCGGTGCACAGCTTTGGCCCCCTGGAGTCTGTTGGCTTGCAGCTCCGGTATTTCCCCCGGAGTGAGTTCAAAACTGGCCCCTCTGTACGAGAGGGCAAGGAGACACTGAAGGGGTAGACCGTTCCAGATTGGTAGGTGGCACTTTGAATAAGCAAGAGGAAATTTCCGACTTTTAATGTTTGTGGGCCCTGCTTCTGGGATCCTAAGGAAGCTACACTTTAATGTTTATCAAGGTGGGCTCTACATCTGCCCTGGGCACACACTGGACAGCTGCCTTGTTAAGAATAGTTAACCAAAAAGGAGCATTCTTAAAAAAAAATTTTTTTTTTAATTTGTTTGGGGAGGGTGGGAGGAAGGGGGTGAAAGTGGGGGGGGTGGGGGGAAGGAGGAAAGGGGGCGGTTGGTGGGAGGACACAACAGGAGGAGAGGGGCGGACTCCTGGCCCAGACTGCCATGTGGGGCTCCATCTCAGGCCCCATGAAATCGTGACCTGAGCAGAAACCAAGAATCAGCTGCTTAGCAGACTGTGCTACCCAGGTGACCCCCCCCAAAAAAGGAACATCCGGAACACATGATAAGACAAGGAAACTGCCCTGGTTCTCATAAAAGTCATAAGCCTTGCTTACACTAAAAACATAATATAAAAACATAAGATCAACTTTCTGGAATGTCCTCGGGCATGATGGTTTGTAAAAAACATATATTACCCTGCACCAAATGTTCCTTTTCTGGAGCACTTTCTTCTTGAAGATCTATCCCAGTCAGCTGTTCTAACTTGGGCTCAAACAAAATCCTTTCCTTTCTCTTTAAAATTTTTTAAAAGATTTGTTCATTTTGCATCAACAAAGAATTTACAAACCAGGCTTGTCCTGGGTGGTGGCAAAGAGGAGTAAGTAGCACTCCGTACCTGCCTGCCAGAACCTTAAGAGCTTAGAGGCCTTAATCAGGGTTCAGGCACAGAGTCCATACAACCCTCAATACCACAGTACTCTCTCAAGTCTGCTACTTGAAGTATTTTCTAATGTAGGAAGAGGGCAAAACATACATTCCTAAAACACGGGAGGGAATAAAGAGCCTTTGATTACTGGGTCCCCCTAGAGGATCAACCAGCTGTCACATCCTCTTGACCACCTTCCTGACCAGCTCTACAAGCTTACATGTGCCCTCACCTTTGGCATCCTACGGAGTGGTCAGCAGGTTTGCTTGTTAGCATGTAGGTAGGTAGTTCATTTGGCAACCATCTAGCTACACTGTAGGCAAATACCACAGCAATGACATAAGCACATGCAAGAGAAAATACAGATTAAGATATCGATCCCCAAATTAAGTACCAATATTTTTTTCCCACCAAAAGCCTCATGACCCAAACCACTGATTTATTATTAACTCCCATAGGCTGCGGTCAAATCATTCAGAATATTCTTCATTTGTGTCCTTTGTGATCTAATAAAGAGGATATGACATTAAGATATCATAAATTAATATTTGGCCAACCCAAGTAATATTTGATTTACTTATCTGATGCTTTGATATTTCATTCTTCCTTTCTACAAATCTTCCTGCTTGTGTATCATAGAGGAGATGGCACCTCCATCCAATGTCATGTTCTTTTGCCCACTCTTGCATATCATAACCTTTGAAATGTGATCCCCACCACTGTCTATTCAACAAGGCTATCTGTATTTGGTACTCAGCTCCTCTAATCCCCTAATAGTGGTAGCCTGGTTTGTGTGGCAACAGGGGAAGTTTGGGTTAGGTCAGATACGTATCCATACAAACCAAGGCATACTCAGAAGGAAGGTGAGTGCTAATACAATCAATTTGCCAATCCCTCCTCGTGGATGGCCTCAGACTCCTTTGGCAGTCCTACCTTGGGCATTGTTTAGAATACACAAGTCATGCTTTTACAGCATTAACCAAGTCACTACGTTTTAAGGACAATCTGGCATCCTTGACAATATGCCATCCCTATCAGGCACTATACTGGTCACTCCTTCTATGCACCCAATCTGCTGTATCTACTGAAAGGGCAGTTGCTAGGACCGGTGTCTGACCTAGGGTATCAGCTTCCTGATTTCCAGGGAGTGTTGGTACTTTATGAGCCAGGATATGGAAGACAGTGAGGACAACTTCAGGGTCTTTCAAGTGAACTCAACTATTTTTCTACATATCCTGACCCCTAAAGGGCTTACTCATGATCATTCACAACTCAGCTTCCCATTTTCCAAACCATAGGGATGGAAACAGCCTGTTTAGTGCAAAGTATTTAGAACAGCCTGTCCATGCAAAGGGTTAACAGCCAGGGCTTATTATGAGTGCTCACCAGCCAAACTGCTCTTGAGTACAGCCCACCGGCTGTTTTCATCCAAAGGTTTCAGTGTTGGGCTGAATAGGGACTATAGTCAAGTGGGCTGGCTGCCCTGACTAGGCCCATTGGTATACCAGGCATTAGCAGGAATTTTCCCCATTCCTTCTCTACAGGCCACAAAGGCCACCACAGGAATAGGAGTGGGGACATTTGGAGAATCTACATATTCTCCAGGGCCTGCTAGTGTCTACATTTCTACCAATGATTGGTGGACAAGGAACTTCTCAGCTGCAAATAGGTTTGCCATTTAGTCAAAGTGGGAGTTTTGAGCCCTGGCAGAGGTAGATCAATGGAATATATTCTCAATAGACCCCTTTACTAGCAAGATAAGTTCTTACCATGATATGCTGTTCCTTTTTGAGAGGCTCCATATTGTAAGGAGCTGTTGTTCCAAGGGGGTATATTGAGTTCTTGCCCCCTTCTGGAGTTGGGACCAAAATCCTAAGGGTATGCTCTCCTTCTATTGTCTCTGCCACAGTGCGCAACCCATACCTTCTAGGATCACAGATACATCTAATGCAAGTGGTAGCCCTGCTTGGGTGATGCCCGGAGCTTTAATAATCTGCTTCACTAGTATTTTTGCCTTCTCAAAGGCAGCTCGTTGTTCTGATCCTCTATAGTCTCTTCTTTACCACGTGGTACAAGGGACAGAGGCACTATGCCAGGTGGGGAATAAAAGTCTTCCAAAACCTCCAAATTCCTACAAAAGCTTCCACCTCTTTCACATTCTTCGGGGGTGGATAAGCCTGCACCTTGTTGATAATAGTCTCTGGTGCAATGCATGCTTTACCTTACCATATGACTTCAAAAAATTTGGCGATGTCTGGACCTTGAATTTTCTGAGTTCACTCATCCTCTCACTCCCAGATGTTCCAGCAAAGTCTTCATAGCGTCCTGCAGCAGAGACAAGTTTTTACATGTCAACATTATATGGTCAGTGTAAAGGGCCCACATTTTATTGATGTGGGGAAAGAGAACAGATCTCAGGCTACCATCCCATGATACATTATGGGACTGTGGAACTTGGGGAAGCACTTGAAAGATCCATTGTTGCCCGTTCCACTTGCAGGCAAACTGATCTTACGACTCAGTGACCAGAAGTATACTGAAAATGTTTGTTGTTGTTGTTGTTGCTAAGTCTACTATGGCATAGTACACTCCTAGGACCGTGGCCAAGGAATCTAAGATGGTGGCAATACCAACAGGAGGCACTACCTTGTTCAGTTATCAGTAGCCCACAGTCATCTCCGTGAGCGATTTGGCTTTTTTACTGACTATACCAGGTTGTTACAAGCACTATGGACAGGGTGCACAGTATCTGCTCGGTGCAGTTCTTGGATGGTTTCTCCTGTTTCCTTATGCTCCTCAGGCAATTTATTCTGTTTGAACAGGTATCACTCTTCCAAGGGTAGTAGATTTACTGGTTTCCAGTTGGCATTTCTCGCTAGCACTGACTAGTTTTATTACTCTAACCTGAAGAAGGAATTCAGTGATAGAGATTTGAAAAGTTTGACCTTTTAGGACATTATTGCTCGATATGTTCTGAGGTATTGGAGAAAGAAAATTTTTGTTTTGGTGGGAAGAATGCCCAATTTTCTGTGTCAAAGGACCTTCCTGACCATAATGCTTGACCTGGGAATATTAGGGATACTCATACTATGTAGGTGACTTCTGAAAGCAGTGTAGAAATCTCTAGTGATGTGGATATCATGTATACCAAATTAAGTATATGTACACATGCATGATGTATGGAGAAAATATTCTTAGCAGCATTATTCATATTCTTGGAAAAATCCAAATCTTTATTTTCATTAGAATGAATAGTGAATCATTGTGCATTCATAAATTGAATGCAAAACTCTGATATTAACACATTATTTATATATTTGGTTTCTAAAATGAGCTTAGGCAACAAAATGCATGCAATAAAGTAAAACAAAAGCAAAATAAGGAAAAATAGGGGCAATACATCTGTACAGAAGCCATTAATAAAGTGGCTAATGTTTACACAGACTATTCTGATGTTGAAATTCTGGCATTCATGTGAATTTAGTTTTGTTTTCGTAATATTACAAGGTTTGTGTTCTTATAGCTATGTCTAACCATTTTCCAAGGCAGTCACTTGAAAACATGTAATATTTGGGAGAGTTTTTCCCAAATTTTCTTGAAGCAAAAGATTTTCATTAAATACCTAAGTGCCAGATTCAGCTTCCTAGCTCTGTTATTGCTACATTGGATGATATAAAATGATATCAACATACTGTAAATTTTCCCCACACTCCCATTTGTATTAATGTTGTCATATACTTAGAAGTCACATGGGATGTGTGGACATAAATTCTCATTAGCAGCTAATGAAATCTCTGTTTATATGGATTCCTCTTGCAGTCACAAATTATCACTATATTTGGAAGAACATATATAAGGTCTCAGCATAGCCATAGCCTATGTCCATTGTTATAAACGTAGTTTAATTATGTAGCTAGAAAAGAATTTCAGCAGCCTATGAGCATTTTAAAAGAAAGTAATTTGTTTCTCTCTCAGTAATGTTTCTATGAATTTTAGATTATAATGACAGTAATCTATACCTAATGCTTGCTTTTGTCAAGGAAAAGGTAATTTTTCCTTCTTTCCATTCCTGATAAGTTTTTCATTGGACTTTATTGTTTCTAGCCTTCCCTCCAAGATCTTGCCCAGTTAATTATACCCACTTTTTTTTTTTTTCAATAGCTGCCATCTCCACTGCTGTGGTTCAGCAGTTGAGCATCTGCCTTCAGCTCAGGTTGGGATCCCAGGGTCCTGGGATCAAATCCTGCCCACATTGGGCTTCCCTTCTGCCTATGTCTCTGCCTCTGTGTCTCTCATGAATAAATAAATAAATAAATAAATAAATAAATAAATAAATAAATAAATAATCTTTTTTAAAAATTGTTTTTGGTGCTATAGATGTGTTAAAAAAAAGTCTTTTTTGTAGCTCAGTATACGAATTGTAGTGTGCATATGAATACTTGGGCTGAGATTAAGTTTCCATTGCTAATGACTATAATTACCACAAAATTCATTACATGTTGGTTAATTATTTTAAAAGTAAAAATAAAGACACGTTCTTTCAAATCCTAAAAGCTGGAGTTGGAACAATTATTTCTAGACTTAGTCCCAGTTATGCTAAATATTATTAGGTTGTCTGTCCTTGAAATTTAGATTCGATTTCATCCACTGTTTAAATCTGATTTTACAAATCAAACTCAAGTAAGGAAACAAATGGAAATGCATCTTTCAGCAGCATCATCTGACAGTATATGATAAACAGCATCATTTACAGGACACTGCATCATACCATTTACATTTAGAAGGAAGAAAAATGCTGATTAAGCTTCCATTTGGCCCAGGCTTTCCAATACATAGCGTGTTAAGCAATTCAATCTTTTCAGTTTTAAAGCCACACACATCTCTAATCATAACACGCCAGAAGCAATAAAACTATCAGAATGAGTGGGAGTGTCTACTTCTGACATATTATAACATCTCTGAGCCAGCAGTATTCCAAAAGCATGTGTTATTATCTCTGGATTGACAGCTCAGCACCCAAGGGTTTCTTCCTTTCCCCAAGGTTTGTTTTTAAAACTCACAAAAGGCTCCCTTAAAATAAGTGTAAAATTGCATTTCCCATTCAATGACTCACCACTTGTTTCAAAGGAAAAAAGAAATCATCTGACTGTTTTTGTAATTAAATAATCTCCATGTTTGAAGCAGAGTTAAACAAAACAAAAAACTTGCTAACCATTGTTTTTTTTATTATTAGATTTAATGGAAGTTGTGCATGCATTAAAATTGCTCATTTTTATTTTTGAACATACTAGAGATGGTGATACTTCTAGAGGAATAGCAAAGATTTATAACATAAAGATAAAAATACAAAGAGAAAAACCTCATTACTTGATAATTTCAGATGATTAAATAAATGTCTTACTGACTCTGGCCTTTTTACTAATTATGAAGAAAAATTTCTCCATGTAAAGCATCAATAGTAAAAGAATTGTAGATAGATTACTAGATTTAAATAGTCTGTTATTTGGATAGCTTCTTAAGCACTCTTTAGTATTTCAAAGTAATTATTTTACCAATCTGTCTACTTATAAGTCATTATCTGTTTCCTAAAGCAATTTCCAACATATAGTCCTGACATCCAATTTTTGTTATTGAATATAGATAAAATGACTAAAATATATACATCTAAAATAGTTTGCAATTTAGACTGGCCTTCTTTTCTACAAGTCCAAAGTACAGTTAATTTTTTTTTTCATTTTAGTAACTCTTGCTTGAAAGTTAATATTCTTTATTATGCCCCATTTACTTTAATTATCCTTGCTAATAAACTAAAGGGGAGAAAGAATACTTATGTCTTAAATTATCCCTTATTAAAATCCAGAAAGAAAACAATGTAGATGATCAGTCCTAATACAATAAGGGCTGTAAAATAGGGAGGGAAAAACAATACCTGAACATGAATTCAGTAAAATTCAAAACTATCTGAAAAAAATATTCACAGCACATTAGACTTCATGGCTGAATTAAGGTAAATGTGGCAAATGTGTGCATGTGTGTATATATATGTGGAGAGACAGACAGATCAACTTAACCTGGATTCCCTTTAAATTCATTACTATGATAACATTCAGACTTTAACTCTGTCCTGGTCTGAAACAAATCATGGCACAAGTCTAAGTTTAGGCCACTTCTGGATATTCTGGTTTTTTTTTGTAACTATAGTTGTTATTAAATGTGTATTAATAACTATACACTGCCTTGTGGACAGCATGTGTGTGTACATGTGTGAGCAATCTATTTAATATCTTTTCACCTATGCATTCATCCTTCAAGTATAAGCTTAAATGCCACTTCCTAAACCTTTAAAGCCTACTGAGATCACTTCCAAAGTCAAATATGTTAATTTTAGATGCTCACAACACTCTATGCTTGTCTTTCAACACTTTTTTTTTTTTTTTTTTTTTTTTGCTTAGATTTTATTTGAGAGAGAGAGAGAAAGCAGGAGAGAGAGGGAGAGAAGACCTTGAAACAAACTCTGGACTGAACACGGGGCCCAACTTGGGGCTCAATCCCATCACTGTGAGATTCTGACCTGAGCTGAAACCAAGAGGTAGATGCTTAAACAACTGAGCCACCCAGGCATCCCTTAACACTTTTTTAAAAACTAGAATAAGTGTGTATGGAGGTGTGCTGTTTCCTGTTCTTGACTCTGCACTATGAGGTCATGACCCTTCCCGCCAATCCATGCCTGTCTCACCAGGACCTAGCACAACACATGGTCATAAAATGGAAGTGGCTTCAAAATGAATAAATATAAAAATGAAAGAACATATCAATGAATAATATTGAAGATCCTTGAGAATCATAGAATAATAGTTTCTTTTAAAAAAAAATCTGAATGCGTATTCCTTGGGATTACTACTAGAAGAGAGTTCTGAAACCTCTGCTAGGGAATGAGCAAGGAAGGTATTATAGGTCTCTCATAATAGACCTATGATTTAGTGAGGACATAGAAGTTAATCAAGTAAATACATAAATGAATATAAAACACTGTAATAACTGTGTGATAATAAAAGAAAGGTATATGATACTGTAGTAGATGGAGCAGTGAAAATGTATATTAGGCTGATTTCCCTAAATCAAGAGGAAATTATGCCAGGCTTTTCTGCAGAATTTAAGATAGGGCTGAGATCAGGAGCAGGCTTTAGGTAAAGTTGGTTTAATATTATCCCATCTCTCAGATACCTAAACTAGGGCCCTACAAATGTTTATAAATGTGCCATATATGCAACTAATTTGTATAAAAGCCAAGGCTAGATTTCAGGGGGAAAATAAAAGTAACATTTATTGAGACACTATATCAATTGTTAGGAACTGCTTTCAAAGATTACTTTTTTTTTTTTTTTTTACCTCATTCACTCTCTCTTTCAGGAATTTCAGTTCTTTTTGTTTTTTTAAAGATTTTATTTATTCATGAGAGACAGAGGCAGAGACATAGGCAGAGGAAGAAGCAGGCTCCATGCAGGGAGCCCAATGTGGGACTCAATCCCGAGACTCCAGGAGAGAGTCACACCCTGAGCCGAAAGCAGATGCTCAACCGCTGAGCCGCCCAAGCATCTCAAGAGTTTCAGTTCTTTTTATTCTACTTCTTGGCTCCCACTATAGGGAAAGAGAACTAATCCTGTGAATAATCAGCAAAAAATGGTCATTCTATGTCCACTACTAATTGTGTTCACCATTGCCTGAAAAACAAATTGAAACTAATTTATGGATGATCTCTTTTATACTTCCCTCTGGGGATCTAGCTGTCTCAGTAAAGTACACTGGCTAGTGTACTGGTAGCCAGTATACTACCAGTACTACAGTGCTACCAGTACCACTACAGTGGTAGTCACTGGTAGTTAGAGCTGCCTTAGTTCATCCATACCCATTCCATTCAGTATGGTGGCTTAGTGGGTGACCACCTGTCTTCAGGAGTCATGCCAACATTCTTTATCTTGGCACAATTGCCACTGTTTCTATTTATTGTGGCATGTGACTCAGAGGAAATTGATAATATCCAAAGAGTCAGATTCTCTTTCAGTGTAGACAGAAAAGGAACTCGTTTTGGCCTATAGGCTTATTCATGTGATTCAACCGGACAGATCCATGGCTTTGCATTGGATGTTGCCCAAGGTTTACCCTCCTAAAAATCAAATACTTATGGGGTATTTGATTCTTTTTATACTACTACTATTATGTATTCTTCTATGGGACTTCTTGAGTAGTGGATATGATATTTATGGCAATATTTAGTCCCTTGATTTCTTGGTTATAATAGCACCTAATCTGGGGGTTCGCATTTGATTGCTCATGAGCCAAATTCTATTTGCCACGTTTTATAGATAAAGGTTTGTTGAAACACAGCCATGCCCATTTATTTGTGTATCAATTCTGGCTGCTTTCATGCTATAATGGAAGAGTGAAGTAGTTGTCAAAATTGTATGGTCTGCAAAGCTGAAAATATTTATCATCTGATCCTTTACAGAAAGGAGACTTTGATCTAAGCTAGTATTTATTACTTGCAATAAGTATTGTTTACTTAATATTTATTACCAAAAAATCTTAAGTGAATCATCTGATAAAGATGCGAAAGATTTACAGTAAGCTGACACTTGGTCAAGAAGAAATTATGTAGTTGAGTTAACCATTCTTGCCAATAACCGATACATATAGGAGAGAGTAAAGGGCTTAGAGATACTAGAATTTCCCTCTCTTCCTGCAATGAATTAAAAAATAAAAAGATCCAAGGTACACAAAGGAACCCTTGGATCCTTTATATTCCCTAATTTTATGCATAAGCCATTTTGTAATTTATTTATTCCCTTGAATCTCTCCTTAGTATTTATTTCAACTACAATTTCGCCTGTACTCTTAAAGTTGACTCTGGGCCTCACTCTACCCTAGGGAGGCTTTGCCTGAGGGGCCTTGATAAATAACATTTTCTGGAGCTGATGATAAAATGTTCTGTAGCATGTATGTAAGAAAATCAAGGATGATCCTTGGCTAGTTGGCTCTGCTGACTGTAGTCATCTAGACTAAGTGCTGACAGAATAATATAAAAGGACATGTCAAAACAAAACAAAACATTAGAGATATATTTTTAAAAATATTCTGTGAATCAGAAGATTTTTTCATGTTGATACTTTCAAATTAGATTAATGGAACTATCGTGTTGATACTTTCAAATTAGATTAATGGAACTATCATGCAGTAGGATATATTTATGAAATATTCCAAGATATTCTACAGAGATATTGCTTCAACTTTCCATGAAAGCAATCTGAATTAAAATTTAAGTAAGCCCCTATTTTTATTTGGTGTGAATAAAAGAATTTAAAAAAAACATGAATTGGATGCCTCTTTTAGGCATATGACAGTACTAAAAGACTTTCTCTATCATTATGATTATTTGCCAATAGAAATTCCTCAGGCAAGTCATTAACTTCCAAGGGTCTCATTTAGTTCTCCTCTCAACATTGATCAAATGATATATAAAATTTAAATTACTTACAGTTGATCTAAATAGATTATATTGTGTGGTATGTCAAATATTCTTAGAACGTTCATGCAAAGAATGACTACATACAATTATATTTTATAGGTGAAGAAACAGGAAGTTTCAAATATGGGCAAAAATGTACCTTTACTTCAGTTGATTATTAAGGATACAAGTTTATAATTAAAAAATAATATGGAATATCAGCATTTCAAGTACTCTTCTGGGAGAATGTCAAATTTATGGAACTTGATGCTGTTTCTTTTGATTTAGCTTGTATTTCAAACTAATAATTGCATGTAGTCTTTTAAAGGCTCAAATAATAATATTGGATTTATGGGAAAAATTAGCAGTATCTTAATCCCTTCAATTTACCAATTCAAGAGGCAATCACTTTCATATCTTGCAATTTATTCTTTTGATATATCTCTCTATATCTAAATAAAAATTTTTATTAGTTTCTAAATTGTTGATTTCTAGGCTTTTTTCTGTTGACATCCCTCCATGGAAGGTGAGGATGTAGATGTCCTTTGTACACTGCCTCCTCCCTGTCTCCACCCCTCCTCCACACTCAAACACACTAAACTCTCATTCTCCCAATATAATTATATTGTGATGGTCATTTAGGTTACATCAATGTTCTCTGTACACAACTCATGAATATGTAAATACTATTGACAGCTGAGTACTGCCTCACAACAGATAAAGGAGGTCCAGGTATAAATATTGAACTTTCAACAATCTCTTTTATTTTGATTTCACATTTTCCCCTACTTCAAAAGGCACTTGATATTACTTTTGAGTGTTCCACAGTATAATAGATTTTTGCTCATTGCCAGGTAGAAACTATCTTAGGTTTCTAAAGGCCTTTTTCATGTGCATAGTCAGAATTCTCCTGAGAAACAGAAACAGAAAGACTGATTGACTAATTATGAGGAATTGGCTCATACAATTACAGAGGCCCAGAAGTCCCATGATCCGCCATCTGCAAGCTGGAAATCCAGGGAAGCTGGTGGTATAATTCTAGTATGAGTTCAAAGGCCTGAGAACCGTAATGCAGATGGTGTAAGTCCTAGCCCAACAGCAGAAGACCAGTGTTCCAGCTCAAGCAACCAGACAGAATTCTCCTTTCCTTCACCTTTTTGTTGAGGTCCTCAACACACTGGATGACACAGTCTGTTTTACTTAGTTCACTAATTCTAGTGCTAATTTATTCTAGACAAATCTTCACGGACACATTCAGAAATAATGATTCATCAGATATCTGAGCATCACATGGCCTGGTCAAGCTGATACATATAATTAACCGTCACACCATGTATATATCCAGTTCCCACTTTTCCTAACATTGCATTATTCTATAATCTTTGTCTTTTTTGGCTTAAGTCTATTTTATAAATTCCTTTGTTAAAAGTTTATTGGTATTTCAAGGGGGAATGGAAGATCATGTGTGTAACCCACCTACCACCTTCAACTATACACCCCTAATATTTAAATCTTCATTAATTGAACTCCATTTTATTGAATGGAGAACATGCAGACTACTCACTCCTTAGAGATACTCTTACATTTACACTTATGTTAAATGAAATAGCCAGCCTATCTCCAGAGGAAAGGCTCAGTGAATTGTTGAGTATTTTTAACTTTCAAATGAGGAGTGTTAGAAAACTTGTGAGGCCATGGATGGGAAGAAAGGGGAATGTCTTAGGTCACTGCTGGTACCAAAGGAAGTTGAAGATCCTTAGTATCCATGTACCAAGTGCTGTGTCATGCATAAAGTCTTTCTGTAGGTCCTTATGAATATCATACCATATAGATAAATATGTATTTTCCTGCCTTTTCATACATTGTAGTTTCTAAGAACTTCATCACTGCTCACGTAACTATTAAGTCTTTTACAATTCAAATATAATGTCATCCTTCTTTCCAAATATATCTTCATCAGCTTTAACTATAGTGACTCTCTTCTGTACTCCCATAACACCCAGAAAATATCTCTAATAGTCCTTTAGTAAGTATTTAGATTTGCCCCAAACATTTGTTATCCAGGACAAGAGTACAAAGGGAGGTACCCTGCTTAAATTCCATGTTCTCTAGTTCTTTACCCTATCTCTATCCTGTCCCTTTCCTTCCCAGGGGACTTATGGAGATGTTTCTTCCAATTTGAGTCATATATCCTTTCACCTATCCATCAGGAAGAGGGAGAATGTACAATATAGGACAGTCTTCTAGAAAACAATCATGTAGATGAAGCTCACACAGGTCCTCTGCCATTTGGAAAGCTAATTCTATGCCAGGATATCCAGAGAGAACTCTGTAACATCTGGGCCCTGTAGATTCCTCACCCTCTTGGGAGGAGATACACGAGAAGACCAGAGTTGATGTATCTAATGTATCAGAGCCATTAGTATTCTATATATCCCTTGAAATTAGTGATTTGTTTTCTTCTATCTCCTCCACTCTAGTTTGAGCTCCTTAGATACAAGAACTGTGTATGGTTAAATCTCTATGTGTGTCAAATTAACATAGGTTTTGTTTTTTGTTTTTTTTCCCATGGAAGTGCTCAAATAATACATGAATGGGAATATATCAGAGTATGTTAGAAATGCCAATGTTGTCTCAAGGGACTTCTTCTTACCTACCCATGAGCAAATTTCATAGATAGGTTTTCCTACATACACACACACACACACACACACACACAAAGTTTCCAAGTCTAATCATGGGTAATCACCAGAACCAAACCAAGTTGATCAAATTGTCTTAGGAGTTTGGAATTGAGACACAAAGAAATTCTATCAATTAGCTGTTGTTGAATATGAAGATACACACACAGAACTATATTTAAGCCTTCTGTAGGTTGAAGAAAAAAAGAGAAAGAAACAATGCCAAAGACGGACAAAGGTAAACTGTCACTCAAGATCCTGTGACTCCAGAGAAGTTGGAAGCCCTAATTTCCTGGGATCTCTTCAGCACTCTTCTGGATTCGGTCCTTGAAATATTCAATTACACTTCCTTTTCTTGAATTCTTTTTGACATGCCTACAACCTATTCACTGTCTCCACATTCTCTACCCTGTGTATAATTTCAGTATAATTTGACTCTGCACATGATTACTTTCTTTTTACTGTTACATCTGAGAGATAAATATATTTTCTTATACATTTATTTATATCAAGCTTCCCCCATACCACATGGAATTCTGAGTGTGTTCAACACTCAAGACTCAGTTGCTGTCTGAATGGCTACAGGATCCTTTACTTTCTGAGAAACTATGAACCTAGTATCAGGTGGTGAAATAGGTTTTTGAAGCTGTATTTTTAACCTTTTCAGGGTTATTTGAAATGGATTACTCTTCAACCTTAAATATAATCTAATCCTAGTGACAGTCTAAATGATAAATATATTTCCAAAAAGATTTCACTTTTTGTTTTTTTTATTTTATTTTTTTTTAATTTTTATTTATTTATGATAGTCCCACAGAGAGAGAGAGAGAGAGAGAGGCAGAGACACAGCCAGAGGGAGAAGCAGGCTCCATGCAGGGAGCCCGATGTGGGATTCGATCCTGGATCTCCAGGATCGCGCCCCGGGCCAAAGGCAGGCGCCAAACCGCTGCGCCACCCAGGGATCCCAGATTTCACTTTTTGAATAATTACTAAAAAGGAGTGATTTGAGGCCCAGGGTAATTCATTTTTAATATTTTTCCTGTAATGTTTAATGTACATTTTTCTTTACGGATAAATAACTAGCACTATTGGAGATGTCTGATTATCTAGTAAAATGTTGGACATTTCCTCTAATTTGAGTTATATTTTGTAGACTACAACAATTTTATGAGCCTATAGATTAAATAAACCTAGAGATTAAACCATTTAATGAGAAAATATGCTACAGAGAGTTATAATACACAAGTGCACACAAGAGTGGAAGAGCATGCTATACAATGTCTGTGATTATAAGGGAATGGATTTTCCTAAATGTTTGGTATGAATGTATGCTTCCACAAGATGGTGATTTTTTTTCTTAACAGCATGTGGTAGCTTCTCTGTCACTTCATGAGTTGATTATCACTAATTGCTCCAAAGAATTTGCCAAAGTCCAGTTTTGAATTGTTTTGTTAATTTGCTGTCATCCAGAATTGATTCTGGTTACTGGTATATTTTGAGTATATTAAGTTTTCACTACTTGGGGATGAATGCTTTTCAAAACTAATAAATTATAATTGAGACACCTGGGATGCGTTAAATGTATTTCAAATCAAAGCTAACATAGGCAAAGTGCTTGAACAGAAGTCTAGTAAGCTGAACCATATTGATCTGCTACTAACCTTGGACAATTTAAGAGAACCAAGTTTCTTATTGTGAGGTCACTAATGGCTCCTTCATTTGAAAGACCAAATGGTTCTATCAGAAACATATATTGGCATAGTTTTATGACATAATTTGAACAAAAGGGAACTTTGCATAATTGGAGTATATAGGTTTTCTCTTACACATAATTGAGTATAATGTTGTGTTCACAAGTGTAGCAATCTCAAAGATGTTTTACAGGAGTTGGAATTCACAAAACTTCCATATGGATTGGCTTTCTGAAGAATTCAGGGTCCAGGATAGCAAATTTGCAATGAGTGTTAAATATACTTAAACCGGTACAAATAGGGTAAAGATCAGATAAAATGCATGAAACATCTTCCCGAAATCTCAACACATTTCTTAACCTCCCATACCAAGGAACTGAATGAACAAAACAAGGTTGGAAGAGGGATGGGTAATTATGACTCTTCTCAATAACATCTTCATGAACCTAAGTACTGCCTTTGTTAACCCTGGGTTAAGAGCCAGATTCATGAAGCCATTATCAAGTATTCACCCCTTTGACAATTACAATATGTCAATGATATATTTGTGATGGAATTACAGATTCTAGATTTTAACTCATTTGGAAAGACTAGGAAAAAGGTATTCAGAAAGATCTCTTTCTGAGCTGAGTATATCACTTGACTTAGAATGGGAGAGGTAAAGAATAAAGTGGAGAATATTCTTCTATCTTTGAAAAATTTAAGAGACAGAAAAAAATGGAATACCTTCTTGAAATGCCTTGCTCTGAGGCAAGCTGAGCAATTGTTGTTTTTAACTTCCCCTCAGTTAAATATGCTTCCATCATGCTATCTGTACAGAACAATGATTTGTTTTGCTCTCACTGTTGGCAAAGCAGGAGGTGTAAATATGCTTTCCAAATCCTCCAGGGGACTGTGGTGAAGTCTTCCCCACCCCCAGCTGAAGATTAATTTAAACCACAGCCTCTCCCCCTTTGGCGGGCTTCCATGTGTGAGCCAGAAAGTAGTTCTCCATCTGGAATTCTCAGTGACGCAACCCTAGCAAGCCCTTGGGTAAGGGAGAAACTTAAAACTCAATATTTTGCTACTAATAGTATTGAGAATGTTAAAATTGTATTTGATAATGTATGTATAATGAACCTAGCTTTCACAACAGAGCACCAGTGCTAGTACATGCACATACATATGTACCTACCATTCTTAAATGGAAATCACAAATGTGAAGGAGGGACAATCACATGTATGACTGGGAGGGAATCTTATCTACTCTGTCCTGTATCCTCCGGTAGTTCATACATGGTTCTTAACAGCCACTTGGAGACCTGCTTTAGTTTTCGCATAGCTCCAAGAATTATGAAACACACCAAATGCTCCAGAAGCCAATACACAGAGACAGTTAAATAGACATGGACCCCTTCGTGTTTGTCATTTAAGAAGAGAATTAAAAGCTTCTGCCCACCAGAAGTCACCTGCAAATAAAGAAGTATATAATATTTTCTCCTTTAGATAAATGGATAAACACTGTATTTCCTTGATTGTCAAATAGACACACTCATTTAAACATTTCTGATATTGAGAAGTATCAATCAATAAATGCACTTAATGTTTCTTTATATTTCATCAATGTGCTATCATTAAAGAGATGGAATGTCCTAATCATTGGCATCTTAAAATGGAGGCAAAATGGTATGTGGGAACAATCCTCCTGACAATGAATTGAGTGGGTAGATAGTGGTATCATTCCTGTACTCAAGAGCTGAGGACAAACTAATGCTGGTGAATAGTGATAATTCTGGCACAGGTGTCACAAATATTTAAAATGTCAAAATATAAATATTCTGTGGCTTCTTTCTTAAATTATTATGTATAGTATTCAATTACCAAATATTATATAAGGAGAATCTTCCCAATTAGTGAGATATAAAACTGATGTGTGTGTCTTGAATGAACTACTCATGTGCCCCAATATGCATCTAATTTGCCTGAACAGCAGGAGCCCTCAGCTTGTTATCTCTGCAGCATCTACCTTCATTTATGATATTAGTTCATATAACACAATTTTATGCATGTTTCATGTTATAAAAAGTTAGGAGATCATGTACATAAGAGGGAAAAGTGGGAGAAAATATTAAAAGTTTATTATATTTGTTCTGGGAAGTACCTGGTATTGCTGGCCACATGTAAGAAAATCCAAAATCAGTTTTTGAGTAAAGTGGATAAAGAAGCTGGAAGAAGCCCTCAATGATTGAAGAGATGTTACACATATGTGGTTGGGAATAAGCCAAAAATATGTTAATAAGCAGGACCTGAAGAAATAAATTAAGCTATGTTTTATAATAAATAATAAATCAAGGACATCTTTTTAACCAGGACATAAATGGCACTCACAAATGGAAAAGTCATAGGGAGACAAAGCAGGAACTGGTATGAAAGTGAATGTGTAGGATTACAATGAATTGGTGAGACAGTCAAGAAACTGGTAGGTTGTCTGGTTTTCCCAACACAGTCTATTGAAGCGCTATATTATACACCTGAAACTAACATAACCCTATATCTTAACTACTGGAATTAAAATCCAAAACAAAAACAAAAACAAAAACAACACAACTGTGGTAGGGCCTTAAAAGAAATTTTGCCTGGGGCACTGGAAATGTATTCGATCTGAAAGAGAAATTTTACATCAGGGCCTTGGTAAGACTGTACAAAGATTACTATTTAAGCTACTAGAGGAGGGGGACTAGAAAGAAAAGATCCAGTTAAAATATAATTTCAATAGCCTTACAAGAAATAATATCAACAGGAAGAAGATGGCAATGAATATAAAGAGTTGGACAGCAAGAAAGAGGAAAGAGAATTAGAAGCAATACAAAGTTTTCATGCTTGAGTGACTCAGAAGATGGCAGTGGAAATATGAGAGATGGTAAAGAAAATGGAAAAACAGCTATGAGGATAAAATGATGAAATCAGCTTTTAGAAGTATGTTTTTAGAGGTGTTAATGGAATATGGAGCTGGAACAGGGATTGAGAATCAATAGCAAAAGTATACATTCAGAAGGATAAGGGTTTAAACACATTTCCATGCGTGCTTAACTCTAAGATCCTCTCTGTCCTCTCATTAATTGATATAATTCTTCCTTTCTTAAAAAAAGAAAAGAAAACTCTGCATTGTTCATAATGTGTCAGGCATTGCTACTGTAACAGCAGTGACTAATATCACAGTATTCATGGAATAGATGTACATAGTAGGGGACAATATATGTCAGAGCATCATAAAATGACCTTCTAGTAGTAGGCAACTAAGTTAGTTTCTGTCCTTGGGAAGTAAGAAAAAAGCCTCTCAGATATGGTTGAGGGAGTTATTTGGATGCTGTTCCATGGAGGAAAGTGAGAGATATAAGAGAGACAAGACATAGGCTTGGGAGAAGTTATCTCAGGTTGGGGAACAAATATGGAGGGAAAGGACAAATAATATAGGTTTTTAGAGGAGAACCATGGCAATTCAAAACAAGACAAAAAAATTAAAAGCAACAATATAAAAGAAGAGGTAATAGTAATTTCTTCAGAAATACACTGAAGTATAGAAACGAATTTAAAGGATCATTAAATTTTACGATTAGGGAGTTACACCAATGATCATGGTGAAAGGAAATACACTGAAAAGGCAGAGATGGGGATCCCTGGGTGGCTCATTGGTTTAGCGCCTGCCTTTGGGCCAGGGCTGATCCTGGAGACCTGGGATGGAGTCCCACGTTGGGCTCCCAGCATGGAGCCTGCTTCTCCCTCTGCATCTCTCTCTGTCTCTCTCTCTCTCTCTCTCTCTCTCTGTGTCTGTCATGAATAAATAAATAAAATATATATATAAAAAAAAAAAGGCTGAGAAATACCAGAATTTCAGGGGTAATGACTATGGGTAATAAGAAATAAACTACATTTGTATTAGTTTGCTAGGGCTGCTATGACAAAATACAAGAGACCAAGTAGCTAAAACAACAATTTTTTTAGAGATTTTATTTATTTATTCATGAGAGACACAGAGAGAGAGAGGCAGAGACATAGGTAGAGAGAGAAGCAGGCTCCATGCAGGGAGATGGACGTGGGACCTGATCCCAGGACTCCAGGATCACGCCCTGGGCCGAAGGCAGGCGCTTAATCGCTGAACCACCCAGGCATCCCAGATTTTTTTTTTAAACACAATTCTAGAGGCTGGAAATCCAAGATCAAAATGTTGGCATGTGTGGTTTCTTTCTCCTGATGCTTCTCTCCATGGCTTTCAGATGGCCACTTTCTGTGTCCTCACATGGCCTTTTCTGCATGCACTCTCACTGCTGTTACCTTTTTTGTTCTTAGAAGGATTCTAGTCTTCTTAGATTAGAGCTCTGCTCTTAAGTTCTCATTTATTAAAGGCCCTAATTCCACGTACAGTCATAGTGAGCATTAGGGCTTCAACATATGAATTTTGGGGGGATATAATTCCATATATAACTCTGGTATCCTTTCATTACATATATTTTTTTTTTACTTTGATTCTATTTAACATATTTTTGAAATTTTTTATATTTCAGATATACCTAAGAACTTCTCAAAATACAGTGAGCACTAGTATACCCACTTCATAGTTTAAGAAAAAAGAAACATTTTTCAAACAGCCAAATATTTTGCATACCCATATGTCATGCCTCAGAGTTAACCTCTATCCTGAATATGGTATTATCCTTATTACCTTTAAACAATATATAATTTGCATGCTGCTAAATTTCATATAAATAACATCAGCAATTTTTCTTTTTTGGTGTGATATTTGTGTTTGATAGCTGTAGCTCTAGTTCATTCACTTTCGCCGCAGTCCACCCTTTTGTCGTATGAATAAGGCACACATTTCCACTGTCTCATTAATGAATATTCAAGTGATTTGCCATTATTTACACTATTACAGAAAAACTGTAGTGAATATTCTCATGCATGTTTCTAGGTGCAAATGAGTGACTCTCCCTCGGGTAATTTATTTTGAGGTGGAATTACTGGTTTGTAGGAATGCACATCTCCAACTTTAACTAGATATTGCTGAACTGCTTTCCAAGGGTTCTATCAACTTACATATCCACTAGTCACATATAAGAATTGCTTTTGAGACAAGTCTTGCTAACAAGACTTTTGTCAAGCTTTTATTCTTGCTCAATCTATATGCCACATGGTATCTAATTCTGATCTCAATTTGCATGTAATAAGAATACAAGCTTCCTCTTCTATCTCCTGCTCTATGCTTCTCAGGTGTCTTCCCCCTTATAGGACTCCTTGCTATCTGGCTTCTGGTTGAGTTTGTCCAATAAAAGGATAAAGTATCAGAAGGCTGCAAGAAAGAGATGAATATTTCTTCCCCTTTTCTTCTGCTTCAGCACATGGATTCTATCATTTGCTTTGTCTCGCTACAATTACAGATGTGATCAGATGGTCCTCTGAGAGAGCCTCTAGCCTAGCCTAGCCTAGCCTAGCCTAGCCTAGCCTATTTCCTACTGTTTTCCATGAATAGCAGATAATGGCTTCCCACTGTCGCTAATTTCTATGTGCCTCAACCTCTCTTGTTAATTTCTTCAGCCTTGCCTAATATTTAGGTAAACCTCTTGTTTAAAAATATCTTCAGTTTACGCATACGTTTGAATTTGCTTTCCTGACATAACCTTGAATAATACAAAGATAGATTATGAAAACTATCTCTCCAGAACCCTATGCTTGCCTGCTGTTAATATTACCTTTTTGGTCGTGCTACCTACCAGAGATTTTTTTTTGTACCTATTAAAGCAATTAAAATGTGTGTTCTCATCCTTTTTTTAATCACAAATAGCAGACATAGTCACTGTTCCTTAACTTTCTGGTTGGGTATTGGGTTTTTTTTGTTTTTAGTTAGTAATGTACTAAGGAGGTAATCCTATCAGTACACAGGGAGCTTCCTCACTAAAATTTTTTAACACATGTGTGTAATACATCTTATAGGTATACCTTAATTTATTTATCCCTCTAACGATGGACATTTAGATTACTTGTATAATCTTTCCAAAAATAGCTTAATGTATAAATCAATGCTCACATAGATTTGCTGGGCCAAAGCTATATAAATCTGGTGTTTTAGTACTTGTCAAATTGCATTCTTTAAGGATTGCAGCCATTTGCAGTCCCATTTGGAATGTGTGAAAAGGTCTATCACCCTACAGCCTAAATAGTAACGGTGTAGTATCCAGATGTTTGCAATTTTGTTATTTTGACATAAGATATGGTATTTCCTAGTTTAAATTTGCATTGCTTTTATATTGATTCAGTAGAATGCCTTTTCTTATTTAAAAGGAATTTGCATTTTCATTCCTGAGAGCTATGTTTATTTCCTACACCCACATGATATTGAATTTTAGTCGTTTTCAATTTGTAGGCATTCTTTATTAATTATGGGGAGAGAAGCAGGTTAATCCTTTTTCTCTGGTGATATGAGTTTTAATTTCCTCTCATTTTGTTATTTTTCTTCTCACTTTGTTGTATGTTACCATTTAGAAATTTTCTACTTTTCTATAGAGGAATTTTTCAGTCTTTATAAAATACTCTTCCATGATTACTCCTAGTATTTTCATCGTGTCTTACTTTACATTGAAATCTTTGTTCCAGTTGGAATATTTTTCTGCTACAAAAGAAGCATGGATGCAACATTTTTTCTTTTTGAATAATTGTAAGTATATTTTCAAAGTGTCTTTTTTTCTTTACTCAACTGTTTTACTTAGTTATATCTTTTAAGATCACTTAGCTTCTATTCTGTTCCAAATTTTCAGTATGTGGAGAGTTTGGAGCTTTTTATTTTGTTGCTTGTTATTTCTACTAATTCTTAATTCTGGTAGCTTGTTTATTTCTACTTTTGGAAATTTTGTATTGTGAGCTCAGTTTTGGCAGGGTTTTACGTGTGGGAATCTATGTGTCCTCAATCGAGGCTGAATCCCTTCAGAGAATATTTATATTATTTTCTGCTAGGCACCACTAGGCAATAACAATTTTTAAATTAATGTTTCAACTTAGGATTTCTTGGAACATATAGGTAACATAAATAACAAATTTCAATCCCCAGTGAAAGAAGAAAGACTTGCATATGTGAAATCTCGGGAAAGATGTTATTTTCCCTAGATTCTCAGTTAATAAGATCTGCAAACAGCCTCAAGGCACCTGTGGTTTCAGCATCCTCATCACAAACATGTTCTCTACTTCATCACTTTTACCACCTGTAGCCTTCACTTACTTTCTTAAGAGCACAAAGTTTGTGGCTATTTTTTACTTAGCATTTTTAGGATGTCTGCAGGGGGAGGGGAATTTTTTCTAGGATATTTAGTCAACTGTCTTGTTGGCATGATACTACACTATAAGCTGATTTTTGGTATAAAGAAAGAGTGAAATAGTTTAAAGCAAGAACAGTATTTAGGATGCATTTATTTCAGAACAAAAACAGTTTGACCATATTTTAGGCAGGATGTAAGACTTAAAAAAATGAAGTAGTCCAGCAAGTAACATCAGTTAAAGGGCATTCTGGACAAAAAGAACAGAAAGAACATATATAAATGTGTCAAACAGATAGAGTGTGCTAGAGTAAAATGAAAAAAGTCATACTTAAATTAGAAATATATAATTTGTCCAGATCATAGGAAGTTTGGAATATGATGCTCAAGTTTTTAGCATTTGATCTGAATCTAAATAAGAATTTTAGTTAATGCTGGGATTACAGAGAGTTGAAGCATTAGTAATCTTGTCTGGCATCTCATTATTACCTATAGTCTGTATTGCTTTTACTCTAAGCTGTGAACATATGAAATGTTCAGTTTTTTCTCCAGGACCAGCTTGATAGGAGAAATAATCTTAGGGTTTTCTTAGGGTTTGTTTTTTTTTTCCCCCATCCAGATGTGCCTGCATGCTTGTTGTATTATGTACTCCCTTGGTATTAAGAAATGATTTGAAAATGAGTTTATGTTAAAGATTCCTCAGCAAACATTTAGTAACTTATATAATTTCTTACAATGCCTTAAATCACATAAATATGTATTTAAGAGTGTCAAACTCTAGGGTTGCTCATTTGAATAAAGGTAAAGAGAGATAAGTGGATTTGATAGAAAAATGAGGGAAAATATTAGTTAAAAATATTCAGAGCCAAACATGGTGTGGGCTGATTCAGTTTAGAATGGGGTTAGAAGTGGCCAACTGCTGATACTTTTCATTGTGAGAGTAGTTTGGATTGTTGCTATGGATGTCTGCTGAACATAATCAAACACATGGGCTTGGGCCCCGATCTGTCTTTTACTGCATCCCTTTTCTCTCCACTCTGACACACAATATGGGTATACTCAGTGATAATCAGGGAGCTAAAGCCTCTCAGGGAAGTCCTCATTCTGTAAGACCTATGAGTTGCTCTAAGGAACAAAAAGGTCATTTTATTTATCTATGTATATATTTGTATACTACTCTGTACTTAAATGCAAATATCTTTGGCTTAGTTTTTTAGATGTCAGTGATAGTTCTTTGTCACAGATTAGGAAGAAATCTAGAACCCAAACTTAACTAAAAGTAGCTATAGCGCAGACACTGGAGGCTTAGACTTCATCATATATATATATATATATATATATATATATATATATATATATAATCTCTCCAAGTTCTCATAAGTAAGAAGCTATCTTATTAATGAACCTAAATCCTGTTCCTGTTTGTTAAGGCTGCTGTTATTCACTAAAATCGAGCCCTGAATTTGTGCAGTATCACTTCTTAGATATTTAAATGTTGTGCCTGGAAGCCAATCCCCAGCTATGAGTTTACAAACCTGGCAACATAGATGTCAAAATATGCCTACTGTTGTATCCTCTATACTGTACTTGAATACATTGTACACTTGTTACCAATATGCTTTTGCTCATGTTAAATGTCTGAGTCAAATCTCTACTGCTTATGAGCCAGGAATTTCTTTTTGCCCTGCTCCTACACAGGTTTCAACTCTCATTCCAATTTCTGGACACTCTATGTTTGTCCTAACTCGTAATTAAATGCAGTCCGCTTGTCCACTTTTCAAACTATGGCAACCAGAATAGTTTTTCATGTCAAGGTTAGAGAAGAGTTTGGTGTCGGTGATACAGCGTTAGTTATCTATTGCTGCTTAGCAAGTCAATACAAACTTAGAGGCTTAGAACAAACATACACTTATCTCACACTTTTCATGGGTCAAGGAGTTCAGGTATGATTGAACTGGGTCCTCTGCTCAGCATCTCACAGGTTGCAATCTAGCTGTTTGCCAGGCTGCTCACATAGCTGTTGGAAGATTTTAATGTCTTGTGGTTGTAGGATTGAGGTTGCTGTTTTCTTGCTGACTGTCATCGAGGTACCACTCTCAGCAGCTAGTGGCCCTTGCAGTCTCTTGCCACTTACCTCTGTCATAACAATGCAGCTTACTCCTTCAAAGCCAGCAGGAGAAGCTCTCTCTCCAATCTGCTAAGATAGGATATAATATTTATAGCATTATCAAGGGAATGACTTTCCAATTATCTTTGCCATATCCTATTGGCTAGAAGCAAGTCACAAGTTCAATTCACACTCAAGGGGAGGTGATTTTATGAAGGCATGACTCACTGAGGCTCATCTTAGAATTCTGCCTCCACAGACACCAATCTGAAAAACTGAGTGCAAGGAATTCCTACTACTACCAACAGCTCTCCTTCAAAAATAGAAATAAAAAATAGTAACAGACAAAAAGGAAAATACCTACTAGACACATGTAGCAAATGCCTGTTGTGATGGTTAATTTGATATGTTAGCTTGACTGAGCCATAGGTTGCCCAGGTATTTGGTCAATCGTTACTACAGATGTTTCTGTGAGAGTGTTTCTGGATGAATTTAACATTTAAATCAATACCTTGAGTAAAGCAGATTGCCTTTCCTAATGTGAGTAAGCTCATCCAATCAGTTGAAGACCTGAATAAAACAAAAGGCTGGCCCTCTCCCAAATAAGGGGGTATTCTTCCTGCCTGATGACTTCCTAGCTGGGCCATGGGTTATTTTTCCTGCCTTTGGTCTCAAACTGTAACGTTAGCTCTTCTCAGTCTCAAGTCGACTGGCCATTAGACTGGAACTACACCATTAGCTCTCCTAGGTCTCCAGCTTACTGACCATAGATCTGAGCACTTATATTCCACAACTGCATACACCAATTATTTATAATAAATCATAACTCTCTCTTTGTCTCAGTTCTACATCTTATTGGTGCTGTTTCTCTGGAGAACCTTGTCTAGTACACCTGTTAAATTGAACATATTATATTAACTAATCACCAACTAAGCATCATCTAACAAATCACTAATTACTAATCAAGCATTATTAAATAAACTACATTATTTAGATGGAAAACCGGTTTTTAAATAACCATCTTACCATCTTTGTGGCTGTCTGTTTTAATAACATAGCTCATCTGAAAATTTAAGTCAACACAAATGCTTTTATTAAACTGGGCAGAGCTGACTTGTAAAACTTTCAAGAGGCCTGTGGAATCTTGTTCTTTGCATAGCTGGCTTTGAGCAGACCCAGGCTAATGCAATCTGACTTGTTTGACTAAAATAAGTTTTATATGTTCAAAGGGGAGAATATAGTCATTTTTAAAAGAAAATTCAAATTCTTGTTCATTCTTCAAGCAATATGATGCTGTGCAAATTTATATTATTAATACCAATTTTCTTAAGCATAAACTAATTATTCAGATGCTTAAGCATTTTGTTTAATGAAGGATAATAATGACTGTAAAGACATAGATGATCAGGGTAGTTAGATATCTAGCCATAAGGATGGCCCTACTATGATGTGCTCCATCAAGGCATCAGTTTGGTAACATCATAAATATGGTAAACAAATGCAAATAATTTTTTAATAAAAATTTTACATTTTATAGAAAAAAATATCCAGTTCATTAGAACTATTACTAAAACCATCATACAAAATGTATTCAGAAAATAACCTGGAGTGAGTTAATTTATTGATACATTCATCCAACAAATATGTGTTTTATTACTTATAACATGGGGAATGAAGAGAATAGAAGGGACAATCTCTCTACCCTTGTAGGTTTCCAGTCTAGTAAGAGAGGCAAAAAGGTAAACAAGTAATTACAATCAAGTTTAGTACTTATTAACATCTTGTGGAATAACTGATCAAGCATACTTAACCTATTAATAGTGGATGGTGGGCAAAGGAAGTTTTCATAATAGAGCGAAAGATGAAGAGACTGAAGAACTGAGTGTAGAGAACTAAAAATTCGAGACATATAGACTTGAAGGAGGTTTAGTATAACGTATCCTAAAGAGAAGTACAATGTTTGGTGTATCTATAGTTGGAGTGGGGAGTGCCATGAGATGCAACTAGAGTTACATTAAGATCACCATTAGAGTATAAAAAGTTCATGTTAAGTTTGAAGTTTATCCTAAAGACAAGAGGAGGTCACTGGAAAGCATTAAAAAAAAATCAGATTTGATAAGGTTAGATTTTCATTTTAGACAGTTTGCTTGGGTTGGTTTTATTTTTATGATAGCATTATTGAGAATTGCATTATACACCATAAAATTCACTCTTTAAAATGTACAGTTCATCATTTTTTTAAAAGAAATTCACAGAGTTGTTCAATCATCATCACTGTCTAATTCCAGAATATTTTCATCATTCTAAAAAAAGAAACCTCATGGCTATTAGCACTCACTCTGTGTTCCTCCTCCTATTCAGCCCCTAACAACCACTGATATATTTCTGTCTCTATGCATTTGACTATACATATATTTCATACACATTGAATCATAAAATATGTGGTTTGCTATGACTGGATAATTTTACCTACCATCATGTTTTCAAGGGTCATCTCTGTTGTAACATGTATCAGAACTTTTCTATTCCATTGTATGGTTGGAAATACACCACATTTGTTTATCTGTTCATCCACTGATGAACATTTGAGTTTTTTTCACTTCTTGGATATTCTAACAATGCTGTTTTGAACATTCATGCACAAGATTTTATATGGACATGCTTTCATTCTCCTTGGGTATATACCTAAGAGTGGGTTTGCTGGCTTCTATGGAAACTCTAGATTTAACAATCTGAGAAATTGTTTCAAAGTGGTTGCACCATTTTTACATTCCCACCAATAATTTATGAGGGTTACAATTTTCCCCACAGCCTTGCCAGCCCTGTTAAGTCTTTAAATTTTTTTTAAACCATCTTAAGGATATGAAGTGGTATCTCACTGCAGTTTTGACTGGCATTTCCCCGATGACTAATGATATTAGCACCTTTCTTTTTTATTGTTGTGATTGTTTTATTTTTATTTTTTTAAGATTTATTTATTCATAAGGGACACAGAGAGAGAGGCAGAGACACAGGCAGAGGGAGAAGAAGACTCCCTGCAGGGAGCCTGATGCGGGATTCCATCCCAGGATCCTGGGATCACGACCTGAGCCAAAAGCAGAAGATCAACCACTGAGCTACCCAGGTGCCCTGACATTAGCATCTTTCATGTGCTTGTTGATCATTTCTATATTTTCCTTAAGAAATTTTAAGTCCTTGCTCATTTTTAAATTGGATTATTATTCTTTTTATTGTTGAGATAAGAAGTCTACATAGATTCTGGATACAAGTCTGTGTTTTTACTTTCCTAATGGTGCCCTTTGAAGAATAAAACTTTAATTTTGATGAAGTCCAATTTATATTTTCTTTTGTCACTTATTTTCATATATAGAAATCACAATCCAAAGTTACAAAGATATTCCTTTATGTTTTATCCAAAGAATTTTATAGTTTTAGCTCTTCTATATAGGTTGCTTATCCATACCGAATTTATTTTTGTACATGGAGTGAGATCAGGATCTAACAACATTCTTTGACATGTTGATATTCATTTGTTCCAGCACCATTTATTGAAGAGACCATTTTTCCCCATTAAAAGGTTTTGGCATATGGTATGGGTTTACTTTGGGAATCTCAATTTTATTCCACTGCTTTCTATATCTATCCTTATGCTAATACCACAATATGGTTTGATTACGGCTTTTTGGTAAGTTTTTGGTAAGTTTTAAAATCAGGATGGTTTTATCAAGATGGTTTTGTCTATTATCATCAACATGTCAATTCTGAATAAGAAAAAAAAAGATACTGGGATTTTTATAAGGATTGTGATAAATCTGTAGATCTGGAGTATAATGCTCTCTTAATAATATTGAATCTTCTAGTCTATGGACATGAAATATTTTTCCCATTTAATCCATATTTTCTTTCAATGATGTTTTCTAGTTTTGGGTGTACAAGTTTTGCACTCCTTTTGTTAACTATATCCTTAAGGATTTTTATTATTTTGGGTGCTATTATACATGGAATTGTTTTTATTGGTATCATTTCCAAATTGTTCATTGGTAGTATGCAGAAATACGATTTTTCTATACTGATCTTATATCCTAGAAACTTGCTGAATTCATTTATTCTAAAAGGTTGCCTATTTTTTTGTGGATTACCCTGGATTTTACATATGTAAATGTCATTTATGAAGTAAAACTACACATAGTTTTACTTCTTACCAATCTTGATGCTGTTTGTTTCTTCTCGACTAATTCCTCTGGCCAGAACGTCCAATCCAATACTAAATAGAAGTAGCAGTAATAATGGATATTCTTCTTCCTGACCTTAAAGGAAAAATATTTACTCTTTGACACTAAGCATAATGTTGTCTGTAGGTTTTCCATGGGTGCCTTTATAAAATTGAGGTAGTTCCCTATTTATAGCTTGTCAAATGTTTTTATCATGAAAGGATGTTGAATTTTGTCAAGTACTTTTTCTGCATCAACTGATATGACTATGTTCTTTTGTCCTTTATTCTATTAATATGGATTACACTGAGTTTCATATGCTAAACCAGTCCACCATTCCAATATATATACCACTTCGTCATGATGTATAATCATTTTTCTATTAGTTGTTGGATTCAGTGTGCTAATATTTTGTTGAGAATTTTCTTATCTATGTTCATCAGGGATATTAATATGCAATTTTATTTTCTTGTGATGTGTCTTCCTGGTTTGGGCATCAAGGTAATACTGGCCTCACAGAATGAATTGAGGTTTGAAGAATGAACTGAAGAGAAAAAGAGAGTGCTAGGTGGGCCAATGAAAGAGCTGTTTCAATAAGTCAGGTGGATATGGTTAAGATATGGTTTACAGTAATGATAATGACAGTGAAATGAGAAAAGATGTCAACATTCAATATCAGGGGAAAAAAGTTGAATTTTTTTCGTGGTAATCAAGGGAGAGTTGCACATGTAAGACATGGTACCTCTGAACAAAACAAACTGCTGATCTTATAAAGGCTTTGAGAAGCAAAATGAAATAAAATAAAATATACAGTACTTGGCAGACTTTCAGGAGGTTGGTGTGGGGACTGTGGCATTGGTAACTGGCTGCTACTAATTGGCTGGTTTTCAGAAGCTGGTTTTCAAAAGCATGTAATTGATCAATTAACATGGGCTTAAACTTATTGGCATGAGTTTAAAACTGATTTAGTGATTATGTAATATTATAGTCAAAAGAGAATAGCACAGAGCGAAATTAACACACTGAAAGTAAATCCAAGCCATATCAGATTTGATGGGGCAGTGGAAAACAAGAATACATTAAAGATGCCATTCAGATTTCTGGCCTGGACAATTAAATGTAAGCTCTACCAGGTCAAGAATCTATCTCTCTTGTTGCCTAATGTATTTCAAGCTCCTAGGGAACAAACTGGTATGTGTCAGGCACTTTATAAATATTTTTGAATAAAAAAATTTCCATTAGCATGCAGTAGATTAGTGTAATTATAAAATATGGAATGTTCAATTTCAGATACCTACAAGGTATTCAAAAGAAGATCATTTATAGTAAACTGGATATAAAAGTTTTGAACTAGAGGGCATCTGGGTGACTCATTTGGTCAAACATTTGACTCTTGATGTCAACTCAGGTCTCAATCTCACAGTGGTGAGGTCAAGTCCTGTATTAGGCGCCATGCTGCAGATGGAGACCACTTTGAAAAAGTTTTGAATTAGGAAAGACATTTGCTCTGCTTAGATTTTGTAGACCAGTATATAGATGGTTATTGAAAAGATCAGATGAATTAGGACAGACATCTGTCAATCACAAACTTTTAAGGAACCAGGGCAGCTATAGAATCTGCAAAGGAGATTGACAATAGAAGACCCAAAATAATGAGGGAAACGTGGAAGTCAGAGGCAAGTTTTTCATCATGTTTTCCCCTCCTGAAGGAGGAAGTTAACCTTGTCAAATGATCTCTAGAGGGTAAACAAGAAAGTACCCATTTGATCAAGCAACATTCAAGTCATTGGTGTCCTTGACAAAAGCCATTTCAGTAGTGTTGAGTGCTGTGTGAAAAGAGTGAATAGGTCTATCTGTGAAGAAAGAGAGCAGGATAAGTGGTATTCAGAGGTAGGCTTTGGGTTGAGAAAAGGGGTTTATTTTATCTTAAGTCAAATAGAGCATGTTCAATGTTGATTAGAAAAAGAAAAACAAATGGAGAGAAATTTAAGATACAAGAAAACAAAAAGATCAATAAGCTAACGTATGTGGAAATTTATGATTCTATAATTTTCTCTGACTCTCAAAAATCCTTGCAACTCTAAATTTCTATAAGTATTCGAATTGTATACATAAATAACTAGTTCATCAGGAAATTATTAGACATTTTACTCTAAGTAATACAAAATATAATGTAATATATGTCAAAATTGATGGTCTTTTTTATTCTTTTATAGGAAATATATGAGAGAATAAAAGTCACTGATTTTTAATGCTTTCACAAATTTTATACCAAAAGACTTTTCATTTATCAAAAAATTGCAGGAAATTTTTCATGTTTGAAAAACATATGCCCTCACCCTATATGTGTCAATTGTTAGTATTTTACTCATTTCCTCCCTTTATCTCTCTCACTCCCATCTGTCCTCTTTCTCTCAATCTCTCTCAGTCTCTCTTTCTACTCATATTCTTTAATAAAGCATTTTAGGATTAGTTGCAAATATTGTGACACTTCATCTCTAATTAATTCAACATGAATCATTAATCATCTAAGAACAGGGACATTCGCTTACATAACCATAATAAAATTGTCATAGAAAGGACGTTTAACATTGATACAATACTATTATCTAATATAGTCTATATTAAATTCTACCTACTATCAATTATCCCAATAATGTGTTCTATAAACTTTTAAGATCCAGAATGCAAATGAGGATTGTGAATTTCATGTAGTTGTCTTATTCTCCAGCTCCCTTTAAGCTATAGACTTCTTACAGGATTTTTCTTTTTTATTTTTATTTTTTATTTTTATTTTTTTTAAAACTAACTTCCTTCCTTCTTTCTTTCTTTCCTTCCTTTATTTATTTGTAAATTTATTTATTTATTTATTTTAAATTTTTTAATTTATTTATGATAGTCACACACAGAGAGAGAGAGGCAGAGACACAGGCAGAGGGAGAAGCAGGCTCCATACACCGGGAGTCTGACGTGGGATTCGATCCCGGGTTTCCAGGATCACCCCCTGGGCCAAAAGCAGGCGCTAAACCACTGCGCCACCCAGGGATCCCGGCTTTTTCTTTTTTAAAAAAGTTTAGAATATGGATATTTTTAGACAGTCTATTCTAGATAGAATGTCTCTTAATTTGGGTTTTCTAATTGTTTCTTCATTTATTTCTTCATGATTCACGTTAAGAAATAGGTGAGAGCACTACCTAACTGATTAATGCATCCTATTGTATAGTACATGATGTCAATTTGTATGGTTAGTGGTATTAAGTTTAGCCACTTGATTAAAATGATCTTCACCAGATTTATCCACTGAAAAGGTACTTTTTCCTTTTGTAATTAATAAATACTTTTTAAAATGATTATTGACCCTGCATGAGTATCCTGTTTTTTAAAGATGTCTTACCCAGGGTTTTTACCTGTATTAATGATATTTTTCTGAGTCTATTAATTGCTGTGGTGGTTGTGAAATGTTTATGTTCTTTCTCTATAATTTCTTCTATATTTAATAGTGTAGTTGGCTTTATTTTTTTTGCAAATAAGCTATTTATTTCTATATCCCCCCTTTTATTTTTAAAAAATGATCAGTCTAAATTAATGGATTTATTTTTAATTAAATGTTACAATATTTTTGCTCTTTTCATGCCTAGCATAGCCATGGCTCGTGGTCCCAAGAAGCATCTGAAGCGTGTAGCAGCTCCAAAGCATTGGATGCTGGATAAACTGACTGGTGTGTTTGCCCCACGCCCAACCACTGGCCCCCATAAGCTGAGAGAATGTCTCCCTCTCATCATTTTCCTAAGGAACAGACTTAAGTATGCTCTAACAGGAGATGAAGTAAAGAAGATCTGTATGCAGCGTTTTATTAAGATTGATGGCAAGGTCCGAACTGATATAACCTACCCTGCTGGTTTTATGGATGTCATCAGCATTGACAAGACAGGGGAGAATTTCCGTCTGATCTATGACACCAAGGGTCGATTTGCTGTTCATCGGATTACACCTGAGGAGGCCAAGTATAAGTTGTGCAAAGTGAGAAAGATCTTCGTGGGAACAAAAGGAATCCCTCATCTGGTGACTCATGATGCTCGCACCATCCGCTATCCAGATCCCCTCATCAAGGTGAATGACACCATTCAGATTGATTTAGAGACAGGAAAGATTACTGATTTCATCAAGTTTGATACGGGTAATCTGTGTATGGTGACGGGAGGTGCTAACCTGGGAAGAATTGGTGTGATCACCAACAGAGAGAAACACCCTGGTTCTTTTGATGTAGTTCACGTGAAAGATGCCAATGGCAATAGCTTCGCCACCAGACTCTCCAACATTTTTGTTATTGGCAAAGGCAACAAACCATGGATTTCCCTCCCCCGTGGAAAGGGTATCCGCCTCACCATTGCTGAGGAGAGAGACAAGAGACTGGCGGCCAAACAAAGCAGTGGGCAAAATGGTCCCTAGGTAATGTGATTGGAAGTCTTTATACTTAACTAAAGATCATAGACCATGAAAAAAATATTATAATTTTTTCTATTATTGTTTATTTTGACGTTAAATATCTTCTAAAATTGGTCAATGAGAGTCCTTTTTAACATTTTTCCTTTGTTAATTCATTCCCAGTATTTGAGTACTTTATCAAATAATTATAAAATTACATTCTTATATGTTTAGAATTATTTATATGCACATGCACATATAGGTATTATGCATATATATAAAATTTTGAGTTTATTCTGTCTGTAATTAAAATAAAAACCTAAAAGCTTTCTTTTCCTTCTTCCATTTCCTATCATATTTTCCTTTTTTCACAGTGAAGAATCTAATTCCCAATAATACCAATATTTTAAATCACTTGCTCTATTTTATCATATAAATGAAATAGTTTCAACTTACTGCACTGATGTCACTAACGACAAAACACTTAAGTAATATTCAAGATTTCTTTTTGTTCCTAAGATATATTCTATCTATTGGTAGAAACAGCAACTAAATAATTCACTCAGTCTTCAAAAATTAACCTATGCTGTTATATTTTCATTAAAATATTTTTATTAAAATAAACCCTGTAATAGCACAGTTGATCACAAATGTAATTATAATGATATAGTAATGAAGGGAAAGTCAACCAAAACTTAAATCGACATTACCGTGCTCCTTCCCTTATTTTTATTTTGTGAATGTCACATTGGAAGACGTCTTACTTGAAAAAAATTGCTTTTTGAGTTAAACTCTGATGGCAGCTTGGGGTATAAAAGGCAAAAAATATATATATAATTCTCTAAGTTTATTAAAATGTCACCCCGGTATTAGGTCTTGCTTGGAGAGAGAAAAGAAATACTGGTGCTCATTAAAAATAATAATGTTCACTTCCAAATGGTTTTCAGAGATGTATATTTTGGGGGACAAAAGCCACCTGTGTTCTCAAAGGTGTGGATAAAAAGGGATGAGCCCATTTAACAGCCTTCATTTCACATTCTGTGTCTTTATTATTTCAAAATGACACCTTTGCAGTTTAGAAGGACCAGTAGGCACTGTTACAACTAAAACTGAATAAAATTCCAAGCTGTGTCAAAGACATTGTTTGAATTCACTTAAAAGTGTTTTATGTCACTGCTCACCAACTCCCCTTCTCTACTCATGATCTGCCTGTGGCAAACTGTTTCTCTCTGGGACTGAAAAGATTACTCCCACTGATACTCCTCTGACAGTGTGAATATTGACTTGCACTTATAAAGGTCAGACAGTTCCACTAGTTAATAGGAGTGAGAAGAGCAGTTCCAACAAGTTTCTTTGAAAGGAATTTAACCTTCAAATTGCAAAGCGTGCTGCTCCGTGGAGCCAATTTTGGCAACTAACAAAATACATGCTTCTCTGCTTTCCAAAAATACCAACAGGAGCCTGAAAGTTAACATTACAAAAAGGAAACAAGCATGCAATGTAGCAGACAAACATCCGTGGGAACACCATCCAGCATGTGCCTTGTTATTTTATTTTTTAAAGAGAGTTGAATACTGTAGAGTAATTCTCTGGGCCTTTAACTTTCTTCAATGTATAATAGCCTTTTCGACTTTTAAGAGCCATGTGCTGTGAGATGATAAGACACCACATATATTTTTCTCAGCATCATTCTGACACAAGATCAAGAAAGAGGTTTAATCCCAGTGGAGCATGGCATCTCCTTACCTATCCTTTGAAAAGTCCTCTGCCTTTTGTTATTGTCTCATGACTGAGAGTTCAGGAAAGGCTGACATAATTTAAGGTCTCTGGGAATGTGGCCTATCTGTTAATAGTAGTGTCCTGAGGTACAATGCAAGAAGGATGGCCATGAGAAAACAGAACTGAAAATGCGAATGAGACTTCACTTTTCATTCTGATGGAAAGTAGAACCAATATTTTTAATTTTTAATAAAACACGTTTATATTGTGGCACCAGCAGCAGAAAGATTGTGCTGCATATAAATGAAGATTATTCCCTAGTTTGTCTTGAGCCCTGGAAGACAGGGGACAGAATGATGAAGAGGGCCTTTTAGAAGTAATAAGTAGGAAGAAGACTAAGGCCCAGGTATCTTGGAAAGCAAAGCTTTTCAGATGCTGGAGCATATTTTAGAAATGGCACTATGGCTTTCACCACTTTAAGTTTGCCATCAGCGAGATTTTAGATTGTGCTAAAATCATCCTTAATGTCCTTTCTGCCTCATCAGTGGGGGACCATTCAAGTAACAAAGTGCCAATCAGGGGCTCTTGTTCCTCTTTAGCTTGGAGATATGACTGTGGAGGTTTTTGAGAGAGCGTGATCTCTCCGCTTGAGATGCCCTTTATTATAACTATAGTTAAAGGTCTGCTGACTTAGCCATTATAAACCGCTAATGTTCTCCACTACAAAAATTTGCTCTAAAATAAAGCTTAGCATACTAAGTTGGAGCCCATGGGAGCCCTGATTTTTATACATTTGAAGGGAATAAAACAGTCATTTGAGTTAAAAAAGAGAGTAACAAAAATATAAACATCAAAGCTATGTGAATTATATGTGTCACTGCTCTGGTATCCCCAAAAATAGCATCATTAATTAAAATGAAGTTGGAAAGTAATTAGCTCATAATCTACACTAATCATTTTTGTAAGTTTGGAATATAAAAATGTAATTAAGAAAAAGAAAAATGGGTTATAGACAGGATCGTATTCTTGACTGAGAAAATTATGAACTTTTAACTTAAATATTTGCTGAAAATATGGAACCTGCATTGCTCTTGCATAATCTTTGCAGTGTTTTAGTCAATGAGTCAAATACTCCTCACGCTTAAGCCTTCCCCTGTAAATTTCTTAGCCATCTTTAAGAGCTTTATTAATTGACCTGAGCAAGAAATTGAAATTTCTAAAAAATAAAAGAACAGTCAAAAGTCAGAGTGTTAAGGAACAGGAAATCGATCTCAATATTTTTTTATTTTGAAGACTATTATTATTAGAATGTGTACTTTTAATATCTTTTTGAGAAAATGCCTAAAGAAACATGCACTTTTCTAGTAATATAAGGTCTCTTCAGAATTTTTTAGAAATCAAAATATGTTAATCTTCCAGTGCATTAACCTTTCTGCAGATAATGATTATAATCCCAGATAAAACAAAACATAACAAAACAAAATCTACCTGAAGGCTCTGAAGAATAAACAATGTTAGGCAAATTCTGGAAATGAGTTGATACTTGAAAGAGGGAAACCTCCACAGGATGAGTTTGCAATTTCTACAAAAGGATAAACAAGACAGTATCTTAGAAAGTTAATGTCTCGGGCAGCCCCGGTGGCGCAGCGGTTTAGCACCGCCTGTAGCCCAGGGCGTGATCTTGGAGACCCGGGATCGAGTCCCACGTCGGGCTCCTTGCATGGAGCCTGCTTCTCCCTCTGCTGTGTCTTTGCCTCTCTCTCTAGCTATGTCTCTATGAATAAGTAAATAAAATCTTTAAAAAAGAAAAAAGTTAATGTCTCTTTTTAGATAATGTGGTCAGGAAAGGCCATTTTGAGGATTCATATTGAAGCTAAGAAGTAATGGATATAAATTAGCCAATTCATAGAATTTCTGAGGAAGGATATGAAAGTCAAGAAGAAGAACAACTGCTGAGGTACTAAGGCAAGTCTTGGCATGATCCAGGAGCAGATTAGAGACCCATGGTGCTAAATTCTAGTGATTAAGAGGCCGAGTGATGAGAAATGAAGCTTGAGAGAAGATGGAAGCCAGATCATACACCAAAAAGAAATGTACTTAAGGCCTACTTTATGCCAAGAACTGCTTACAGGAATATAAACAAGATTTGGTCATTGCCCGGAGGGATCTTCCAGTCCAGTGGTGAAATGCGGTTTTCTTGGATTTGCTGTCAAAACAGCTTGTTGCACATGGATCCTGATCATGTCTTCATTTAGTCATTTTCCAGCCTGGAGGCAGGCAGAGAAGGTCCTTTAAAAAAAGTGTCTTTTCGGGTCCACTTGGGTGGCTCAGCCAGTTAAGCAACTGCTTTCGGCTCAGGTGATCTCAGGGTCCTGGGATTGAGCCCCACATCAGGTTCTCTGCTCAGTGGGGAGTCTGCTTCTCCCTCTCCCTCTGTGCTCTCTCTCAAATAAATGAAAAAAAAAAAAACCTTTTTAAAAAATATGTTTTTGGGGGGATGGTTGGGTGAATAAATGGATGGATGGATAGATGGACAGATGACATACTGAGAAAGTCCAGCTGGCAGCTGAAACAACTCAGAAGTGGTCATTTCTTGGTACTGTCACCATATATAGATTCTCAAATTGAGGTAGCATTTGATAAAATTTTACAAATTTTATGTGTGTGTATATATATATATATATATATATATATATATGTATGTATATATATGTATGTATATATTCTTTTCAACTTTCTTGAGTGAAATTGAGTAGTCCCGGAAGCAATAATCAAGAGTAGGAGTGGCAAGAGGCACCCAGGAAGCTAAAATTTGATCACAGAAAAAATTTGGTGAAAGGAGTTTCTTGGTTGCTAGAAACCAGTCATCTCTTCTGGAATTCTGGTTCATGTTCCTCCTTCCTCCTTACTTTATTGTATTGTAATCCCGTTCTTTTCACTGACTTTATATAATATATACTCAAGTTTTTCACATCTTAAAAATGTGTTCTTCCTTCCACCCTGTATGTCCAACTACCTCCTGCACTATTTCTGTGCTTTCTTTCCTAATCCAGTCTCTAGAAACAATATACTTATCACATCCACTTCTCCACTTTCCATTCATTCTTCAATGACTAAAATATGGTTTCTGTTCCTTTTTTTTTCTGAAACTGTTTTCTCTAAGGGTTCCATTGGTACACTTTTACCAAACCAACTACACCCTTTTGTCCCAATTGTACTTGTCTTCCTGTAGCATTTGCCTCTCTTAACTATAGCATCTTTCTTGAAATTATCATTTTCTGTCATGCAAATTCCTCCTGATTCTCTTCCTATTCTTTCTCTGAGGCATTCCTTAGATCACATTTCCATTGGTATTTCTGCAGGCACCGAATCAAACCATCTATTTCTTTGCATTATGTAATTTTCTTGGACAATATTGCAAAATTCCACAATGCTAATTACGACATATCCTTAGAGGACTCATTCAGGTATATCCAGCATCTAAAATACCTCTTGACACTAAAGAAGTATCCAATTAATATGCTTTGAAAAAATAGATGGGATCTATAGGAGAAGTCACAATCTAGAATCTTTGAGATGAATGTAAACCACATGCATCTTGGGGAACCATATAATTAAGAATATACTGCATGCCAGTATTTATAATTTTTAACCTAAATAAAAGTCCTCTTGGAAAAAAAAAAAGGAAGATCTAGCAACATCAACTTCACATGTGAGCATGGCAACAATCCATTGGAGCTGAGTCATATCTGTAGTTCCCTGTAGAGATATGTGCTGTCCAATTTGTTATACTTAGGTCAAGTCCACCTCCCTCATTTAGGTTACTTGTCTTTTCCCAGTAAACATTCAATTAAATAGCTTTAAAACACTGCTTGTAGATACATAAATCCTATAAAATCCAGCCTATATTAGTTATTTTTCCTCCATTTTTTTTTTATCAGTTTCTTCCTCACCTATGTACCAAATTTCAGTGAAGAAAAATTTATGTAAGGCAGAGCAGGGGCCTTTGATTTTGCTCCCATTTACTTATTCCAACATCTTATCAACCCTACAACATATCAGTAGACATCATAAATATCTCTAATTTATCTCCTCTTTATTTTAGGTACACATCACCTTTCCCCTACACATATTTTAAGCTCCTAACTGTTCTTCTGGCTTGTACTTGGCCTTTCTGTATTCATCTATCAAAAAATCTCCCATCTTTCAGATCTCAACTCTAGTGCTATATTCTTTGAGAAGCTTATCTGACTTAGAACTGTATCTATTTCTCCCTATGTCAAGTAAATTATTATTAATGTAATATTTTCTTTAAAAATGACAATTAGGGACGCTTGGGTGGCTCAGCAGTTTAGCGCCTGCCTTCAGCCCAGGGAGTGATCCTGGAGTCCTGGGATCCAGTCCCACGTCAGGCTCCCTGCATGGAGCCTGCTTCTCCCTCTGCCTATGTCTCTGCTTATCTCTGTGTCTCTCATGAAAAAATAAAATCTTTAAAAAAATAAAAAATAAAAAAGACAATTATAAGCAAAATACATTAAGTACCTTATATAGAACAGTACTACCCTAATAACTTAACATGTGTGGGGGCAGCCTGGGTGGCTCAGCGGTTTAGCACCGCCTTCAGCCCAGGGCCTGATCCTGGGGACCTGGCATCGAGTCCCACTTCGGGCTCCCTGGATGGAGCTTGCTTCTCTCTCTGCCTATGTCCCTGCCTCTCTCTCTTTCTCTCTCTCTCTTTCTCTGTCTCTCATGAATAAATAAAATCTTTTAAAAACTGTGTGTTATTTGTGCAATATTATGAGGTAGATAAGATTATTATCAATACATAGAGATGAAGACTCAGAGATACTGACAGATTAATTTGACTAAGTAGGGTTGAGGTTTGAATTCTGCTATTCTGATTCCAAAGCATATAGTCCTTTTAAATCTGTAATTGATTGTTCAAGTTCAACAAACAGCAGCAATTTATTTTTCAGTTTTGACAAAAGTTTTTTATAGTTTTTGTAATCTGTGTGATTAAGATAGTGATTGATATCTAAAAGAAAGTCAAAGAAGCTGGATGTCTATGATGAAGCATTTGCATTTAGATCCCAATGTTAAATGCTACTGGCTTTTAATTTGTTGTTTAATGTGTTGAGTGACTCTTCTCTGGGCAGCCCAGGTTCTGAGGGCCTCGTTGGTAGCTTAACTACAGTTTGTGATTTCTTTTTCTTTCTTTCTTTTTTTTTTTTTGTTTATTTGTTTTTTGTTGGTATAACAGTTAAGTCATTATAGAGTGAAAGTAGTCTGTTATTGGGCCCTCATCAGTAGCTAGAAAATTTACTTTTGATTAGACTTATTTACTAACCATAAGATCCAGGTAAATAGAAAGATGCACATAGCCAGAAAAAGGCCAATGAGTTAGAGAAAGAGTTAAGTTTAGATAACAAAAACAGAATAGACATTGCAAATTCAATTTTTTTTTTAAAGATTTTATCTATTCATGAGAGACACAGAAGAGAGAGAGGCAGAGACACAGGCAGAGGGAGAAGCAGGCCCACGCAGGGAGCCCGACGCAGGACTCCACCTGGGGACTCCAGAATGACGCCCTGGGCTGAAGGCAGGTGCTCAACTGCTGAGCCACCCAGGGATCCCCCCAAAATTCAATTTTTTGTGGTTGAACACTTCCAAATGTTGGTATGTTGCCACTTGGAGTCTGCTTCTAAAAAAAAAAGATTGATGAGGAATGAAGGTCATAGTGTTAAACAGATTGTGAAAATAAAAGGTCAAGGTAATAGCTGTAGGTATAAATGTTGAAGATACAGCATGTGTTGCCTCTACAACATACTTAACATTAACATGCTATTTTCTTAGGACATCCATCTGCTCTTTGATATGTAAATTTCTAAGTAAGCTGGTCCTTTTTTGTTGTTATCATTAATAAAATTCTAACTACCTAAGGGCAGGTACTAATTATACCTATGTATTTACCATGGTGCTTAGCCCAATACACTCACTGGATCCTAGAAAATCAGGGAGAGGTACACACATCAATCAAGTAAGAAGGAAGCATTTTCACTCCAGTGAAATTCAATATATGTGGGTCTTAACCTGATAATCTATAACTTAGGATTTGTTTGTCTCTGAGACTTTTTTTTCCCTTTTTGATATTGTAACTTTGAAGCAGGAATTTAATGATCCCAAATAACTCTAGTTGAATAATTGTATTTGAAAGAAATTTGATTTGAGAAAAGCATTGGTTAAGTCCTATTTTTTTTTTTGTCCTGGAGAAATATGTACTTAGACTGTCAGAGCAAACTAATAATTTTCCTTCAAATTTGTATTAATTTCTCACTGAAGAACAAGAGAGTAATCTTTGTTTACAGAACTACTTTTGTGTTGGTGGGATGATTCATATCAAAATGCAGAATCTGTCAGTTGTGTCATTATAATGGAGAACTTCATAGTTCTTTTTGTTAAATTATAACACTATAATATGTGGTGATGTTTTAAGTTTTTTTAATGACAATATAACTTTGTGAAACATTATTGCTGTTAGGAGAATTAATCCATGCATTAGGGAAGTTCATGACACATTTTGAAAATATAGATGTTATGACTCATGTATACTCTAGCTTAACCTCCAGTTTAGAATTGCACAATTAAATTCTAAAAATAGTTTATTCATTCTTCTATAAAATGCTGATCCACAGACAAAAATTAGAAGGGTAGTATTTAGTAGGAAAGGCAACCCATTTAGATGATGATAGAAGTTGATTTTTAAAGGGAATTTTGTATTATTTTATAAGTGAGGAAGCAGAGACTCAGGTGATGTGCCCTGAATCAAAACATTCACTGGTGCTAGAAAATGGGTTAAGAACTAACCTGGAATTTTTTGCTCCCATCTATGATTGCTAACTACCACTGGATTAAGTCTCCTACAAAAAATAACCATAAGAGGTGGTGGGGTGTGTGCGCGAGAATTATCAGCCAATTGTTTTTTAGGCAATGGGTTTCAGGCAGCACTGCACTCTGTCCTGAGAGAAGGGGACACAGGAGTGGACACTGCAACAGCTCAACCTTTATTTCTAGAAGGGGGAGACAGTATTGAAGCCACAGAAATCCATGTGTTAAGGTCTCCTGAGGATCCTGGGTAATGAACACATAGGGTAAGAATACAAAAAGGTTACCAGAAAGCAGATGCTACAGAGTTGGGAACAGAACAGAGATATTGAAGTAGGAAAGTTGAAAGGATGCCATTTTTGACAGGTTCCACCTCTGTGTTTTTCTGCTAGGCCCCATTTACTCATGTTCCATATTTTGCCTCTGAATTAGCCAAAGAAGCTATGTTCCTACTTCAAGGGGAAAGCAAGAAAGTCGGTCATTCTCTGAACTTTGTCCTAAGCCCCAAGCATTTGATATCACCTAAGAATTGCTGGATCCCAAATGTGTTCCAGGACATTAGTTTCAAACAAACCTCTGCTGATGCTGGCATCAACATCCCTAACTTCAGTAATTTATGGAATAACGCCTATTGTTCACTCAACATTTGGCCCTGATACGACCCTACCATGCATGGATTCCTGAAGACACCTGTACACTAGACCTGTTTCCAAAATAAGCCCCTAACCCCTAGCAAATGAGATTAATTCTCCTCTCCTTTCAGTTCCTACTGAGTATGGACAGCAGGAGTAGGGGCTCAGAGTGCCAAGTAGCCCTGCTTCTGGCTGCCTTCTTTAGTCTTATTGCTGCCAGGTGAGGGTGGAAGCTCAGATCACTGTTGGAACCCATTACCTTGTTGAGGAAATTGGGACAACCTACTTCCTCAGCAGAATAGATTAACTTCCAGTTCAGCTCTGTGAACACTACAGGGGGAGAAAAACAGAAGCACTGCCTGCTTCTTCTGGTTAAGGGGTGGAAAAGAAGCTCCCTGCTTACCCACCAAAACTGTGTAGGGTATGAAGGTGTAAGCTGAGAATTAGGGGTTCCCAGAGGAAAAAAGACAACACATAGTTTTTGTGACACATGAGAAATATTTCAGCCTTCCAGCTATTTTCTGTGATCTATGCCTCCACTTGCCTAAACATACTTTTGGCAGAACTTCCTAGGAGGTGTCAGGATTACAAAGAAACACAAAAGTTAAGGATTTTAAGGGAACAATGGGGGTGCCAAAACTATCTCTACCAGGCCAGGATATAGACTAACCATATTAGAGACAATAAATCAGTGGTAAAATTCCCAGTGCTGTTTCAAAAATAGGCAAAGCCCTGCATTCCTTACCTGAGATAAGGAACCCAGTATGCTATCAGGTTTATACCAGAGTTCAAAGCAGGCCCATAGCCCCTTCTCTTTGTCTGATAGTTACCTCTGATGCATTATAATGTTAAAGTGTCCAACCTAGGAGGAGCACAAGCTTCATTACTGGAACACAGGATGCATATATATAGGCATGTTTTCTAAGTGTGCGTGTGCAATCTTACGCCTGCCTTTACATGCTATGACAGCTCTCCTTTCCAGATATTCATCCTAAAGTTTAGATAAAAAGAACCCACTCCTTCTTGTTTGGGGGGCATGGCTTTGGGAGTTATAACTGTTATCTCCTTATTTGCTGCAAATAATGTTTCCTTTGTATGACAAGTGCACTTGGTCTAATGTCTATCTGTAACTCAGCAAGGAGTAGACTCACTTAAGTTCTGTTATAGAGGGGAAGTTCTGGCCTTTTGGAGGTTGCAGCTGGAGGTCTAGGTTGTTAAAAAGAGTTATGGGACTTCTGATTAACCAAGATAGAATAATCTCATTTCTCTTAGGATCTCCTTCTGACAACTAAATAACCCTGGCATAACAGACCAAATAAACATAGGAATACTTTCAAAGGTGAAAGAAGAAGATAGGCTTCCCAGGGACTTGGGATTTTAGGAACAGCATGGTGGCACATTCTCTGCGTTTCCTTGTTGCTTCCCATACATCCTGGATGGGGCGGGGGGGGGGGGGGGTTGCTCTAACCTGGAATGTCACTAGGATAAGCTGTAAATAGGACAAAAGCCTCTTACCCTTAGCCAAAGGACAGGGACAATGATAGCCTAACAACAGGAAACGTTTTGGCAACACCCACCCCACTCCAGCCACAAATCAGGGATATACAGAAGGTCTGAACAACATTAACAACTAATTGGAAATGACATTTATAGGACACTACCCCTCAGAAGAACAAACACACACAATCTCAGTACACATGGAACATTCACCAGAACAAGTGCTAGGCCAATGAATTAGTCTAAATATATTTCAAAAGTTAAATCTTATGAAGTATTCTGCCCGCCACAATAAAATTATATTAGCAAACAGTAACAAAGAGATATTTGGAGATAAAACAGAACATTTCCAAATAATCTACAAATCAAAGAAGAAACCCTAGGGTGAACTAGAAAATATTTTAAGAAAAATGATAATATAAATAAAATGTATCAAAATATATGGGAAACATGAAAGTGGAACTTAGAGGAAAATTTAAAGATTTTAATGCCTAAGTTAACTAAGGTAAATGATGTAGGTTTCTATAAATAAAACTGACAAAATAGAAATCAGGCAGCAAATAGAGAAAATTAACATAAAAATCCAATCATTGAAAATATTAATAAAGTTTATAAACACCTAACAATGTTAAGAAAAAGGAACAAATATAAATTATCAACATTAGGAATGCAAGAGGATATACCACCACAAAAGATCCTACATATATTAAAAGAATAAGAAAGAATATTAAAAATAATTTTATGTGAATGAATCTGATAGAAAAAATAACACAAATTTTAAAAGTCAACTTAACAAAATTATTAAATAAATTTAATTCAAAACAAAGGTCATTCACAAATAAAACTCCAAGTTCAGATAATTCTATTGTTGAATTCTTAAATGATCTAATTCTAAGCTTTTGCAAAGTTTGCCAGAAAATAGAAGAGAATTGATTGCTTCACACCTTATTTTATGATACCAGCATAATCTTGCTACCAAAACCTGACAGAGAATGAAAGAAAACAAATGATTGATCAATACCCCTTATTTTTTTAAAGATTTTATTTATTTATTCATGAGAGACACAGAGAGAGAGAGAGAGAGAGAGAGAGGCAGAGACATAGGCAGAGGGAGAAGCAGGCTCCTCACAGGAAGCCTGATGGGGGACTCCATCCCAGGGCCTGGGATCATGCCCTGAGCCAAAGGCAGATGCTCAACCACTGAGTCACCCAGGTGTCCCAATATCCCTTATTAGAATAGAAATATAAATCTTCAACAAAATATTAACAAATCAAATATAAAAAGAGATGAAAACATTGATCCATCATGAACAGTCATTATGTTCTCTTAATTACAATACTGATTCCATATTTGAAAATCAATTATTGTAATTTATTTTAACAGAATAAAAGAGAAACATCATGAGATCATATAAGAATGTGCATTCTCGGGACGCCTGTGTGGCTCAGCGGTTGAGCATCTGCCTCCAGCTCAGGGTGTGATCCTGGAGTCCCAGGATCGAGTCCCACATTGGGGTCCCTGCATGGAACCTGCTTCTCCCTCTGCCTATGTCTCTGCCTCTCTCTCTCTCTCTCTCTCTCTGTTTCTCATGAATAAATAAATAAAATCTTTTTTTTTTTTTTTTTTTAAAGAATGTGCACTCTCACCACCATTCCATATTGAACTGGATGGAGTATTACCTAGTGTGATAAGGAAAGAAAGACATATATTTTTAAAACTTAGAAAGGATGAATGAAAATTCTCTCTATTCATATAGAGTATATTTATCTAACTAGAATATCTTCAGGAATATACCAAAATATTGCTGGAATTTAGCAAGACCACAGGATCCAAGGTCAAATACAACAATCAATTTTATTTCTAAAGTCTAGCAAAAAGAAAATGGACAATAAAATTTTGAAAACTCAGTAGCATCAAATATATAAACCACTACAGGAAAAAATAGCTAAATATATAAAAGATTTTTTCACTGAAAATTATTGCTGAGAGAAATGAAAGAATATCTAAATAAACTGAAAGATATCCATTATTAATGGATTGAAGATTTATTATTTTTATGATATTCATTGTGACCAAATTTTTCTATGGATTCTACAAAATAACAATCCTATAGTATCAATAGATATTATAGAGATTGACAAAGTGATTCCAAAATTTATATGGAAATGCAAAGGACATTGAATAGCAAGCATTTTGAAAAAGAAAGATAAAAATTGAAGAATTTACATTACTTGATTTTCAGACTTATTGTAAAGTTACAAAAAATAAGATAGTCTGGACTTTGTGTTCCATCAGAATTATATGTCAATTAAAGAGTTTAGAAATAGTGTCAATTAATGATAAATGGCCAAATGATTTTTGACAATGGCTACACAGTAACTCAAGGTGAAAATAGTCTTTTCATAAAGTGACTCTAGATCAACTGAATATCTCCATTGGGGAAAAAAAAGAGAAGAACCTCAACCTCTAACTCAACCATTGTAGAAATTTTGAAATGGATCAATAAGAAAGGAAAAAATCATCACAAACTTGGGGTAGGCAAACATTGCATAGACAAGAGATAAATACCAATAAGACTTAGTAATATCCATTAGAGAGTAAAATATGTTTCATTCAAATTAAAAGTTATCACTCCTTTAAAGAAACAATTATGAAATTAAAAATACAAGCCAAAAATGGAAGAAGAAATATATAAATATACGTACACGTAATACAGTTGACCAAGAGCACCATGGGGTTATGGGTGCTGAGACCCCTTACCTCTCGCACAGCAAAAGTCTATGTATAACTCCTGACTCTCTCAAAACTTAGCTGTTAATAGCCTTTTGTTGACCAGAAATCTTACAGTTGATTAACACATATTTTGTATATGTACTATATACTGTATTACATACCCTTATAATAAAGTAAGCTAGAGAAAAGAAAATGTTATTGAAAAAATCACAAGGAGGAGAAAATACTTTTGCAGTACTCTACTGTATTTGTCCAAAAAAATCTGTATATAAGTGGACCTGCACAGTTCAAACCCCCTTTATTCAAGGATCAATTATATATGTATACACCATACAAACACACAAACTCACACACACAAAGGACTGTACCAAGAATTCATAAGAACATTTAAAAATTCAGTAATCAGAAGACAAATAATAAAATAAAATAATGGGTAAAATATTTGAGCATACTTTTCATTAACAGCATTAAGCATGTGCAAATATGCTCAACCTCAGTCATCAAAGAAATGTAAATTAAATTCATACTAAGAACACTTTTTCACACTCACTAGAATTCTTAAATATTTTTTTTAAATGGCAACTGTTTGATAATTTAATGGAAGCTTAAAATTAAGTGTTGGATACCAAGTGGTATAACTGGAAGACTCATCAATGCTGGGAAGTATTTTAGTAGTTTTAATCCTAAGTATTTTACACAAGAGTAATTAAAATATAACTTCAGAGATTGAAGAGAATTAAACTAGAATCAATCCTAATTTTTGTCAACAGGAGAATGGAAAACAAATTGTGGTATACCTCATGATGGTATATTACTCAACAATAAGGAATAAACTACAGATAAAAGCAGTAATAAGAATGAATCTGAAAAATAGTATACTGTGTGAAAGAAGCCAGACACAAGAGTATGAATGATATTTTTCCATTTATATGAAGTTACGGATAGCCAAAATTGATCAGTAGTGATATAGCTGATAAATGATTGCCTGATGTAGGATGGGATATGGGTAGGAATATTTGACTGTAAAAAGGAAAAAGAAGTTTTCTGGAATGATAAAAATATTTTCAAACCTTGATTGGGTGCTGGCTACATGGGTGTATACATTTACAAAAATTTAAAAATCAGATTTTTATAATGTGTACATTTTATTTTAGGTAAATTATAATCCAGTAAATTTTGTCAAACAACAACAAAATAAAAAAACTAATCTGTTCTAATACTATTGCTTCTGGAAGAAATTATCTCTGGCCTAGGTTTCTTAACTCACAAAATTTTACAGTTACAGGGATCATTGCATAGCACTGCATCCAACACTTTTAAAATACAATGAAGGACAATTAAATCTTTAAAATGTTAAAAGCACCTCTCCATTAAGAGTTCTTAGCAGATTTGGGACTAGCGTCCAGATTCTTCAATCATTACCTAGTGTTATCTCAATCATATGATGCAGTCCTCCAACAAATCAGCATTGCTGGGATATGGAATAACTTATTATCAGTGTTTCACTATGGCAAGTAGTCATGCACTAAATAGGAAAAAGTCTGGTTTATCTCCTTAGTTTATGAAAGAATAAACTATGTTTTTATCTTATTTTTAGTAAGTTGCCAGTTTTGTGAAAGCTAAGTAGATTCCTATGGCGAAGATAATGAATTCCACCTCAAGTATGAGCATTAGCTTGCGATCTGGATTGCTTTCTGATCTGCCCTCTTGTGCCAATGTTGATCCAAGTATAAAGCATCCCGATCACTCCATCTCATAAAACCAGAAATTTATTTTTTCCTATGCTCAAAAAACACATAGACCTCAAAGATATACAAAATGTGGCAAAAATGACTGGATTGAGAAGATTGCTTTTAAGTACTTTCTACAGAAATGTCACTTCATTTACAGACCATTAGCAACAATTATCACCTTCTTCCTGAGGAGAACTTTGCTTTTTTTCCCCATAACTTTGATATTATCTTCTATTTTTGACATAATCAGTTTTTCAACCCACCAACAATGTCAGCTAATTCTAATTTGTAATATCCAATTTTGCATATAAAAATAATTTGTGGGAATATCTCTCTTAATCACTAATTTTTCTTGATTTGTTGCTTAGAAATGTAATTGCTATTTCTTACTTTTATGTTTTGACTACTATTTATTAAAACTCTAGCTTTAGTTCATAGATCTTTATATACTTTATATACTTTATATATACTTTATATACTTTTATATACTTTATATACTTCATCACAATCTCTTTTTTTTTTTTTCTTTCCCACCACTCTGGAAATGCTTTTACCAAATTTTTGATGATGCCCAAATTGCCAAGTCTAATTAATGGTCTATATTCAATCATTAATCCATTTGACTTTTGTTAACACCATTGTCCCTACTTACCGCTCGAACTTTTGGAATTCTCTCCTTCTATGAATCCTAGACATCCTGTTTGCCTAGTTTACTTCCTATATATTTGAAAATGTTATTTCTACTTAATTTACTGGTTCTACTTTCAAAATTCATTACCATATTTTCGTATTTTCTGAGATTTTGTCCTTGGCCCTCTTGTATTTGTCTATATACACTACTTGGGATAATTTCATAAGATTACTTCTACCCCAAAACACAATGGTTGACTTTCAGATCTTCATCTCCTCTTTTGTTCTCTCTCCTGAGCTCCCAATCCAGTCACTTATATGGACATCTCCAATTGAATAAACCACTGACAGTCAAAACATAACAAATCAAGTATAATATTCAGTAAATCCAATCTGTTCCTCCTATATTTATTGTCTCAGTTCCTGGTGTTCAGATATCCATCTAGACATGATGGTGTCATCTTTGATACTTCTATGCTTTTCACAAAGGACATAATATCAGCAGTCTTCTACATTCAAGCATTAAAACACCTCATTTCTCTTTAACCCCATCTATCCCTACTGCTGCTGCCTTTGTTCAGAGTCTATCATTTCTTTGCTGAATCATTATAGAACCTGTTTTTGGACTTCCTGTTGTCAATATTTCCTCTCTCTGGTCTTTCCTCTTCCTGCTGCTGGAGTAATCTTTGTTAAAAACCTAATCTAACTCCCCTGCCTAAAGGCATTGTGGGCTATAAATTTCAAATCCATCACTTCTCATAAAAGACTCTTTATAATCTGCCTTTAAACCACTTCTTCGATCTCATTAGCTCTTTCTTACACCTGACATTTCAAGCAATAACCTTTTGTTTTGAGTACCTTGAATAAACTACTGTTTTTATATGTTTGTATCTTTGTGCATACCAGTGCCTCATGTTCACATTTCTTCTCTTTATTATTCCACCTGGAATCATCCATTTATTCCTCAATACTTAATTAGAATGTGTTTTCCTCTAAGACTCCAATATATGCTGTCTATCTAGCCACACAAACACACATATGCACTTATGATTGCACAGAAGAAGGGAGATTAAGAGTCTTGTTTTTCCATCTACTTACAAAGAAAAACATTTCCCAGAAGAAATCCCCTCCAAAATAGTATCAAATGGGAGATTTTCACGCCACTATATATTAGGTCTTCTCAGAAACTCAGGTCTCCTTGCCTTTAAAATACAGATGCTTTGGGACACCGGGGTGGCTCAGCGGTTGAGGATCTGCCTTCACTCAGGGTGTGATCCTGAGGTCCGGGGATTGAATCCCACATCAGGCTTCCTGCATGGAGGCTGCTTCTCCTTCTGCCTTCTCTGTGTGTCTCTCATTAATAAATAAATAAAATATTTTTAAAAATACAGATGCATTACCTAACATTTCTATTATAAATTACTTCTATGATAGACAGTATAGACAGAAACAGATAGATGGATGGATGGATGGATGGATGTGATACAATCTTCAATAACTAGCTCACTGCATTTTTCTGTACCTTATTTTCCTCTTCTGTAAAATGAAATGTTTATACTAGATCTCTGAGTTTGCTTCCATTCTTGAAATTTAAACTTAAAGGGCTCTAAATATATACTCATGTTTTTTTCTGAAGAAATTATTTACATTAATTCCATCACTCAGATTATGGTCATTTTCATGTGCATAGATTTGATAGTCAAATGTATACATCTCATATTTGCTCTCAGTATATTTTACTATTTCACTGTAATAAGATTTTAGAGCTGAGTTTATAACTAGGGAGAAAATACAGATATGGAAATACTGGAGGATTATATTTCCATCTACAGCGAGGTGAATTAAAGTCATTCCTTTGTATGCGCAGTCGTTCTAGTTTTTGGAAATATGCCAACAAAAGGTTAAGTTAGATATTCTATTCTGTGCCACAACTGCAGTTACCCTCTTTAGACCTTTATTAACTTCTTAAATTACTAACTCACTGAAGACATTACTTGTTTTCCTGGATTGTGAAGAAATATACATTAGGAGGCAAAATAGCTTAGTGTCAAGACAAGCAAGCAGGAAGTCCAAGAATCCCTCTTTTGTCACTGTCATATGCACACTTTTGAGTCTGTTCCTTATCAGTCAGTGCCTCTGTTTCCAATAAATAAGACAATAGGTTGGAAACAAAGTGACCTTTACAGGAAAAAAAAAGCAACTTTATCATTTGGTAAAATACATTTCATATTAGGGTGTAAACACACATATATTGTGTTTTATCTTTTTTATTTCATCACTCCTACCCAGTTGTAAGCTAAAAGATAGAAATATAGGAACTAGTATCCTTGTTTGTCCTCTGCTTTCAAGGAGACAAAGTGTTCTTTCCAATTGCTATAATATATCCTTGGTGAGGAAGGAGGGAGAGGGAGCAGAGATGGATGGAGGCTTACTAGCGATATTTTTCTAATTGTTAGAAAAAGGTAATAGATTATTAGTTCTGTTATATTGTGACTCACACTCAAGAGAATAAGAGAGTGAGGAATAATCCTGTTCTGACATTGTCTTTTGGAAAAAAACACCATGCATAGAGCAACAAACAAAGCCCAAGACAAAGAGGTGGAGTAAGTGGAGACCAATCTTGTGGGGATTCTCATAATTACTAAATATTCAAAATCCTTTATCTCATGCCAACTATTGAAACTGACTTCACTGTAGCAGAAAAAAAGACTAATATATCCATCTGGGACTAAACTAAAAAAGATGTAGAGCATTTCCACATGAGCAAATAAATATCAGGATAAATAAATTTGCTCCTCTCTGGAATGAATTCAATGGTCATTGTGATAGGTCTTGTAAACATACCTTGCTCTAACTAGACATCTTGTTAGTACAATAGTATTCACCAAAATAGAAATCATACTCATCTACCTCCATACTTCACAGTTTTGTTGGAGAACAGTAGAAACATTTGAATATATGAACAGGTTCACTAACTGCAATGATAAAAATTGCATGGCATAAAACAGAAACCAAATCCATGAAGCAACAGAGTCAGGAGAAAGATCTCTTTCCTCTTTATCCTTATCTTTAAATATTTGATTTAACCCCTTAACCATACCTAGTTTCTCAGTACTGTTTGCTTTTTAAAGAGTGCTTCAGGCAGCACTCCTGCTACATTGGAATGTCAGGATTAAAGTACCATCATTCTAATTGTAACATTGTGGGTTTTTTTCCTGAATTTTTAATGTGAAGAGCTAAATCTTGGTATTGATGTCTTCTGGAAACTGATCATTATGAAAACATTTTAGTAAATAAATGGTGGAAGTTCATAGAGATTCTAAATTGGAATAAATAATTATATTCATTTTGTCTAACAGAAGATACTTTACCAGCATCAGATAAATAAATCATAAACATGTGGGGATATTAATTTTTGTAAATATTGAACAGTATAGCTTGTAGTATCATTATGACACTAAATACTTTGCAGGGTAAAACCCTAAACCGAATAATTCAAATTACTTATTTTTATCAAATACTTATCTCTTATAAAGTAACACAAAAATAGCAAAAGAAGCATCTCTAAAATTATAATTGCTCTAGGGAACATTCCCGAAAAAATATCTCAGTAATAAGAAAAGGCTAAAAAAATATGTATTTATTCCAAGAATAATTGAAATTTAATGTGGATAAAAATATAGCACAAGTTTCTTTAATTTCTTACCTTTTTAAGTTTCTTTTATAAATCTATTCCAATTGTATCTAGAAAACACCAAATGGAAGAATTATTATCACAGAATTAAATATTTCAAAATCACCAGCGGCTGTCCCAAAAATTAAATAGTAATTGTTCTAGAGCTATTTAAAATTTGTTTAGATCTACCTTATTATTTTTTTGTAAATTTCATCACCTATTATTTATCCCTATGTGGAAGTCAGCCAGAGGTATGATTCTGAGATCTCACCATTATTGCTCTATAATCTCAAAGCAGTTGGTGGAACTTATATCAGGGAATTGGTAAACCTCACTATTGGTCTACTTATTGAACAAACAACTGAACACTGTTTTAGATGTGGCACCAAGGGATTTACAGGATGTAGATAAGATATAGTCACTACTTTTAGGGGGAAAAAAACTAACAGAAATTCCATGAAAGAATAATCTTAAGAGACTACTTATGGGTACTTATCCTAGTGATGCTTCTTGATTAAGCTCTATTACTTACCAAATGACTTGTATTGCAAAGTAATTTCCTTCTGACACTGTCTTTCCAATAATTTTGCGATCAAGGAGATAATGGATATAAACATATATGAAAATGGAATGAAATTCAAATTTTCACAGTGCTTTCAGAAATATTCTAAATATTTTATGCCCAAAGAGAAACTTGGCCAAACTATTTCTTCATCAGCCAAACTGTTATGACGTATTTCTGGGAAGCATGTATCTGTGACCTATAACTAAGAACCCAAGGTGAAGAACACTTACTGAAAATCCTCATGGATCCCTGAAAGCTAATGCCACTAAGAACTATGATTATCTGGAGGCGGGGCAAGAGAGCAGAAGAGGAGGGTCCCCAAGTCACCTGTCCCCACCAAATTACCTAGATAACCTTCAAATCATCCTGAAAATCTACAAATTCGGCCTGAGATTTATTTTTTTTAATTTTTATTTATTTATGACAGTCACACACAGAGAGAGAGGCAGAGATATAGGCAGAGGGAGAAGCAGGCTCCATGTACCGGGAGCCCGACCTGGGACTCAATCCCGGGTCTCCAGGATCGTGCCCTCGGCCAAAGGCAGGTGCCAAACCGCTGCGCCACCCAGGGATCCCCGGCCTGAGATTTAAAGAGAGACCAGCTGGAACGCTACAGTGAGAAGAGTTCCCGCTTCTATCAGGTAGGAAGACGGGGAAAAAGAAATAAAGAAACAAAAGGCCTCCAAGGGGGAGGGGCCCGCGAGGAGCCGGGCTGAGGCCGGGGCGAGTGTCCCCAGGACAGGAGAGCCCCGTCCCGGAGAAGCAGGAGCTGCACCAACCTTCCCGGGCGGAAAGGGGCTCGCAGGGAGTTGGAGCAGGACCCAGGAGGGCGGGGATGCCCTCGGGCTCCCGGGGACAGTAACAGACACCTGTGCCCCGGGAGATGCGCCGAGCTCCCTAAGGGCTGCAGCGCGCACGGCGGGACCCGGAGCAGCTCGGGGGGCTCGGGGGCGGCTCCGCGGAGGGGGCTGCGGGGCAGGAGCAGCTCAGGAGGCTCGGGGACGGCTCCGCGGAGGGGGCTGCGGGGCGGGAGCCGAATCCAACAGCGCAGGCCTCGGAGCACACGGCGCCAGGACACAGCCCAGGATCCGGCCTCCCCCCCGGACAGGCAGAGGCCGGGAGGGCCCAGGATAGCGAGGACGCTCCTGCCCCAGCTGAGCAGAGCAGCGGCCCCGCCCCGGAGCCTCCAGGCCCTGCAGACCGAGAGCTCCGGAGCTACTGCGGGGGCTGACTCCAGGGCTGCAGAGCTGGCCCCGCCACTGCGGTTGTTCCTCCTGGGGCCTCACGGGGTAAACAACCCCCACTGAGCCCTGCACCAGGCAGGGGCAGAGCAGCTCCCCCAAGTGCTCACACCTGAGAATCAACACAGCTGGCCCCTCCCCCAGAAGACCAGCTAGACGGACAGGGGAAAAACAAATTATTGACCAAGCAGCCCTGGAAACTTCCAGGGGAAGTCGAGGGATTTACAGTATACAGAATCAGAGGATACTCCCCCTTGTTTTTTGTTCTTTGATTTCTGTTTGCTTCCCCCCCCCTTTTTTCTTCTCTTTTCTTTTTCTTTTCTTTTTTATTTCTTTTTCTTTTCTTCTTTCTCTTCTCTCTTTTTCTCCTTTTCCCAATACAACTTGTTTTTGGCCACTCTGCACTGAACAAAATGACTAGAAGGAAAACCTCACCTCAAAAGAAAGAATCAGAAACAGTCCTCTTTCCCACAGAATTACAAAATTTGGATTGCAATTCAATGTCAGAAAGCCAATTCAGAAGCACTATTATACAGCTACTGGTGGCTCTAGAAAAAAGCATAAAGGAATCAAGAGACTTCATGACTGCAGAATTTAGATCTAATCAGGCAGAAATTAAAAATCAATTAAATGAGATGCAATCCAAACCGGAGGTCCTAACGACGAGGGTTAACGAGGTAGAAGAAGGAGTGAGTGACATAGAAGTCAAGTTGATGACAAAGAGGGAAACTGAGGGAATAAGAGAAAAACAATTAAAGATCATGAGGATAGATTAAGGGAATTAAATGACAGCTTCAGAAAGAAAAATCTATGTTTTTTTTTTTAATTTTTATTTATTTATGATAGTCACACAGAGAGAGAGAGAGAGAGGCAGAGACACAGGCAGAGGGAGAAGCAGGCTCCATGCACCGGGAGCCCGACGTGGGATTCGATCCCGGGTCTCCAGGATCGCGCCCTGGGCCAAAGGCAGGCACTAAACCGCAGCGCCACCCAGGGATCCCGAAAAATCTATGTTTACTTGGGGTTCCTGAGGGCACCAAAAGGGACAGAAGTCCAGAATATGTGTTTGAACAAATCATAGCTAAAAACTTTCCTAAACTGGGAAGGGAAACAGGCATTCAGATACAGGTAATAGAGAGATCCCCCTCCCCCCCTAAAATCAATAAAAACTGTTCAACACCTCGACATTTAATAGTGAAGCTTGCAAACTCCAAAGATAAAGAGAAGATCCTTAAAGCAACAAGAGACAAGAAATCTCTGACTTTTATGGGGAGAAGTATTAGGGTAACAGCAGAACTCTCCACAGAGACCTGGCAGGCCAGAAAGGGCTGGCAGGATATATTCAGGGTCCTAAATGAGAAGAACATGCAGCCAAGAATACTTTATCCAGCAAGGCTCTCATTCAGAATAGAAGGAGAGATAAAGAGCTTCCAAGATAGACAGGAACTGAAAGAATATGTGACCACCAAGCCAGCTCTGCAAGAAATTTTAAGTGGGAATCTGTAAAATAAAGAGGAAGTCCAATGGAGCAATCCACAAAAACAGGGACTGAATAGGTATCATGATGACACTAAACTCATATCTTTCAATAGTAACTTTGAATGTGAATGGGCTTAATGACCCCATCAAAAGTCGCAGGGTTACAGGCTGTATAAAAAAGCAAGACCCATCTATTTGCTGTCTACAAGAGACTCATTTTAGACATAAGGACACCTACAGCCTGAAAATAAAAGGTTGGAGAACCATGTACTGTTCAAATGGTCCTCAAAAGAAAGCAGGGGTAGCCATCCTTATATCAGATAAACTAAAGTTTATCCTGAAGACTGTGGTGAGAGATGAAGGACACTATATCATACTTAAAGGATCTATCCAAGAAGAGGACTTAACAATCATCAATATATATGCCCCAAATGTGGGAGCTGCCAAATATATCAATTATCAATCAAATATATCAATCAATTAATAACCAAAGTTAAGACATACTTACATAATAATACACTTATACTTGGTAACTTCACTGTAGCGCTTTCTACAATCGATAGGTTTTCTAAGCACAACATCTCCAAAGAAACAAGAGCTTTAAATAATACACTGGACCAGATGGATTTCACAGATATCTACAGAACTTTACATCCCAACGCAACTGAATATACATTCATTGCAACTTAATACACATTCTTCTCAAATGCACATGGAACTTTCTCCAGAAGAGACCACATACTGGGTCACAAATGAGGTCTTCACTGATACCAAAGATTGGGATCATCTCCTGCATATTCTCAGACCATAATGCTTTGAAATTACAACTAAATCACAAGAAGAAGTTTGGAAGGATTTCAAATACGTGGAGGTTAAGGACCGTCCTGCTAAAAGATGAAAGGGTCAACCAGGAAAGTAAGGAAGAATTAAAAAGATTCATGGAAACTAATGATAATGAAGATACAACCATTCAAAAGGTTTGGGATACAGCAAAAGCAGTCCGGAGGGGGAAATACATCACAATACAAGTAGCCATTCAAAAACTGGAAAGAACTCAAATACAAAAGCTAACCTTGCACCTAAAGGAGCTGGAGAATAAAACAGCAAATAGATCCTACACCCAGCAGAAGAAGAGAGTTAATAAAGATTCAAGCAGAACTCAATGAAATAGAGACCAGAAGAACTGTGGAACAGATCAACAAAATCAGGAGGTGGTTCTTTGAAAGAATTAATAAGAAAGATAAACCATTAGCCATCCTTATTAAAAAGAAGAGAGAGAAGACTCAAATTAATAAAATCATGAATGAGAAAGGAGAGATCACTAACAACACCAAGGAAATACAAATGATTTTAAAATATATTATGAACAACTATTCGCCAATAAATTAGTCAATCTAGAAGAAATGGATGCATTTCTGGAAAACCACAAACTACCAAAACCGGAACTGGAAGAAATAGAAAACCTGAATAGGCCAATAACCAGGGAGGAAATTGAAGCAGTCATCAAATACCTCCCAAGACACAAAAGTCCAGGGCCAGATGGCTTCCCTGGGGAATTCTATAAAACGTTTAAAGAAGAAACCATACCTATTCTATTAAAGCTGTTCGGAAAGATAGAAAGAGATGGAGTAGTTCCAAACTCTTCTATGAGGCCTGAATCATCTTAATTCCAAAACCAGACAAAGACCCCACCAAAAAGGAGAATTACAGACAAATATCCCTGATGAACATGGATGCAAAACTTCTCAACAAGATACTTGCCAATAGGATATAACAATACATTGAGAAGATTATTCATCATGACCAAGTAGGATTTATCCCTGGGATGCAAGGCTGGTTCACCACTCATAAAACAATCAATGTGATTCATCTTATCAGCAAGAGAAAAAACAAGAACCATATGATCCTCTCAATAGATGCAGAGAAAGCATTTGACAAAATACAGCATCCATTTCTGATCAAAACACTTCAGTTGGGATCCCTGGGTGGCGCAGCGGTTTGGCGCCTGCCTTTGGCCCAGGGCGTGATCCTGGAGACCCGGGATCGAATCCCACGTCAGGCTCCCGGTGCATGGAGCCTGCTTCTCCCTCTGCCTGTGTCTCTGCCTCTCTCTCTCTGTATGACTATCATAAATAAATAAAAATTAAAAAAAAAACAAAAACTCTTCAGTGTAGGGATAGAGGGAACATTCCTCAACATCTTAAAAGCCATCTACGAAAAGCCCACAGTAAATATCATTCTCAATGGGGAAGCACCGGGAGCCTTTCCCCTAAGATCAGGAACAAGACAGGGATGTCCACTCTCACCACTGCTATTCAACATAGTACTGGCAGTCCTAGCCTCAGCAATCAGACAACAAAAAGACATTAAAGGCATTCAAATTGGCAAAGAAGAAGTCAAACTCTCCCTGTTTGCAGATGACATGATACTCTACATAGAAAACCCAAAAGAATCCACCCCAAGATTGCTAGAACTCATACAGCAATTCAGTAGCGTGGCAGGATACAAAATCAATGCCCAGAAGTCAGTGGCATTTCTATACACTAACAATGAGACTGAAGAAAGAGAAATTAAGGAGTCAATCCCATTTACAATTGCACCCAAAAGCATAAGATACCTAGGAATAAACCTAACCAAAGAGGTAAGGGATCTATACCCTAAAAACTACAGAACACTTCTGAAAGAAATTGAGGAAGACACAAAGAGATGGAAAAATATTCCATGCTCATGGATTGGCAGAATTAATATTGTGAAAATATCACTGTTACCCAGGGAAATTTACATGTTCAATGCAATCCCTATCAAAATACCATGGACTTTCTTCAGAGAGTTAGAACAAATTATTTTAAGATTTGTGTGGAATCAGAAAAGACCCCGAACAGCCAGGGGAATTTTAAAAAAGAAAACCATAGCTGGGGGCATCACAATGCCAGATTTCAGGTTGTACTACAAAGCTGTGGTCATCAAGACAGTGTGGTACTGGCACAAAAACAGACACATAGATCAATGGAACAGAATAGAGAATCCAAAAGTGGACCCTCAACTTTATGGTCAACTAATATTCGACAAAGCAGTAAAGACTATCCACTGGAAAAAAGACGGTCTCTTCAATAAATGGTGCTGGGAAAAATGGACATCCAAGCGCAGAAGAATATAACTAAACCACTCTCTTTCACCATACACAAAGATAAACTCAAAATGGATGAAAGATCTAAATGTGAGACAAGAGTCCATCAAAATCCTAGAGGAGAACACAGGCAACACTCTTTTTGAACTCAGCCACAGTAACTTCTTGCAAGATACATCCACGAAGGCAAAAGAAACAAAAGCAAAAATGAACTATTGGGACTTCATCAAGATAAGAAGCTTTTGCACAGCAAAGGATACAGTCAACAAAACTAATAGACAACCTACAGAATGGGAGAAGATATTTGCAAATGACATATCAGATAAAGGGCTAGTTTCCAAGATCTATAAAGAACTTATTAAACTTATTAAACTCAACAGCAAAACTCAATCATGAAATGGGCAAAAGACATGAAGAGAAATCTCACAGAGGAAGACATAGACACGGCCAACACGCACGTGAGAAAATGCTCCGCATCACTCGCCATCAGGGAAATACAAATCAAAACCACAATGAGATCCCACCTCACACCAGTGAGAATGGGGAAAATTAACAAGGCAGGAAACCACAGATGTTGGAGAGGATGTGGAGAAAGGGGAACCCTCCTGCACTGTTGGTGGGAATGTGAACTGGTGCAGCCACTCTGGAAAACTGTGCGGAGGTTCCTCAAAGAGTTAAAAATAGACCTGCCCTAAGACCCAGCAATTGCAACGCTGGGGATTTACCCCAAAGATACAGATGCAATGAAGCGCCGGGACTCCTGCACCCCGATGTTTCTAGCAGCAATGGCCACAATAGCCAAACTGTGGAAGGAGCCTCGGTGTCCATCGAAAGATGAATGGATCAAGAAGATGTGGTTTGGGATCCCCGGGTGGCGCAGCGGTTTAGTGCCTGCCTTTGGCCCAGGGCGCGATCCTGGAGACCCAGGATCGAATCCGCGTCGGGCTCCCGGTGCATGGAGCCTGTTTCTCCCTCTGCCTGTGTCTCTGCCTCTCTCTCTCTCTCTCTCTCTCTGTGACTATCATAAATAAAAAAAAAAAAAAAAAAAAAAAAAAAAAAAAAAAAAAAGATGTGGTTTATGTATACAATGGAATATTCCTCAGCCATTAGAAACGACAAATACCCACCATTTGCTTCGATGTGGATGGAACTGGAGGGTATTATGCTCAGTGAAGTAAGTCAATCGGAGAAGGACAAACATTATATGGTCTCATTCATTTGGGGAATATAAATAATAGTGAAAGGGAATAAAGGGGAAAGGAGAAAAAATGAGTGTGAAATATCAGAAAGGGAGACAGAATATGAGAGACTCCTAACTCTGGGAAACGAACTAGGGGTGATGGAAGGGGAGGTGAGCGGGAGGTGGGAGTGACTGGGTGACGGGCACTGAGGGGGGCCCTTGATGGGATGAGCACTGGGTGTTATTGTATATGTTGGCAAATTGAACACCAATAAAAAATAAATTTATAGAAAGAAAAAAAGAACTATGTTTATCTAACACTACTCCATCTTCATGGCTAACTTGGGCATAGATACAAATTAGAGAACTTTTTATACACTTAAGCAGGTATGCTATATGCAGATTTATTTTGGAGTCGGGGTGTGTGTGTGGTTTGTATATGTGCATGCAAACACACACGTGTGTTAAAGAGGTAATGTCTGCTTTCAATTTCTGATGTTTTTGGACTATCCTTTGGTTCATTTCTTTGAAGACTGCCCCTCCTAATTACTGTATTATCATCACACATATACTCCTTCCAAATCTTAACAGTAGGCCCTAAATTTGGATGCACTCATCCATAGTACGGAAAGAAATTTGTTAGTATTCTGGTGAATTCTATTCCATAAAATTCTGCACAGATCTTTAAAAATGAAGGCAAATGTATGTATATACACACACATTCACACAAATACAGGAAAATGTGGGCCATGATGAAATGGATTTTAGTTCTGTTATTCAATCATTTAATCTGCTCAGAATCTAAGAAGCTGTAAGTGTAGCTTGTCTGGGTAACCTTGATCAAGTCCCTGAAGTTCCCTGAATCTGTACTTCCTTATCTTTTAAATAGGAATGCTAAGGTCTTACCAATTATCACTTATTTTAAAAATGAAGTGCTAAGGTGGCTGGCACTCTATAAGCCTGTAATAGGACACCATTTTAAACTCATCATTAACATGTGTCCTTAGGGTATGTAGCTCAGAAACTAGCAGTCCTTAATTGGACTTTATTAGACTTAAGGGAATCCAAGGCTCTCTCCACGGTGAGAGCAGCTCAAGTGCAAGCCATGGAGTCAGACTAGTCATGGAGAATGTCAGGAGGAGGACAAAGTAACATTCTCAGGGCTCTAGGAATAGAAGTGATTATCTTTCTTGTTTTGATATTATCAACATGCTTTCACAATCCCACTGGCCAGAATCACATAATCAGCAATTACTTAGGTGACCTAGAAGAACTTTCTGAGCTTGTAAAATAAATTTGTAAAGTTTACACACATACACAAAACAAAACCTCACCAACTGATTAAGGTCCAGACAGTAAAATGATCCTGCTTTTGGGTGAATGAGCAAATGTAAACAATATTCCGAGACTGATACTTAAATCATAAAGTTACAGGTAAATTCAACATTTGTTTATAGAGCTTTTTTGCAAGCATATAGAAATATAGAAAAATAAATTTATTGGGTATAAATTTTGTGCCATATACTACAGGACTGAATGTAGAAGAGACTCTCATCAAGAAAGATAAAACAGTCAATTTCAAAGAACCTTTACATTTAAAAAGAAATATTATCAGGGCAAGGTAAGAAATGGATAGGACATAATAATTGAACAAAAACAGTCTTTTATTAAATATATGTGGTTACAACTTAAATAGGTGATTTTCTACCTTCAGATTTATCTATAAGTTGTTAGTTTATAGAGTCTCATAAATACAAATATTTTCGAATATAATCTAAGACAAAGAAGAATTGTTAATGTCGTCATTTACCAGAACTCCCAATTACAGACCTCTACCCCTTTGCCTACTTTAAAACATTGCCTTTGGGTATCTTTGAGGCTGCTCATGTTTACCAATATTTTGTTTCCTCTTCTTTCTGAGCATACTGACCTTCCCCAGCTCCCATGTATGTGGTTATGTTATTTGAACCTTCTGATTAATTTCCTGCTTTCTGATATTCTGATTATCTGGTGGAATAGAAGTTGAAATGATTTATGCCAAGGGATGCCTGGCCATTGACTTTTCCATACAACACCGGATGTTATTTCTTTTTATCCATCTATGCATCAGGAAGGAAAAGACTTTAAGGCCTGAAGTTTTAAGAAATCACATGACATAGAAACCTGGATTCCTGAGTCACTATGTAGGGTAGAACTGCTCAGGAGAAACACCAGACCAGGAACATTATACTTTAGGTCTGTAAAAGTAAGTTTTACTTAAGAGATTTTTATAATTATTATAGGAGTTAGTCTATTCTGAATAATGTTAATATTATGTCAAAACAATTCATAATTCTAGCTTCCCAAAGATTGATGGGAGTGGGGAGTGGTCATTCTGTAATCTACTTAAACTATATACATATATTTATTTTGGAGTCGGGGTGTGTGTGTGGTTTGTATATGTGCATGCAAACACACACGTGTGTTAAAGAGGTAATGTCTGCTTTCAATTTCTGATGTTTTTGGACTATCCTTTGGTTCATTTCTTTATATATTCTTTATATATTCTATATATATATATATGTTGTCTTTTGTTTTTGTACTTTATTTACCCAGATTTTCTGTAGTTTCTTTCTCAATATTGGTCAGATCCATCTGTTCTTATTATTTCTTATTCCTAACAAAACTCCCAAATTCTGGTTCTTAGTTGTCTTTTCTAGAATACTACAGTAGGATCCTAAGTAATCCTTCTTGCTTTAGTCTGCCTTTTGCAAACTATATGTAGTAGTGGATTGGGCCAGATTAATCTGGCTTGAAAGGCTCTTGGTTATCTCATCTCTTTTGTCTCCTACATCTTCTATATGGATGGACCTGTTTTGGTCAACAAGTCACCTGATTGCCCCATGCTAACTTTTATTTCTAATGGTTGCATGCTTTCTTGAGTGAGCTGGCCAGGCACCTGCATATATTTTATATTTTATAGTCTTCATAAACTATCCACAGTGAGAGCCCACTTATTCTGATGTCTTCTGTGTCCTGCATTAATATGAATTATTCTCTTTGTTTCACATGTGCATTACAGCCAATTCAACACTTTATTTCCAGTATCACTGTAGACAACAGTCAGTATTATTTTCAATAAAGGATCTTAGAATTCTATTCAGTGTATGACCTAATTCTTCTACTTCTTAGTTATATGAATAATTTATTATTAAAATATTGAACATTCAAGAGACAATAAATGTTTTCATGAGAAAGAAAAAAGGAAGGAGAGAACAAAGTTGAAAAGCTAACATGAGATTGAAGAGAAAGAAAGTTAGAATTGTGTAGATTTAATGTCTAGAATAATTTTTCTGTTCTGTTTTCTGCAGAGATGATCAAAAAACATATTCCTAGGCCTACTTATACTCTGCCCTCACTTATATGTTTTAAAAGGCTCCTCAAGGAGATATAATATATAAGTAAACATAGTTGACTCTGGAATGTCACTAAATATTCCCTTAATAAATAATTTTAGCTTCTTAGTAAATAACCTGAATTAATAAAACATGAAAAAGGGATACCTGGGTGACTCAGTGATTGAGCATCTACCTTTGGCTCAGGGCATGATCCTGGGGTCTTGGGATCGAGTCCTGCATCAGGCTCCCCATGGGAAGCCAGCTTCTCCCTCTGCTTATGTCTCTGCCTTTCTCTGTATGTCTCTCATGAATAAATAAATAAAATATTTTAAAAGATATATTAAAAATAAATATCCCCTGCTATTCTAGAACCAGTAGTCTGAATTATTATAATTCAACATTTTTAATAGTATATATTTCATAATATAACAAAAACAGAAAAATTGGAATCAGACAGAAGTGAGATCAGATTCAGCCTCTGCACTTACTAGATTTATCATTATGGACACATTATTTCACATCTTTCAGACATCTCCCTCTTCTATAAATTGGTGATAATACCTAACTTCCAGAATCTTTGCTAAGATTAAATGACAAATTTTAATGAAGATCATAATAGACTGCCTATCTGATGTGCAGAAAAAGTCAATAAATATCAGTACCCGCCACCTTTGTCTTGATTTATCAATGTAAATTCAAAAATTCCTTATATTTAAAGGCAAACAACTTTTAACATATATCATGATCAAAATTTTCATTGCAGAATTTTAGTCATTTTAATATAATTTATTATTACACCTTTTTTTATTTTGTATTCCACCTACAATGTCTTCATCTTTTCTCTGCCTTTCTCTCCCAGTAAATATTAGATAAGTAATAACTATACACCAAACTATAGTAGATGAAAAAGAAATTGTATTAGTTATCTCTTGCTGTATAACAAATTCACACAAATTTAATAGCATTCAAGAACGAATATTTATTATATCAGTGTTTCTGAGACTCATAAATACAAGAGTAATTTACTGGGTGATTCTGGTTTTGGGTCTCTCATGAGGTTAGAGTCAAGATATTTTAGCTGGAGCTTGTCAGTTTAAGATTTGACAAGACTAAATGATGCACTATCAATTTGGCTCAATCATATAACCATTGACTAGAGGCATTAGTTTCTTACTGGTTTTTAGTAGGAGATCCCACTTCCTCAAAATGTGGACTTCATGTTGCTAGAATGGCTTTACAACATAGTATGTAGTTTATCCAATCATGTTAGAACATTTGAGGCTCAAAATTCCAAAGGCAAAATCACCACTAGTTTGACTGTCCCTTTCATTCCAAGCTGGCATTGTTTCCACCAATATAATTATTTTAAAACTGCTTAGATCTTCTGTTGATTTTAATGTACCAAAGTCAAACTGACAAATCTCTTTAATATATACTTTTTTTACTTTATATTAAGCTAATGGCCATTATCCTTAAGCTTCTTAGCACCTCTATCATTTAAATTGAAGGATCTGTGAGACATATTCTTAAAATTTTTAGAGGACTTTCTCCTTCCTCCCTACTAAATGGTACTCTGAGGCATCACCTTAGAGTTTTATAAAGTCTTAGCAAAGATTTTACAGTCCCAACTTTGATTTAAACTGTATAGCATGTTTTATCAGCAGTGTTTGCTATCTGAAATGGTTGAAAATTTTTTCTTTTTCTTTTTTCATTTCTTTTCTTTTCTTTTTTAACAATTTTATCCATCCACTCATGAGAGATGGAGAGAGAGGCAGAGACATAGGCAGAGAGAGAAGTAGGCTCCCTGCAGAGAGCCTGGTGTGGTACTCGATCCCAGGACCCTGGGATCACAACCTGAACCAAAGGCAGACACTCAACCACTGACCCACCCAGGTGCTCAGTGGAGACTTTTCAAAGAAATAAAATCCTCATTCTTTCATATTAAACAACACTTAAGTCAGTTCATCTCTCTGTTCTCACATTTTACTATGAATATCAAGAAGAACATTTAGTTCAGAAAACAGTATAGCTTGGTCTCCCAGGTCCTTAGGTATATTCTCCATTTTCAATGTTTTTTTAGGCATCACTATTGCTTATCTTTTTACTACTATGCCAAAGACCCCTTTTCCTCCAGGTTCCACGAAGATATTGATAACTATTTTCAGCCCTTATGCACAGCTTCCTAAACTGTCACCATTCTTCTACATAGACTTTCTTCAAGGTTATAAAAACCTTTATTACTTTTTTTTCTATATCCTACAAGTTTTATCCATTGTCTGGTTCTAAAGAGATTTTACATCTATGTCATGGCAGCACGATGAACCACTTCTAGGTACTGGTACTTGTATTGATTATGATCTAGCCTTGGAAGTTATACTGTAATTTCTACAACATTCTATTTGTTAGAAGAGAGTCAAAAAGTACAATCCACACCCAAGGAAAGGGAATCTAAACTTACTTTTTGGAGGGAGGAGTGTCAAAGTATTTGATTTATGGCCATATTATAAGACATTGTAGAAACAAAAATAATAATAAGATATATTTTTACTTCAAGACTTTCATAACTGGTAATAGTAACAAATAAATAAATAAGCATAATACAGTATGATGTATACTTGAATAGACTTATGTGAAGTATTTTTTTAGATGTAGAGGAAGGAATAATTTATATTGTTCAAATACTTTTGTACACTTTAAGGGTGAATAGCATTAATAATTCAGAGAAACTGTAAAATCATATTCTAGGCAGAGAGGACACCATGAAAAAATTAAGAGGTGCATGAAAAGCATAGGCTGTTTTGGGAATAATGGTCCGCAAAAGTATGTCATAAGAATGTCAATAGAATGGAGTTGCAGGCTATGGTGTTAGTTGGTGTCTAACCATTAAGAGACCTATATACTGGGATCCCTGGGTGGTGCAGTGGTTTGGCGCCTGCTTTTGGCCCAGGGCGCCATCCTGGAGACCTGGGATCGAATCCCACATCGGGGTCCCAGTGCATGGAGCCTGCTTCTCCCTCTGCCTGTGTCTCTGCCTCTCTCTCTCTCTCTCTCTCTCTCTGACTATCATAAATAAATTAAAACAAAATTTAAAAAAAAGGAGATCTATATACTATGGAGTTTGAACACAAATTCCAAAGAAGATTGATTTTACAAGCATGGCATTTCTTTGAGGTTTCATATTTTATTATAAAATTCATACGGCCTTTAATGCTATTCTATAATAAATCAGCATTCTGTATTTAAAAAGTTTGCCTAACCTTTAAGTAAAATTTTCATTCAAGGAATAAGTACAATTATTTACACTCCGATTTCACATACAGTTCACACATTGTCAAGTAATCTTAGAGCAATCAAAAGTGAAGATGCAATCCATGGCATAGTCAACAATGCTGAAACATAATGAGATATTTTTAAAGAGGGCAGCATAGTAAGATCTGCATTTGAGAAAGTTAATTGGGGACAATGAAGACTACAACCTGCATTTTGGGAAAGTAGGAAGGGCACATTATTATAACAGATGATTGATGTTTGAACAATAACAGTATAACTTAAAAGAAGGATCAGCTTTGAGAGAATTCGCAGGATAACAGATTTACTTCCTGGAATTAACTGAATTATTTGTACTTCATAAAGTGTTGTTTTCAAACAGCTGTCTCAGATAACTGTGCATAGAATGTATTTCTCTTGGGGAGCCATTCAATCACCATTGATGAGAGAATTGTGAAAATGATAGAATGAGAACACAATCTATTCCAGAGATTCTCCTTCATTTTTCAATAATGACTAGCTGTTTCCATAACAAGTCTGAAAGAAGGCTAATTAAATGAGTTTATCTGTATTTATTTAGCCAGGAAAAATAAACGGTGTAATTTGTAACTTTAAAATTGTTGTGTTTAAGAGGTCAAAAGCTAGTTCAGAGATCAGATGCTATGCCTATAGAATTCTAACCTACCAAACTTTTAATCCACAAGAAAATTATCACAGAAAAGAAATAAAAGATTTATGTTGCATAGACTGTATTCAAATAAAATTTCATACTTTTCAAAAATTTCAAAATATATATTAGTTACATAAAAAACTGACCTTTTTATATCCCTATACCTTCAATGTTAATAGTTTACTATCAGCCCTGAAAGTATTCAAGTAGAAAATAAAATCTGTCTCCTGATCCACCACACAAACCCAGTTTCTGATGTGGCAGAGAAAAAAATAGGTGACTGCTGCTTAAATCTTGTTTTTTAAGAGGGCAACATAAATCATGTATACTGAGTAGATACGGATGTATAAATGCCTTACTTATCTTCCATTAACAGTCAATTAGCCTGAGGAGAAAACTTTTAGTAGAAGGTGTGGGAGGAATTGTCAGAATGCTTACCGGAGGCGGATCAAAAAGTAATAATGATCTCCATGCCAAGATGCCTCCTACTCCCCAAATCCCCATGAAATCTCAACAATTCCTGAGTTAAGCAGATGTGATTCTATATGCTTAAAACAGAGAGAAGAGGAGGAAAGAAAAAAAACAGAACTAGCAATTTGGAAAGAATTCACTTAGGGAGGAAGAACTAACTTTAAACATTTTAGAATGGAAAATAGCTGAAACTAAGCCAGAGAAAGGTCTTTACAATAATGATTGTTTAAAATCAGAATTAGAAAAATAGTGCTGTATTTTTTTTTTAATTTTTATTTATTTATGATAGTCACACAGAGAGAGAGAGACAGAGACATAGGCAGAGGGAGAAGCAGGCTCCATGCACCGGGAGCCTGATGTGGGATTCGATCCCGGGTCTCCAGGATCGCGCCCTGGGCCAAAGGCAGGCGCCAAACCGCTGCGCCACCCAGGGATCCCAATAGTGCTGTATTTTAAAAGCCTTTCAGAAGGGTAGAGTCTAACCCATAAGAAAGACAATAGTAAATAGCTACATAGAAGGTTTTCCCCTAGAATTCTATTTCAACACAATTGAGACTTCAGTGAGCACAGAAAATGAGAATAGGAAAGAAAAGAGAAATAGGTGTTTTATTGAGGTTATAAATCCAACTCTTCACATAAGGTAGGGTTTCCCAAATAGATCAGGATATATCTGGAGTCATGGAATTCTTATACCTGATATTAACTTTTATAACCTGGTATTGTCTTCCTATCTTCACCCCCCCAGAATGTCACTTGTTAGAAGTTAGGAGAATATAGTACAGAGCAAGAGATAAGAACTGTTACTCTGGAAAGGCTAGAAAGTCGGTAATATGTTCTTTAAGTTAAGTTGCGATTTTAACTGAACAACTTATATATTTTTTTTAGATGTTTATTTTGAAATAATTATAGGCTCACAGAAAGTCAAGGAGGAAGGTAAAGAGAGGTCCAGTTCACCAGGTATCCAGCCTTCCCTAATTTTGACCTCTTGGATAGCAAAGCACAATATCAAAATCAGGCAGTTATCATTGGTACAATTAATTTATCAGTTATTCATGCACTAATTTACGTGTGGATGTGTGTGTGAATTTCTATGCAATTTCATGATATGTGTATTTTCACGTAATCACTGCCACAATCCAGACCAGGCGCTACTATAAATTATTATTACTAAGGATTTTATTTATTTGTTCATGAGAGACACAGAGACGCAGAGACATAGGCAGAGGGAGAAGCAGGCTCCATGCAGGGAGCCCGATGTGGAACTCGATCCTAGGACTCCAGGATCATGCCCTGAGCTGAAGGCAGACTTAACCGCTGAACTACCTAAGCATCTCGGCACTACCATAAATTAGAGCTCCCTTGTATCACTTTTTATAGCCAAACCCACCCCCATTACTTCATCCATAAGCCCTGCCTACTATTAATCTTTCCTCCATCTCTATTATTTTATTACTTTAAGAATATTATACAAATGGAATCATATGCAGGCTAGATTTTTAAAATCAATAATCTCTATATATTATATGTATAATATATATGGACATACGTATAAAGACTGGATTTGAGGTCACATTTTTTCCGCTTATAATTTCTTTGTGGTTCATCAAAGTTGTTGTGTGTATCAATAGCTTGTTCCTTTTAACTGCTCAGCAGTATACTATGGTATGGGTATATCAAAGATTGTTTAACCACTCACCCAGTAAAGGACATTTGAATAATTCCCAATTCAGTCCTTTAAAAATGAAGGTGCTATGAACATTTGTGTACAAGTTTCTGTGACTATAAGTTTTCATTTCTCTGGGAAAAATGCCCAAGAATGCAACTGTTGAGTCCTATGTAGTAACTATCTTTAGTTTTAAAAGAAACTACCAAATGATTTTCCAAAGTAGCTACGTGTATCATTTTACATTCCCATCAACAATGTATGAATGGTCCAGTTTATTCACATCCTTACTTGCATTTGGTGTTATCAGTATTATTTTTTAATTTTAGTGTTTGTATTAAAACTGTGGTTTTAACCGCATTTTCCTAGTAACTAACGATGTTGAAAAACATTTCCATGTAATTATTTGATGTCTGTAGATCTTCAGTGAAATAGTTATGTCTTTGCCTATTTTTTTAGTTGGGTTATTTGCTTTTTAAATATTGACTTTTGAGAGTTCTTTATAAATTCTAGAAAAGAAGTCCTCTGTTGGATATGCAATTTGCAAATAGTTTATCCCAATTTCTGTTTTTTCTTTTCTTCCTCTTAATAAGATCATTAACACAGTAAATATCCTATATTTGAGGAGGCCAGATTTATTAATATTTCTTTATTGGTGTTTATGGTGTCAAGTTAGACAATCTTCACTTAGTCCTGGGTCTTGAAGATTTTCTATTTTTTCCCCTAAAATCTTATACTTTTATATTTTAAATTAAATGTTATCTATTTTGAGTTATTGTTTTATTAAGGTGTGAGATTAGAGGTTTTCTCTCCTCTCTCTTTTTTAATACGTTTACATATGAAATTGTTCCAACACAGTTTTTCCTCCACTGAATTGCTTTTGTAACTTTGTTAAATATCAATTGAATATACTTATATGGAACTATTTCTGGTTACTTTACTCTGTTCGATTGATCTGTGTAACTTTCTCTATAATGGTATTATAATGTCTATTTCACTATGCCATAATACTATCACTACTCTAACTGATGAAGTTTTAGAATACAGGTGAGGTCTGGAGCTGAAGACCAAGAAAGAATTCTTGAGACATCTTTGGTGCAAAATGGTGGTTTTATTAAAGCATGGGAACAGGATGGGAAAGCAGGAAGAGTGGCTGCCCCGGGCCTGTGAAGGGTGACTGATTATATACTTGCAGAGTTGGGGGAGGTAAGCAAAAAGGGAGATTTCAAAAGGATTTTCATATGCTAAGGAAGACCTAGGAGATACTGGAGGCCTTGCCACTGTCAAGTTAAAGATAGCTTTTCCTTCTAGCAAGGCATTAACATTAAGACAATTGGAAGCTTCCTGAAGATTGTCACACATATCCCACCCTGGGTGGTGGTTGTTTGCAGGATATCAGCTCTGCTTTGACCTCAGCTGGCCCTGCTCCCTCATCATAACCATAGAGTAAGTCTTATTAACGCTAGAAAGGCTTATTTCTTCCACTTCATTTTTCTTTTTCCAAATTGCTTTGAGTTTTCCAGGAGCTTTTCTTTTACGTATACATTTTAAAGTATGTTTATCTATGTTGCCAAAGATCTCTCTGAGAATTTAATAGGGATCGCATTAAATTTATATTTCCTATGGCTGCCCCCATAGGAAATTGGGCCCAGCTGGGCCACTGTGGCATGAACACTACTTAAGTTAAAAGCAATCAAATCCCAGCAGATTCAGGAGAAGCTCTTTATCTTTCCCTCAACTGCCTGCTTGTACCAGGAAGAGAGTTTTTGACAGAGATTTGTCTGTACCTAAAAAACTTACCTGCATAACACAGCAATCTTTGTTTTCCAAATATCTTCCACCTTTCTGCTAATGGTCTTTCTTTCTTTGTATCCTAGACCCTACTCCTCTCCTTAGCTCTTATAATCTTCATGTTGCTTCACTGTCTTTGAAACTCCATGTTGCGCAGATTCCTGGTAAATACACTATTCAATTTTATTTTCTCCTGTTAACCTATCTCATGTCAATTTGATTCTTAGTCCAGCTAAAAGGGCCTTTAAAGGCACAGTAGATTCTTTCTCCCCAACAAGTATGTTGAGTCCTCCAATCCATGGGCATGATATATCTTTCCATTTACTCAAGTCTTCTTTTATTTCTTTCATCAAAGAAATGATGTAAATTGCATCATACAGATGCAATATTTTTGTAAACTGCAGCATATAGATCTTGTACATGTTTTGTTGGATTTATACCTAAGAATTTCATATTCTTTGGAGCAACTGTAAATACTAGTACAGTTTTGATATAGATTTATGTGCTCCTTACTAATATGCAGAAATAAAATTTGGGGGGGGTTGGCTCAGTCAGTTAAGTGTGACTCTTGATCTCAGCTCAGATCTTGATCTCAGGGTTGTGAGTTAAAAATTTTTTTAAAAATACAATTTGTGTGTGTGTGTATTGATAGTATATTCAGCAATCTTGTTGAATCTACTTATTCTAGGTTTGTTAGGAGAATCAAGATTTTCTATCTAGATAATCATATCATGTGCAGATAGGGATAGTTGTATTTCTTCCTTTCCAATCTGTGTGATTTTATTACCTTTCCCTCCCCTTTCTGCCTTATTATATAGTCTAGAATTTGCAATACCATGTTGAATAAGAGCAGTGAGACTGAAATCTTCACAGTCTTAAAAGGATAGTAAGTCCTTCACCATTAAGTATGATAGCTGTAGAATTTTGTTTGTAGATATATTTATCAAGTTGAGGAAGTTTTCCTCCCTTTCTAGTTTGATCATTTTTAACATTAATGGTATTAGCTTTTGTCAAATACTTTCTCTGCATCAATTGATATGATCATGAGATTTTCTTCCTTATCCTACTGATATGGTAGATTACACTGACCTCTGTTGTGCCCAAGATTGAGAATCCGAGAAACCACCAAGGAGCCGACCCCGATGCAAACACACGAGGGTTTATTTGCAAGCTCGAGCTTGGGTCCAAGTATACCTGACACAGCGGAGCAGGGACTTGGACCCCGAGGTGGGTTTCAGCTTAGTTTTAAGGGCTGGTCTAGGGGACCTCCAGAAGGGGTGGAGGAATTTCTCAAATTCTGTTTACATTCTGATATGGGGCTTTCAAGGGCATTGAGCTCTGTTCTTATTCTAATATGGGGCTTTCTAGGACCTTAAGCTGTAAGCTGTTTTCTTCCTGTAACTGAAGTAAGATAAAGTTCTGCTCTTATTCACAGGGGCCTGGGATGGCTGTACTTGTGCTAACGCTGAACTTAAAGTGGAATGGCCTTAATTTTCTCAGTCTCCACAATCTCCATATGCTGAAACAGTCTTACATACCTAGATTACATTTTAGTTGGTTGTTATGGGCTTTTTTCATATTGTTGAATTTGATTTGTTAATATTTACAAATGATTTTTTACCTAGGTTTATGAGAGATATTAGTCGGTAATTTTCTTTCTTTCTTTTTTTATTTTTATTTTTTTGGTACTATTTTAACTGGTTTGGAAATTAGGGTAAATGCTGGCCTCAGAAACTGAGTTGAGAAGTGTTTAACTTTTAACAGACTAATTAACCCCCCATCTTTCAAATGGGATGAATGATGTTTCCTTATCTGTAATGCAGGGATAACAAACTTCTTAATTAAAAAAAAAAATCTATAAACAAATATTTTCAAGAGTGTTAAACTAGAACCTGGAATACAGACGGAGTTCAATGAATGGAAGCCAGAGCTATTTACATTAAGAAATACAGAAGGAAAGAGATGAAACTCAGCAGTGTGTCTCCCTTCTGTACTCTGCTGTGGAGCTGTCACCAGCTAAACTCCAAGACCTGACATTTACTACCCACCTGCTTGTACTCACCCACCTTTGTCCCACATTTTTTCCTTATGCTCTTCTTTTCAGCTTATCTTTTAATTCAGGCAAATACAAAGTGAAACCATCCTTCCAGCCATAGCAAAACCTCCTACTGGCCCAGAACACCCAGACCAGTTTGAGCTTAACCCCTGACTCCCACCTGCACAGATGGACCATGGAGTGACCTCTAGAATGACTGACAATTACCTTTACTACATTATAATACTAAAATCTACCCAATGTAGAGCACAAGCCACATTTACATAATGTACAATGTGTGTATAGGCATGTTTCCTTAAGACAGATGTGTGACCTTATGCCCACCCACCTCTACATATAATGACAAGTTTTCCTTATCTAAATATTCATCATAACTCTAAATAAAAAGAATACATTCACTCTTGTTTGGGGAGTCACAGCTTTTTTTTTGTTTTTGTTTTAAGATGCAACATTTTTTTTAAGATTTATTTATTTATTTATTCAAAGAGAGCGAAAGAGAGGCAGAGACATAGGCAGAGAGAGAAGCAGGCTCCATGCAGGGAGCCCGACGTGGGATTCGATCCTGAGTCTCCAGGATCACATCCCGGGCTGCAGGCGGCACTAAACCGGTGCGCCCCTGGGGCTGCCCGAATCACAGCTTTCAAAGGCATTCCCTGTGATCTCATTTGCTGCAAATATAATTTTCTTTGTGCAACAACTCAACATGGTGCAGTTTCTGACTCAACGAGGAGTAAACTCATGTTGGTTCCATTACAGAGCTTGCTCCAACCCTCATACTACATCACTTGTAGGTTTATCCATAGTAACCATCATCTTGCATTATATTGCATCATATTCCCTACCTCTCCATGAATACCACAATTAGGGGAAAGAAAAAAAGAAAAAAAGAAAAGGAAAGAAAAGAAAAAGAAAGAAAGAAAGAAAGAAAGAAAGAAAGAAAGAAAGAAAGAAAGAAAGAAGAAAGAAAGAAAGAAAGAAAGAAAGAAAGAAAGAAAGAAAGGAAGGAAGGAAGGAAGGAAGGAAGAAAAAGAAAAGAAATTTGTCATTTCTGCAAAATTATAAATCTATTTAATGTAGAAATACCAAGATATACTGACCATTCTAAGAAAATTCTAATGAGAACAACTCAAACAATAATGTTAGGATAATATCAAAAGAAGAAAGAAATTAAGATCCTAGACACTTGTTACCAAAAATGTGATTTGTGCTGATCAACATCACCATCACCTGAGAGCTAATTAGGAATGAAAATCTCAGGCCTCAGGCCCAGATTTACTGATTCAGAATCTACATTATAATAGAATCTCAGGTTGATTGCTATGCATATTAACAATTGAGAAAACAACAACAAAAACCACTTTAGTAGACAATGAAAGACAAATGAAAACAAAACAAAAACAAAGCAATTTAATTTTCTTCTCCTTGTGTTATGGCAACAAGGGTTCTACTGGTTTAGCTTGGAAAGAAAAGGAGAGGCTAAGCTGCTGAACTTACTACTAAGCATTTAGAGCTTTTTTTTTCTTTTTATTTGTAAAGTTTGTGACTGTCAAAAAAGTACTATTTATGCCTTGAAACTTAAGTACAGTGATAAATTCCCGGTTTCAGACTTTATTTATTTTTTTAAGATTTTTTACTTATTCATGAGAGACACAGAAAGAGAGAGGCAGAGACACAGGCAGAGGGAGAAGCAGGCTCCATGCAGGGAGCCCGACGTGGGACTTGATTCCAGGTCTCTAGGATCAGGCCCTGAGCTGAAGGTGGCACTAAACCGCTGAGCTACCCAGGCTGCTCCCGGTTTCAGACTTTAAAGACTTACTGAGTTACTTGGCAAATACTTGCAATTGTTATCTCCAAAGAAATGAACAAAAGGAAGGAAGTTAAGATTCTGTACTTTTGGGTAATGTATGCTACTGAATGGCACTGGCAGTTAGTTTTAAAAATGTACTCCATTTAGGCTTCCTATTCTTCTCATGAATGAGGCATAACAAGGAGAGCTAAAGACAGTTGTAGGGGAGGAAAAATAATGTTCTTTCTATTCTTCTAGGTTTGTGGATGAGACCACCCTATAATAAAATACAAATTAACAGGAGAAAACAAAACAAAACAGAAGTTTACATGAGGGAGACCCAAGAAAACTGAGTAACTTCCAAAATGACCCTAGCCATTACCTTAAATACCATCTCCCTCTAAAGACATATAATGATTTTTGAGGTAGGGGAGTCAGTTATGGAAGTTTGTCAGGCAAAGTACAGTAAACAAGGGTATGGTTGTTCTACAGATTTTAGTCCATGCCTTCTTTGTTGATAAGAATTTCTAAAAAAAAAAAAAAAAAAAAAAAAAAAAAGAATTTCTAGAGATTAGTTATCTTCCTCTCTCTGGAACAGATAGGAAGGAAGACCCCTTACAAATGGAGATTTCTCTTATAAATATAAATGTCTGTTACAAAAGGTTGACTTGGTTTTAGAACTTCTCTCTTGCCTGCTATTAAAAAAAAAAAAAAATACCAGCTCAAAATAATCCTTATGCTAAAGAGACACATTTGGCATGGCAAATTCTGTTCTCCTTTACAGCTTAGGGGCTAGAAAACTGCAAAGAGAAGTATAGGGTAAGATTTTAACATATTGAATCAAAGCGTCAGAAATATTGATCTAAGAATCTTTCCTTTGAAAGATCTAGGATTGAATTAATTAAATTACTATCGGCATGTTTTGTAAAGGAGTTAAAATTAAAATGTATGAACTTAAAAATAATATAAACTGTTGTAAAGTAAATTGATTCTCCCATTGGATTTTCTGTTTCAAATATAAACTTGTCTAATTAAAGCAGAATTCTTATACTCAGATATTCCATGCTTTCTTTCTCAATGTTGCTCTTTTTCACCTTAATCTTATAGTGGTCACTCGGGAAACAAGAATTAGAGTAGTAAGGTTTTTCTAACCTTGTAGACCAGAATTTCCATGGAATCAATTGGTTAAATTTTTAAAAGAGTAAACAGCTAACAGACTTCTCTCTCCTGTGCTGTTTGAGTGTGTTAAAAAGAAAACCACAGGCCTAAAACAGTGTCACTAGTGCTAGACCCATGTTACCAAAGGGGCTTAAAACCCAACCTACCTGTAGCTTCACTCTTCCCCAGAAATGTAATCTAAGAAGATTCTCTTGTCCCCCAAAGGGACTTGCCCAAAATGATCACTTTTGTTTGTTTGGTGGTTTATGACTTTCTTGTCCCACCTTTTAAAGCTTTTCCCTTGTTATAGCCCTCTGGAGCTCTTTTCTAGTTGCTACAGGGGATGATGCCTGAATCATGAATCCTCTCATAAAGCCAATTAGATCCTTAAAATTTACTCAACTGAATTCCTGTCATTTACCAGGGGAAAGGTGTTGAGTTAGTGTCAATCATTTAACAGTAACCTTGAAATAGGACTTTTCCCCTGAAAACTCAACTATTTTGTTTTTCAAATTCCTTTTTCTGTTCAGCAAGTCTAAAAGTGTCTAGTTTTGATTCTACACTCTCTGCAAATGACCCTGAAAACATTTGTGTGTCAGTATCACTTAGCATTTCCAAACACAGCCTCAATAACATGCTGGGTGTTGATGGGTTTTTAATACTAATGATATCATCTTTTCCATCCTGCAGGGAATCAAAATCATACATCCAACTCCCTTCCTATGGCAAATTTCTCCCTTAACTAAAACAAGCAACTTATTCCTGTCCCAATAGACTCTCATTTACAGATGCCATATTTTCATAAGGCAGTATTAAAATTGAAAACCCTGCACCTTCAGCTTAGCCTAATTTATGTGTCTGTCTTTAAATGCACATGTTGCAGTAATAACAAAATGTGACACTAACACTTCAGTGTTGTATAAAAGTATGCTAATTGTAATACTCCTGTGTAAGCAGGAAGAGTTAGGGGTCCTCAGAAAGAAAAGTCATTTTATGTGCCTCGCTATAATATTAGTTTCTACCCTAGGAAAAGCATAAGCTTCATTACCATAATATAGGATGCAAGTATAGGCATGTTTTCAAAGTATGCCTGTGCAACCTTATGCCCACCTTTACATGTGATGACAAAGCTTCCCTTTCTGAATATTCATCCTAACTCTAAATAAAAGAAACCCACTCATTCCCAGTTGAGGAGTCATGGCTTTGAAAGTTATTCCTGTCATCTTGTTTGCTGCAAATAAAGTGTCTTTTGTGTGACAAGTCTACCTGGTACAGTCTCTACCTGTAACTCATCAAGCAGCAAACTCACATTAGTTCAGTTACTTATGTGCTGCTTGCTTTATTTCTCCCAACAGCTCTATTGCTTTTGTAATTGAAACCCAAAGTTACTTAAATTCATATATCCACCATTATTCTGTCTCCACAGTTTTCTGCTAGACATGAACCAATATTTTTGAAGCATGGAAAGCACCAATGCCATATATTCTAAGTACCTGCCTGCTAAGAATAATGTAACTATCAAGTCTTGGGAGGGATAGTAGACACAATCTTTTGAGAAATTCAAGCAACATCTTCCATATCAGATCAACACTTACTCAGATAAGAATCTGGCATGTTTGATCAAAAAGAGGTAGGGCCTTAATCTCACCAGGCATCCTACTCTTTAATGAAGTCTCAATGAAAAGAAAGTTTTCTTAATATCTAATATATCTTGTGGTTTTGGCCACTGGTTCTTATCTCTTAGAACTAAACAGAAAAGTATAAGTGCTTTTCTGAACTACAGACTTTGAAATATTTTAAATTTTTATCTTTCTTCCCTCTCCAGGCTTAAGAGCTCTTGTTTATTATTGGACAGATCCTCAGTGGACTAAGTTCCTGGCACACACTAGGCAGTTTACAAATATTTATTGGATGGATGACAGCTTTCTCAGATCACAGAGAGTGGAAATAAAACCCGTTTCCTATGGCCAATATGTTTCCTTTTGTAAATATGAATTTGGGTCACCTGAGAAATCTTAGAATTTTTCTTGCTCAGCCTTACCCCAGTCATTCCAAATTTATTCAGATAAAGATTCAGTATTTCAGATCATTAGCATGATTTCTGAGCTGTGTCATTATCAAATTCAATAAACATGGTTTTTACGTTTCATTAAAATCATGATAACAATTTTGAAGAGGCCAATTGTAGAATATTATGAGACAATAAACATCTATCCCTTACTAGTACTTGGCAAAGAGGTCAGAATCCATGTGACCCTGTCTATTCATCAGTGTTGAATTGTTCCACTATACATGAGAATATATTAAAATTTTTCTCAAATTCTGAATACACTGTAAATAAATAAGTAAAATCAGTTCAGCAAGCCTTGCTATATTATTGAATTTGTGCTGGTTCTAGTAACTCTAATATTCCTTTATGACTACTCCAATATCCTGTGTTTAACAGTCCATTTTCTTACATTCTTTTTTCTGGAGATGCTCATTATACTTAGTTTATAATTCCAGAATCCACTGTTTTGAAAACTGCAATCTTAGTCCTTCTTTATTTTTTTATCCTATTCCCATTTTCCATGACTTGGTTAAAATTTCCTAGACTATTCTATATTTCCTAGACTATTCTATTAATTTACAGTCATGCTGTTTATGATGTTTATATTGAAATGTTCATGATGAAATTAAACTTCATGGGTAGACTTTTCACATACCCCTGTCTCATGTATTGTTCTCATTAAAGCAAGATATACTATATTAATTTTTTTAAATTTATTTATTTATGGTAGTCACATAGAGAGAGAGAGAGAGGCAGAGACACAGGCAGAGGGAGAAGCAGGCTCCATGCACCGGGAGCCTGACGTGGGATTCGATCCCGGGTCTCCAGGATCGCGCCCTGGGCCAAAGGCAGGTGCTAAACCTCTGCACCACCCAGGGATCCCCTACTATATTAATTTTAAGACCATCTTTGATGCAGCAAAATAAGAGTTCTATTTAATTTTGTTTTCTGCAAACACTGCCTCGGTTGTAGGTCTCTCATTCTCTCTTTTTTTAAAGGCTTATTTATTTATTTATTTATTTATTTATTTGAGAGAGAATGGGCATGCACACCAGCAGGGAAAGGGGCAGAGGGAGAGGGATAAGCAGACTCCCCATAGAGCAGAGAGTCTGATGCAGGGCTCGATATCAGGACCCTGAGATCATGACCTGAGCTAAAATCAAGAGTTGGACACGTAACTCTATATGTCTCTCTTTTTTATGATCAAAACAAAATTTAAAAATCTCTGTTTCTGGTACCCTCGATTCACTTCTAAGTCTAATTTCATTGTCAATATCCTTAGAGATTTGTCAGTGTTCTTAATTTGCTTATATATTTCTTGCTCATTCTTTTAAAATGTGAGCTGATAAAACAGCAATCTACATGGGTAATGGTAATGTTTTTAGCTGCCTATTTTTCCTTTTTGTATTTCTGATATTTTAATATTTTCTTTTTTTTAAAGATCTTATTTATTTATTCATGAGAGGCACAGAGAGAGAGAGAAAAGCAGAGACACAGGCAGAGAGAGAAGCAGGCTCCATGCAGGGAGCCCGACGTGGGATCCCGGCATCCTGGGATCAGGCCCTGAGCCAAAGGCAGGTGCTCAACCACCCAGACACCCAAGCATCCCATTTTTTCTTTTTATAAAAAAAATAAAACAAAACAAACATTTGCCAATCTTTAGTCTGTTTCTTATTTCAATCCATGGTGTGATGTCTACTATTTTCATAAAGTTTTTAACATATTTCCCTAAGCTTATATATTCAATTGAATATGCTAATTTGTATTCATATTTTTAAATCATTATCACTTTGTGCCAATAATGTAGTTTCATGACCTAATCACCCTTTACTAATTGTTCATCACTATGACAGACAGATATTTAAACTGAATTTTCAGCCAGGCAAATAAAAAAAGGATCAATTCTTCTTGTTTTAAGTGAATAAAAATTTCCAGTTAAAATGTGGATAAGATTTTCTCATTTCACATGTATGTTATCCTTTTTTGCTAAACTTTTGCTAAACTGTGCTTTCCCATCTCTCTAATAGTCATCACTACAATCACTAATGTACTTACCTTAATTAGGTGGTTCTAGTGCACTGTAACATATAAATTGCTTAAAAACAACATGGAAAGTTTGTTTCTTGGTCATTGATATGTGCTCAGGTAGGCTTGGTAATGGGAAGAGTCTTCTGTTCTATATACTCATTCAAGGATCCAGGTTGGCCAGGATCTCTACTACCTGGAATATCACAATTCACTGGGTGTCAACCAGAAAATCAGGTGCATATTTTCATCATTCTGTCTCAAAAATGTTACATATCACTTCTGCCCACTATCCATTACCCAGAACCAGGTACGTGGTTTTCCTGAATTGCAAGAATTGGTACATAAATGGAGCATTTGGTGAGAACAACTGTCCCCGTGTGGTTTGTAGATTACTTTGCATCTGTATACTTTCTTATATCCAACTCCTTTGATTAGAATTGTTTCTTTAAAATAATGGCCATATTCCAGTTATGAATCCTATTCCATTGAATTTCTGGTATAATCATGAGGACATATCTACCTACCTTAACTAAAATATCAGGTCCTCACTTTATTTGTAGTTTTAGTTGAACAGTTATTGAAGTTCCACATATCAATAGCTTAATTTCTTTATATGTACTTCCTATGCATTCTCTCTACAATGATTATTAATATGGCATACCTCCTTCTCTTATAAAATCTAGTTTGTGTGTGTTTTGTTTTGTTGTTTGTTTTTTTGGAGAATTCCCTCTGATATTTCACTTTAAATTATTTTGATCAAATAGGAATGTTTTGCTATCTACATTATTCTGAGTACTGTAAGATCCAATGTCTTCAACAATTAGAATTTTAAAATCCTATTTTTAACTTCATAACCACAGCCATCTGTTCACTGCTCATAAATACATGTTCTTTCAAATTTTAACCTTCAATTGCAAGTGGCAAATAGTCCACATATGTTCCCAAATGCTTCTATTTACTATTACATTTACTAATTTGCTCATCAATATCACTAGAAAGACAGTCAAGTCTTTATTCATTCATTTTTTATATATTAGTTAATTGAGCAAATGTATATTGAATATTAACACCGTCAGATTTTGTAATAGTATAATCATTCCAATGTATTTCAAAAAAGCTGAAGGTGAGTAGAAATGAAGGTGGGGATAGTTTATTAAATATACATGTCTACACATATCTATTTTGTTATCTAATGAAATAAATGAATTTTTAAAGACATTAACCCACAAAAATGAAAAGAAAGAAAAAAAAAGACAATAGTATCACAATTGTGGAATTAGGAAAGCATACAAATGAGTGGAAATGCCTGATGCTGGTAAGAAACCTGAATCATAAATCTTTAATAGGACAATTCAGAACAAACTTCTCCCCCCCCCTCCCCCCCCCAAGAATCCTGAAAGTCACTAGGCAATCTGGGTTTGGGGTGAAATACAAGAAAGCTACACTAAGAAGGACTAGCTGAAAACCTATTCAAGAAATACTCCATCCAATCCCTTCCTCTGCTATGTTCAACAAGACGATTTCTCCTTCTTTATTTTGTAAAACAACTGGATTTTTGTGAATGAAAAAGTGAAAAAGAATTAGTAAATTAGTAATAATAGAGTCTCATTATAGGCAAAGTAGGCACCATCCTTCAGACTGAAGAAAAATACATGCATGCATATAAATGGTGCTAATGAACCCTTTCTTCATTGGGGTCCCTGAATTACCAAAGCATGAGCCAGGTCTTTGCTGTCTAAGAAAAAAAAAAATTTGCAGACTCTTTTATCGGGAATCTTAGTAGCTTCTGAGAAGACACACACACACAAACACACACATTCACACATAGTGAGATAAAATGGACAGAGAGGGAGAGAAAGAGAAAAGGGGAAAGAAAAAGAAAGTAAGAGGAAAGAAGGGAGAGAAAGGAAAAGAAAATAAAGCCCATGATAGCACACTGTCAACTAAAATATCCAGTTAGATGTCTCCATATAAAATAAAGCTCCTTTTTGAACTTTCCATACACATGCTCAGTGCTTTCACAAGCTTTACAGTGCTACAGTTTTAAATCTGAGCAAACAACAAAGGATAATTGAAAAGACTGCAAAGATGCTAATATGAAAGCTGTGGACTAAAACAAAGTAAAAAAATTTTTTGAGAAAAATCATTGCCTAGGAAAGAAAACATAAAAATAAAATCTACCAGAAAGATAAGATAAGATACAGGAGTTCTGAAATGAGGAAGGGGTTCCTTGGCAAAGAAACAGTCAGTGAATTTAAAAGGAACTTCGGGAAATTCACATTTCGGTGTGGGGCTGGCTGAGAGACAGGGACACCCAAAATGGCGGACATCTCAAATTGGGTCAAAATGGCTGATCTTTCTGCCAAAGCAGCCATGACCACCACATCATCTCCAGTAAATCAAAGCCTAGAGAGGAAACGGAAACTTTCCATCCAGGACTTTCCAGCCAGGGACCACCCCCCATCTTCTGTACTATCCCCACCCCCAGCCAATCACCTAGGGTCACGGAGTAGGCAAGGGACCCACCTGGATCCAGACCCGGAACCAATAAGGCTTAAAAACCCCCACACCCCCCGACCCCGGTGCGACTTCCCTCACTCGGCCACCTCTCTGAGTCACGGAACCTTGCCCGGGAGTGCTCCCCATTAAAGCACTCTCGAACCTACTGCCGCCGGGCTCTGCTGTTTTCTTGTTATTTCTCCACTGTTCATTTTGGAAAAAACCTAACATTAGGTAGCAGTGCTAAAAGATTATTAATAAGTATTGGAAGAAAATACTGAAGATACCTCCTAGATGTTATGATACACAAAGAAATGTATTGTAGGAGAGAAAAGAGCAAAAAATTAGAGCGACTTTTCAAAGGGCCTAAATAACATCCACATAACTGGGCTTTTGGAGAAGAGAAAGAGAAGATGTGAAGGAATAAGTGATTAACATTCCTAATGATAATTATTCCAAACTCTAGGACATAAGGTCTAGACTGAAGGTGCCCACAAAGTGTTCTGTTCAAGGAAGACAGAGCCACACAAGAGAACATCATTCTGGAATTTCTGAAAACTGATATTTTTTTTAAAAAAAATTTTTATTTATTAATGAGAGACACAGAGAGAGAGGCAGAGACTTAGGCAGAGGGAGAAGCAGGCTCCATGCAGGGAGCCCAATGTGGGACTCAATCCCGGGGCCCTGGGATCAAGGCCTGAGCGGAAGGCAGGTGCTCAACCACTGAGGCCTCCCTGAAAACAGGATTTTAAAGAGAAGCTTCTGAAAGATTCTACAGGAGAAAACAAGTCTTATGTGAAAGATGAGAAATCAACATAGCATTACTCTTCACCACACTGGTGAGGATGATTTCTGAAAGAAAGTATTATCTACCTAAAATTCTGTAATGACCAAACTTATCAATTCTGTGTGTATGGAAAATAAAGATACTGTAATATGTATCAAGTTCCAAAAATTCACCTATAAATACACTTTCTCAGAAAGAGTCTAAAAACTACATGGAAACAAATGAGTCAAATGCAGATATTATACTTTAATATATTTATTTAGGAAAAAAATCCAAATATGTAAAATATATTGCTATTCTCTTTATTTTTTTTTAAAGATTTTATCTATTTATTCATGAGAGACACACACACAGAGAGAGAGAGACAGAGACACAGGCAGAGGGAGAAGCAGGCTCCATGCAGCAAGCCTGATGTGGGACTTGATCCCAGGTCTTCAGGATCACGCCTTGGGCTGAAGGTGGTGCTAAACCACTGAGCCACCCAGGCTGCCCGCCATTCTCTTTAATCAAAATTTATATCTAGCTTTTGGGTTTTGTTTTTTATTTCAAGGATACTTGAGAGAGAAGACAGTATTTTTTTTTTAATGTCTTTTTTTTTAAAATTTTTATTTATTTATGATAGTCACAGAGAGAGAGGCAGAGACACAGGCAGAGGGAGAAGCAGGCTCCATGCACCGGGAGCCCGACGTGGGACTCGATCCCGAGTCTCCAGGATCGCGCCCTGGACCAAAGGCAGGCGCCAAACCACTGTGCCACCCAGGGATCCCCGAGAGAAGACAGTATTAATAGTACCTTTGCTTCTTCGTGTTTTGCCTTCCCTGTTTATCTCATCTGTGACTTTTTTTTTTTCACTTCAGTAATTATGTTTAAATAAAACTATTTAAAGAAATTAATGTTCCCAGGTTGCTGTGGCTAGGACAAGGTTAAATAACAGTGGTGAGAGTGGACTGTCACTCTGTCTTATTCCTGACCATAGAGGAAGAAGTCTCAGTTTTTCCCATTGAAGATAGTAGCTGTGGGTTTTTCATATATGGCCTTTATTATGCTAAGATATGTTCCCTCTAAACCTACTTTATTAAGGGTTTTTACCATGAATGGATGTTGTACTTTGTTAATTTTTTTTTTATTTTGAAGTGATCATAAGGTTCTTATCCTTTCTTTTATTAATGTGGTATATCACATTGATTGATTTGCAAATTACTGAAGCACTCTTGTAACCCAGGAATAAATCCCAGTTGGTCATGGTGAATGATTTTTTAAATGTATTGTTGGATTTGGTTTTTGCAAGTGTTTTATTGAGAATTTTTGAATTCATGTTCATCAGGAATTTTGGCCTGCAGTTCTTTTTTTATTTGTTTGTTTGTTTTTTAGTGGAGTCATTATCTGGTTTTGGTATTAGATAACAAAATGAAATAAAAGACAATAAAAGGCATCCAAATTAGCAAGGAAGAAGGAAAACTCTCACTATTTGCAGATGACTTGATACTCCATATAGAAAACCTGAAAGACCACTGAAAAACAGAACTGATAAATGTTTTCAGTAAAGTTGCAGGATACAAAATCCATGTACAGAAATCCGTTTAATTTCTATACATCAATAAAGAAGCACCAGAAAGAAAAATTAAGGAATCAACCACGTTTATAATTGTACCAAAAATAATAAGACACTTAGGAGTAAACCTAATCAAAGAAGTAAAATCAAAGAAGTCCTCTGAAAACTATAAAACACTGATGAAAGAAACTGAAGATGACACTAAGATATGGAAAAACATTTCATGTTCGTGGATTGGGAGAACAAATATTGTTAAAATGTCTGTACTATCGAAAGCAATCTACACATTTATTGCAGTCCCTATCAAAATATAAAATACCAACAGTATTTTTCACAAAGCTAGGACAAACAATCCTACAATTTGTATGGAACCACAAAAGACCCCAAATAGCCAAAACAACCTCAAAGAAGAAAAGAAAGCTTGGAGTCCTCTCATTTCCAGACTTCAAGTCATATTACAAAGCTGTAGCAATCAAAATAGTATGGTACTGGCACAAAAACAGATATATAGATCAACTGAATAGATAAAAGCCAGAAATGAGCCCACAATTATATGGTCATTTAATCTATGACAAAACAGAAAAGAATATCTAATGGGAAAAAGATAGCCTCTTCAACAAATGGTGTATGGAAAACTGGACAGCAACATGCAAAAGAATGAAACTGGACCACTTTCTTGCACCATACACAAAGATAAATTCAAAATGGACTGAAGATCTAAATGTTAGGCTTGAAACCATAAAAAGAAAATAGGCAGCAACCACTTTGACATTGGCCATAGCAACTTCTCTCTAGATACGCCAAATAAACTACTGGAAGTACATCACAAGGCAAAGGAAACAAACAAACACCCCCCCCCCTTTTTTTTTACAACGTAGTATTCAACTTTAAAAAGAAAACTGATATATATTACATGGAAGAAGCTTGAGCACATGATGCTGAATGAAATAAGCCAGTCAGAAAAAGACAAATACTGTAGGGTTCTACTTATATGAGTAATCAAAATTTTAGAAAGTATAATGATGGTTGCCAGGGTCTGGGGGAGGGGAGAATGGGGAGTTACTGTTGAATGGGATTAGCATTTCAGTTCTACAGGATGAAGGGTATGGGGATGGATGATGGCAAGCTGCACAATGTAACTAATGCCACTGAAGTCTATACTTAACAACAACACTAAAAGGTAACCTGTGGAATAGGAGAAGATATTTGCAAATGACATATCTCATAAAGGGTTAGGATCCAAAATATATAAAGAACTGATACAAACTCAACAACCCCAAAAATGAATAACTCAATTAAAAATGGGAAGAAGACATGAATAGACATTTTTCCAAAGAAGACATCCAGATGGCTAACAAACACATGAAATGATGCTCAAATTCACTCATCATCAGGGAAATTCAAATCAAAACTACTAAGAACTATCACTTCATACCTGTCAGAATGGCTAAAATCAACAATACAAGAAACAACAGGTGCTGGCGAGGATATGGAGAAAGAAAAACCCTCTTGCATTATTGATAGGAATGCAAACTGGTGCAGACACTCTGGAAGAAAGTATGGAGGTTCCTCAAAAAGTCAAAAACAACTATCTTAGATTAAACAATTGCACTTGTAGGTATTTACCCAAAGAATACAAAAATACTAATTCAAAGGGATACATGCATCCTGATGTTTACAGCAGCAGTATCTACAGTAGTTGAATTATGGAAACAGTGTCCCTGTTTCTCTCAAGTGTCCCTCAACTGATAAATAGATAAAGAAGTAGTGGTGTGTGTGTGTGTGTGTGTGTGTGTGTGTGTGTGTATGTTTGTATAAATAAAGGAATATTACTCAGCCATTAAAAAATGAAATCAGGCCTTTTGTAACGACATGGATGGAGCTAGAGAGTATTATGTTAAGTGAAATAGGTCAGAGAAAGACAAATACCATATGATTTCATCATATATGGAATGTAAGAAACAAAGGGAAAAAGGAGGAAAAGAGACAGAGACAAACCAAGAAACAGATTCTTGACTATAGAGAACAAACTGATGGTTACCAGAGGGGAGGTAGGTGGGAAGAAATGGGTTAAATAGGTGATGGAGATTAAGGAGTTCACTTGCTGTGATAAGTACCAGGTGTTGAATGGAAGTGCTGAATCACTATATCGTATACCTGAAACTAATATTACACTGTATGTAAACTACCTGGAATTTTAATAAAAACTTTAAAAAATATATCTTCCCCATAGGCCTCAAAGTTCACATAACTCCCCGTGAGGTAAAAATTAGAAAAGTCCGTTAACACATTTTGCGGAATCTTACTAAGTGAGTCCCAAAGTTTTTGAAAGAGATTTCATCTTGAGTGCCTCCCAAACACTATTTAGACAGTGGAGTAAACTATAGGAAAGACTAGTCAGATGGAAAATTACAGAAAGTTCTGTTGACTTTCTCAGATTGCTTTTAGATAGTGCATGATAAGCTATAATTACAATGAAACACTTATTTCTCCACAGAACACTACAAGTATTTTTTCTTATACTTTTTATCAGGCACCCATATAGAAGAGGAAAATATTACTGAAGTGAATTCTCTTTTGAGTATCACTGTAATATAAAGTCAATAAGAGTAATGAATTTTATTTCCCCCCCCCCCCGCTTTGGTATACAGCCAGCACCTAAAACAGTACCTAACAAATTACACACACAGCCAAAAAATATGAATAGATGATTAATGTACAAGTGAATGAAAGGCAAGACACAAGAGGGTGATGAAAGTGTCCTGAGGATGATGTAGAGGAGAGATTCCAGGATGACAGCTGTACTCAGGTATAGCGGGCAGCCCATCCAGATTGTAATAAGTCAAATGATTCTACATAAGACTTTTTCATACAGATTAAAGCAACAGATTGCTTGAGGCATCAAAATGTCTTGAAAGATGACATAGGTAATAGGCAATTGACAAAGGTCTTGGTTGAATTAGAGAAATGCACATATGAAAACCAAACAAGAAAAAAATTAACTCTAGAAGAAAAATTTAAAAGTAGAGAAAACAGGAAAGAAAATAAAAACTAAGCTAAGTCCTTATTTTCCATAGTTGGAAGTCAAAACATAATGCTATAAAACAAAAACAAAAACAAAAGAACTAATAATAGAAGGCCATTATCTAGAGACATTGAGTTGATATTCAAAATTACCAGCTAAAAGAAATAGAATTTAAAATAGAATTGCTGCTGAGAAAGAATTGCAATAGGATGCTGTTTTTCAAAATAAATCTGTAGAAATATTTGATACTTCATACTATGAAGTATAACTAATAAAAGGAAAAAACAATAAACAAATTACAAAGGAGTAGAAGGATTTGAGGATGGCCTGATTGCCAGGCACATGCTCCCAATCTTTGCCCCCCACCACCTTGCCCAGATCCTGGAGAATGTCTACATCCATCTTTCTTTTAGACCCAACACTTTTCTTCCTGAAGTTAACAACATGGTTTCATTCAGCCTTCTCATGACTACAAACCCTCATTATAATTCCATTAGAAATTGAAAGTCTAGTTCTTTTTAAAATTTGGAAACTTCTTATAATTTGTGAGGAATCTATACTACTCCTTGACTCTTCTGTTTCTATCTTTTCTCATAATTTTCCATCTGTCATGCTGCTGAGGATTATCATTAACTTTTTTAGCATAGCATTCTTCCTGGATTCCATCTTGAATTATTTTTGTATCCAGTCTTACAACTCTACTTCTTACCTTTTAAATTTGTTTTGTATTGGGACACCTCTGTAACTCAGTGGTTGAGTGTCTGCCTTAGGCTCAGGGCAGGATCCTGGGGTCCCAGGATCTAGTCCCACATGGGGCTTCCTGCATGAAACCTGCTTCTCCCTTTGCCTGTGTCTCTGCCTCTCTTTCTCTGTGTCTCTCATGAATAAATAAATAAAATATTTTTTTTTAAAAAATAAAATAAAATAAATTTGTTTTGTATAAAGACAAGTCTTCATCCAAGACCACTAATTTATAATCTTAAATGAATAAAAACAGCAATGAGGGCAGCCCCGGTGGCTCAGCAGTTTAGCGCCTCCTGCAGCCCAGGGTGTGATCCTGGAGAGACCCTGGATCGAGTCCCACGTCAAGCTCCCTGCATGGAGCCTGCTTCTCCTTCTGCCTGTGTCTCTGCCTCTCTCTCTCTCCTCTTTGTGTATTCTCATGAATAAATAAATAAAATCTTAAAAAAAATAAAAACAACAATGATATTTCAAGTCATTGAAATAAGAAACTTGTTTCACATCCTTTTTGGAGTTCAAGGGTTTTTTTATTTAAAGATTTTATTTATTTATTCATGAGAGACACAGAGAGAGTTGGAGACAGATGCAGAGGGAGAAGCAGGCTCCCTGCAGGGAGCCCAATGTAGGACTCCATCCTGGGACCTCAAGATCACGCCCTGAGCCAAAGGCAGACGCTCAACTGCTGAGTCACCCAGGCGTCCCTGGGGTTCAAGATTTTAATTCCCTCCTTCACATATTTTCCTCCCAATACGCTCCATGCATGATACATTAAGGAGGACCATGGTTCAATCTATCATCCTCACATTTATCTCTGTATGTTCAGTTTGCTAAGAGGTTACTCTCACTATTTTTAGTGCTTAATTAATGTTTGTTTACTTCTATCTTAAAAATCTCTTTCTGGCTCTTTGCTCTCCAATAATTAACTAATAAGCTGGTAATATTCAAATTATATAGCCACTTTCTACTCTAACTTCTTTGTGGCATGTAACCCTAGTAACCATTCCCTTTAACTTTATATTCTCACTTCATAATTTCTAGAACACTGATTCTGATCCTACTACTTAGTTATTTATTCTTAGTATCTTTGTTGGATATTTTCCTTCTTCACTTAATCTCTTTATCTTTACATTTTATTGACTTATCTCTATAGTTTCTTTTTTTTAAAGATTTTATTTATTTATTCATGAGAGACACGCAGAGAGAGGCAGAGACACAGGCTGAGGGAGAAGCAGGCTCCCTGCAGGAAGCCCTATGCGGAATTGATCCCAGGACCCCAGGATCATGCCCTGCACCAAAGGCAGATGCTCAACCGCTGAGCCACACAGGTGTCCCTATCTCTATAGTTTTTAACTGCCATCTACATTTTATTCTTTTCTGTTTATCAAAGCCAGGGATCTCTCATTACCTCCAGGTGAGAATTTGGCTATTCCACAGAATATTGTTCTTAATTTGTCACTTTACCCAAACTTCTCTTTCTATGCTGCTTATCCTGTTAAAGAAATCCCTGACACTAATACTCTGTTTATTCCTAGGGAGGTAAAAGACAGCACAGATCTTTGTAAAATGCAAAAGAAGAAGGAAAAGAGATAAGAAAAAACAGTGTGAGTTAGAACTTGTTATAAACTCAAGGTTCATAAACCATTTAATTATGTCCCTTCAATAAGGCTTTTGTGAGTGTGACCAGGATTTTTTCTCACCTTCATTGTGGCCTTAACTTTTGAATGGTATTTATGATTGCTTTCTTTCTCTTTGAGGAAACTTCAAAAATTACTTTTTTTTTTTTTGCAGGTAGATTACCTTTGGTAATATTTTCAAATATTTTGTAGTAACTTTTAAAACAGTTGCATTTCTACAGATTAGACTAGAAGTGAATTTCTGTCAAACAAATCAGATTTCACACTGAATTCTAATTTAATTCAAGGATGTGTTCCTACCTTGCTGATGACAATGTGCAGTGGAAGATGCCAAGATTGAAGCTTCAGCTATCATCAGCACAAATCAAGAAGAGTCAGCTATGCAAGCACAGCTCTTCACATAACATTTTCTTTTTTTCCAGAATGCAACAGATGTGAACAGCAGGGAAACAACTTTTATGTCTCCAGCAGAATTCCATTAATTTAAGTCTTCAGAGATCACATTCCAACTCTGCCACTGATTTTCTAATCCTTTTTTGGCAAATATTTATGATGTGCATTGCCAAATAATGGGGATATACAGGTACATATTCCACCAAAAAGTTTATGATGTGGAAACATCTTTAAACTCCTCCATAGTAAATCAATCAATTGAGACATAGACAAATCAACACTCATAAAAATTATATCATCCTAAATAGCAGATTTATTTTAATTTCACTTGTGGATAGAAAGACAACTTCTTTATAATTAAATTTTACAGTGCATTTTCATGCTAATTATTCATTGAAAGAAAATAATGCCAAGAAGTGCACAATCTAAACTTGTTCATGTACATTTCAATTTGGCTTATTTTTTCTCTCAGTTCAGGCTTTTTAATTGAAACTGGTTCATCCTTCCAAAATTATTAACAGAAAGGGCTACAATTAAACTAACAGAATGGTGTTTGAATGCTCTTCAACCTTTAGCAAACCCTAGAACATTTTAAGCTACTCTAAAAAAAAAAAAAAAAAAAAAGGAAAGCAAAAAATACCAAACCGCATGGCAGAAATACTGACTCTTCTGCCCACACATAAACATATGGGCCTTCTCAGTGTCTCAAATCCTAGCAAATTTTTCATTTTACCCCCACAGCTTCAGTTAATGTATGTAATAGAAATGGATATTAGAAATCTATTCTCATTTATTGTAATATGAATGCAAGCAGAGGAAACAGTAAAAATCTGCAGTGTCTGCACATTTACTAGCACTCTAGTTTGTGGGAGAGTAGGAATTATTTATGGACATTCTGGCACAGCTCTAATATTTAAAGGGCTACAAGTCTTTCTCAATCAAGAGAAATGTCCTATAGAGATTTCTATGAATTAATCTTGTTAAAAGTAAAGGGAAGAAAGTCTGCTTTTACATAGATTAAAAAGGATTTAAATGTGTGATGTTGGCATAAGTCTTTAATTTGCATTCCTTTATACTAATTTACCACGTGACAGTATTAAAAAGAAAAAGAAGTATTTCTTTTCAGTAGGAAAGATTAGAGACAAAAATACTGTAGCATTCCAGAATCCCTAAATTATTGTGTTATGTCTGTAGGTCTATTGTCACTTGTTTTCCACATACAGAAACATAGAAAAACAGGAAAGTAATGTTTTTAATAAAGCAGCTTAAATTTTTAAAAATATGTTGGAGATAGTAGAGTTCATATTCTTCTAATTAAGTATGTTCCCTGGCCTACTGGCATGAGAGGTTGTTAAACTGATATTCTGTTTTTCCATTCATTATAAACTAAGTCAATTTCTATGTTCTTGTTCCAATCACCCATGGTGATTCACTTTTCTTTTTTGTTTTCATATTAAACTCTAGGACTAAACACTAGTACCCAAAATAAATCTGCCCAATTACCTGTGCTCAGGGACAGAACCATGTGTTTCTATCAAAGAAAAAAGTCCTGAGTAAGCTGGTGATCTTTTCCATCTTAGTTCATACAGTTGATTATTTATATACATATATATATATATTTATATATTTTAAAGATTTTATTTATTTACTCATGAGAAACAGAGAGACAGGCAGAGACACAGGCGGAGGGAAAAGCAGGCTCCATGCAGGGAGCCTGACATGGGACTCGATCCCGGGTCTCCAGGATCAGGCCCTGGGCTGAAGGCAGCACTAAACCACTGAGCCACCTGGGCTGCGCCCAATATAATTTTCATAGGGAATAAACCAGAAATCTATGTAAAACATGATATTAAAAAAATAAACAGGTTAAATGAAATAGTTCACAGTACCAGAAACTGTATAGCTGGAAAGAATCAGAAATTTTGGTAAAAAAAAAAAAAAAGATTCTTTTAACAGAGATGATAGAAACCCATGTTGATTACTAACATCTTTAGAGGCAGTTGAGGAGGGGCTTAGAAGTAGGCAGGTATCCACAGAATTAAAATTTCAGTTTCCCATGGTCCTTGACAAAGAGTAGCTATATTCACTATAAACATCAATCTTCAGGGAAAGTTCCATGATATTGTATTACAATAAAATGGAGACTTCTCAATCATATCTCTTTTTTTCACCCATATTCACTTTATACTATATAGCATAGGCTTTTACTTGGTATATTCAATTTAGGTATGAAATATAGATTTAAACTCTTTGAAGATAATAGTCTGGAAAGAATACTCGGAAGAGTAACAAAAAATAGTCTAAAGCATTTTTGGTGCTTTTGCTTACCAACTTCTCTTCTTTTGCACTACTCAACCCACAAAATAAGTCCTGTGTGAAACTGTAAGATACTCTTTACAGCTCTTACTGCTTCATATAGTCATTCACCCCAAATGGCCCTACTTCAAGCTGACAGCATGCATAGATGGTTACTTAAACAGTTTTCTGCCTTAATCTCTATAGTTCTACTATAAAACACATTTTGTATGATTTCCCAATAAAATATTACCTGAAAAATGATGTAGGTTCAGTGTGTGACCTGGAAATTAGCAATTCCCTGCTTAGAAAGCAAGTTACTTATGCATACTGTCCCATTTTTTTCCCTTTATGAAGTCACGTCCCTATTTAACAAGGACAACAGCAACACTGGGAGATTGCCTTTAGTATAAAACAAATGAATATTACATTATTAGAAATGTATGTGCATTGTAAATTTGAAACAGAATTATATACATTTAATGGACAAAAAAACATATTTGAAGAATATTTGAAATCATATTTGACATTTGTAGAATTTTTTTTGACATTTGTAGAATTAAAGTAAACACAGGTGAAGTATTGGTATGTTTGCCTCCAAAATGAACATGTATTAGACTTGGTAGCTCATAGTACAATTTTAACATTGAATTTCTATAATTCTCTTTTTTTTCAAAAATGAAAAGAAATTTATAAGCAGAGAGCAATAAGCAAAGCCTTAAAAATCATCATAATCTGTAGTCAATCTTCTGAATCCAAAGTTCCACAAGATTTGGTGCACAATTGAACATTTTAGCTGTTTACTTCATACTATTTCAGTCCTCACTGTCAAGAAATTGGCCTTTACTCAGCAACGGTTCCACTTCTCATCTTGAGCCTCTTTTTCCAGATACCTGAATTTCTTATATTTAATATTTCTAATGCAAACTCCTGAGCTAATAAGCAAGTTCTACCCTTTTTAATAATTTATATATGTTCCTTTATCATGAGACTACTTTGCTAAGTTAGTTCCTTGCTGAAGAGTCAGTATTTTCATATTTTCTTGGCATGGATACTGTACCACTTTGCTGAGATAACTTACTTTTTCAGTCATAATGAAACAAGTACTCCATGTAAAATGCATTTATATTTGGAGCTGTAAAAAAAAATCTCAAATAATAAATCAAAAATAATACAAATTGACTTACTCACTTGAGAGAGAAGAAAATAACGAAGAAGTTTTCCTTCTTTTCATCTTTGCTCTGTGTTGGTCAATACTGCTTCCACCGTGCAGTGAGTTTAATATAATCAGATATGGCAAGGATGTGACTTGTGCAAACTCCTTGTGTCTCTCATATAAATGAAACCTAAGAAAAATATTGTAAAAAATGAAAATATAGCCAGGATAATATAAAATTACTGTAAAAACCAAATGTAGTTGGAAAAAATTTAAAACTAATTATAGTGGAAATTCCCTGGGCTGGGAGTCCTTTGAAAACATAATTGGACAAAATAGTGATGGAATAGTTCCATCTATGCTGATGAAATCTTAGTAAAGTAAAAGTGTAATAACAAACTATGAAAGAATATTCATAGTTGCATCTCTCTGAGAATCAAATAGACATCTTTAGGAAAATGTATAAAAGAAAATATTAGAATTGTAGTCCTTTTCAGGTGATGTCACCACCTTTTGATAAAAATTTAGAGGCAGGGCAGATAAAGTTATGTAACTTATAAGAAATGTTCCTTGAATGGTTTTGGCAATTTTCATAGCTCTTTGAAATAATTAGAAACAATACCATATGGTAAAATGGCTAAATTAGAGATAACTCAATAACAAAATAATTTGCAAGCATTGGCAGAGGATTTGGATTAAGAAAGTATCAGGACAAACTCATTCTGAGAATATATATTGGGCTAGAACAGTAGATTTTGTTTTAATTTTTCCCAAGTTCTCCAGTCTAAAAAATACCTGCTACTCTTCCTATATCTCAGGAGTAGACTTTGGCCTTGAGTCTGTGCCTCAGCTGAGCACTGGAATGAGAGTTATTAAAGTAGTTGAAGATGGAGTGGATGACTGATGAGGCAATTTGCGCTTTCTATATCCACAAAAGCTTTCTTGAATCTCACCTTCTATCCTGGAAAGAAAGGCAGCAGAATCTCTGAAATGTGACATTTTCCAAATAGAACAATCTGAGAAACCCAATTACCATCTTATTCACTCATTCTCTCTTTCTGTCACTCTCTCCTCCACAGTAACTAAAATCAGAGGTTTAGTTATAGTCTCAACAGAACAGTCTCTAATTGTATCTTTTTTCTATTAATGCTTGATGAAGCAGATTTCTTCAAATTTTCATCCAGCTTATGCATAAACCAGTTGCATTTGATCTATACTTTTAAATTATAAAATTCTGCATTGTTATATTTTAGAGGCAAATCAAGCAGCAAAGATAACCATTTGTGGTCAAAGAGTTTGCAGGATGAATGTAATTTGCCCCAAGTAAAACCAGAATGAATATCCATGAGATACTAATCAGTATTTCTTTTTAGCTCAGTCCCTGACAAATGAGGATAGTATAGCATGAACACGTTTATTTTCCATGTGACCTGGTCAGATACTCGGTAATGGTAGTAGCTGACATTTCTTAAGAAAAAATCTAACAACTTAGCTTTAATTGAGTGCACTGCAAGATAGCCACCAACATGATTTTATTTTTCAAAGATTTCCCAGGATGGGAGAAATGTTCATAGACCTGACAAGCATAGTGATTGCTTTCCCTCTGGGTAATAAAACCAGCTACATTTCTCTCACTTTTGCCTGTAGTTCCTAAATGCAAAAGAAAAGCAATTATCACATGAAATGCATGCCTAAGGTATTCTTCCTGCATTAGTCAGTAGGTATCTATTTCCCTTTCAATTCAGGATCTTTGGAAGGAAAGAAAAAATTCCAGGCTATGTAAGATGTGTCCCCCCACATAAAGTATTTGTGAGATTTGGAGGGTTTCTTTTTAAACTGCTCTAGTGACTCTAATCTAGAGAGAAGCCAGTTTTTCTCTAATTATAGAAAGAGAGATTCCTATAAGCCTATTATTTTATAGAAAAAAAGGTTTAGAAGCAAGAAAAATCCTGTTTGTCACCTTCCAACAGCTACCTCTTTCATTTTTGAAGCCTTAAAATAAGCATTTGAGATAAGTAATTAACTGATTTGAGATTTAAATAAAAAATTCTTATATTCTCTTTAAAAATTGTGCTTATTATTTACACACCTTTTATAGATGTTTTCACTTGGAGCAGGAAATTTAACTTAGTGCATCCCTGTTTCCTAAGTAATATTCATAAGTGATAGAAAACAAAAACAAAAGAAAATTGTAACCTACATTTTGAGTACTCTATACTAAATCTCAGGTTGAGAATAAAAAGAATACTTCAAGTATTTCTGGGGAAAAGTAATGAGTTGGATCAGACAGTTAAATATTCAATTTTGACTTCATAAAAATCAATGATTACACCTTTCACTCATATTTGGAGGGCTACCCGAGTTGGATCTAATATAAATTTTGGATCTTCAGCATCAAACATAAGGCCAGGCAAAACAGATCTCTCAATAAACATGTGTTCAATGAATAAATTAAAAAGTTAATTAAATATTAAGATGTTTGCCCAATATTTATCCAAGTAGCCATACACATTTAAATATATATATACCTGTACACACATCGGGAACTGGGTTAAACGTAGAGAACAATGGTGAATGAAATGGAAGTTATCTTAGCGGTCATGGAGCCTAACATTCTAAGTGAGGATAAAAAAATTGTAAACACATTTTTTTTCTAAAAGACAAAAAAATCACAACTTGTGATAAATTCAATAAAAGTAATAAATGGGGGTAGGGGTGCAACTGGATACTTTGGTGAAGGGATAAAGATATGAATTGCAAAATGTATGATTGTATGAATAACTGGTTGAATGAATGTAGTGATTACTTGGTGAGCATTTGGGTTGTATGAGAGATGAAGTTTAAGAAAAACAGAGCCTTGGAATCTTATGAAGCAGTTCTTACAATTGGATATAGCTAAGGTCAATAAGGTATTTGTAATAGTTAACAGACAGACATTCTTAGAAGTGTATATTAAGGTTGCCAGTGGGAATCAGGAGGTCAAAAGGTCAGAACAGATACATGATTATTCTCCAGTATAGGTTCAGCACACTCTCAGAATCATAGATTTTATAAAATCCCGAGATCCTAAGGAAATTGAAGGAAGATTCTAGTAATCATCTTAAGAATTACCAAAAAATTCTATACTGTAGGTATTTAATGATTGCGAATTGTTTAAACATCAAACTGATTATAAGATTGTCCTCATCATAACAATAACTGAGAACAACAGTCTCATAATAATGTAGTTTGTGAATTTGAAAGCCAAATATATGCCATGCATTTTACATATATAATTGCATATATAATTGTTTTCATTCATATAAATTTTGAAAGAGAGATGTCTTTATCTACATTTTTAAGAAGTACAAAACTGTAGCATTTATCATTATTATTACTTAAAAAGTATACCCCCCCATACACACAACTAAAATGCCTCCAAAAGTAAAAATTATCTACCTAAGTGAAAGAAGTGAAATTTGCTCTGGTGTTTCTCCACCAAAGGAAACATTTCTAAGTTTTTGATATATTATTCAATATTTCTCTCTGGGCCTCCAAAATTTATATTTCTTATATATTTGTAAATGAAGTCAGATATATGCATATCGACACACACACACACACACACACACATACACACACACACTGTTCCAAAGTTTTCTTTAACACAATGGAACCAAACTGTATTCCTCAATGCTTTTAAAAGCTAAAAACTTTTTGGTACATCTTTCTAGATTGTTGTGTCAACAAAGATTCATTCATTTTAACTGATATAGTACATTGCACATGTGTAGTATACTTTATTCAACCATTTTCCTACTGAAGTCAATTTAGGCAGGTTCCAATTTTTATTAAAAGCAAGAATGCAACAAATTCTGTGATTTTTTTTCTATATTTTTGTCATGCTATTGTTTTTGTAGAACAGCTTCTTTGGATTGTTGGATCATAACATCTGAGAAATTTTTATAGATAAGAATTGCTTTTTGAAATACTACTGCAGCATATACCCCTATCAAAACTATATTGAAGTACCTATTTCTATTTTTCCCTACTTTTTAAAAAAAATGTGCCATTCAACTTTTTAATTTTGCTAATTTGTTAAAAAAAACAAAAGTGACAACTCATTATTTTTTTAGTTAGTTTTTAGAGAGATAATTTATATTGTCTAAGTCAACAGGCAGGTCTGTGAACTGCAGTCCACAGGTCTGTGTTCTATGCATGGATATAAAAAACAATGCATTTAGATTTGTCCCAAGGAGATGACTTTTGACCAATATTTCAGCAACAGACAGTATGATTATAAAATAACAGTGAACCACAAAAATAGCACTAGTCTATTTTACCTTTGATACCTTAGAATCTTTATCTGAACTTACCATTTACTTCTTTTTTGTTTTTTAAATATTTTATTTATTCATGAGAGAGAGAGAAAGGCAGAGTCATAGACAGAGGGAGAAGCAGGCTCCCTGCAGGGAATCTGATGCAGGACTCGATCCTAGGACCCCAGGATCATGCCCTGAGCCAGAGGGACTCAACCACTGAGTCACTCAAGTGCCCCATTTACTTCCTTTTGAGGGGATTAGGTCGAGGTTAAAACACCAAGGTGTGTGGATAAAATCTTATTTATCCCATTCACATCAAGTATATTAATTTTTTACCCTCAAGATGTTTTCAGTTTAATGTTGAGTCTCATAAGTAAAACAAATAACATTTTACAAATTTAAACCAACGTGAATGGATGGCACTGTATAGACTTCATGGATATAGAAGAAGTAAAGTAGAAGAAAGTTGGATGAGGGGTAAAGCCCTCAATTAACAGAATTTGTTTTTGTTTTCAAATTACAGAAAGCACTTTAAGATCTTCATGATTGTCCCTGTTATCGCAGATAACATTATTGGAGGTAAGAAAATTGTACAGTCATCAGCAAGTAAGCTAAACTCATTGTGGCTGGTAAATTAGGAAAGATAAGAAAGCAAAGTTTGCCACACAAATAGAAGCTGATAAAAGAAAGCTACACCTTCCCTCAGCATTGGTCATCAGCAAAGAGTATAAAAAGAAAGCATTTAAGACTGTGTGGCTTTAGGATTGCAGCTGTACTCACCATGCACTCTCTCTGTTGCTGTTCTGCTGACAGAACTTGACCTTAAGAACCACCTCTTAGAGATAATAACCATGATTTATACACACTGAAAAATCCAAGAAAAATTTATGAGTTTCACACAAATAGTTTGTATTTTCAAAAAATTAAGGTTACTTCCAGATACAGTTCTATCAAGTAGAGGTCACAGGCAAGTTGTGTTGTTGTAAATTTAACTGAGAGTAGAAGTACTCAAAAGCCTACACATGTGCAATATTTCCACACGTGAACATAAATACACATATATACATACCTAGTTTTAGCTGCTGAATCTCTCATCACCATGATCCCAAGTAAAAAATCACAAATCAGTCATGTTTATACATGGATGAATTTATTTAGCTCCATTTCAAAACTGAAGTTTTTTTTTTTTTAAGATTTCTATTTATTTATTTGACAGAGAGAAAGAGAGCATAAACAGGGCAGCACAGAGGGAGAGGAAGAAGCAGACTCTCCACTCAGCAGGGCTCCATCCCAGGACTCTGGGATCATGACCTGAGCCAAAGGCAGATGCTTAACCAACTAAGCCACCCAGGTGCCCTTCAAAATGGAAGTCTTGTTGCTGCTCTTCCGACCTTGACTTTATGCTCTGGGCACATAATGGAAAAAAAAAAATCCCCTTTTGGTACCTCAACTTCTCATGCTTGAGTACCTGACTTGGTAACCCATCAAATAACTAGGTCTCTTTCTGGGATGGAGTATTTGTTCTCTGAACAAGGATTGTAGTCTTGCATTTGAATCAGTTTCTATAGTTAGAACTTCTTAATGGCCCAAATCTTTTTAATTCAATAAGGACCTCTTAGTATCCCTTGCTATGAGATTCTTAACAAGCTCTTACTTACTCATCACCAATGGCCAAAATAAGGAGTAAAATCTTATGGACTTTTGAGTATTTTAAATTTAGACATTTAGCCTAAAGATTATACCTTAAATTCATACTCCAAAACTAGCAATTTAAGCTCTCCCTCTTTTAAATATATGGAGGAGTAGATTGCTTTATAAAGAGGTAAAATTTAAAATCTGAAGGAATAGAGATGAATTATTCATCTCAGTTTTCCAAAGCAAAGGTGTTTCAACCAATCAGAGCTGATATACAAACTGATGAGGTTCTTCCAGATGGATTGGCCTCCTGGTCTCGATAGAGACCATGAAACCATGTAGCCACAAAAGTGCCACCGATAGCCAAATCTGGGAGGGAAGGATCAATTTCTCATCATAGTCTCTACCTGGCGTTGGTACATTATGCCAGGAAAAAGTTCTCATACTTCCCTGGTGCACTACAGAACCCGACAGACCTCCTCCTCCCCCGGCCTCCCCCCTCCCTTGGGTGAAAGATACAAGTTTAAATGTCAAACCAACAATGTAACAATATAAATTTTGTAGTTTGGACCTAAGCCATCACAAACATGAAAAGTGAGGTAAAGAAGACAGTGGATGTAGGGAAGAGACACCTGAGTTGGCATTCACAGGCAATTAACCAGAAAATCAGGTAAAGCTCATGTAGTATGATGGATGCAAGCTTAAGTTAGCACTGCCATGAACTTCAGACCATGTTCTTTCAACAGGATCAGGAGTGTGCTTTAAAAAATTAAGAGGACTGAAAGGAAAGAACGTATTCCAAACTTGCATAATACAAAGCACATAAAAACAGTAAATGCCTACAAAGACTATAAATGCTTCCTTGGAATGAAAGCAATTCCACTTTCTGCAAAGTACTTCATTTCAAATGGCTAGTGTAGGCACATTCCTTATCTTTGGTACTACTTCATTTATTGTAGGCAGTCTAACAACTGTCAGATATTTTAGAAATAGTGCTAATATGGGCAAACACTAGAAAATCTTTAAAGCTTAACAAGAGGAAAACTTTATAGAGTGTGAAAAAATCCTATTGCATTCATATCTTTATTTTTCCCTTGGTGATTTTTATGTTAGAATGACTGCTGTGATTATAATACTAACACAATCTGTTCACCCAGACCTAGGAGAGAGAGTGATTAGAGTTTTAAAATAATATGCAAGATTCTTTATTAGAAAGATTTAAGATTGTCAGGAAATCTTTAAGTTGCAATTCTTTTTACTCTGCAAAAGTTTGTTTTCTAAGTACCTCCTTATGTAATTGATTGTAATTGAATGTAATTGATTGAGGATAGAAATATAAGCAAACATGTGATTTATTACTTTTGCATTATGTTTTCCCTGACTTTTGGCAAGAACTAGACACAAAGGTTAAGTTTTTGTCAACTTCATAAATGTTGCCTTACAAAATTCTTATACAATGACAGTAAGTTGGATAGGAGAAAACTGATCACACAGGTTTTGTCTTGCTTTAAATTATCTGCTAAACATTTCAGAGTGAGAATATCTCCAATAAAGGAGACTGCTAAAGGATATAGCTCTTGATTAAAAATATAAATATAAAATATAATCATTAATCACTGAATCATTTAAAGTCTCCTAAGTCTCTGCATGTATATATATATATATATATATATATATATATATATATATATATACACACACATACCCAAAGGATATTCTTGAGTACTCATGCTGTATAGCAGTGCTGGATGAAGAAGAGAGGAGAATGATGAATAAAATTGGGTGTAAAACTTGGCCCTGCCTTTCAGGGACATATATTCTAATAAATTTATGAACAGTTCAGCCCTTAAAGAATATGTACTCTATTTAAAGTGTTAACACAAGGGAACAAAATAATAGGACGAATAACAGTGTAGTGTAGTGTGGTGGAAAGCATACATGCTGTAGAAATTCAGACTCTGGTTGGTTTATGAGAGGAGACTTCATGTAGAAGGTGCTTGAGTGGACTTGAAGAATGTCTGAGGTTTGGAAAGGGTAATGTCAATAAAAAGAACCTTTTTTTCCGAGTGCGTAGTAAGGGGTGGAAGTGCATAGCTCAAAACATAGAAATGGATAGGAGGGAATTCCATGGCAAAACTGAAATATGGGCTGGGGAAGCTAGTGAAAAATTAGGCTGAACCAGTGGAGCATGGATTAGTTTATTATACTGTTCAGTTGTATACCAGAGACTTGACTATAGCAGGTTAACCAAAGAATAGATCGTTTTCCCTACATTCCTGTACTGTGAGCAGGGTTATCTGTGTTCCAGGCAGATGGAAGCCAAAATGAAACCTACCGCTCCCCAAAGCCTCCAGCAAACTCACCTCTTTTTATACAAAATCATGTCACATGCTTACCTTCAGGTACAACGGACCTGGGAAATCATGTTCTGTTTTATCTTTAGCTGGCTTCTTTGGAATACTTATGTATTGGAGAAGAAGGATGAAGGGAGAAATGTGAATTTGAAAAGCAACATGCAGTATCTGCTCCAAATAGGTCCAGTTTCAAAGAAAGAAAAGATGGGAATGTGATAGGTAATAATGAACTATGGTAAATTCCTAAACAAGGCAATTTGGCAGAGAACCAGTGCTTCATTAAACTGAGTTTGGCAGCAGTGATATGGAAAAAAAAGACAATCATGGAAGGAGGAAGGGGAATGACCTAGAACAATGCTGCAGTCTCAAAGAAAATGTAATGAGAGCCTGTGTTCGGACAGTGAAAGTAGAAATGGGGAATAGAGGCGCTATCTCCATTTCTGAACAGGATACCATTTTACATCAGTGTTGAAGGACAGGGAATATTAAATATTATGCATTTGTAAGCCTATGAAAAATTTCAAAAAGTACTTGTTAGACAAGTTTTCTGATTTGAGAACTAAAACACAGGGAAGGCCAGAGAGGAGTTCCATGTTAGAAAGCATCAGTGACACATTCCAAACTGTGATAAATTCCATAAATATAAAGCACAGGCTTCTAATTCTTAGTCCAGTACTATGACATTTTCACACATCATTCCCATGACATATTTTATTACATGTTTTTATATAAATCTATAAATGTTAACAAGAATTTATATTTTGTATATATTGCAAATTCTTTGGAGTTGCATAAAGACCAGGAATCTAGAGCCCAGTAGATTTTTTTAGAATATTTTTATTACTATTTCTTATATTAAAAAATAGGAAGAGTGTACTTCTGCTATTGTATTACAAGAATATTGCTGGAAATTATGTTTCTTGCCCACAGAAACAAGAAGTAAATGTGATAAGATGCATAGGCCCCCTGTAAATGATTAGAAAGTGAAGAGAATGATCCTGTACTGATACAGATTAAGAATGTTTTATTTGCATATTTATCATAGAAAAGTTGCAATAACAAATAAATCATTATAGAAGGGTTATTTTAAAAGCCCTGATGTTGGCTCTTTGCTAAAAAGCTATGCACTCTCATAGTATTTACTTTACTCAAACTTTACCTGTATTCACCAGCCCTATTGTGTCTCCCCATCTCTAAAACTCTCCAGACCCATTTACCTCAAAGTGAGAAGACATTTCATAGAAGACATATCTGGCTATCTAAGTCTTCCTGCTATATAATCCAGCTAAAGTAGCAAAGAACTGCTGATTTCCCAAAATCATGTCTTCTTCAAGTCTTTACCCACCTCCCATTCATCAAAATTGACCTCTGCTATCTCCCATTTTCATAGGTCTTCTCTTTCTTCTTAAGAATGGGTCAATAAATTTGAGTTAACATGTTTACTTTCAGTAATGGCATGATATATTATCTCCTCCTAGACAATGTTTGCTTTTAATCATATATTTTAATGGAATAAATAAAGTGGGATTTAAGACTTAATAGGGAAGTAGCAGCTGCTTATCTCTTCAGGTACAACCAACAAATAGCACATCATTCATTTGTGCAAACCACAAATATTTCTAGAATGTCTACTACATGCCAAACACCTGAGATACAATTTCAAGAGACATAGACAAGGTCCCTGCTCTCACAAAGTTTAGAGTGTGGTGGAACACTAGGTGTTAATCACACAAAGAAACAGAACATTCCAAACTGTGATAAATTCCATAAACATAAAGCATAGGCTTCTATGAACAATCTTAAAGGTGAGACTTCAGGGGTCAGGGAACAGAGAGAGGTTTACTAATAAATACCTCTGCTCTTGATACATGTCTATACCTTTTCTTTTCTTTTACTAAAACTTCCACTTAATGTGCACATCTGGTCTTTTCTACTTTATACTCTGTAATTGAGTATTATAAAACTTATACATTGATATGAACATATTAGATTTCCAACTAAAACAGTCTTTCCTCTAAGTATGGAATTCATTCTGTAGACTATGTATGGATTGAAGCTTATGGAATTTAGAGACAGAAAAGCAACAGAAGTAGAGAGTATTTTTAAAGCCCATGTTAGAAAAAATTATCCTGGACCTGATATATAGCATTTTGGGTCATAGTTTAAAGTTTTTCCAGAGCATATACTCTAGAAAGCATAATTCCTCCACCTGCTCATCAGTGATGACTATCATTTTTATAAAACTACGTCTTTTTAAAAGTTCCTAATTTTAAATGAGTTTGGAGAAATAAAGAGGTGATGCATAAGCCATAAAAATGATTTTAGAGTTGGCAAATTGGTCTTTTGAGTAACGATAAGATTGAAGAAATTGAAATAATTTAGCTGCAAGAGAGAAAATTTGGTGATAATTTATTAATAGTTTTCAAATGTGTAAAGGATAAGTAAGGAGGAGATGGTAACTAGATGTTCTTGATCTCGAAAGTGGAAAGAACAGATTAAATCAGTTTAAAGTGCAGCCAGAGATCAAGGATAGACATAACTTTCAGAAAATAAGGGAAGATAAGCACAACAGCAGACCACCAAAGGAAATTATGCAGTTTCTGACATCTGTCAGATACTGTTTAGATACAAATCTGTTTGAGGGTCCCTCCTGCCTTATATATCTCTGATTATTTGCATACAACATTGGAAATAAGATTTCCTGGGAGAAGATTAACTAGAAACCAAACTAGTAGTAAGACTTAAGTAGTCAGAGGAGGAAGAAAAGCAACATATTTCAGAACAATAATAATGATTTCATATTTGCCCTCAAGACACAGAATAAGAGCTGAATGCAAAATTAGCTGAGTTCATGTTTTAAAAATTTCTTTATTGTAGTATCCAAGATTATCTGGAGGCTATCCCTTCCTTGCTGCTATGGAAGAAATTTGATTAATGAACTCTGGATATCTAAGCAATTCTTCAACAGATCTTGAATCTTGACAACTGGTAACATATGCCCTCAAAGTTGAGCCTTTTAGAAACAAACTTGATAACATAAAACTAGTTTATTTCTCATTCCTTTATAGGTTAGTAGTGAAGAATAGAAATAAATGGAGCAAAAAAGGACCATGAACAATTCAGGCACAACAAATGGAGATTATATACCATTGTTTAAAGCTTAATGTTAATGGTAATAATAGCAGTTATAATATTATTTTATCTACCAGGCAATGTGATACATATATATTTTAGTTTCTTTAATCTCCACAGTAACCTTACGAGTTGAGTACTTCTATTACCTCTAACTTACAGATAAATAAGCTGACTTAGATAAAAAGGTAATTTGCCCAAGGTCACATATTCAGTAAATAACAGTCTCTGAAATGAACATAGGTCCTTTCGATCCCTGAATACAAATTCTCAACTGCTATAAAATGAATTTACCGAAATCCAATAAAGTCTATACTAATCTCTTTTGGAGAAAATTTCCAGACAAATTTCCCCTGCCATTCAGGTGCTGGCAATGACTATTTCTTGAAGAAATGGAAAGAAAGTAAAATTATAATTTATAATGATCTATTTATATAATAGTTTAACATGTGTCCTAAATTAAATTTTGTGAAATTCAATTATTCAATTGATAGGATTATTACTTGCCACCTGCCAACTTTTGAAAAGCTTTATGGAAATTGATGGAGATGAAGGTTTTTTTTTTTTTTTTTTTTGAGATGAAGGTTTTAATTGCATTAATGCAGAACACAAGAGAGACATGGATAGAGTTATTAGGGTGCCAAATATTTTGTAAAATATAAGTAGTAAGCAAAAGGAACAGGATTTCTTAAAAAATGAATTAAAGGCTAATTAAATATACAAAACTTCACTCTATCTAAAATGAAAAAGTTTTCTCCTTGACTTAATACTGTCTCCTCACAGTCATTCTTCATTGCTGCCCCTACCTTTAACTGAGCCTTTCAAAAAATACTAGAATATCTAGTTTTTCATAAAACTAATCTCCTTACTTCCTAGACCACCACTGTTTACTTACATTTACATACCACTTTACTTAATTTTCTTTAAATATGACTATAATCACCCTCCACTGCTCAGAATTTCCTGATGGCTTCCTATTGTCCCAATAAAATAGCATTATAATTGTCATCATTATCAATACCAGCTTTCTTTTTCTTGCTGAGCACTTTCTATGTGCCAAGAACTATGGTCAACACTTTATACATTCTATCTCACTTTATTCTCACAGATATGTCGAAACCTACATGTTGTTATCATGATCCTGTAGATGAGAAACTGAGGCTTAGAAACGTTTCTGTAGCCAGCCCAAATCTGTAAGACAGAACTTGCACCCAAACAAGCCTTTGCTATTCTCCTGCCAGAATAAACTTTAAGCTCTTCTGGCATCTAAAATTTTAAATAATATGTCCCAGGGTCCTGGATTTCATACAACTTTTCTTCAAACATTAACATGTCTTGAGCTAAGCTCTTCTCAAGAGGGAGTCCATGTCTCTCCAAATGAAAGAAACTGAACATTTCTCTGAACAATAATACCACTATGTGAATATTTTTTTGTTATTAGGTATTTTCCATAGTTGTTTAATCACCTAGCTTATTATCTCTTTTAGAAAGCTGAAACTTTTTAATTCTATTTTATATTTAAGAAATCTCTACATCCAAAGTGAGGCTCATACTCACAACCCTGAGATGAAGAGTCATATGCTCCATTGATTGAGCCAGCCAGGTTCCCCTATAAGGCTAAAACATTTTATAAACAGCAAGATCAGTGTCTGACTCAATATGCATGCTTTACAGAGACAAGCACTGTGACTTGCTAAAAGAATTGTTATATTTCCTTCTGAATGGACAAAAGAAATGATTTAAATTATTATCAGGATTTTAGTTAGGCTTTGGAAAACAGTGTCAGTAAGCAGTGAACGATGTAGGATCATTAACAAGGAGGTAAGTGGACTTCTTTGCTCTAAAAATCTTAACAGACAAGATAGATTTTTATTTTCTATGACAGTTTCCAAGTGGTTCCGCTGAAGAATGAGTTTGGGATTTAAAACCAATTAAAACTACTTTCCAGGGCAGCCTGGGTGGCTCAGCGGTTTTGCGCCGCCTTCAGCCCAGGGTGTGATCCTGGAGACCCGGGATCGAGTCGCACGTCAGGCTTCCTACATGGAGCCTGCTTCTCCCTGTCTGTGTTTCTACCTCTCTTTCTCTCTGTGTCTCTCATGAATAAATAAATGAAAAATTTTAAAATGCTTTAAAAAAACTACTCTCCAATTATTTAACTTTATGAATGAATGAGTAACTTTGGGTCCACTGGAATTAACTAAGCAGAAAATTTAGAAGAAATAAGCTACTAGGAACACATCTGTACATATTCGTGTTTTTGTTTTGTTTTGTTTTGTTTAGTGATGTAAGAGCCTCAATAGATTTAGAGATATTTGACTATAGTTTATTCAACTCACTTAAATCTTCAGGGATAAGTCTGACATTCCATAAAAATTTTACATCCATATTTGAGTTTGGAAAGAAAGGATGGGAAGAAAATTGTTCATGTCATTTTATCACTTTCACTATTCTGCTCAAGGCAAAAACATAACCATGTGAAATATAGGACACAGGAAATAGACTATGTTAATATAGGTTGTAAAAGTGTAACATCATTTGCAATGCAGGCTGAGGCTAGGAGGAAGGCAGGAGTTATTTCACTGAAACTATTTAACCTATAGACTCCTTGCTTCTTTCTTTGCGTAGAGATATGGCTGAGAGCATAGTGCTGAATGATGATGAAGTAATACTAAACGTGAACCTCTGCTCAATTCCCAGTATGAAAACATGCCTCAGTCACAAGTAATAAAGTAAATACAGAAGCTGCAAAAATCCATCACCAGAGGAAAACAATAATTTAAATGAGTGATAAAAAAAAGGCATTTCATTTTTGCATGATAAGAAACTGCTGAACAAAACAAACTACACATTGCACCAGAATAGCTCAATGCCCCCCAAACTGAAAACAGCTTATAATGAGAGAGAAAAGAGAAAAACAGAGATGTAGAAATCAAAGGAGATTGTCCCTCATAGAAAGAATGCAAATGTTCTGCTACCCAAAACCCCACTTATTCTCCCCAGTTGCAGAAATTGTATGCAAGGAAAATATGGCCATTGGTGATTAGTATTTTAGATAAAAAAACAGTACCATTTAGGAGGCATAATTTCCAACATACAAACATGCCTAGCAAATACCACCTACTTCACACCAGTATCTCCAAGTTACTGTTTCTTTCAGATAAAGTACAAATATGGACAAAATACGGCATGGCCTTTGCTATTTAGAGTAATATCTGTTACTGATAACCGTGGCTTTATGCCAATGTTTTATGCCTGAGTTATTATAAGCACAGTTTCCACTATAGAAACTGAATAACAGAACTACTCAGAGGTTTTCTATCCTATGCAATAAGTCCATTTCTATCCACAGACAAGACTCAGATCTCATGAACTCCTTGGAGATTAAGTATAATAACAACATGTTTTTATTGTTTGGCTTCTGTTACTTTGCTGTTGTAAGTATTTGTAGATTCTAAAATGAGAAAAGTTTAGAAATTGGAAAACTTTTAAGTGATCACATATTTAAAATAAATGCTCAGGGCTAATGGGTAGTAATCTAGAGTATATACTGAGTTGGAGGTATATAATAGTAACATCTGGGCTTAAGTGGTAATCCATATACACTGAGCAAATCACATGGTACTTGCTGAGCGTGAAAAACAATGATGATCAATTAAGAAATAAGACTGAGGATTTTTATAATTTATTAACATGGAAAAATAATGGTAAGAAAAACTTCTGAGAAAAAAATTAAGGGATTCAAAAGTCATAGTACTTTGTATTCTTTGACCATCACCTCCCTATTTCTCCCTTCCCCCAACCCGTAGAAATCACCATTCTATTCTCTGTTTCTATGAATTTGACCATTTTAGATTCCACATAAAAGCAAGATCATCCTGGAGTCCCAGAATTGAGTCCCACATCGGGCTCCCTATGTGGAGCCCGCCTCTCCCTCTGCCTGTGTCTCTGCTGTTCTCTCTGGGTCTCTCATGAATAAATACATAAAATCTTAAAAAAAAAAAATCATACAGTGTTTGCCTCTCTGTGTCTAGTTTATTTCATTTAGCATAATGTCCATTCACATTGTTGTAAGTGGTAGGATTTTCTTCTTTTAAAAAGAATAAACTGAATAATATTTCCTTATATGTATATACCACATTTTCTTTACCCATTTATCTATTGATGGAAACTTAGATTATTTTCATATCTTGGCTATTGTGAATAATGTTGCTATGAACAAGGGAATGTAGATATCTCTTTAGGATCCTAATTTCATTCTCTTTGGATATATATACCCAGGAATGAGGTTGCTGATCGTTGTATTGGTGTTAATTTTTGGAGAAACCTCTATACTATTTTTCATAATGGCAATACTGACCAACATTCCTTTTGCTTCACATTATCTCCACACTTGTAACTTTCTTTTCTTCTTTTACTTCTCCTCCTTCTCCACCTCTGGCCCTCCTTATCCTCCTGCTTCTTCTTTTTAATACCCATCTTAAGTGTGAGGTGATAACTTAATTTGGTCTTGATTTACATTTCGATTATTGATGTTGAGCATATACGCACACCTACATACCTTCTTTGCAAAATGTCTATTTAGGTCTCTAGCCCAATTTTTATCAGGTTGTTTTTCTGCTCTTGAGTTATAGGAGTTCCTTATATATTTTAGATATTAACTCTTTGGCAGATACATGGTTTTCAAATATTTTCCCCCTTTTGAAGCCTGCTTATTTATTTTGGTATTTCCTCTGTTGTGCAGAAGCTTTTAAGTTTGATGTAGTCCCATTTTCTTTTTTCTTTTGTTACTTGTACTTTAAGTGCCATATCCAAAAATCATTGCTAAAATCAATGTCAAGGAGTTTTTCCAGTTTTCTTCTAGAAGTTTTATGTTTCAGGTCTTACATTTAAGTCTTTAATCCATGTTGAATTGGTTTGTGCATGGCAAAAGTTCTGAGTCAAACTTTGTTCTTAGCAAGTAGATATAAGGTTTTCCCAAACTAAGCTATTGAAGAAATTATTCTTTCCTTTTTTTTTTTTTTTTTGTATTTTTGGAGCCCTTGTCAGAGGTTAGTTGATTATATATGTTTCAGTTTATTTCTGGGCTTTCTATTCTGTTCCATTGATCTATGTGTCAGCTTTTATGTCAATACCATACTGTTTTCTTTTTTTTAAGATTTTATTTATTTATGAGAAAGAGAGCACAAGTGAAAGAGTGAAAGTATGGCAGGGCGGGGGTGGGGGGCTGGGGGAAGGCAGAGAGAAGAGAAGCAGATCCCCATTGAGCAGGGAGTCTGACACAGGGCTACATCCCAGGAACCTGGGATCATGACCTCAGCCAAAGGCAGATGCTTAAAGGACTGAACCACCTATACTGTTTTCATTACTATAACTTTGCTATGTAATTTGAAATCAGGAAGTGTGATGCCTCCAGCTGTTTTCCTTGTTCAAGATTGCTTTGTCTATTCAGGGTCTTTTGTGGTACCACATGAATTTCAAGATAACTTTTTCTATCTCCCAGAAAAACGCCATTGGAATTTTGATAAGGATTACATTAAATCTGTAAATTACTTTCGGTAGTATGGACATTTTACCAAAATTATTTCTTCCAATCCATCCACAGTTGGTATCTTACTAATTATTTGTGTCTTCTTCAGTTTCTTTCATTGCATTTTTATAGCTTTTAATATAGAGATCTTTCATTTCCTTGGTTAAATTTATTCCTATACATTTTATTTTTGATGCTATAGTGAATGAGATTGTTTTCTTACCTTTTTTAGATAGTTCATTGATAATATGTAAAAATGTATCTGATTTTCACATGATGATGTATCCTGTAACTTTAAGAGAATTTGTTAATCAGTATGATTTCTTTAGTGGAGTATTTAGGATTTTCTATATATGACCAAGTAAAGTACAAAAAGAGGCAATTTTATGCCTCCTCTTTTGATTTGGAAAGTTTCAGTTCACAAATAAATAAGTCTGAAGATCTATATGACATAGAGCCTATAGCTAACAATAATATCTTATATCCTTAAATTTTTCTAAGAGAGTAAACTTTATGTTAAGTGTTTTCCAAAGGAAAAAATAATACTAATAATAGAGGCAAGAGAAAACTTTGAGAGTTAGTGGATATGTCTATGGACTTGATTGTGGTGATGATTTCATGGTGTGCTTATCATCAAGCATATTGAATTATATACATTAAAAATGTTCAGCTTTTTACATGTCAAAAATTAAATTAAATAATTAAAATTACTAGAAATCAGAAAGAAAGAGAGATGTAGAGAGAGAGAAATAATTGTCAGAAGTAAAAGTAAAACTAAAAAAGAATTGGGGAGGGAGAATTCAAAAGTCATATGGATCAAAGAAAGGAAATAAGAGCAAAATAAGCTTTGGAAATTAGAAGAAAATTATGTTATAGAAAAAAAGGACTATTTAATTATCCTTAGCAATACTGTGATGAAAACACACAAAAAGAGAACAGACTAAATGGCAAAATGATTGCAAAAGTGTAACTCATAGTCTTAAATCTCTAGAGTCAATAATATACACAATATTTTTAATAAAAAATCTGTAATAACCCTGAAATACCAATAAACAAAGTCTATCACAGTACTACAGAGTTTTGAAAGCTCCATGAGCTGAGTATGTTAATCCCTTTTTTTTTTTTTTTTTTTTGTTAATCCCTTTCTGAACATAGTCCCTAGCACTGGCAACAGGAACACTTGGTCTTGACACTGTAACAACAGATAGGATAATTTGCTCTGAATGAACAGGACACTGGCAAGACTTTGGAAGAGCAATAAGGCCTGATCTTAGAAGTCAAAATCTGGGGGCCACATAGATGGCTCAGTTGGCTAAGCCTCTGACTCCTGGTTTTGACTTAGGTTGTGATTTTTTGGGCTTTGGGCTCCATGCTCAGTGGTGTGTCTGCTGGAGATTCTCTCCCTCTTGCACCCCTCATCTCTCTCTCAAATAAATGAATAAATCTTAAAAAGAAAAAAAAGGAGTCAAGATTTTGGTGTATTGTAGCTCATATCACCATTACCTATGACCCATTGAGACATATTTGAAAAACAAGTAAAGCATCAGAAAATAACTAGAAGAAAACTCAAAAACAAAGATGAGTATATGAAGTTTTAAAAACTATTAGAGGAGCACCAAACTCAATAATCAGAAAAGCTAACAGAGAAAACAGTTATTAGAATAATAACAAAAATGTAAAGAAACTGTAAATAATTTGTCCAGCAGATCAAAGAGAACAATAAATCCATGATATTCTAGATATAAAAATATATAGACTTTAAAACTAAAAATACAAAATCACTTGCATATAAGTGTCTGAGGTACAAAAAAATTAGTACTTAGGTACTGAAAAAGATTAGTAACCTAGAATATTTAAATGGAAGTTTTTGGAAAAGCAAGATGGAAAAATCCAAAGTAGTTAACAAAAAAAGGAGAGAGAGAATCACAGAAAGTAGTTTCAGAAATCTATCTGCCATCTGTGATGCCAATAGAGTGTAAAGGAGAAAATAATCAAGTGATCACAGTTTTTATTTTATTTTTTTATTTTTTTTTATTTTTTAAAGATTTTATTTATTTATTTATTTATTTATTTATTTATTTATTTATTTATTTATTTATGAGAGACAGAGAGAGAGAGAGAGAGAGAGAGAGAGAGGCAGAGACACAGGCAGAAGGAGAAGCAGGCTCCTTCCAGGGAGCCCGATGTGGGACTCGATCTGGGTCTCCAGGATCACGCCCTGGGCTGAAGGCGGCGCTAAACCGCTGAGCCACCCAGGGATCCCCGATCACAGTTTTTAAAATAAAGATAATTTTTCATAAATTGTGAAAGCTCACCCTTCAGTTTTAGAAATTTCAAAAGAAACAAAATAAAAACCTAAACATTAAAAATGATGCTTTAAAAATTTTAAACTGAATAGTCGAAAGAAACAGCAGATTGGAGATAACTAAAAAATTGAAATAATGAGGTTAAAGAGAAATCTGAAAAAATTTTCTACAACCTAATATTAAATTATAAAGTAACCAAATTAAAGTAAAATTAATAAACATGAAAACAGAATTAATAAAGTCCTAAGGAGAGGTCTCAGAGAGAAAATGGCTAAGATAAAAGAATTATTTTTAGAAAAAAATAGCTAAGAATTTTTCATAATTGAAGAAAATCATGAATTTTTAGATCTGAAAGAAACACACAAGCAAGATAGATACTTAAACAAATAATAATGTAAGTATAGAAACCAAAGACAACAGCAAATTTTGAAAGTAGTTGAAGGGAAAAGACAGACTAACAAAAAGCAAATGAAAATGTACAGTGAAAGCAGGGATTTATTATGAGGGTTCATGAACAAAAACCTTTATAATTGAGTGTTTTTTTGTTTTTTGTTATTTTTAATTACAAAGAGAAGAGAGAGAGAAGAAGGAGAAAGGAGATATCCTAAATTCCATCATTAGGAAATTTAGTAAAACAAGATTTGAAGATACATGTGATCTCAGAGTGTAAAGCTGTAAAAATGAAAAAAAAAAACCTACAGCTGAAAGCATCATAACAGTAATCATTTTTACACAGAATTATAGGTATTCATAAATGTAAATAAAGTAGTTATCTATAAATATACGAGCCTGGATTTTTAGGAATACCCAAGTTAGTTTTCAGACGTTTCAAACTATGCAAGTGTAGGCTATCTGAAGAAGGGGTGGGGTTGTAAAAGGTTCAGCCAAAAAGTAAGGGTTGCTGTGTTTTCCTGCAGTGCTGCCCAGGGGAGGTGGGTGCTAGCCAACAGCCACAAGTCTCTGGTCAGTTTAACAGACTCCACCCTACAGTGACCACAGAAGCATCTGGCTTACAGCACTCCAGGGCCTCAGGCATTAAGGTCACTCAACAAACACCCCTCCCAGTTACATTTAATTTTAAGGAAAAATGAAGAAGGAAAAAGACCAGAATAAGGGGGACTAAATTTTGAGGATTTCATTATCATTACTCTTTATTTTTGGAGAGTGGTACAGGTATATGTACTTGCTTAGGAAAAAAAAAAGTTGCATAATGGATCGGGAAGGGCCTGAAAAGAAAAAGGCCACAGAGCTACATTATTAGTATTTCGAAGGAAAGATAATGCTTCATCTAAAATTTGCAGAACAAAGGGAATAAAAAGAAAATGTGATTGATGTTAGAGCACACCATTGAGAAAGTCTATGTTACACCTCTCTCTTTTTTTAAGCAAAGTAGGGAAACAATCAGTTGCTTGAGTAGTAAGGGTAAGGATTATGAGGGCAGCAATAATGTTACTCAGTAGCTATATGGGAATAGGAAAGGAGCCGATCAAAGCCAAACTGAAGACCACAGTTGGCTGAGGAACACTGAAGGCTAACTAAAGATTATAGAGGTTCACTCAGTGCAGTATATATAATTCTTCTCTAGAAAGTTGTTGATAGCCTTAGCCCCAGGTTGAATATGAGTGAGGCAAAGCAGAAAGAAAGAAAAATAATAGAGAAAATGAAAAAATTAGCTGGAAAGTAGCTGACATAGTGAATTTCAGAAACTACGAGGAAAGAAAGTAAGTGAAACTAGACCAGGTGAAAATGAAAATATCCAGGCAACAAAAATCCTGATGTAAGTACTGGGATCTTGTTCATCTCACTTACTGATGTATCCCCACCAAAGTGGTTGTGGCACACCAAGAGTACTCAATTTTTTTCCTTAAAGATTTATTTATTAAAAAAAAAAAAAAAAGATTTATTTATTTATTTATTTATTTATTTATTTAGAGTTGGAGGGTGGGGGCATGGCTTAGAGGGAGAGAGAGTCTTAAGGAGACTCCCAGCTGAGCTCAGTCTCACAACCCTGAGATCACAGTCTAGGCCAAAACCAAGAGTCTGACATGCACCATTCAGGCGCTCTGGGAGTATTCAATAATTATTTCTGAATTTCTGAATAACTGCTACAAGTAATATTTTATAGGTAGTATAAATCTTGCTGTGGGCAATTAATTGGATGAAAAGGTTTATAAGAGTAAAAAGGGCTTTGGGTTGACTGGGTGGCTCAGTCGGTTAAGCATCTGCCTTCAGTTTAGGTCATGATCTCAGGGCCCTGGGATTGAGTCTGCTTCTCCCCCATCTTTTGTCCTCCCCACCCCTTGCTCATGCTCTCTTTCAGATAAGTAAATAAAATCCTTAAAAAGAAAGTAAAAGGCCTTCACCTGAGAGAATTACAAGGGAAACACCAATGGCAGAGTTGAATGCAGTATCACCTTCTTAAAAGATGTCCTACTGTATATTAGTTTACAAGTAGGCCTCTGGAATAAATTTTAAATAATGGACTTGATGCTGGCTCCAAATGCATTAGCAGTAGGATATTGTACAATGAACTTAATTATTGTGAGCTCCCATTTTTTCATTCATAGAAAGGGTAAAACACCTTTATGACATATTGGTGAAGCTAAAATTAGGTAATAATACACAGTTGCCTTGTGTCTGGGGAATGCCCATTGTATTTTAGGTAGTTTAAAATGCTCCTCGGGGTGCTTGGATGACTCAGCTGGTTAAGTGTCTGACTCTTGATTTCAGCTTGGGTCATGACCTCAGCCTTCGGCTCCACACTGGACATGGAGCCTGCTTAAGATTCTCTCTCTCCCTCTGTCCCTTCCCTTAAAAAATAAAATAAAATGAAATGCTCCTCAAATCACTGTGGTATAATCTATATCCCCCTGTTTTGCATTTATGTTATTTACCGAGACGTTAAAGATCCTAAGGGATTTTAATAACTTACCAGCTCTAAAAGTCAAACAGTTGCACCTACTAAGCATTAATAAATTAGAATTTTCATCAAGAAGTAAATCACCATGGTTATGTTATTAATGGGCCCAACTAATTGTGTGTTGTATATAATGATGAATTTTGTACTACAGAGCCAATAAGGTACTAACACTGTGTCAATATTTAGTCATACTAACAAGTTCACAGAACACTTCTGAAGAGAGGTAATTCTGCATCTATATTTTTATTTTTATTTTTTTGATTTTATTTATTTGAGAGAGAGAGCACGAGCAGAGGGAAGGAGCAGTGGGAGAGGGAAGCAAACTCCGCACTGAGCAAGAAGCCAGACGCGGGTTGATCATGACTTGAGCCGAGGCAGATGCTTAACAGACTGAGCCACCCGGGCGCCCTGAATTCTCTATATTCAAACTCTGATGTATGTCATCACATTGGAACGCGGTGTAGCATTACTGGCTTTTCCAACATGTTTGTAACTATTATATTCAGAGAGGGTGTCTTGACTGCTTTTGTAAAGACTGCTTCACTGAAAGGACAAGTGCTCTGCTTGAGAGGGCAAAGTATGAGCATCAAAGTATGATGCGCAAACTTTGATGGCTGGATGCAAATTTTCAAATTAAGTTTCCTCTTTAGCTTCTTTTAAACTATTCTGACTTTAAAAGCAAAGGTGCTTAAAGTATCATCTAAAACATGTTTAATTTGTATTCCACCTTCTGTTTGGCCAATCAGAAATGATATATCTAAATAACTCCATGTGGAAAAGGCATGGATGCAAGTATATTCACAAATTCTTTATAAAAGCTATTTCATATTATCAAAATATGGCTCTAGATAGAAAGAAATAAAAAATTCTCTTCTGTGACTTATGGAAATTCACTCATTCCTTTCTTAAAAGTCTCAGTTCATTAAATAAAAAGTTTAAGAAGTTGTGTACATATATACACAGACATGTTCACTGACAGAAAAACCCATTGATAATAAAGTATGTTTATATAGGGAAAAGACAATTTCCCAAAGTATACAGGTTTTACATATAAGTAGTGTACTGTACGTTTCTTATTCTTGAGAAGAAAAAGACCATAATAGGAAAAGATATGAGAAACAATCATTTTTTAGGTTGTGTATTCTTGTACTGCACCATTTTCATTACCAATTTTTTCATCCTTTTTCTGTCTCATGGCTGTCTTGCGTTCAAACTCCACTTAATACATTTAAAAAAAAATAGAAAAGCTAAAGCTAATCAATCATAAGAGCACTTTGAAATACATGGAAATTGCTCACTTGCACAAGAGATACAAGAGTAAAAGAGATGCTATCTCTTCATTCCTTTTACTGGCATGCATACAAAAGAAAACATTTTGGGTTCATCCAAACATGGGACACAATTCAAATTTTTTCTCTAATTTTTCTAGGAACTGTTTTGTTGAGTAAATTATTGAGTATGTCTTTACCCGAAATTAAAATGTCAAAGTATCACTTTTTATAGTGTATTTAGTGTGCCTCTAAACTGAAAAGTCATCATACTAGAACAAAAGGAGACTTTGTCAAAAGCACAGAAATATTCAAGGGCTAGTACGGTAAATAACTGTTAACTGAGCAGGCATTATGTTAGATAGGTCTGTTTCCTCAATTTATTTTTAGCTCTCTTTATTTTTCTGAAAGAGAAAAACTGAGTCAGAGACATTAATAAAATAGCTGCAATATTTTGTAAGTGAGTACAGATTTCAAAACACTGAGCTCTGAAAGACAGTTCACAGCAATGTTTTCTTAACAGAAACACACACACATAATTACTAATGTAACAGTCTGTTCGTGGTGGAAAAGCAACAGTTTTATCACGCGCAGACAACAGAATTATAAAAGTCAATGATATCTTTGTTTTCACTAAGAACTCAGAAGGTAGTTTCACCTATTTTGAAGACTATTGTTAGGTAAGGTGCAATTACTTTTTATAAAGTTTATTTCAGGAGTAAATATGCTATTTTCCCTACCCACACTGTGGTATGATGTCCTTAAACATAATGGCTGTGGCGCAAGGGGTCAGTTTGCTTCATCAGTTTATTATCAACAAGACCAGAAGAACTAGATTAGCGATTTTACCCAATTCAGCCTTAAAGAAGATGTGCACAATGCTGCTTAGGCAGGACATGGTATAATCCACTGACCTACAAGGTGAATATGCTGTTTTTTTGTGGGCCAGGAGTACTTTCAGCATCATTACTAAAGCACAAAATCTGCATGTCAAATTAATTTGTGCTCTCTTCACCTCACATTGATTAATACAAATTAAGTTTCACACTCATCACCTAGAACAGTTAACAAGTAGTACTATCAAATTCCATAACTTCCCCTCACTATAATTCTCTAAAATGCTCTTTCCTCAATTCCTATTTAATAGAATCCTGGAGTGTTCATTGCAAAGAAATCATGTTAAATGAAGGTGCTCACAGCATGCCTCAGATTTTTCTCAGTGTTGAAAGACAGAATTTGGAGACACTTGTATACTTCACAGCCAACTTGGTTTCAAAAGATGGACCCAATAATTAGTTACATAACGAGTGTGGTTTTAAACATCTTAAGTACTCTATGAATTTGCATCAAGAAAACCCAGAGGCATATCATCAAACCCTGGATTGTATTCATTTACATAAAAAAACAAAAATGTAGAGGTATTACATCAAAGCAAATTCTAATATGAACAATATGTGAGGTTTTAAACTGCTCTAGTTATGTTTTCTATTACCTCCAAAGTGACTTAGTGAAGAAGGAATTTTGTTGTGAGTCTACATTTCAAGTGTTCTTATAACAACACCCTTTATGTTAGTTTCATGCTCATAAATACATGGAGAGGTACCATGGAAGATCTACAATAAAGTCTATGTTAAATACCAAAGGTAAAATATATTTTATCAATACACAAATATGGTCTTGTATCTTATGATATTCAGAGAACATGAAAATGATACAGCAATAAAAAGTCAAATTAAGCAGTTTTGTAAAGTTATAAACAAAAATTATTAAAACCTTACATAAAACTAGACTGCAAACAATCTTTAGCCTTGATAGCATATTAATTATTTGGAAAGTATTTGCTAATTCATTTTGAATAATATGTTCTCCTGTAGGCTGAGAAATTTTTTTCTTTTTCTTTTTCTTTTTCTTTTTCTTCTTTTTCTTTTTTAAGATTTTATTTATTTATTCATGAGAGACACAGAGAGAGAGAGGCAGAGACACAGGCAGAGGGAAAAGCACGCTTCATGCAGGGAGCCCGATGTGGGACTTGATCCCAGGACTGCAGGGTTACCCCCTGGGCCGAAGGCAGGGACCAAACCATGCCTCAAACCCTTGAGCCACCCAGGGATACCCTGAGAAATTTATTTTTAACAGAGAGAGAGACAGAGATGGAGAGAGGGAGTGTGTGTCTCTCTGTGTGTGTAAAACAATTAGGAAGGATTCCTTCACATATCAATGGTAAACTCCAAAAATGAGTTCTAGTAGATCAATGTCATAAATATCACAATATTGATACTGTGTTCTGTATATTGATGCTCTGTTTTGTGATTGTTCTATCTTTCCACCTGGACACTAAACTGGAAACTAAATTCAATAACTGAAGCAGTGTCTTTCATTTGCTTATCTGAGTATCTTCTATTTTCCTCAATGTCTTGTAAATTATTGACGTGGATTTATCTTCTGAGTTCAGTTATAAAACTAGATGTTCACTTTTCTTATGCCTTGTTATGAATTGAATGTTTGTATCCCTTCAAATTCATATGTTGAAGCCCATACCATCATGATGGTAATGGTATTTGAGATGGGGCTTTGGGACGTAATCATATTTAGATGAGTTCATAAAGGCAGAGAACTGCGCAATTAGTTTCTTTATAAGAAGAGGATGAGATCAAAGCTCCCTTTCTCTCTGCCATGTGAGGATACAAGAAGAAGGTGGTCATCTCTAAACAAGGAAGAACAGTCTCACCAGGAACTGAATCTGTTAGCAGCTTAATCTTGGACTTTTCAGACTCTAGAACTGTGAGAAATAAATGTCTAGTGTTTAAGACCCCAGTCTATGGCATTTTCATATAGCAGCCTGAGCTGACGAAGACAGTCTTGATCCTTAAACAAAATGATCAATTTTTAGTCATTGTGTTTTATTCAAACGACATCCATGTCATGTACTCAACTATACCTCCTTTTTATATCCGTGGAAATGGGATATAGAATACACCCATTATCGTGGAATGCAAATTCTGTTATAATATTCTCTACTTTACTCTTGTTAAAAAGATATAATGTCAATACAAAATGCCCTGAAGCTTTCTGTATCTTTCAAGTACAGAATGCAATAATTTATATATAAGGCCAGGATATTTTTAATAACCAAATTGTTTGAAGGATACCAAAATATTTTTTCTTAATTTATATTTAATAATTTTTCATTTATATTTCATTTCCTCAGCATATTATTTTCTTTGCTTATATTTAAATGTCCATAATGTTTCATATATTAAAAAGAGTCCAATAATTATTATTGATGAACTTGTAAATTAACTGGAACAGTTCTGCTGAATGTAGTAACAATGTTTAATGCTTGGAACCAGCCTCTTTATGGATCTCTAAGCAATGAAAACATTTTTGTAAATGTACAAATTAAGCATACTGTGATACCTCACATTCAGTATTCTCTTATGGTCTCACTCAGTCTCTCTAGCCATCCATGCTACTCAGTATGATACAGGAAAATTAAACACTTACAGAATTATAATGTGTTAATAAGATAAATGAAGAATATTCATTAAATTTATAAGAGACATGAGGTCTTCAAGAGTAGACTTTCATCTTAAACCCCTAGTATAATTCACAGTGATTGGTATGTACTAGATTCTTAATATATTTTCTGAATTGATTAATTAACAAAAAGTACCAGGCACTTTATAGGACATGAGGTATTAAAAATTGAATACACTGAAGGCTCAGCCCTCAAAGAAATTATAGTCTAATGGAAGAGCTCATAGATACTGAGAACTAATCAAACTAATTAGTAATGAGAATAAAATACAGATCTATGTAATTCATTTAGATAAACACAAGTCCATGTTTTAAAGCTCTAAAATAGTGAGCCTAAAAATCCTACTAGAACAGTTGGAGCTATCATTTATAAACTTTGAATATTCAATGAAGTTCCTCTGTGGCATTCTTTAATCTGTGGAGTTGTAAAATCACAGAGCAATGGTAGTGTTTCTGAACCACCCTAGTGACTGAATAGGTTTGTTCCACTGCCAAACTCTGAGAATAAGGCTTACCCCAAATCACCTACCAAGTTCTTTCCTATCAACATAACTTGAGTGATGATCGCAAATTCTGACGTGGGGAAAGATGTATTATTTTTTACTTTAGAATTAGGTTATTAAACAGAGACACAACTTTCTGAATTGGTAGACTAATGACCTCTGTAAAAGCAATCACAACACAGGAAAAATTTGTCAAAATCAACTCTTTCAGAATTCTGGAAATGACAAGAAGCTTTCAAAATCCAAAATTCAAGAAAAATGGCTGAATCTCAGTAAGAAGAGTGAATTTGTGGTGCTTTAACTTGCCCTGTCATATTCTCCTAATGCCGTATCTGTGGTAGTTTTAAAAACCGGTAACCTAACAGTCACTGAAGGGAAAAGAATAGATTTGGAACTGCCATAAAAGCCCCATTTCCAGAGAACTGTCACTTTTTGAGCTCTGCAGCAGCTTTCTTGCGAGGCTTTTCATCATCTGACCTGACTTAGAGATTTCTCCCGCAAAAAGCTTTATCTCAGGGTGTTTATTGAAAGCAACCAGTATCATTTATTTAATCTTGAAACTGCCGGAAACAATGATACCAGTTGTACCAAATAAGAAGATAGCCAAAAAAATTTAAAACGGAAAATATATGTTATGAGATGCCCAGATGGGACTTTGGTAGACTCCAAAACTTTCCTGGGTTTGTGTGTACACCCCAGAATCCTGGACAGTTCCCTTATCTATTACTTCTAGGTGACCATCAGGATCTAAACAAGCTGGAAATGAATAATGCATAATTATAAAGTCAAGAGTTGAAGTCATGCCCCATCACATACACAGAGCCCTTCTAACAAAGTTTGGGAGATTTGCAGGTTCAAGCCATTTAATGAAATATCTGTCCAGTTATCAGCTGATCACAAAGTTAACTGAAGCAGGAACTTCAGTGGCCACACATGTCAGAGAATGCAGGCTTTGAAGAATTAGTCCAGGAAAAGCATATATAGACAGCAACAACAAATCCTGGTGATAAATGGGAATCTATTTTCTAGAGCATCCACATTATGTTATTTCAAATGTTCAGTTTTCTATGAAAAACAAAAAGAAAAGAAAAGAGAGAGAGAGCAAGAGAGAAAGGCATGCAAAGAAACAAAAAGTATGGCCCATATCCAAAAAGGAAAGAAAGAAAAGAAAGAAAGAAAGAAAGAAAGAAAGAAAGAAAGAAAGAAAGAAAGAAAAAGAAAGAAACCTAATGAAGTCAATAAAACCATTCTTCAGGAAAACCAAGTATTGGACTTACTAGACAAAATTTAAAAGCCTGCTATTATAAATATTTCCAAGAAACTAAAGGAAGCCTTCTCTGAAGAATTAAAGGAAAGTATAATATCTCACTACATAGAAAATTATCATTTGAAACAAAAAGAATTCGAAAAGTACCAAGTAGTATTTTTTAGTTGAAAAGTAAAATTACTAAATGAAAATTCACTGGAAATGTCCAAAGGCAGATTTGAGCTTACAGAAGAAAGAATCAACCAACTTGAAAATAGGTCAATTAACATTTCGCAATTATTTTTGAGGAACGGAAAGAAAAAAGGATGCACAAAATTAACCAAATCTCAGAGAACTAATGGATACCTTCAAATGTACCAAAGTATGCATAATGGTAATTGAGAAGGAGAGAAAAGAGGAGCAGAAGGAGCATTAGAACAAATAATGACTGAAAACTTACAAAATTTGATGAAGAATATTAACTCATGTATCTGAGAAGTTCAGTCAATTCCAAACAGGTTAAACTCAAATCTATCCATACCCAAACACATTCAATATCAGGAACAGTGAAAGCCAGAAGACAAGGGATGTTATATTAAAAGTGCTGAAATAGGCTGTCGACCAAGAATTTCATACCCATTTCCTCGACAAAAGTTTTTGTATATTATTGAAATTAAATTGACATTAATCTAAACTAGATTGTTTTAAGTTAAGATGTTACTTTATAATCCTCAGGGCAACAGTTTTAAAATACATCTCAAAAATATAGTATAATAAACATTAAAGAAATTAATATAGTACACAAGAAAAATATCTAGGCAGTAATGAAGAAATAGAGACTAAAGAAAATATAAGATATATAGAAAACAAACAGCAAAATGGTAGGTCTAAATCTTACCTTGTTGAATAATGTACAATTAAAAAGCAGAAATTGGCGGAATGAATTTTAAAAATATGATCCAACTTTGTTCTGTCTGTAAGAGAGGTAATTCATATACACAAAGAGTTCGAAAATAAAAGAACAAAAAAGTAAAACCATGAAAACCATGCAAATGATAACTAAAAGAGGGCTGAGGTGGCTATATTAATATCAGATCCAACAGATTTTAAGAACAAAATTGTTACTAGCGTAAAAGGAAAACATTCTTCAATGAAAAAGGGTCAAATCATCAGGAAAACATAAAAATTATAAGCATATATGCACATAGCAAAAGAGCCCCCAAAATGCATATAGCAAGACCTGACATACATAAAGGGATAAACAGATAACAATAATAGCTGGAAACTTCAATATCCCACTTTGAATAGAAGAAAACAAGGCATAAGAGTAGCAAGGAAATAAAAGACTGTAAACGAAGCAGATCTATAAAAACACTCTACCTAAAAACAGAGGAAAACACATTCGTCTCAAGTGCATACAATATTCACCAACACAGACCATATATTAGGTCAAACAGCAAGTCACAGTAAAGGTAGAAATGATAGAACTTATACAAAGTTAAAGTGGTAGAAATGATGAAAAATATGTTCTTTTACCACAATAAAATCTGATTAGAAAAGGCAAAAAAAAAAAAAAAAGAAAAGGCAGAAACAAATTAGAAAATTTCACGAATATTTGGAAATTAAATAATGCACTCCTAAACTTCCAATTGGTTAGGGAGAAATTAAAATGGAAATTAGTAAATAGTTTGAGTTGTATGAAGACAAATATACAATATGCTAAAATTTAAGGAATGCAGTTAAAACTGTGCATAGAGAGGAATACATTTATGGATACCTATGAATAAGAAAGATTTCTAATCAGCTTAATCTTCCACATTAAGAAACTAGTAAAATGAGCAAAGTAATCCCAAAGCAAGGTCAAGAAAGGAAACAAAAGAAATTATAGAGGAAATAAGTTAAATAGGGAATAGGAAAAAATACAGAAAATCAACAGAATCAAAACTCGCTTCATTCATCTTCCCTTAGACTGAACAAAAACAAGTGTTAAGATGGATGCTGAGGAATTACAATTCTCATACATTGTTGGAAATGAAAAATGGTGCATCAACTTCAGAAAACTGTTTTGCATTTCCTCAAAATGTTAGAAATACATGTGCCATATAATCCAGCAATTCCACTGCTAGGTATATACCCAACATACAGGGGGAAAAAACACACATATGACCACTTACAGCGGCATTATTCATAATGGCCAAAAAATGAAAACAACTCAAAGTCCATCAACCAATGAATAGATAAACAAAATGTGATATATCCATTCAATGTAATATTTAGCCAACAAAGAAATAAGGCACTGATACAAGCTATAATATAGATGAACCTTGACAACATCCTAAGGAAAATAAGCCAGTCACAAATCACCACATTTGAATGATTCAATTTATATAAAATTTTCACAATCCCATAGACAAGGCAATCCATAGAGATAGTAAATAGATTAATGGTCAGAGGCTTGAGGAGAGAATTAGAGAATGTGTGCTAATAAATACAGGGTTTCTTTTAGGTGATAAAAAGATTCTGAAATTAGATACTGGTGAGAATTATAAAACTATTAATAGGAACTAATGAGTTCTTTAGTATACTCTTTAAAAGAGTGAATTTTATGCTATGTAATTGTAGCTAGCTAGTTAGCTACCCACCCACTTAAAATAATTAGGGAAGATGAGAATGAGGCAGCTACAATCTTCTTATATTTGAGGCTAGATCTTTGTATCATTGCTTCAGTCTCCATAACTATTTTCATCTCCTGGTCATGCTTCAGTCAACAAATTCCATAATAATTATGAAGTAAAGGCATTTTTTGACATGCCTGAAGAATGTGTTGTTGAAAAAAATTGATGTAAGTTAACAAAGTATAAATCAAAAGCAGCTTTTAAATAAGAGATACTGCTGAATAATTTAATGACATCAAGGCACCAGATGAAGCAGTCACCTCCCAGGTTTGATCCAACAACGAGAAAACGAAGCCAAAAACAGGAATGGAAGACTGGAAATACATACCTGCATGATCCAACTTTAGTTGGTGTCTTTAGACAGTTCCAAAGAACTTTCATGTCTACCAGCAACAGGGTTTCTAAGTGAAGTAGGAGGATTTCGGGATATGAGCAATAAGTTGTGCTTTGTTAAAGATATAAAGGTAACCTCCAAAGAAAGAATGAATAAAATATATAACAAATGAGAAAAGGTTAACAGTTTAATAAAGGATGCCTGGGTGGCTCAGCTGTTGAGTGTCTGCCTCCGGCTCAGGGTGTCGTACTGGAGTTCTGGGATCAAGTTCCACATCAGGCTCCCTGAGGCGGGGAGCCTGTTTCTCCTGCTGCCTATGTCTCTGCCATTCCATCTCTATGAATAAATAGATGGAATCTTAAAAAAATAAATAAATAAAAGTTAAATAAATGTTTTCAAAACTGTTTTATTTGCAATTGTTTTTTTCATACAGTCCATAACTAGAATGATTGCTTTTTCTGTTACGTAGTTTACGGTGAATTTCAGACTACTATCTTATAGGTTTATAGGTGTGCAAATAAAATATCTAAATTACTGTTTTCCAATCAAGTGGATTAGAATAGCCTGTGAAAATATGGTAACATATAGACTCTTATAATCATATCCCAAATTCACAGAATCAGAATATCCAGAGATGGTGAGTAGTTGCTGTTGTTGTAATTGATGATGAAGATGATGGAATTCTTGGAGTATGATTTTTGTGATCAGTCAGGTTTGCAAATCACCGGGTATCATTATGAAAGACAAAACACACAAACCTTAAGGTACGTATAAACATGTAATTTGAATTCTGGAATGTGTAAATTAAAGGTATATAAAGAAGAGGTACTTACCATGAAGATATATGGCCAGTTAGCAGCAATATTGCATAAGAACCTAGGTTTATTAAAAATAGTCTTCTATTGGCTTTGCTTATTGCTTCCCTTTGCTTCACTCCCCATAGATAGACCATGAAATTTAAGACTTAATGTTATGCAGCATGGTACAGTTTCTTGCATTAGCTTTAAAATACCTTTAAAACCATGGGCCAATAAAACATTTTACTTTTGTAAATGATAAATATCAGGAAAAACTTCAAAGAAATTATTCTTAAATTTCCATATATATTTATGAACTTGGAAGATCATTTTATCAGAGATGAAAATATGAAACAGTATATTATGGTTGCCTCTGGGAAGTGTGATGAAGGTGATGTAGGGGTGTAAAGTGGGAAGGATGATTATTTATATTGTACATGTGTTATAAATCATATTTTCACATTTTTAAAGGTATATAGAAAAAAAGAAAATATAACTTATCCAAGAAAAGTCATTAGGTTAGTTTTTCTATTGCTGTGTAACAAATTTAGCAGCTTAAAAAACATGCATCTATTAACTGACAATTTCTGTGGTTCAAGAATCCTGGTACATCTTAACTGGTCATCTGTAAAAAAGTAATTAGTACAATGGCCAGGGCTGGATTCTCATGTGGAGGACAGACTAACTAGAATTGAGTCCACTTCTAGTCTCAGATGGATGGAATAATTCATTTCCTTGTGATTGTACACTGAGGTCCCTGACTTCTTGCTGCCTGTTGTCTGGAAGCTATCTCTACCTTCTAAAAGCCTTCCTCAGTTGCTTGCCATCTGGATGTTTACCTCAAAGCCAGCAAAGGAATCTTACATAACACAGTCATGAGAGTGACATCTCATTATCTTTATGATCAGAATAAAGTCACAGGATGAGCTATGTCTCAGTTTTTCTAGATTTTGTTGACATGACAGAGTATGTTTTGGAAGAAAGCAAGTATTTGTTGAGACTCTATTCTGTGTTAGGCACTCTGTTAAGCATTGTAAAATACTGCATATTTCTTATTGGCACTCCTGTAAAATACTGGTGCCATCAGTTCTATTTTCTAATGAGAACTCAAGAGTTCCTTTTCTTATGTGATACAAGTATCAAGTGTTAGACCGTGAATTGAAACAAAAAACTTCCCTTAATCAGAGCTTCTCTATTTCCATTCTACTACTTTAGCATATTAGAAGACTAGAGGCTAAAAACAGTCTTCTTGCTTCTCAATTTGAATAAGGTAATAGATGTTAAATGGGCAGAAGTGAAAAGAAGGGGATGTAAAGAAAATGAACAGAAGTATGATTAAATCCACTTACATAAAATTTCACAATGGAATTAATTCAGTTTACACTATTTTTAATTATTGATTCCAAATATACAACGTTGACCCTTAAAAAGATATTCTTTAGAAATAAGCTTTGTGGATTATGTAGCTTAATTTCCATGGCACATAATCAAATCTGGGTTTTTTTAGGGAACAGGTGAAGAATTTACAGCTTTCTCCAAATGGACTTTCCTTTGACAGTTAGATAGTAATAAAATCCACTTAGAAGTTCCAATTTTCTCTTATAATTGGCAACAGTAATTTCTACATTTTAGATTAATTACTAAGAATTTTCATTTCCCATAGGTGGCAGCATAAACTTCAATAGAATATTCATTACTAGCAATATTAGTTCAGATTTTCTTTTCTCATAATGGCAAAGTACTATTTTGAGGATTTTCTGATTCCACTGAGTCCATCTTTTGAATCTATTTAAAATGCTTAGAGAGTAATTTATTTTGTTAAAAGTACAAATACAAGTAAAAGTAGATGTACAAGTACAATTTTGCATCATTTTTAGAGACAGCCTTGCCATTTCATAATGAATAAATGAAAAAAATAACTAAGATTAAAAGCCAAAATTAGTAGTTGTTTTAATTGACATGGTTGGGCCGTTAATATACCACTTTCAGAGTTGGCAATGTAAGATGATTTTACAGTGGTCAATGAATTCTCTTATCATGCATTGAACTCTCCTTTTTGTATACATACAAGTATGTTGTGTGTAATGTTATATGCAATATTGTCTGGTTGAATCAGCTCTCTCAAAGTCTGTATTTTAAAAGTTTGCTTGTTTCTTTGGATCTCCAAAGCAGTCAAGAAAATGAATGTCAAAATATTCAATCAATTGCAAGCTTATTATTACACATCTTTTGAAATAGTAGACAATTTTTCACTCTCTAAAGTATAATATTTAAATTCGACTTACTGAAATTCTAAAAAAAACCCCAAACAAATAGAAACAAATAAGCCTTCTGTTGTAGTTAACCTTAGGTTAATGTTCAACTGGAAAGATGTTTTTACTTTAAAGTGTATTTGTTTCCTTTTTCATGTTTTGATAGATCTCTTTTCTTCTATTATATAAATTAGCTCTTGAGAATCCATTGTATTCCAGAGAAATTGCATACTTCAGGAAAAGCCCACTGGATTTTAGGATGGGATATTTTAACATATTTGTCTACCTTTAGGTGTTTTGTTTTATGTTTCAAAGGTATGGTAGCAGTTCAACACTCAAATATCTGCCTTTTATAACTTCAGATACGTTCCAAAACAATGAGGTATATTGTTGACAAAGAATTAAATGTAATAATCAAGCAATTAACCAAGGGTATTTGCAGCAGTATATAGAGAGACAAATTAAGAAGACTACCATGGTATCCAGAAACCATCTGTTAACCAATGTCAAATTGATGATAAAGAAAATTGAGTTCCCTTGGCAGTTGGTTTTTCTCCAGCTGCATACAGCTATAAAAGAGCCATCAAAGACAAATCTGCATTTGTTGTTAATTCAGAAATGCAGTAGATAGGCATTGAGAAACCTCCAGTGACAACTTTTTATTCTGAAAGTTGATGCTAAGATTCCTGGGAAAGTTACACATTGGGCCTTGGATCAGCATTTAAGACCATCTCAATATGGTAAAACGATGATCAGTACAATTCTCAAATGCAGTTGTGTACACACAAATATAATAAAAATCTTCTCAGAGGATGAAATAACGAGTGAATCACTTCTAAAGTCATCAACTATAACAAGGTTAGTTGAAAACATGTATTTACCCCAAACATATATTATTGCACATAGTCTAATGTAAGCCTACGATGAAGAAAAGCCTACGATGAAGCAGTATCAGAAAATAATCATAAATTTGAAAGGTCTTTATTACTAAACCCTGACAAAGACTAATGCCAAAGACTTAACAAACTTATCCTACAGAATCATTATAATACTAACACTCAAAGGAAACTTTAATGCTTGAAACCTTGAAAGAGGTTGGGATCTGGAGTCAGGCAAAAGTAATGTTTCAAATTCACATTTCAACCCTTATTAATTATATGACCTTGGGCATATTACTTAATCTGTGTTAGTGTGTATATAAAATGAGAATGATAATAACCTTGCCGGGATGTTGAAAGGATAAAATGAATTCATGGATGTCAAAACTTATTTCTGTCAAATAAAACATTAAATGTCTTATCAATGGATTATTGAAGTAATGCTAATTGCTAAGGACTTTAAGCTTATTGTGGAGAGGTCACTGGGCTGAGGATCAGGAAATCTAACTTGTTCTTCTAGCTTTGCCATAAATTAGCTGTGTGACCCTGTACAAATCATTTAAGTTCTCTGGACCTCAGTTTACTTTTTGCTAAATTGAGGTTAGGATAGGGATGGAATCAAAATGACTATATTTATTCTCAAATCCACTCATTGTAACTATTTGAGTTAGATTTCAAAAAATAAAAGCAAAATATAAAATATATTTGTAGAAGAACACTGTTGAAATCATTGCAATCTGTTATGTGTGTGTTTATTGCTGATTTTTAAAACAAAAATTAAACAGTAGGAAAAGTCAGCTTTTACAGTCCACTTAAGGTTTATGTTTTTATTAGAATGCATTTAATGTTAAGTAAACATGTGTTTAATTTATTCACTAAAGCTTCCTAGTGGAACCAGATTAACCCAAAATGGTGTCTGACTTTTCTTATACTAGCAGCTTACAATTTTAGAGTTGAAGAAGATTTAAAAACAAAAAACAAAAAAACACCCTACTTATCCTTTCCCCATTGTGTGGCTGAAATTATAAAACATTAAATAAAAGGAGACATAACTATACATGAGAGAGAACTGGTTCTTTCCATATCACATTTCACTATTTTTAACAATCTTGAAAATGATTCTATCCAGTTACTTTCTCTGTTCCTGATATCTTATCTGATTTCATTAACTTTGATTGAAATTACTACATTTACTACTGCTATGTTGAACAAGTATTTCACATTGGATGATCTCAAAATGCAAATGTTTGGCCTACCACAGCTACTTTATAATGCATCCCCCACCACCACACCACCATTGTATGAAAACTTAGCAACGCTCATCATTTCTCAGTTCATTCCTACCTATCGGACTTCCAATTGTCATTTCAGGTTACAGCATACAGTTTCAATTCAGAAATATTAAGAGCTACTTCAAGATAGTAACCCATATTTGAGTCCTCATTAAAAAATAAGAATATTTTGGGACGCCTGGGTGGCTCAGTGGTTGAGTGACTACCTTCGGCTCAGGGTGTGATCCCATTCCGGGGATCGAGTCCCTCATCTGGCTCCCTGAGAAGAGCCTGCTTCTCCTTCTGCCTGTGTCTCTGCCTCTCTCTGTGTCTCTTGTGAATAAATAAATAAAATCTTTAAAAAAATAGTCTTTTCCTTTTAGGCATGGTTGGCTTCTTCATGCACTTCTCCTTCCATTAGGTAGAGGCTATATTGAACTTAAATGATGAGTGAATCCAGAATGAGAGAGAAAGCTAAAGAGCAGGATTGTTTCTATTTGGCTAGTTACTGCTAATGCAGTAGCAAGCTTAAATTAAATTTAAATTATAAGAAAACATATACAGGGTACAGCAGTATTTTGGAAATAGTGAACAAATAAAAACAAACAGTTAAAAGTAAAATACTTTTCTTCAATAAAGAAACAAAAGCAATACAATGGAGAAAATGTTGTCTTTTCAACAGTGTTGGAACAAGTAGATACACACTAAAAAAAAAAAAAAAAAAAAAAAAAAAAGAAAGAAATCCAGACACAGACCTTTATACCTTTCATAATAAAGATCTCAATGTAAAATAAAAACTATAAAACTCCTAGTCGGTAGGACAAAATACAAATGACCTTTTATTTAGAGATGACATTTCAGATACAACATCTAAAACCTCATTCATAATGTAAGAAATAAATTGGACTTAATTAAAATAAAATAAAAAAAGTTCTGCTCTGTGAGAGACACATGAAGAGAATGAGATGACAAGCCATACATTGGGAAAAAAAATATTTGCAAAAAATACATCTGACAAAGAACTAAAATATGCAAAGGACACTTAAAATTCAACAATGAGAAAATTAACAACCCGATTTTTAAAAATGGGTCGAAAATCCTAACAGAATTGGTTAGCCGCGTGCTGCCCACCACTCTTCGCCTTCCGAGGGGGTCGGAGCCCCTGCACCCCGCTGCTCTGGCCGTGGCTGCGCTCACCCCCGAACCCGCAGTTCCAGAAGCTGCAGAAGAGGCATCGCGGGCAGGGCTCTGACCTCAATTCGCACCGCCTTTTCGAGGGGGACAAGGAACGTTGCACCCGCTTCGACTTGCTCCTGAACACCAACCGTGGGCATATTCTGGGACCGACCCTGTGATGCACACCCCTGTGATGCTGAGCCCAGAGGTGTGAGGCTGCCCGGGAGCGCGTGTTCAATGGCGAGATCAGCTTCACGGAGGACCCTGCACGGCTGCATGTGACCTTGCGGACCCGGTCAGACACACCCATTCTGGTGGATGGCAAGGATGTGATGCCAGCGGTCCACAGGGTCCTGGAGAAGGTGAAGTCTTCCTGCCAGTGGTGCCTGGAAGGGGTACTCGGGCCAGGCCATCACGGACGGCATTAACATTGGCGTTGGCGGCTCTGATCTGGGGCCCCTCCAGGGTGACTGAAGCCCTTAAGCCATACTCTTCAGGAGGACCCTGTGTCTGGGTTTGTCTCCAACATCGATGGGACCCACATTTCCAAAACCCTGGCCGCCCTGAACCCTGAGTCCTCCCTGTTCATCATTGCCTCCAAGACTTTTACCACCCAGGAGACCATCAGATATGCAGAGACAGCGAAGGAGTCGTTTCTCCTGTCCGCCAAGGATCCTTCTGCAGTTGTGAAGCACTTTGTCACCCTGTCTACCAAAATGACCAAAGCGAAGGAGTTTGAGATTGAAGCTTAAAGCATGTTTGTGTTCTGGAACTGAGCAGGAGGATGCTACTCGCTCTGGTCAGCCATTGGACTTTCCACTGCACTGCACATGGGATTTGACAACTTGGAGCAGATGCTATCAGGGACTCACTGGATGGACCAGCACTTCCATACAAGGCCCCTGGAGAAGAACGCCCCTGTCCTGCTGGCTCTGCTGGGTATCTGGTATATCAACTGCTTTGGGTGTGAGATGCAGGCCATGCTGCCCTATGACCAGTATCTGTACCGCTTTGCTGCCTATTTCCAGCAGGGTGACATGGAGTCCAATGGGAAGTACATCACCAAGTTCAGCACTCATGTGGACCACCAGATGGGCCCCTTTGTGTGGGGGAGCCAGGGACCAATGGTCAGCATGCCATCTATGAGCTCATCCACCAAGGCACTATGATTATACCTTGTGACTTCCTCATCCCAGTCCAGACCCAGCACCTGATAAGGAAGGGTCTGTATCACAAGATCCTCGTGGCCAACTTTTTGGCCCAAACTGAGGCCCTGATGAAGGGGAAGTTGACAGAGGAGGCCTGGAAGGAGCTGCAGGCTATGGGAAAGAGTCCAGAGGACTTTGAGAAGCTGTTGCCACACAGGTCTTTGAAAGAAATCACCATACCAACTATATTGTGTATTCTATTGTGTTCACCAAACTCATACCATTCATTCTGGGAGCCTTGATTGCCACGTACAAGCACAAGATCTTCGTTCAGGGTGTCATCAGGGACATCAACAGCTTTGACCAGTGAGGGATGGAGCTAGGAAAGCAGCTGGCTAGGAAAACTGAGCCTGAGCTTGATGGCAAGAGCCCAGTCACCTCTCACAACTCTTCCACCAATGGGCTAATCAACTTCATCAAGCAGGAGTGTGAGGTAAGAAGCTAATAAACACATGCCCGGCTGCAGTCCTTGTAATTGGTCCTTCTTGTCTCTCCTCACCAGAGATGTGCTGCACAGTCTTTCCCAGAGCACCTTCTGGTTGTGGGCTTGGAGCATAAGCCCTTTGGGGGAAGCTGGTCTGGAATTGCCACCCCTGCCCATCCATGTCCATGTGCCCTCTGCTTTATGATTGGCTGAAGTGTTTTAGTGCAGCTGATTTTTCTGACCATGTTCACTTTGTTCGTGTACCAGATAGAAAAATAAAGATGCCACAAAAGAGGTTGTAGGCTCAGCCTCTTCTTATCTCCAGAAGTGGTGCTCTACACAGGAGTTAGGTGCCCAGTAGGAGTGATGTGCCTTGATTGAGGCTTGACTGTAAGTGGTGAGCCGGTTCAGAATAGAGGATGGTCCCTTGAGAAGAGAGTAGAGGGGGGTGGGGCATGATCAAAGTCACAAGAGCAACTTGGCTTCTGTAAGCAAACCCCTTCTCCTTTGTCCACTCCTCACCTCTGTGACTTTGAAGGAATTGCATACTTCTATTCACTGGATAATTATAAAAAATTGCATTAAATTATGTCTGTTTTGGGTGAACAACAAAAACAAAAAACCTTAACAGAATATTACCAAAGAACATACACAAATTACAAATAAGCATATGAAAATATGTTCAACATCATATGTCATCAGGGAAATGCACATTTAAACAATGAGATACCACTGCACACCTATTAGAATGATGAAATTCCAAACACTGACAGCACCAAATGCTGGAAAAGATGTAGAGCAATAGGAACTCTCATTCACTGATGGTGGGAATGCCAAATGGTAGAGTCATTTTAGAAGATAGTTTTGCAGTTTCTGACAGAGCTATTATGTTCTTACGATACAAAGCAGCAATCACAAAGAACCATAATATCTTTGGTATTTACTGAAATAAACTGAAAACATATCCACACAATAATAAGCACACAGATGTTTCCAGTAGCTTTACTCCTAACTGCCAACACCTGGAAGTAACCAAAATGTCTTTCAGTAGGTGAACAGATAAATAAACTATGGTACACCCATATGATGGAATAACATTCAGTAAATAAAACAAATGAGCTATCAAGCCATAAAAAGATGTGGAGGAGGCTGAAACATGTATTAGTAAATGAAAAAAGCCAAACTGAAAAGGCTGCATACTCTATGATTCCAAATATATGACCTTTTGGAAAAAGCAAAACTATGGAAAAAGTAAAAGGATCAGTGGTTTTCAGAGGTTAAAGAAGAAGGAGGGATACAGAGGCAGAGTACATAGAATTTTTAGGGAAGAGAAACTATTCTGCATGACACCATCATGGTAAATACATCTCATTATACATTTGCCAATACCTATAGAATGGACAACCCAAGAGTGAACCCCAATGTAAACTATGGACTTTGATATGTCAGTGTAGCTCATTAGTTGTAAAAAAAAGGTACTCTTTTGGTGAGGAATGGTAATAGTGGGGGTTGAGGCAGAGATTACATGGAACTCTGTACTTTCTGTTCAGCTGTGTCGTGTTATAAAACTGCTCTAAAAAATAAAGTCTATTTTTAAGAAGGTAAAGCAGGAGAATTTAACTTAATACTTAAAAAAAAAAGAGAAACTGAATTTTTTGTAAGACACCTGCATAAACAGTTTTTAGCACATTCAGTTGGAGGTAAAAGTAGTTTTAAATACATTTTAAAATAGATAAATGTCCCACTACAAAATGAATTACACTACAAAAGGGAGGGAGAACAAAAACAAAGACAACACATCAATCGTAATTCATGTAAGGTTACCTACCAATCTTGGGTCTGTTTTAAACAATCTCTAAGGTAAAAAAATCATTAACCAAAATACAGATGACTACATCAAAAATCACTAAAAAAAATGTGATTTGTCACAGAATATAAACCAAATTATATCTACTTCATACTCTAGAATAAATTAGATATGACTACTTTATAATTGCTAAGCAAAATATACAGAAAAGAGAGTGTGAGTTTTTACCATAAATGGTTAGAAATGAAATATGATAGCTGTAGAGATTCAACATTAGGATGTTTGGTCTCAGACTAGCTTTAATAAATCATATTCATTCTTTAGAAGCCAAGAAATGGTTAATCAGTATAGCATGAAATAGAAAATGTATATACTTCCATGTGTTTCAATATATAACCTCTATAATAGCATCTACCTCAATATATTCCATTACTTTATTTAAATATACACATAACCTCCTGTGGAAGGGATTTGTATGAATAACACTTGGCATACTGGCTGGCATAGCTGACTCTCAAATGCATGAATAAATGAAAACCAGGAATTGAGCTACAGGGTAGAATAAGGATAATTATACTATTTATTATTTCTGAAATGTATACTCTTAGCTAGTCATTATATACTTTAAAAATATTATTCTGCTTGAAGTGACTGGGTGGCTCAGTTAAGCATCTGCCTTTGGCTCAGTTCATAATCCCAGGGTCCTGGGATTGAGCCCCCACGTCAGGTTCCCTGCTCAGACCAGAGTCTGCTTGTCCCTCTCCCCCTGCTCCTCCCCCTTGCTCACACTCTCTCTTTCTCTCTCAAATAAATAAATAAAATCTTTAAAAAGTATTATTCTGCTTAATTAAATTATTTATGATGTATGTATTACTTTTCATCTTTGAAACAGAGAAAAGTCACTTAAGCCCTTTGACCACACACTGCATAAAGGGAACCAACAAGTTTTATCCAGGCAAATGTAAAGCATTTGCACTGCTGTTATACCATATACCTAGAAACTGTACAATTTCACTAACTCTTTTTACTTGAGAATAAGAAATAGTAAATGGTATAACCAGGTAACATAGAAACTTAATCCAGTGTTCATTTGGCACAAAGAAAGAGTTATCAATCAGTCTGTATTCTCTTTGTGTTCTGTCTGTATTAAAGACCTCTGACTAATAATGACTAGCTAAGAAAATGGCTACAAACCACGACATATGAAGTAAACAGAGTTTACTAGGAAGGGGAAAAATAGCCAGGGCAGAGTAAAAACAGCATGCCAACGAGCCTCCAGGAAATAGTTGAAGTGAACAAGTAAGATGTTATGACAAGATTTAGGGAAAAATATTCCCTGGGAGCTCCAGAAAAAGCCACAAAGGACCACAGGTTTGATGTTACCTGTAGGGAACCAGGGAGATTATTATTACCCCATTGACTTTCAAGTTATTTACTACAATCGGTCCTTCTTGCCTAAGGTAGGTACCATCAATGTATGCTATTAATACAAGCTGATACCTCTGATAAGGGGGGTGAACAGGTTTAAGGGGTAATGTTCTATTCACTGGTTTATTACAGAGAAAAAGAGTTACTAGAATGATAGTTACTAGAATGATATGTACAAAAGGCTAAACAGAATTTGAGGAGAAAAAAAGAGAAAGCTGCAGTTTTTACTCATCTTGGGCCTTTTTTTAAAGATTTTATTTATTTATTCATGAGGATACATTCATGAGGAGAGAGAGAGAAAAAGGCAGAGAGAGAAGCAGGCTCCATGTAGGGAGCCCGACATTGGACTCGATCCTGAGTCTCCAGGATCATGCCCTGGGCTGCAGGTAGCACTAAACCGCTGAGCCACTGGGGCTGCCCTTTCAGAGCCTTTCTTATCTTGAGTCTTTGTAGCAGACATGGTTGAAAAAATTTTACATGCTCAAAATAAAAATTGAAGAAGTGTAGGCCACAGCCCAACTATGGTTATTTTAATAAATAAAATTAGGGAGTGATAGCTAACTTGAAGTCACTTGCTAATAAAGAATACAGACAAGGAAACATTGTCACCCATAATAAGGAAAGAATGGGGCTGAGGCTCAACTACTTGGTACCTACTGTGATCCCTGTACCTGTGCAGAAAGAGGGCTTAGGTGTGGCAGCCTATGGAGACCAAGAATTTGTCATTGGTAGATGAAAGGCAACATAGTGACAGGGTATATTTAGAATAATGCCAGAGAATGAGGTCTCCTAATTTTGCTCTCTTCTCATGTAACTTCTGCTTTGGCTATTAAGATGTATGCACAAGGTTCACACACAATATTTTAATGGCTGTAACCACTCTTGCTGGACTGTAAACTAATCCATTTTAGATTGAAGTTTACTGTAGAAATCTGGGTCAAAATGACAAATAGAAGCCTATGTGACAGCAAAGAGAAATAACAGTAACTCTACACAACTAGTAAATATACAGGCCCATCTGAGGGAGAATCTAAAACTTCCAAAGTCAAATCATATCATCCAAAGCACAAAATCAGAAGTTGGAATGACTATATTAACAAATAAGTCAACAAGTATTTGAAAAGTCAGGACAAAAAAAGGGCATAGCTTAGCTTTTCTCAGAAAAATGAAGAAAGGATTAAGTTACCTACATCTTCTCCAAGTGAACTTTACACTGAAAAGAGTAAAATAAACAAGAAAAATAGACAACTTCAAAATAGAGAATAACACAGTAAAAGATTACCTTGGTTCTTAGTTTATAGATCTATGCCATAATTACTTATATAATAGAGAACTGAAGAGAAAAATTGACAGCATGCAAGATCACTGTTCACTGCATTTTGGGTCTAATACAAACAGAAAATGTATAAGACAGACAAATATTACCCTAGTAGTGAGCTTCCTATTTATAGAAATGGCCAAGAAAAAGCTACCAAAGATGTTGTAAAGACACAGTTTTCAGTGGCCACGAGGTTCTAATAGATGAACTCTAAGGTACCTTCCAAATACTAGAACTACCCAGGTTAAGAAATCATTGTCGCTGAGTGAAGTAAGTCAGTCGGAGAAGGACAAACATTATATGATCTCATTCATTTGGGGAATATAAATAATAGTGAAAGGGAATATAAGGGAAGGGAGAAGAAATGTGTGGGAAATATCAGAAAGGGAGACAGAACGTAAAGACTGCTAACTCTGGGAAACGAACTAGGGGTGGTAGAAGGGGAGGAGGGCGGGGGGTGGGAGTGAATGGGTGACGGGCACTGGGGGTTATTCTGTATGTTAGTAAATTGAACACCAATAAAAAATAAAAAAAAAAAGAAATCATTGTCATCTTTATTATCATAAAGAAGCATGCCATTTATTATATTCTATGTCCATGTTAAAATTAGTATGTATAAATTTAGGTAGAAAACTCAAACAGGCTGCTTTGTTCCAGCTTCTGAATGGACCCTTTAGTATTGCATAACTTTGAGTAATTCAATTCTTTGCTTCTTTCATTCTTGTCCAATTACACATATATTAAGCAAGCATATATAGGCCTTAAAAAGCTAGAGCTCATGTGAATACAAATGATAATAAAAAGATGATGCAATTATATCACCCTTAATGTTTATATAAAATAAGATTTTTGATATATCACGTGGTTTAGCAAGCCATATGCTTGCCAGGTTTTTTTAATTAATAAAAGCATACATAGGAACCTCTCATGAGGAAGAACAAAGGTGCAATTTGAGTATCTCCTATTAACCTGTCCCACCCGCCCCTGCCCAAAGTAATGCTGCCAGCATCAGCACCTCCACAGTGATTTTATCTCTTCCAAATGATGGGAAGAGACTGAATTAGGAGAAGACAGGAGAAATTTGGCTTATAAAACCTGTGAATAATTTTTTTCTGGGATAGGCTTAAAGAGGAATCCACATTACCCATAAAATTCCTTAATACTCTGACTGACAGGCAATCTCCTCAATTTTGAATAAAAGGACCACAGTCAAGATATCTGGTTACTGTATTACATACCCTTATATGAATCATAAATATTAATTTGTATATCATAAAATTTCCTCAAATGTAGAAGATACACAAAAACTACTTAATAAATATTTTATTTATTTTAGTTTTTTGTAGAGAGAGAGCAAGCATGCAGGTGGAGGGGAGGGGCAGAGAAGAGGGAAAGAATCTTAGGCAGGCTTCACACTGAGCACAGAGCCCATCATGGGGCTCAATCCCATGACCCTAAGATCATGACCTGAGCCAAAATTAAGAGTCCAAAGCTTAAAAGACTGAGCTGCCCAGGCACCCCAATAAATATTTTTATTTATTTATTTTTCCAATAAATATTTTTAAAAGAAAAAATGAGATTCACCTCTTAGTTGTTCACTGAAAGAGCATACATAATGAATTGTGATCTCCCCTAGGCAACTCTCAAAATGAGGGGAAAAATACATGGATATAGAAAACAATATATTGTTCAACTTGTCTATACTAATTACAACATACAAAATCCTAGTTACCGCTCTGAAAGTAGTGTGTAACGTCCAGTTTTAGGCATATAAACAATAAGAACAAACATTGAAATAGGAAAATTTCCTACCTGTCATCATGAATTATGGTCAAAAGTATTAAGAGACAAAGAAGACATAAATTGATAAATATGTAGTAGAAAGTACAGGCCTTAGCTATTACACTAGAATTGCTTTTCAAAATAAAATTTAAGAGAGATTATACCTTCAAAAATTACCATTAGCTTCTATTAATACAAATTTAATTGTAAGTTTCTATAGAGTATGTTGTTGGCCATGACTGAAATTCTAAGTGCTCTTCATTAATATTAGAACTGCAGGCAAAGATTTTTCTAAACCTCCAGATGGAATACTTTGATTTCTATAGAGTGAGGACTGTTTCAACAAGAGATGTTAGGTAGAAAAGCAGAAATAGAGTTGACAGGCAGAAGAAACTAGGCTATCACTGAGTCAAGGAGACAACAAGCAACTAACTTAAAAATGAGAAAGGATGGGTTTAAAAGAAATTGAATACAATTAAACTTAAAAAAACACGTCACAATTTCATTATAAACAATAACAGTATCTTGTATTCACTCAACCCATTTTACATATACCAAATGTCTTGGTAGAAATTATTGCATTAATGCACACAACAATTGGTCTCTGATATGGACTGGAAGTAGGACATATTACTCCTGTTTAAAAGTTGCAAAAAGTCACACAACAATTCAGTGATTTTCTGAGTAAGATAAGAATCTAGGGATCCCTGGGTGGTGCAGCGGTTTGGCGCCTGCCTTTGGCCCAGGGCGCGATCCTGGAGACCCGGGATCGAATCCCACATCGGGCTCCCGGTGCATGGAGCCTGCTTCTCCCTCTGCCTGTGTCTCTGCCTCTCTCTCTCTCTCTCTCACTGTATGCCTATCATAAAAAATAAAAAAATAAATAAATAAAAAAAAAGAATCCAGGCAGTAATCAATTTTAATTTTCTAATTTATTTCTTTGCTTGTATTACCAATACAAAATGTTTTTTAATTTCTTCCCTTATTCAACTGGGTGAGCACTTCACCATTTGTTGATGTCAGTTTGTTATCTTTGAACAATGATTAGTTGCTTATGAAAAGCATTATTTCGCTCTAACTTCTAAGGACTTCAGAGCAAACACCATCGCACAAGAGATATGAGGTAGGGTGCTAATATCGTAGGCTAGAAACACCCAGAAAACAAAACAAAAGACATTATTACTTCTCAACTCTTTTGAAAGGCAAATATGTAATATATGTCTAAACATCAAAGTGATGGAACAGTATGTACTGATCTGTGACAATGATTTAAAATATACACTACTTTTCATATTAGATCTTAATTGAAAGAGGACACTGGCATAAATCACTCATTTACACTAAAAGAGAATGATTTTCTTCTCAACTCAAGGCAGTAAGTGTCCCTTCACTTCAGTGTAGCCATCACAAGCGTAACCAAGGTAGCCATTTCTCACGTCATGTCATAAAATTAAACTAAAAACAAAAAACAAAAATCAACAATTTTCTAATGACTGATAGCCTCCAGGGAGCTCTACATTAAACAAACTAATAAATAAAAAAGCAAACACACAAATAAATATATCCCTATTACATGGAGTAACTGATGTCGGTTAGAAAACTGTGATTTGGATTAAATTTTTTTTTTTCTGCATTAGCAGAAAGAAAACAAAAATTTAGCAGAGTAGATTAACCTACATGTTAAGGGTTTCTGAAGTCTGCAAAGGACAATGCTTGCTAATACTTATTAGCATAGGAGAGTGCTCCTGCTGTTTCTAAAGCTTATAACACATTGTCAGCCATCATGTTTTAAATGACAACATTTTGGAACAATCTTCAACTATCTGGTTCCCAAGCCAGCCAGCCAGCCTGTCAACATCAAGTCAACATTACCAGTTTCTCTTCTAGCAGGAGGTTTACTTAACAGAGGTATCTCCACAGTCATCCTTGGCACACCTGATCACAGGAACACATGATGTACACAGCTGCACAGTCTGGGTTTGTGTTGAGAAAGATTTTAGCAGATGAGCCATAAAATTTGAAAATATGCAGCCAGGGAGGTGGGTAGTATACACCCTCTGTTCCATAAGCATCAGTCTTCAGATTTTGTTCATTAGTCTCTCCAGGTAAGTAGAAAACTAACAAAGTTCTGAAAAAAGTATATGAATATGCTGTAAAATAAATAGATTAGCTATCATGAGCTGGCATAAATAAAAGTTCACCATTTAGATGTATCACTATATATAACAAATGAATGAACACATCAGCCAGAATAATGTTGGGAAACTAAAACATGAAATTAGGCTCATGAAAACATGAGGGACAAATTCAGAAAGATAAACAAAGGTACCTACACTTCTCTTGCTCAGAAGGTAAAGTAGGAGTTAAAAACGGAGGGGGACAATCCAGGAGATTCACCTGGCTGTGCTTGTTGTGGACACGAGGTGTTGTGAAAAACTGCTCTATAAAAAAAAATAAATAAATAAAAAATAAAAAAAAAAGGAGGAGAGATAGAAATCATGAATTTGTTAATGTATCTTCCTCTTCCTCTGTGTGCCTTTTCAACCCAGCACTGTTGTATCCAGCTGAATCCTAGTTACTAAATAATAATTTGTATTGCACTACTTCCCTTGGAGAAAAGATTAGTCCATAAAAAACTTAGGGACATATGAAAGATCTTTCTTATTTAGTGCAGATAAAATAAAAGTTTTATACTTTAGTAATATTATTCAGTTAAAGATGTAACTTTTTCTTTATCATTAGTATTTTTTAGTTTAAAATATTTTGGAATGCTAATATATTGAAAATTTTTCTTTTATCAACTAAATGTTAATAATACTGATAGCCATATGTACCTCACTACTTTCTCCAAAAATTTACTACTCTTTATATTATTTTAAACATATGTACATATTAATAAGGATAATAGCATTAGAATCTCATTTTAGGACATAAAAAGAAGCCTAATATATGCAAAAAATAAAAATAATAAACCTAATCACTGAATAGTTGTCAAGTCTAGAGCTGATCTTGGATGAGCAAATGGTGTAGAAATTAACACTTTCAATTGCTTGTCAAAATAAAGTGGTGAAATTTGAGTCAACTCAGCCTAGATCTCAATTACTCCAAGAAACCTTCCAACATATCCCAACTTTAAGTAACAGTTCACTTTTCTGAAGTCTCAGAGCAACTTATCCATACCTGCTTTATGAAAAAAATATTCTCTTTCAACCATTCCATATAATTCAATGTGTACTTTATCTCTTCCATTCCTCTAGAAAGTTTTAAGGGTAGGAGATTTATTTGATTTATTTCCTAAGTGGTTAATTTTTAACGCACACTACTTTTAAAGGGATGAATGAGGCAGTTGTTATAAGGTATCAGGGTATTTGCCAGGGCTAAAATTCTCATCTGGGGCCCCTTAAGATTACTGATTGTTGACAGAATTCAGTCTCTTGTGGTTGTGGAACTGAGATACCTGTTTTCTTGACACATTAGTTCCTTCAAATTCAAGCAATCAAAGGACCATTGCATTTTTTTTTTATTCTTTGAATTTCTCTGAATTCCCTTTTTACCTTGCCTTTTGCTCTTAAGGGATCATGTGATGATATTGGGCTCCTGCTCCTGGATAATTCAGGGTAATCTCCCTGCTTAAAATTCAACTAATTAGTTAATTTAATTACATCTACAAAATTCCTTTTGACACGGTAAATAACATATTCATAGTCTAGGGATCAAGGGATTAAGGTATGGAATCATCTTGGAAGCCATAATCCACCTACCATGCCCATCTTGTCTAAAATTTTATCATCTAATATATATTTATTTGAATATGTAAGCAGATTTTTATTAGAGTACTATTCATGAAGCTGAGAATATGGTCATTCTTCACATTCATATTTAGTTTAGCCAGAATTTTAATTTTTAAAAACTAATATGTGCACTTAAGGAATAAGAGTTGTAGAGATGCAGAGGAAAATACAGAAAGATGATGTCATTTTATAGCATGGACAGGTATTTCCCAGAGGAAAACTAAAGAGAGACCTGAGTGGACTACTAAAGTGTGGTATTCTGGAAAGGGATGCTAGAAAGTAGAGGAGTCAGTGGAACAGAGATAATGAAGAAGCATAAACAGCTTCCTAAGGGCAGTGAATTCTTGTAATGAGCTAGGTAAGCTAGCCAGATCTTAGATTTCCCTCTTCTTTTATCAGTTACTCAAGCAGTACACAGACACAAACACATACAGACATACATGCAGCACACACACACACACACACACACACACACACACGAAAGAGCCTAATAGAAACAGAGGTACAAGAAACCATTCTGAGAAGTTTCTGGAGTTGAGAAACCTGTTTCTTTCTCCTGGAGCATCGTACTATCTTTTTGTAAAATAACAACAGAATTGGGATTGAGGTATTTAAGATATTTAAGATAGAAGGAAAGATATAATATACAAGTACTTCTAATGGTTTCAAAAAAACCCCTAACTTCCAGGAATAACCCTGCCTATTCAATTATTGTAATGTATATGTAAAGAAAGAAATAATTTTCTTTTGGAATAAATATTGAGTTCATAATAATCCAATCACAACCTCAACAGGGAGAAAAACCAATCTCTGTTTCACTTCACTGCACCACAGTATTTAATCTTTTTCTATTGATAGTTAGTGCATGCAATTTCCATTAGAAGAGTTTTAAACATCAGAGGTAACATTTGGAGGCAGCAGCAGATTCACGGCAGCGCTTTAATATTTGGTCACTTCATAATTAGATTATAACTTTACAAGAAAGCACATACGTGGCATTGGGTCACAGCTTTAAAGTCATAAAACCAATAAAATCATCCAGGGTGTATCATTATTTTGAAATGACTTATAAGCAGTTTCATTTTACTGCCAAACATTTTTATAATTCCTTTCCCAAAGACAAATGTGTTCAGCTTGATTTGTGTTTGTCTTTGCATTTAATCATGTTTGCAGTCCTTTTTTGAATTTACAATTAATCCTCTTTACATTTATGTAACACTATTCCAAACTTTTTCTTCCTAAATTTATCTTAGTGGGTGATTGCTTATTATATTTTTATACTGTTGTAATTATTATATATACATAGTGCTTTGAGCATCCTGACAGAAGGTGTTTTATAATTGTATTATTTTATTGCTCAAACATTTGCAAATAACATATTCATAAAGTCTAAAACATGTACACGTGACACAGATTTTAATGTGGTTCAGAAAAACCACTAGATCAGGAATGTTTTCTGTAAATGCAAATTAGCATTTCACATACTACTAACCAGACTGCCCCTGATAAGTGCCTGAATTTAGTCACCTTCCCTCAGAGGGTTAGCTGATCAGGCATTTATACATCAGAACAAAATACAGCAATAGACAGGTGAGGCTGAAAGCGGATGGGTTTTTTCTTTGTTTTGGGGGTGGTATTCTAAAAGAAAATTTAAAAAAGAACAGAAATTTTAAGGAAAACAATGGGTATGAGAAGAAGGAAACTGGAACCTGGTTATAGAAAGCTGTTTTTTGGAAAGCTAGCTGTTCTCAAGTCATTAAAAGAAATGCTGAGTCACCCTCACATCAAAGGAGAAACAATCTGGGGAAACCAATGTACAGAAAACCAGAGAAAATCAGTATTAGCCATGCATAATATGAAAAATACTTGAAGATGTGTCCCAAACATTACATTTATCCAAAGAATGTGTATAATATGCTATCAGTTTAACAGAGGCATAATCTATAAAAGTAATAAAAGGAATTCCAGGATGACAATAGTGCAGTTCATAAGGAAAGCAGTCAAAATTGGAACCATGATTAGAAGGTACATTAAAACAATTAGTGTACATTTATCCGTTTTTATTCTTTTTCTTCTTCAAGCATCTGAACCTCTTATTTCATTCCAGGAATTTGTACTGCGTTATCCTTAGAGAAATGTAATAACAAATCAAAACTCCGCAGGTCATGCCACTGGTGGGGATACAGTACCCATTATCCAGTGGTGGCAGTATCATCAGTGATATACATTGTTCAGTGGTGACAGGGCCAGTACCAACATCCAATCAAGGCTGTAACAGCTCTCTAACCAACACATTCTGGTGATGCTGGCTGTGTTTTTAGTGGTCTGGTTCACTTTGCTTCCTCTGTGTTTCAGACTATCAGTTACCTAGTCATTAAATTAATTCCATGAGCTATATTTGCTCGACACTTCTGTTCAAGCTTAAGCTAACCACAATCAGTTCCTTTGGTTTTCAACCAAGAAGTCTGCTGGGTATAATTATGTGTTCAAGATGAAAGAGAATATATGCTAACAAATGTGACGCTAAGAAGTTCCTCCTCTTCAGATTATCATTCACAAAAGAAAACATGAACGGGAAGAACAGCAAGCACAGACCAGAACTCAATAAAATTCTCTAGGGTAGACATTGTGCTTTGTTTCTATCCTGACTGTGGGGAAAATCTGGATCAGACTCTCATTATGCTTCCTAAGAACTTCCCCCATGACACCCCATAATTCATCCTATATAGATAGTATTGCTTTTCCCTTATCCTGTATGACCATATCTAAAGTAAATATTGAGTGGTATGACCTCCTACTGTTCTCCCCTATGCCTTGTCTGTGCAATTTTGCAGCCTTGAGATTTACAGCTGTGCTCTTGGCTTTCAGTGTGAACTTGTAGTTTCTTTGTCAATATGCTTTTCTCAGGAATTTTTTCAAGTGTCTCTATTCTCAGATAACATGATTGCTTATGCTGTAAATCCTTTAGACTATATAATGAAAGTTCTTGGTATTAACAAGTGATGCAGCAGTATCATTGGTACAAGGTCAATACACAAAAATCAACTGTATTTCTACATACTAGTAATAAACAAGTAGTAGTCAAAATTATAATAGTGACTTTTATAATGGCACTGGAAAATACTAAAATAGTTTTATATCTAACAAAATATGTACAGGCATTATATGCTGAACACTACCAGACATCTATCAAAAGTAAAAGAGAACTAAATAAAAAAGAGAGACAATGTTTATAGCAGCAACGTCCACAATAGCCAAATTATGGAAAGCCCAGATGGGAAAGCCCAATAGCCCAGATGTTCACTAACAGATGAATGGATAAAGAAGATGTGGTATGTGTATATATAATGGAATACTACTCATCCATTAAAAAAAGGAAATCTTGCTATTTGCAATGATGTGGATGGAACTAGAGGATATTATGTTAAGACAAAATCAGAGAGGGAGACAAATCATAAGAGACCCTTAATCATAGGAAACAAATGAGCATGGCTGGAGGGGCGGGGTGAGGGGATGGGGTAACTGAGTGATGGACACTAAGGAGGGCATGTGATGTCAAATGAGCACTATTATACAAGACTGATGAATCACTACCTCTACCTCTGAAACTAATAATACATTATATGTAAATTAATAGGATTTAAATATTTTTTTTAAAAAAGAGAGAGCAATACCATGTTTGCATATCTGATGGTTCTTAAGATCTTTTTGTTTTTTTTCAAATTGCTCTATAGGTCTAATATAATCCAAACTAAAACTACAGTAAGATTATTGTAAAGACTGACAAAATGATTCTAAACTTCATATGGGATGAGAAAGGAATAAGAATAACAAACAGTTTTGAAAAGAAGGGCAAAGTTGGAAGACTCATTTTATCTGATATAAAGCTACAACAATCAAAACAGTGTAGCATCAGTGAAAGGACAAATAAATAAATGAGTCAAAATAAAATATCCACAAATAGAGACACACAACTATAATCAACTGATTTTTGTCAAATATGTAAAGGTAACTCAATGGAGAAAAAAATCTTTTAACAAAAGAGGCTGGGATATTTGCATATCCATATGCAAATAAAGATAATGAAGGTTTGGCCAGATCTCTCATCTTATATAATAATTAACTCAAACAGATCATAACCCTAAATTAAAAATCTAAAACTCTGAAATTTCTAAAGGAAAATATAGACCATTTTGGTGACCCTTGGAATAGGCTAAGGGTTCTTACTTATCACATTAAAAGCATGATCCCCAAAGAATGTACTGAACATTAGACTTACTCAAAATTAAAACCCCTTTTTCCTATAATGACACTTTAAAAGAATTTGAAGACAGACTAGAAAAATATATTGGCACAGGTGAGTTCTCACAAGGACCTTGGATCCATAGAATATAAAGAACTGTTAAAATTCAAAAATAAGAAAACAACCCAATGAAAAAAATGAGGAAAATATTTGAAAAGACATTTCACCAAAGAAAATATTTGAGTGGCAAATAAGTACATGAAAAAGTGTCCACTGTTACTAGTTATTAGGTGTAATATGAGTTAAAACCATAAAGAGATACAGATTGGCAAACAACGACCTGATAAAGCAACATGTGTTGTCAAATTTGCAAAGCAACCATAAATTTCATACACTGCTGGTAGCAATGCAAAAATGGTACAGTCAAGAGTTTAGCATTTTCTTATAAAAGTGAACAAATATGTACTATATGACTCAATAATCCCCCACCCAGGTATTCACCCAAAAGAAATAAAACCCATGTTCATAAAAATCCTGTATATGGATGCTTACAGTAGTTTATTCATATGCTCCCCAAAATGAAAACAACCTAAATGCCCTTCAGCTAATAAAAGGATAAAAACACTGGTGAATCCATACAATGCAATATCACTCAGCAATAAAAGGAATAAATTATTGATACAGACAACAATATGTACATATTTCAGGTGTACTATAGTAAGGCAAAGAAGCCCATCTCCAAAGGCTTTGTTCTTCATGATTTCATTTGTATGACATCCTGGAAAAGGAAAAATCATAGAGAATAAGAAAAGATGACAGAAGTGAGGTTTTAGGGATGGGAAAAATGGTGACTACAAAAGGGAACCACCAAAGAATATTCCAAGTAATGGAATTGTCCCACAAGTTGTTCATTGTGGTAGTCATACAACTCCATGCATTTGTCAAAACTCATATAAGAATTGTATATCAAAAGGAGAATTTTACTATATGTAAATTTAACGTGTAAGCAAAAATTAAAAATTAACAGGGACATTTTGAATTACATTTCTTAAATTTTTAAACATTGCTAATAATAGAATTGAGAGCAAGAAAACTGCTGTGGTAATAGCATACTAATATGAGTCAATAGGTGTTTATATTTTATTTTGGGAAGAGACAGTAATATAACTATGTTATTTAGAGATATTAATGAAGAGAATTAAAAAGGGAAATGGTTAACCCTGAGAAAGTATCATAGGGTGAGTTTTACACTTGCCTCAGTCATGACTGATTTTTTAAAGTGTGCATGTGTGTGTGTGTCTTTTAATAAAAATGAACTATGTAGTGTTTGCATTTTTGAACATGCTTATAGGAATTGTATTAAGATGACAGATGGTATACATTAAATTGATCTCATTTAATGATGTGAGTTTAGTAATATTTATATAATCCTTCGAATGCCGTCAAAGTTGATTTCTGGATGTGTTAGGCCCCAAATCACAATTATTTATGGGTCTTGTACATAAAGCAAACAGACAATTTGAGCAACATTCTTTATACACCCACATCCTCATCTTACTGTTTTGTCAGTTTATCCTGCATTCTTCTTTGCAGTCTGCAAAGTCATCCATAAGGGCACTTGGGGAACACTAAAGTTCTAATAAAGTAATTAATCCAGTAAAAGATGTGTGTCTCATAGACTTTGTACATGACATAAAATTCTCAATAAAGAGAAAACATGAATTCCAGTATACAGGGCATAGATCTCAAGAGCAGGCTGGTAAGACAAGCTCCTATTTGAAAGTATAGCATACATCTTGGTCCAAATTTTTAAGTATAATTTTTTTCATTAAACTCTCAGGAAACGCTACCAAATATTATTCTGGCACTGATAAATAAGTTCTTATCCTTTCTAAATATAATACTATTTTCTCATGGAAAAGATGATTTCCATTATGAAGTATTACTAAATAACATACCACTGTCATGACAAATGCTTAGAAACCTGCCTAAATTTTCCTTAGTATTTATTTTGCACATTTCAACCTTATTCAAAACCAACTTTCTGTCAATTATTATGTTTGGAAACCAAGGATTACCTATTGATTCTTAAAAGACAGCTCTGACTACTAAAACAGGCAAAAGTACAAAAGAATAAAAGAAAAAAAGAGAACAGGCAAAAAATGATAAGACCTACTAAGCTGAAATTATTAACTTCTTTCATGAAAGTTCCAATTTTATTTTGGAGAAGTTTTCGTTTTGTGTTTTTTGATATGGATTTTCTACATTTAGGACAGTTCCTGTATATACTTTCTGAATTCAATTAATTTCCTGATAAGGAGGAGGATCCCAAGTGTGGCATTAAACAAACAAAACACTTATTGAGAAATAATACACAGTCCCTTTTATCCTATTTCTTATGGTATGAGGCATGCTGATTCATATATCAGTATTCTGAACCTGTCTTTTTATTTGAACAACACTGCAATAATAACCAGAGGTGGAAAGCTGATCGAGGGAGGAGGAGGAATTACATTCTGACAAAGAAATAGATTTCATTTTAAGTACCCAGGGGGAGTTATTTTATAAGAAAGTATAAAATTTTTAAAAAATACGGCTTGGCAGTGGCCTTTATGTCTAGAATATTGCTTTCTCAATATAACCCCCATTGAGGCAAAAGTAATTCTTAGTGTTTTAATAAACATAGTTATAACATGCCAAGTAAATTAAACTCCTTAATCTTTTCCCCCTATTTTACTCTAACACTGCATTGCTGTACTTGGAAAATGATCATTCCACAAAGTCACTAATCATCCAAGACTGATTAAAAAGAAAAAAAAGTTTTCTTGATTCTTTGTGACCTCTAAGCTGAAGTCTTTGAATAGGAGATTAAAGCTTAATTATTTTGATGTACCAGTCCAGTGTTATCAATCTGGCCTCTTCACCACTTCGAAAGTGTAAATTGCTTGAGTAAAATAGGTGAACGTTCTGTCCTTTCCCTTTTTAAAGAACTCACATTTTCAATTTCTAGATGAAAAATAATACCTTAACTAAATGCTAATCATACTTTCTGTTGACAAAGATAGAATAAACCAGGAGATTATCTAGAATACTAAGGGGATAGCAGTATGCATAAATCAATACTGTCCCTACCTATATTACTAATCTTCTTTGGGACATAAAACACAAAGTTTTTTGAAAAAATGTAGACCACTTTGAGATAAGGTTTAACGTGCTCTCTCAATCTTAAGAACACTTTTCTTTTCTTACTTATTTTAAATATGAAAAAGAATCTGAGAACAGTCTGGTGCCCCCTACTCCATCACTATTATCTAGTCAGCACTGCTCCATCCAGGTAACCACATCAATTTCATGTAGGGATTTTGAAAAATATTCTATGCTACATAAATATATTTTTTTAAGATTTTATTTATTTATTCATGAGAGACACACAGAGAGAGGCAGAGACACAGGCAGAGGGAGAAGCAGGCTCCAGGCAGGGAGCCTGACATGGGACTTGATCCCAGGTCTCCAGGATCACACCCTGAGCTGAAGGTGGCGCTAGACTGCTAAGCCACCCGAGCTGTCCTATGCTACATAAATATTGCTTTATAGAAATTTCACCATAAAATTGAAACTTGTTTTTTTTTCTTGAAATCGTAGTTTATGTATTGATCCAAACACATATGTATAAGAGTTGATATGTTATTCTACTATGTGTCAATGTTCCATAATTTATTTAAATTGTTATTTATGTATCCTGAAACAGTCATGTCCTGATGTTGATCCCAGTCCCTTTCTGTTCTCTCTTATGGAGAATTTCCTTTCAAGACTTTTTTGAGTACATCCCTGCTAGCCATGCACAAGACAAAGAGATCTCATGTAAGTTTGCTTGAACTCAAATTTTGGCTCCATCATTTTTTACCATATGAACTTTAGGTATATTACTGAACTTATCTAAGTGTCAGATTATACCTCTGTAAAAATATATAATAATTTCTTATAAGTTTTTAAAAGCATAAATTCATGATACATACTTAGCACAGTCCCTGGTATATTCTAAGTGCTTTATGAACAGTATAGGTAGGTATTGATACCCAGAAGCCCTCTGGGACAGGAGGTAAAATTATCACCTCAGATGAAGTTTTAAATATATCCTCCAAAAGCTATAGTACTGGTCCTGACATTTGTCAATCTATAGAGTGGCAGAAATTTCCTAATACGTACATAACTATAACGAGTACATGGGTCTTATCACAATTGGGGTACTGCTCTAAAGTGGTTAGAGCCTTCCCTTTTAGAAGCAGTAAGTTGCCAATAACTTTTATTTTTTAAACATTTTTTTTCAAAGATCGTATTTATTTATTAGAGATACACAGAGAGAGAGAGGGGGGTGGGCACAGACACAGGCAGAGGGAGAAGCAGGCTCCATGCAGGAGCCCAACGTGGGACTCGATCCTGGGTCTCCAGGATCACGCCCTGGGCCGAAGGCAGCGCTAAACTGCTGCGCCACCAGGGCTGCCCTGCCAATAACTTTTAAATTGTAAACTCAAACTCTAAGACCCCACATGCCTTCTAATAATCCCTACGCAAAAATTAATTTACATATATCAAGCAGTTCAACTGTCTGGCTTACATTCAGATAAACTGTGTGTGTGATCATTAACCCTCTCGTCTCTTCCTGCACCGTGGATTCAGCTGTGTCCAATAAAGAGATATATCACTCCCTTATCCTCAAAACCAAGCCGCAAATCGTGCTTGCATTTAAGTGCTCTGTAAATAAATGAGGGTGGGAAGTTGAAACTGGGTCTACCATTCTCTTCTGTATACATGTAACTTGGAGCCAAAATAAAACGGAAACTCATTCTCTTATTCTCTAAGTAGTCTTCATTCCTGTGCAGCACTCTTTGAGTACCTCATATTATCTCATTTATTTCCACAATAAGCATGTATCAGGTGGCTATTAGTATCCCCATACTACAGTAAAAAAGATCAGAAGCTTTAAAAGAATAGATAACTTCTTCGGAGTTTCAAAATCATTGCGACAGAACTAGTACTCAAATGTAGGTTTTTCCACCATATTACCTTGTCTCTCATGAATAAGTAAAGAGATTTTGCATGAAACTGACTAAATTCTTAACTAACCCAAACTCTTTTCTTCTTTTCTACAAGATAAAAACTCTATGTTCAGGGAATCTAATGTTATACTATGTTGAACACTATGTTAACATGTAAAATACAGTAGCTGTTGACACATTTTCAAAGGTATCAGTCAGGAAGATGACCAAGCAGTAGTGGAATGGCAAACACTTGAGAATGAGCAGATATGATAACTCAAGAAAATGTACATAAAATAATGTAGGTGATCAAATTAACACATTCAAGCCAAGAAGGCTCAATGCTTTCAGATCTCTAATTAAAACACTGCTCAAAATGGTTGTACATTTGGCTGATCAAACAATGCATTTTTAAATGATCCCCACTGCTCTGTAATCTAGAAAGAATATACAAACACTGGCTAGTCTCCAGTAAGGAACATCCTTCTGAGCCACTGAACTAAACTTTTCCATAAAGGAATTAAATGTATAAACTTATCCTCATTAGAATTGTGCTTCAAATCAGTGCTTCCAAGTTATAGTCTAATTTTAACAATAGTGATTTATAATGTTTCACATTTCATTTATTCATTTGGGCTTCACTATAACCCTTTCCTGTTGACAAGGCGAATATACCATTTTTTGAGATAATACACTGAAGCTGAAGTTAATACATCTGCCCTAGGATTCTTCTTTCTATTATTGAGGAAGGACACAATCTCCTTACCCTTAGCCAAATGTTCTTCTAGTGATGATGGCAGTGGTGATGAAATAAGAACATCTACAATAACACAGTAGCAATATTAATAGCTCTGTGTTCCCAAGCATGTATGCAAAAATCCCTACAGCATAGGCTTAATGATGACATATTGCCTCATTTGATCCTTATAACTATGCTATGAAATAAATGTTATCTTAAGAAAATCAGGAAACTGAGGCAGGGAGAGGTTTAAAAAACTTTCCTACATCACTTGGCTCATAAGTACCACAGTAAAAAATTAGATGCTTCTCAAGGTAACACTGCTTATCAGGGTTACAGTTCAAAAATAGCCCATGTACAGGTCTCCTCTAATTTTACTGTTCAAACTAGGATAAAGTCTATGTTGTATTTAGGACACAAATTATTATCTCATCATTTTCTAATTTAAAATTGATATAGTTGTTCTTTAGATATCATATAAAAAGTGTTTACTTTTATTAGGATAAAAGTTTTGGGGTGCTTTGTTAGAGCTGCTTTGGAGTATCTCCTCCTCTGATCATACTAACAAATGAATTAAAAAATATATTTTTTAAGGCAGAAGAAACATTTTCTTCTCCGGCTACACAAGTTTTATCCTCTGTATTTCTTTAAACATCTTGCCTTCTTTCTCTTTTCCCATGACCTCTCAGTCCAGATCACTGATATACTGAATTTCAAAGACTCATTTCCATTTCAGTTAATTCAACAAATGTTAAGAACTTAAAATACTGGAATACTTCATTAAGTGCTGTGATTATAGCAACCAGTGAAAGAAACATGGCATCTCCCACTACAGATAATAGCACTCATATAAAGACTTTGAGCTTAAGCAAATGCATTAATAATTGAATAATGGTCCAAAAGCAGTATAGGAAAAAGTAGGATTCATGATGATATGTGAACTTTAATAAGAGACTTTCATGTAACCAGTAAACTCAAGAAAGATCGCCCCGATGAAGTAATTTTTAGGTGAAATTTGACATGTGAGTAGGAATTATGCATATGAAGAGGGTAGAGAACTTGTCCAAAGGCCCTGAGGCAGGAAGGAACTGAATAAAAATACTAGAGCTAAAGTTTACTGAAGAAGGATTAAAGTCCACTAGGCTACTGAGGTAAAGTAAAAGTCATGTATGCCTTATTTATGATATTCATTTTCTTTTATAATTGAAAGAAGCAATTAAGGATTTTAAGCAGAAAGGGTTTTCTGTTTAAAAATACATACTAGTAAATGGGGAAAGAATTGATTGGAGGCCCCAAGACTATCTTTGAGGAGATCAATTTACAAAGTTACAAAATCCTAGGTAAGAAATACTGGTAGTTAAAATTAGAGCTGCATCAGTGGGTATGGAGAAATAGCATACATGTTCAGGAGTCTACACATTTGGTCATTTATTGGAGGAGTAAAAAAGCTAGAAAAGACAAGTATAGGGCGCCAGGGAGGCTCAGTCTGTTAAGTGTCTGCCTTCTGCTCAGGTCATAATTTCAGAGTCTTAGGATCTTGTAGGGCTCTCTGCTCAGTGAGGATTCCACTTCTCCCTCTCCCTCTGTCCCCTCCCCACTGCTCATGATCTGTCTCTGCCTCTCAAATAAATAGTGTCTTTAAAAAAAAAAAGTCAAGAAAAAATTCAAATATTTTAGTATAAGAAACTGGATACGAGTTTTTGAAATTTCTGAAATATTAGAAATCAAGTTTAAAATATGTTCACTTTAAGATACCAAGGAGGAATGGGGAAGTTGAGAGGAAAAAAAGCTATATTAAACAGAAAAGAAGCATGGAAAATCAAATTGTTGTGTATTTAAACTACTCAATAGTTAAAAGGAACAAACATTTAGTGCATGTAAAAACATGGATTAGTCTTCAAAATGTACTAAGCAAAAGTAGCAAGACACAAGTCACAATATTATGATTTTGTCGATGTGACTACTACTGATAAAAATTAGATAAATGGTTATCTATTGCAGAAGGGAATGGGGAAAGGATGTCAGAGAGAGAGACTTAAAGTGACAAGTTGAAGTTTTGGGGGATGGTGGAAATTACCTAGATATTGATGTGATTAAATCATATATATGTATATATCATATATCATAAATATATATATCAACATTTATTGAGCTATATAGTTAAAATAGGTACATTTCATTATATACAAAGTATAGCAATAGATTGCTTTTTATTTATACCAATAGATTGCTATTTATTTATCCTCCATTACAGGATCCCAGGAACACTACTTGAGCCGAAGGCAGATGCTCAACCACTGAGCCACCTAGGTGCCCCAATAATTTGCCTTTTAAAAGATAAATACATGATATTGACCAATATTATGCTTTTTACCTATTTCCAGAAATTACAAAAAGAACCAGTTAATTTCATAAGACTAAAAATAGTGTTCAAGGAATTGAGGATTCACTCCTCACAATAATACTCTCAAACAACACATAGAGAAAAGGTAAAAAAAAAATTTATTAAATTGTATTGAACTGTTGCATTTGAACCTTCTTTATGCTTTTACTTAAGATTGAGGTTTATCAATAAAATTAAAATTTTCTAATCTGTGAAAGATGCTGTCAAGAATATCAAAATACAAGCTACACACTAGGGGCAAGTATTTTCAAAGACACATTTAAATAAAGACTATTATCCAAAATATACAAAGAATTCTTAAAACTCAACAAGAAAACAAAATAATTGATTAAAAAATGAGACAAAGACCTTAACAGACACTTCGCCAAAGGACACATAGAGATGGCAAATAAGCATATGAAAAGATTCTCCACATCATATGCCATTAGGGAAATGCAAATTAAAACAACAATGACGTATCACTACACACTTACTAGAATGGCCAAAATCCAGAACATGGACAATAGCAAATGCTGGTGTGGATGTGGAACAACAGAAACTCTCTTTCATTTCCGACAGGAGCGCAAAGAAGGAACAGCCACTTTGAAACACTGGCTGGTTTTCATGGAACTCAACATAGTCTTTTTGTTTGTTTGTTTGTTTTCTCAACATAGTCTTTCCATGCAGTCCAGCAATTATGCTCCTTGGTATTTACCCAAAGGAACTGAAAATTTGTGTCCATATAAAAACCCGCACAAGGATTTTTATAGCAACTATATTATTTAGCCTTCATCCAAAACCTGGATAAACTAGGTGTCTTTCAATAGGCGAATGGATACTAACGTTATATCCAGACAACGGATATTATTCAGTGCTAAAGAAGGAGTTTTCAGGCCGTGAAAAGACATAGAAGAATATTAAATGCATATTACTGAGTGAAAAAAGCCAACTTGAAAGGCTACATACCGCATGATTCCAAGCATATGACATTCTGGAAGAGGCAAAACTGTGAATACCGTTAAACATCAGCAGTTACCAGGGGAGAAAAAGAAGGGTGAACAAGGCAGAGCACAGAGGATTTTTAGAGCAGATTCCGTATGCTATTACGAGGGAAACATGTCAGTATACATTTGTTGAAACTCATAGAATATGCAACATCAAGAATGAATAAAAAGCCTATTACAAAATAAAGTATATTAGAAAGAAAAAAATTGAGGCTGGTGATCATATTTCAGCTCATTGGATATAATGGAAGAATGTTGCTATTAAGACTACAGTAAATGATGTTTACTAAATATTTTTAAAAGTTGTATTTTATATGTGATTTGTCACTGAAATCATCTGCTTACTACAATGTGTCTTTACATTACATATATTACAAAGATACAATGTATCTTTACAACTATTTCAAATTAAGGTCAGATTATTAATCTCCCCTGTGTATCCAGTGGTATTAGGTATTTCACTGCCCCATTGGAGGCCTGCTCTGATGTTCAATACAGATATCACAGCCCATAATTTTATGAACTTTTAACCAAATTTAAACTTACTTCAGCTGTGATTAATACCTAAAAGGAAAGAACATCAATTATAATATTCAAATGGTAGTATTTAAAGCATTTTGGTGAGTTCAAGCTGGATAATACATTTGGAATAATTCACAGCACTTTGAACAGGTTTATATAGAATCAAATGGTTTGAATCCATTTAAACAGTTGAATTGTGCTTCTACTCTAGGTAGAAATTATAATTTTATAACCCAACACTGGCAATTTTTTAGTGGCTCCTATGAAGAATACATAATTTGCTGAAAACATACATACACAGTTTAGTTATCTGTCAAAACACAGAGTCATCAAAGTTGAAAAGGCAGAGAGAAAATTTGTAACACACCTGACATATAGCAGGCTGCTAGTAGGAGGAAGCAAACTGCCAAAGTTCAATGTTTAATTAGAGCACAAGATCAATAGGATTTGTCTGACTTTAATTTTTAGACTTTAGGTATATTTAGTCCATGTTTACCACTATGAGTATTCATGAAATAAAACAATGGAATCATGCCCAGAAAAGAAAATTAAAAGTCCAACTTTAATTATTAACACAATTTAACATGGAAAATGAAAAAAAATGGCAGCTGGAAAATGAAAGGAACAGAAAGGGAGAATAAAGATGTCTGTTATCATTAAAAACATGTTTTGTGAAAAATGAGAAAAGTGAAAATTGCCAATGTTACTTTAAATGCACTTACTTCTGACTATAAAAACCAAATTCAGAAGAATAAATACATTGAATTGTAACTGCTATGAAAATCAACAATAATAAAAACTTAAATAACACCAGATAATTTTATGATTACAAGATTGTTCGGACTTCAAGACAACTTTAAGAAAATCAAAGGCACATCCTATCAGTTTCTAAATAAAATGATGATTAGCTCATAAAAAAATGATGACAATTTACATCCACAGAAGAAAAATGGTACAGTTGAGGACAGGATAATCAGTGTAATCAGAAATCTGACAAAATAGCAGAAAAAGAAATCCTTCACACAATTTTCCTTCGTTAGTACAAATAACATCTCCCATTTCTATTCACCTTGATGTATAGATACCTAGTACAATTCAATGAGAAAAGAGAGAGTGATTACACTTCTGTTTCAGTGGGTGAAAGTACCTCATCATGAGTGAGTTCTCTGTCTACCAGGCTGTCTAACCCTGCAAAAGTTCAGTGAATCTAACACAGACATAATGAAAACAAAACAAAACAAAACAACAAAACTATTTTATTGTTCTGCAGTGTGGATAGAAACAAAAAGACTGGTTGGAAGGGCATGCTTTCTTGGAGGATGGAATATGAGTAGCTATATATAGATAGATTACGGTTTCCACAACCTGCAGCCTCAAGGACAGTCTGAAAGACATACATATGGGCAGCAGGAGGTACACTTGGAAAAGACCATAGGTTTCCTGGCCTGGAGAAACTTGAAAAAACAGGCCAGGAAGCCAGGAATTACAAATATAGTAGTGGAATCATAAATGACAAAGAGTCTTTACAGAAAGGGGAGTCTTCAAACTTTCTACCCTTGACTGTGACTGATCTCTCAACTATCCACATGCAAAATACACTCAAGAAGAATTAACTTCTGAACCAAGACCAGATTTGTTCCCCAAGAACCAAACTGTAAAGTTAAATACAGCCAAGAAAAATATTTACTAAAAGAAAGGAAACAATAGTCATAGAGGATAATAACATAATCAATAATCCATGTAATATAATATTCTTGTCTAAGATATAAACCAAAAGGTCATAATATACCAAGAAACAAGGAAATGGAACACAATATTAGAGAGAAGAAAATCAACTAAATCCTAAACTAAGAGAAACCAGATATTAGCAGAGAAGAATTTAGAAGTGGCTAACTACATCCTTAGTGAAATAAAAGAACATGTGTTCAGTGAAAGAAAATTTAGTCAAGAAATAGAAAATCTCAGCAGAGAAATAGAAACAGAAAAAGAACCAAATGAAAATTTCAGAAGTAACAAATAAAATATATGGAGGGAAACATAGAAGAAATTCTTTTTGATATATGGTAGGACAATATTTCGAAGAGTACCTGAAGCACAAATCATAAGAAAAAAAATGATAATTTGGGATTGATTTTTAAAATATGCTTCAAATGCAACATTAAAATAATGAAAATGGGGGCACATGGGTGGCTCAGTTGGTTAAGCTTCTGCACTTGGCTCACGTCATGACCTCTGGGCCTGAATAGAGCCCCACATTGGGCTTCCTGCTCAGCAGGGAGCCTGCTGCTTCTCCCTCTCCCTCTGCTGCTCCCCCTGCTTGTGCTCTCTCTCTGTTGAATAAATAAATAAAATCTTTTTAAAAATAATGAAAATGTAAGACAACCACAAGGAGGAAATATCTATAATACAAATGCCTGATAAAGAACATTTCAACTAAATAATGAGACAAACAACCCAATGTGACAACTGTGACATTTAAACAAATAATTTATAAAATAAAAAATATGGATAGTCAAGAGTAGATGTTAAAATGCTTGATATTCCTAGATATCAAAGAAATCTAAATCAAAATCATAATGAAATACTTTTATACACTCAGTAAAATATCTAGATTGTAACAATTGACATGATTACTAGTGCAGATGTAAAACAATCAAAATTTTCATATATTGCTGGTGGAAATATTGAATGGTGACCATTTTAAAAAACAGCTTGATGGTTTATTATACATTTTCATATCTACTTGATATAAAAACACATACAAAAAAAAAAACAAAAAACAAAAAACAAACAAAAAAAAACACATACAACCCAGACAATCTACTCCTAGATATTTCTCTAAGAAAAATAAAAATATATAGTCATGCAAAAATTTGTACAGCAATGTACATCAGTTAAATAATTATTGCCCCCACACAAAAACAACACAATGTCTATTTATAGCAAAACGATAAATTATGGTGTATCCATACAATAAAATGATACTCAGCAAGAAAGAGAAATGAACTATAGATAACCAAAAAAGCATTTAGTAGTCTCAAAACATTGTGTGAGTGAAAGAAACAAGACACAAAAGAATATAATTGCATGATTCCAACTTACATAAATTTTTAGGACAGACAAGTGAAATGAATTTGTAGTAACAGCAATGACCTCAAATACTGCACTGGGCCAGGTCTGGCTATGAAGAGATAACTGCAATGAGTTATGAAGGAACTTTTGGGGGATATATTCTAAAATGATTGGCTTGTAATTACAAGGAATATATTGGACTATATTTGAAAAATTCACTGAACTGTTAAAGTGAGTGCATATTATCATATGTAAATAAAGTTCCAATAAAGTTGATTAGAATGCAACTTTGATTTCATATAAAAACTTAATATAATTCATTATATGAATGGAACAAAAGGAAAATCACATCATGACCTCAATAGACACAGAAGAACCATTTAACGAAGTCCAACACATTCTTTCCTGATAAAACAAAATAAAAGTAGAAGTGAATTTCTTCAACATGATAAAAGGCATCCACAAAAAAATCTTGAGCTAAAATCATTCTTAATGGCGAAACACCAATTCTTTTTTCCTCTAAAATTGGGAACAATATAGTGTGTGTGGAGGGATGTGGGGTGGGGACAAAGATAAGAAAGGAAATGAAAAATTTCAGGATAATTACCTTCTGTACACTTGGGGGAGGTGGTGGAAAGGGAGGGAAAGGAAAGAAAGTGGTCAAAAGGTACAAACTTTCATTTGTAAGCTAAATACATTCTGGGTATGTAATGTACTACATGGTTATTAAGGTTAACAATATCATATTGTATATTATGAAGTTCTGAGAGCACATCTTAAAAGATCTTAACACAAGAAAATAAACTCATGTAAGGTGATGAATGTTAGCTAAATTTATTGTAGTAACCATTTTTCATGACATACATGTATCAAATCATCTTGTACACCTTTAATACAAAGTTATCTGCCAATTGTATCTCAATAAAACTGGAAAAAAATATTCCAGGTTAACCAATTGGGAAAAAACAAATTTCTTCACTCTAGGAAGGCAAGCAGGCAACTTTGAACTAACTAGAAACTAGATGTTCCCTTTTCAAAAATGCACAGCATGATTGCTGAGTAGAGTACAACTGGATTTCAGCAACCATTTGCAAACTTAGCTGGACAATTCCGTGCACTAAAAAATGCACAGTCATATATTATCCTTATTGCATATTTTATTCCCTTCTTGGCGATTTATAATGCACAACAGCATACAAACAAGATTTAAAAGTTTTAATCAACAGAATAATTTTATTGTTTTTAACCAATCATTTCCCAAACCTCAGTTTGTAAATATATTCTCAATATATTTATTAAATAACTAATATGAAATAAACTTTTATTGTTATAAAACCAATTAACATACCATGCAAATGGCATTCTACACAGCTTCCTTTAGCTCTCCATACCTACACTAAATGGTCTTGTCCTCATAGAAAGGCTTTTCACACACATTTCAAGATGGAAGTTATACTTTGAATGAACAAAGTGATCAGCGGCTTAGCTTCCAGAGAAGTAGCACAATTTCTAAAAGCAATGACATTGTATGGTGATTGGTATATTTTTATCTCTTGTCCTTTATTCTTATTAGAGAACTGCAAATACTCAACGCCCATTTATAACAGCAGAAGAACTAAGAATACAAAGAATTTGCACTTTTATATAGGATTATCAAAATTTTCATTGTTTTCTCCTCACCAACTAAAGTCAGGAGATTTTTAAAATAATGTCACAGGACATGGAAATGCATTTTAGTAAAACTTGATTCTAGTTAGTAACATTTTATTATCTTAACAAGAGAAGAAAGCCTCTTTGATCGCTACCCTCTACTTTTTTGTATAGTCTTAAATTTGCAGCATCTTCATGACGGTTTGATATTAAGGCTCCACTGACGTCATAAAATGAGCTGGAAATTATTCTCTTCTTCTCTATTTTCTGAAAAAGTTTGTGTAAAATTTATATTATTTACTCCTTAAATGTTCAGTATACTTCATCAGTGAAAGCATCTAGGCCTAGAGTTCTCTGGAAACTTTTATGATAATTAATTCAATTTTTATTATAGATACAGAAATATTCTGATTTTCTATTTCATCTTGTGTCAGTTTTTCTAACTTGTATTTTAAGAAATATGTGCATTATATGTAACTGTCAAATTTATTGGTATTAAGGCTCCCTTTATTATCATTTAATATCTATATGGTATGTTTTGATAGATCTTTGCAGTCTTGAAAACTGAATTTCAGATCATTCTATGAGATTGAATCAGAAGAAACTTGATTAATTAAATTATTTTTAGTCTCTAAGCCATTTTATTCTAAATGAAAAACAAAGAAATGGAAAAGGGGGATATACATGTCATATATATATGAAAGTTTAATATTTCATATATTATTTCTTTACTGGATGAGAACTTTAGATATATATGAATTATTTTTAATTACTGCATTAAATATAATGATTTCAATTAAAAATGGAAATTTCCAACCTCCTGTCAAAACTAATAACTGGCAAAAATGTAGTTATATAGGCAATATCAATATGATATCAATTTCTACTTAATTTTTATCAACTTAGCAATCAGAAATCACATAAGGTCATACAAAGTGCTACAAACTCAACCCTTAAACAAAACAAAATGAAAAACAAGTAAAAACCCCATTCTATGTGTTTTATGAGACTTTAGCAACATGCAAGAAAACATAATTATTTTTAAAAACAATAACAAAAAAGATATCGTCTCCTTCATTTTCAACCCAATATGGCTCACTAAGCTTTAAAAATAATTGATTTCTTAAAAGGTCAATTAGTATGTTGCATTCTTCAGGTTTAGATCCTAATCTCCTTGTGGTAGAGATAGCCAATTTTATTGTTATTGTTTCTCTCATAGATGATTCTCTAAATTTTTAAGAAGCATGCATTTAAAACGTTATGCCTGATTCACACTTACACCAAAAACAAAAGTCCTTTGAGAAATCTGTCTCTTGATTCTTAAGTTTTCTCTTAATCATCATACAAATTATCTCTTTCTAAGTGCTTCTGGGAATATTAATATTGTGTCTAATATGAAGTACATGAAATACATCCAAGAAATAAGCTGTATTTACCCAGTATAAGGGACAGTGCCAAATTTGACTGGGCTTGGCACTTAACACATATCATTAGTAATTGCAGTATGAAAACACGTTTTAGCCTTTATTCCTTTAACACTTCTGAATAAACAAAGAACTAAATCAAACAAAGCAGAAAAAAAATTTCCTTATGCCTTGTACATCCTCTGTCGCTAAACTGAGCATAGGACCTTCTAATTTTTTTGTGACAAAGTTTTTTTTTTTTTTGAAGAAAATTTAAAAAAAGGACTTTTTCTAAGTTCCTTCTTGAGTTTTTTCCCCCTGCTTTTCTTAGTATTTCATTTATACAGTAGATCTAATGATAATTTTCAGTACTTAGAGTATTCATCTAATTGCTTTGATGAAAACACTTACTGATCATCCTACAGTAGGCAAGAGCAAAGACAGTTCCCTGTATATAGTCTTATAAAGCTCTTACTCTTTTATTTTTTTAGAGATTTATTTATTTGAGGGAGGAAGAGTGAGAGAGAGACAGAGAGTGCAAACGCAGGGAAGGGCAGAGGAAGAGAGCGAGAGAAACTTTAGTAGACTCCTCACTGGGCTCAGAGACAGATGTGGTGCTCAATCTCAGGACCATGAGATCATGACCTAAACTAAAGCCAAGAGTCTGACACTTAACCAACTGTTCCACCCAAGGGCCCCTTTACTTCTTTATTTTTAATTGTAAAACCTTTTTTTAAATTGAAGTATATAGTTAACACACAATGTTACATTAGTTTCAGGTATACAACATGGTAATTTAACAAGTCTATGTGCTATGCTATGTTCACCACAAGTGTAGCTACCATCTGTCACGGTACAATGCTATTACAATACCATTGACTATATTCCTATGCTCTACCTTTTATCCTCAAGATTCATTCATTCTATAACTGGAAGCCTGTATCTCCCACTCTCCTGTATCCTTTATGTTTTCTATAAGATTTCTTTACATTGACTATGTGCCAGAAATTAATATAAGGCTACCCCAGATAGTTTTTTAAAGTAGCATAATAAATTTTACTTTTTACCACAAAATAAAAGATAGCTAGGGGTAAAAAAGAGAGCTAGACACTGGGTGTTATGCTATATGTTGGCAAATTGAACTCCAATTAAAAAATATGTAAAAAAATAATAAAAATAAAAAATTGAAGTAAAAAAAAGAGCTAGAAATGAGTACTTTTAGTGTGTGTGTGTTTCTGTGTGTGTGTGTGTGTGTAAAACCTCTTGAACACCTCCTGAGAAAGGTGGAAAATCAATCTTCACTATCACCAGAAATGTAATCTAATGCTATGCAAATCCTTAGATAAAATACTAATATGTAATCGTCATTAATATCACTCTAAAAATAGCCTTACCCATACATTATAAACAAGGTACAGATGATTTTTCATGCACCTTTATAGTAGAAAAATATTTAATCCTACAGACATTAAATAGAATAGGCTACCCCCTTCTTTTCCCTATGGATTACTAAGTGCTTTGTGGAACAAAACAACAGGTAAAAAAATTATTTTATATATCTATTGATAAAATAGGATGACTCCTTTGGTTCAATAGTGAAAATACTTCATTTATTGGCTAATTTGAGTACATTTCTTGAGAATCTTTAGATGTTAGGTCCCAGGTTAGACGCTGAAGATAAATATAATGCTAAAACAACTCTTCATCACTTGCTATACCAAGTAGAATTGTAACAGTTGCAAGGTATAGAAATTCTCATTAAAATGGTTTAAATAGGGGTACTTGGGTGGCTCAGATGGTTAAGCATCCAACTCATGGTTTCTGCTTAGGTCATGATCTCATGGGTCCTGGGATGGAGCAGAGTAGGGCTGTGAACTTAGTGGGGAGTCGGTTTGAAGAGTTTCTCCCTCTGCCCACCACCCCCTTCTGTGTGTGCTCTCTAAAAATAAACAGATAAATCTTTAAAAACTTAAAATAAAATGGCTTAAGCCATAAGGGGATATATTATCTCAAGAAATAAGGAATTGGGATGTTAGGAATATTACAATGTTGGTTAATTTTCACTCAGTGTCAGTATCAAAGGTCCATATTTCTTCTTTTTATTTTGATACCCTTATTGTTTACATCTGTTTTCCTCATTATCACATGATGGCTACTGCAATTCCATACAGAACCAACAACATCCAATGAATAAAGAGATATTTTTTCTTGACTACTTTTTACACCAGTGGAAATTTTCAACTTTATCAAATTTCAACTACTTTATCATTGGCCAATATTGATCTCATATTCTTTCTCAAACTAATTACTGGCAAAGAGAACTGAGTTATGAATTGCTTAAAGTAATAATTTTTCTGCTCCTTGGGCTCCAGATAGTATGATGTTTTATTAAAATATGCCCTAGTAAACAGAGTTTTGCATCAAGAGAATAAAGTTGGCAAACAATGGGCCTCAGTACCCTATCCTGCAAGCATAACTTTCTCAGACATATATGTCTTGATACATGGTTTTCTGTTTTCAACTTCTCCCAACTCCTGCACTACCTTTAGAACTTTTCAGCCTTCAAGAGTCGACTATAGTTTAAAAACTAGAAACAAATCCTAACTGTTTTACATTTAAAAACCCACCAAAAATAAATCGTGAGAAAGTTATACCTTATTTTGTTCTGAATGTTCCAAGAATTTATGCTATTTCAGAAAATTTCTTTACCAATGGTAATTTTGCTCAACATTTTTGAGTCACCAGCACAATAAACTTGTTGTCTTAGTTCACCTTTGTAACAGACATATACAGAGCATCTCTACTTTGTTATGACTTTCCATTGTGTCTGAGTATTTACACATTGAAATATCATTTTATTGTAAATTGATTTTTCATTTTTTTGAAATATGAGCTATCCATTATGAACTGCTAACTTTCTGTTCCACCAAGACATAAAGCTGGAAGTGTATAGAAGCAATCTTATTATGAAAACACAGTACAAGTGAGAATAGACTTCTTTTTTTTTTTTTAAAGATTTACTTATTTATTTATTTATTCATGAGAGACGCAGAGAGAGAGAGGCAGAGACACAGGCAGAGGGAGAAGCAGGCTCCATGCAGGGAGCCTGATGTGGGCCTGGATTCCGCGACTCCAGGATCACGCCCTGGGCCGAAAGCAGGCGCTAATTCGCTGAGCCACCCAGGGATCCCCAGGAATAGACTTCAATATCTCCAGAAAACACACCAACTTCACGTGGTTCAGACTCCACTGTATTGCCACTTCGCCTTCATCTTACCCCAAAGGCCTCATAGAAAGTTCCTTATGCACGTCGAAGCAAATGGTGGGTATTTGTCGTTTCTAATGGATGGAACTGGAGGGTATTATGCTGAGTGGAGTAAGTCAATCGGAGAAGGACAAACTTTATATGGTCTCATTCATTTGGGGAATATAAGAAATAGTGAAAGGAAATAAAGGGGAAAGGAGAAAAAATAAGTGGGAAATATCAGAAAAGGAGACAGAACATGAGGGACTCCTAACTGGGAAACGAACTAGGGGTGGTGGAAGGGGAGGTGGGCGGGAGGTGGGGGTGACTGGGTGATGGGCACTGAGGTGGGCACTTGACGTGATGAGCACTGGGTGTTATAATATATGTTGACAAATTGAACACCAATAAAAAATAAATTTACTTAAAAAAAAAGAAAGTTCCTTATGACAAGTATATTGAGTGAAAAAAGACCAGGCCTTATTTATAGCTGATTACATATAATATGTTGTCTCCATATACCTTCTGTATGACCAGGAAAGATAGTGGTGAAAAGATCTTACAAGTGGACAAAATATGAAGTGATATGTGTGATTGTTCTCTTCTAATGTAAGGATAATTAAATAAAAGCATAGGTATCTGATTTGTGGTAGTGTTTAACAAGTTTTAAAAAGTTACTCAGGAAAATGGAGAGAATGTTTCTAACACTGAGACTACAAAGCCTAGAATAGGGGTATGATGGTACACTGCTCAAAATGGGCACACCTGTGAAAATATTTGTCTCTCATATAAATATTCATCAAAGAGCATCCACTGCAGAGGAAGCTTTCCATAAGCAGGCAGATGAGACAAAGCAGACTATACATGACAGACCGTCACCTTACCAGGCACCCTGTTTCTTGCTTAATAGACTCAAGTATAAAATTTCATGAAGAATGAAGGTTATGAACAAACTTGATAACATAGAATTCCCTTCACTGAGTATTTCAGCATAGAATGCTCCTCATTATATTCTGTTTTAAGCAGACATCAAGGCTGAGCTCCACATATGGCATGAACAGCAGGAAATCTTCTACCTACCTGATGGCAGGTTGAAATTATTGAATCCTTTCTATTATGAACAGAATCATAATTTTGTTCCCACTGAAAAAGATCCTTAACTAGCTAGTCGTGTAATGGTAACCAAAAATAGCCAATAAAAAGCATCTTTTACCTCAATGCTTGCCATTTCACACAACATTGACCCCAAAATGTCCTTCTTAGGAAGTTCCTTCCAACATGGCCCCAAGGTAGCTACTTCTATGATTTTATTGAGCCAAGAGTGAAAAGAAATCATATATGCTTTTCTTTCCAATGGTGGAAGTGTAACTCGCTACACATTTAGCCCTTTCTTTTTATTATTCCAGGCTACTTTAATTTGTTATCCTAGACTAAGACAATTATTTCTGTTTAAGGAGTTTATTTGAGGGTAAACCAAGGGGGTAGAAGTAAGGCTAGAGAAACTGAGATAAGGAGAGAAAGTTGATAAAGGAGGGCTTTATCAAAGTTAACTTAATTTTATCAAACTTATTGTGGGTAGCTATGACTTAGTTCTATCTGGAACCTTCCAAATAGCATATATATAATGCCTCTTAAAATTATACACCTGAGGATCAATTTTAAAAAGCATGTATCCATTGGCTCTCCTGTATTTGAGGGCTGCCTCCGGAAATGCTTACTTTTCCAAAATGAGATAAAAGTGAATATTTGGATATTCATGTCATCAGAGAAACCCTAGGATAGAAAATAAATAATGTGCTTAAACAATTCTGATTTCCCTCATCATTGGGCAGAATTTTATGTGGCCTGCTTTTCCTGAGAGGAAGGTTCATACCTTCACTCCTAGGTAGTGTGAATCCTCACTGTCATTGTGTGTTATATAAAATTGCCCATTCACTGTTATCATTAGGGAGAGAGAAACAAAAATCTACCAGCAAATCCTGAGTTCCAGACACATTTTTTTTCAGTTTTATTGAGAAATAATTGGCATACATCACTGTAGAAGGTTAAAGAGAACAGCGTGGTGCACATGCATGATTTGCATATACTGTGAAATAATTATAATACATTCAGCTAATCTCCATTTTCTCAAATAGGTATAATAAAAAAATAAAGAATAAAAAGAAAAAAATTCCTTGTGATAAGAACTCTCAGGGTTTATGCTCTTATCAATTCTCCCTACATATGATATAGTCATCATTTTGTATATTAAATCTCTACTACTTATTTATCTCATAACTACAAGTTTGTACTTTTTGATCACTTTCTCCAATTCTGCCTCCCTCACCCTCTGCTTCTCATAACCACAAGTCTTATCTCTTTTTTTCTGTGAATTCTTTTTTTTTAAATCCCAAATATAAGTGAAATCATACAATGTTTGTCTTTGTCTTATTTCACTTAGCATAATGCCTGCAAGGTCTGTCCATGTTGTCAAAAATGGTAGGATTTCCTCATTTTTTTTAACAGCTGAGTAATGTTCCATTGTAAATATATATCACAGTTTCTTTTTCCATTCATCCATTGAGGGACACTTAGGATGTTTCCATGTGTTGGCTACTGTAAATAATAGTGTTATAAATATGAAAGTGCAGATATCTTTTTTTAAAGATTTTATTTACTTATTTATTTTAGAAGGAGAATGAGTGAGTGAGCAGGGCCAGGGACAGAGGGGGAGGGAGAAGAAGAGAGAGAGAATCCCAAGCAGACTCCATGCTGCCTAACATAACCTGAGACAAAACCAAGAGTTAGGTGCTCAACCAACAGAGCCACATAGGTGCCCCAGAAGGTTCAGATATCTTTTTGAGTTAATGCTTACATTACTTTCGGAGATATTCCCTAAAGTGGAATTGCTGGATTATAAAATAGTTCTAATTTTAATTTTTTGAGAGTCCTCCATACTGTTTTGTATGGTGGGTGCACCAATTTATAATCCTACCAATAGTGCCGAAGGGTTCACTTTTCTCTACATCCACAGTAGCATTTTTTATCTTTTTTTCTTTTTCATGACAGTCATTCTAGTAGCTCTGAGGTGATATCTCATTGCGGTTTTAATTTGCATTTCGCTGACTGGTGATGTTGAGCACTTTTTATGCAATCTGGCCTCTTGTTTTTTTTGTTTTGTTTTGTTTTTGAGTTGTATGAGTTCTTTATATATTTTGTATATTAACTCCTTATCAGATATATGGTTACATATATATTTTTTCCATTCAATATATTTGCTTTTCACTTTGTTGGTGGTTTCTTTTGCTTTGCAGAAGCTTATTAGTTGAATATAATGCCACTTATTTATTTTATGTTTTGTTGCTTGTGCTTTAGGTATCATATTCAGAAAAATCATTACCAAGACCTATATCAAGGAGCTTTATTCCTGTGTTTTCTTCAAGGAATTTCATGGTTTCAGGCCTTACATTTAAGCCTTAATCCATTGAGTTAATTTTTGTGAATGGTGTAAGATACATGTCCACTTTCACTCTTCTACACATGCATATCTAATTATCCCAGCACTATTTATTGAAATGATTGTCTTTTCTCCATTAAGTATCCTTGCCTCCCTTGTCAAATATTAGTTAACTCTTGGGTTTTTTGTTTTGTTTTGTTTTGTTTTTTTTGAGATCTTGATACTGTTCTTTTGTTCTATTTGTCTGTTTTTATGCCAGCCTCATATTGTTTTGATGACTATAGTTTTGTAACATAGCTTGAAATCAGAAGTACGATGCTGCCTGCTTTGTTTTTCCTTCTCAGGATTTCTTTAGCTATTAGGGATCTTTTGTGGTTCCATATGCATTTTCGGAGTGGCTTTTTTTCCTACTTATATAAAAAATGCCACTGGAATCTTGACAACAATTTCAATGAATCTATAGATGTCTTTTAGCAATACTGACATTTTAACAATATTAATTATTTCAAATCATGAACACAGAATATTTTTCTCTTTATTTTTGTCTTCTTCAAGTTGTTTTGTCAATGTCTTGTAGTTTTCAGAGTACAGATCTTTCACCTCCTTAGTTAAATTTATTCCTAAGTATTTTATTGTGTTTGATATTATTGCAAATGGGGTTTATTTCTTTTTCAGAAAATTAGTTGTTAGTGTATAGAAATGCAACTGATGTTTGTATGTTAATTTTTCATCCTGTAATTTTACTGGATTTATTTATTAGATTTATCACTTTTTTTGGTTGAGTCTTTAGAATTTTCCTATATAAAATTATGTCATATGCAAGTAGAAACAATTTTACTTCTTTTCCAATTCTGATATCTTTTGCTTCTTTTTCTTGTCTGATTGCTTTAGCTAGTACTTCTAATATTATATTGAATAGCAGTGGTGAGCACCTTTGTCCAGACACATTTCTATATGTTCTAATCTTGAAACGACCCTATTCCTCAAGATAATCAAGATAATCTGATGAATATGTGAATTTCTTTATTTGACTTCTTCTACACCAGAATGAAGAACATGTGCATGTAACTTGATCAGAGTGTTTATCCAGTATCTCTGATCAATCAAAACTTAAAGTGATAAAGATAGAAAACCTAATAACAAAAGTGAGTGATGATGAAGGGGCTTGCTTAATCCTATTGTCATTTTATTTATAGACTCTTTATTCTAGAAACTATGTCCAGAGACATAATACTATGTATTGGCCATTGATTCAATGATCATACTAAAAAATATAATATAGTGCTCTGGGGTGCCTGGGTGGCTCAGTCAGTTAAGCATCTGCCTTTTGGCTCAGGTAATGACCTCAATGTCCTGGGCTTAAGTCTGCATCAGGCTCCCTGCTCTGCAGAGGGCCTGCTTCTCCCTCTCCTTCTGTCTACTGTTCCCCTTGCTCTCTTTCTCGCTCTCATTCTCACTCTCTCCATCAAATAAATAAATAAAATCTTTAAAAAAAATAGACTGTTTCAATAGATGTCCTTGGGTTGGCTCATCCATTGAGCTTTTAATAGACTACTAAATTATTATTACATTAGCTGCTCCTGGATAATTCTTTATAAAGTAGACTTTGTTCATTTTATTACCATGTAACCATTATTTCATGTCCCTTACTGTAAAGTAGTTATTTTATTATAGGCAACATTATATGGGAATCCCAGGTCAGCAAATCTGGCATTCTCTAAGTCCAGAAGGTACTGGTAGCAGTTTTATGGATTGGGAAAAAAACCCATTTTCAGAATTGGTGTATAGTCCATTAAGTCTGAATCATTACCCTCTCTAAGTTTGAAAGAGACTCATGAAATTAATTTTCTACTAAGCAGCCAGCTGGTCATCCCTAAGGAATTGTGTACTATTGAGAGAGGAAAGAGTTAAGTTCTTATCTATTAGCAAGTAGGATTTCTCACCAAGGACAGTATGTGGATTAAATTTAGTAAGGAGGGACTTAAGCCACTGGGTACCTCTATAACTTCCATCTCTGCCACCACTGTCCACTCGGTTCATAAGTTCATTGGGCAAGCACTTTAGTGGCTAAGGAGACAACTTGCCTTATGTCCAAAGGACAAGTCTTTCTTTCTATCTAATATTTGAGTACTTCCTCTCAGGTGGGTACACTCTGATGAGAATTACAAAAGATACAAAAATCTACGACTGTTTGCCTACTTCCATTAGTCTTCCTAAATATCTTATAGTTCTTGCCATGATGTACTTTTCAAGTACCCTCTTGGGAACTGACACTCATTCTCCAGCTGCTGAACATTTCTATGGCCAGAAACTCTCAGCTGAATGACTTTCCATAAACTTCTCTCAGTGTAAGTATGCAACCTTGCCCAAGGTCACAACTCCTTCTAGAAGCAATATCCAGTGACTAGTTAAAGCATAGTTATAAATTTTGCTGCAAGTTGGTAACTCTAAATTAAACCTCTAGAACTAGCTAAAACCTTTGTTGAGATAGAATCAAAATTCATTTTCTCTTCTATTCAATCCTACTTCCTTCACTCCTCCACAAATGGCCCCAGGGGTAGTACTCAATTAATTCACTGAATGAAACCTTAATCTCAATCTCTGAAAAGCAACATAAAACAAATGGTGTCAGAAGTGGCCTGAAAAAGTTGACACAAAAATGAGATTTTGGTGCTGTGTGACCAGCTAGCAAGAAAGATGCCCATCACTGTAGGTAGATGGAACATAGAGAGCCAACAAAAGACAGTAACGTGCAGTGTTTTAAAACTTTCATTAATGATGACTTGATACGGGATATGAAGGAAGGAAAGATATTGATGGGAACAATAAATAGGCATTTAAGAAATTCAGTTAAGTAAATTATAGTATTTATGGATATGAGTGGCTTTCTCTAGGTTCTTCTAAATGCATTGAAGAAAGTTAATGAGAGGCTGAAGATGATTATCAATTAAAATCTTATACCTACATTCTTAGACCATGAGATTCAATCAATTAAAGTATTAGTTGGAAAGCTAAAAGATTTTTTTAGCAACATGTAACTAGATTCTAAAATTTAGCTGCCAGAGGGCATGAAAAGATAAAGATCTGACCCCAGAATTATCTATAAATTTCTTTATAAGAATAGCCAGAAAAGGGTATGAATTCTCAACCTCATTTAGTATGTTATAACAAGTTCAGGTCATTGACTGGGAGAGAGAGGGACATTAAGAAATGAGATGGGAGATATTTCGATTGATGCTCTAAAAAATTCTGCATCTCCAGATTCTTCTGAACCCTGTGGTCCTCAGAAATGGTCTATTTCTCCATGTTAAAGGTGAGTGTGCCTTCTTGCTTGAAGATGGAATAGAAGTCACTGACTTTCAAGAAAGTATGCCCCTTCCTCAGGATTCACCCTCACTACTCCTTTTCCTATGGACCACCAGGTGTATAAATACAGTTAAGCTACAACAGAGCACAACAGGGAAGTGTTGGGCCTCCCAAGAGAGGAAAGGGAATATAGTTGAAAGAATCTTTAAGATGTAGCCATCAAATATTGGCAAGATTCTAGAGAGTCTGGGGAAGCAGGGAAAAAAATTAAAGTTGGATAATGGAAAGCTTATAGATATGAGACTCTCATGATACAAGATTTATCATCTTAGCAAGGCCTCAAGAATATGGTAATGACATCCTGTTCTTGGAAGTGGGAAGGCTCTTGGAAGTTGCAGGAAATGATGGCCAACAGTAAAATGTCAAAAATTTCCATAAAAGATAGTGGAAGAAGAGATTAAAATTCTCAGAGAAGGGACATACTTTAGTAGATGAGCTACCAAGATTAAAAACCTCACCAATTGTCTAGGTTTTAGAGGGAACTCAAAATAAATAATAGTGAAAGGGAATATAAGGGAAGGGACACTTTCTTTTTTAACAAAAGAAACAATGAATGTTCTAGGGAAAGGGGCACCACCATCACTGAAAAGCTCAGAAGTGACTCAGTGGTATAGGACATAATAGGAGATGCTATTTCAGAACAGGGATCCAAAAAAAAAAAAAAAAAAAGAACAGGGATCCAGGGTGATAGAAGCCCTAAGTAACATAGGCCAGATGGCAGTGCTTAAATGAGTGTGAAAGTTGAAGTAGCAGCCAAAGGGACATGACCTTTTGAGAACTAAGGAGATTGTTAACAGATCGGTATGTCCCTAGGCACAAATTAATGGGCTGCCAATAAAGAAACTGCTCAATCTAAATGTTCAAAAAAATTAAGGATAGATAGCCACACTTTGAAGGCAGCTGCCCCTATAAAAATCAGTCTCTTGTGAACAAATTGATGGTTACCAGAGGGGAGTTGGGTGGGATGGGTGAAACAGATAAAGGGGGTTATGAACTACAAATTTCCTCTTAAAGGGATGAAAAAGTATAACAGGGAATACAGTTCATAAGATTGTAATAATGTCATTTGGCGACCAAAGGTGACTACACTTATCATGGTGAACACCAAATAATGTACAAGTTATTGAATCATTATGTTGTATGCCTGAAACTAATATAACACAGCATGTTAATTATACTTCAATAGAAATTACATCAAAATAAAAAAATATATATGTCTAAAATTAGAAGAATGCTTAAATTTGCAGCCACTACAAAAACAACAAGAAGCAAAACAGGAAAAAAGAATCTCTTGCCCAGTTTTTGACTAGAGCCAGTTTTAACCTTGAAACCATGGACACAGGAAAGATTAAGTCTCTAGGAGGAAGGTCAAAACTCATGGACACAGGAAAGATTAAGTCTCTAGGAGGAAGGTCTTTGAAAAATCATGGCAAGTAAATAGAATACTAATTTTCCCATTCTTTCCTTCAAAGGGACCTACAGCTTCTTACTCAGAATCAGAAAAATTGAATACCCAAAATTTTAAAGATAACTAAACACAGGGTCACACTACAGGCTCATATTGATTCACTATATATTGAGGGTACCATATTAATTAAACCAGATGAGCAAGAGAGAAAAAGACAGTATGTGGATCTAATGGCCTTGGTAAGACACATAAACTTCCAAGGGTAGCAGGAAAAAAAATTACACTAAATCTAGGGCCTACTATATCAGTATAGTTTTTAGGTGTTTGGTGGTCTGTGGTATACTGATACAACCTCTCCAAAGTAAAAGATAAATTATTGACATTCATGCATTCTACCACTAAGAAGGAAGCTTCTGCAGATTCTAGGTGAAGCATATTATATGTACCTTAACAGCTAAATATGAAGCCTTTCCGATTTCTTTTAAGCTTTGGCTTTTCCAATATACCCAGATATTTCAATGAAAGCTATTTAGTGACTATTTCTTCTATATCTCAATTGCAACTTTCTGGGCTTATACTTCCCCATCTCTTCCCATATCCATGTGGGTTCTAATTGCTATATTAACCCCTAAATTACTTTAATACTTAAACTGTAATGATATGATATTGCATAAAAGATAATGAACTCTAGGGATCCCTGGGTGGCGCAGCGGTTTAGCGCCTGCCTTTGGCCCAGGGCGTGATCCTGGTAGACCCGGGATCGAATCCCACGTCGGGCTTCCGGTGCTTGGAGCCTGCTTCTCCCTCTGCCTATGTCTCTGCCTCTCTCTCTCTGTGACTATCATAAAAAAAAAAATAATAAAAAAATTAAAAAAAAAAAAAAAGATAATGAACTCTAAGTCATATCCAAAATTCCAATAAAGCTAAAGCAGAACTTAGATGTGTATATTAGGAAAGAATACTTTATTACAGGAGAAAATCTTCATGACCCTGCAGTATTTGAAGATTTCTTAAAGAGGGCACTGAAAACACTAACCAAAAGGTAAAATATTTAATTAGATTAATTAAAATTATCAAAAGATAACTCCACAAATTAGAAGATACTTTCAATACCTTCCTCCCACAATAGACTAACATCCATCTATATTTTTAAAAATCTCTAAAATTAATTGGAAAAAGTCAGCAAAAAAAGTCATTTAAGGAAAATGACTTAGACAATTCTCAAAAGAGGATATTTCAAATCATAGATAGGCTTACAAAAATGAAAATTATAACCAAAATGCCATACCACTGTAAATATATTACAAAGGCTAATTTTTTTTTTTAAACTAACAAAACCTAGTGTTGTTGAGATGTAGAACAAATGGAACTCTCATGAACTGTTTGTGGGGATATGAGTTGATATAACCATTTTGGAAAATTGTTTGGCATTATCCACTAAAGCTGAACATATCTATATTCTTAGACCATGAGATTCAACTCTGCTTTTTACTTTAGAGATGACACACAGGATAGAATAATTAAATGAGTCTCTAAATATCAGAGATGTTACCCAGTATCAAAAGTTACTAATAAATCAAAGATGAGAGGTAACTGTTAGATGCAAGCAAAACTTGAACTCTAAAACATCTTAAACATAATGAGTCATTTATTGGCGCCTAACTCCAAGGGGTTGGGGATGTGCCAAGAAAAAAAGGGAGAACCAGACACAGATGAGTTTTAGATATATTTATGGGATCTGACAGAAAGCAACGTATCTAGTCCTTTGCAAAAGTGAAGTAAATTGTGTTGCATTAATTTATTTTATAATTAATTTATTATTAAAGAGAAAGAATGATCACACTGAAAGGGGTCAATATAACCTACTTAAATTTTTCTAATTTTAAAAAAATATTTCAAAAGTTTTTTAAATACATTATATAAGCTCAGGATTATGGAATGACTAAAAAAAATTAAAAGAAACTTGAACTTTGGCAGAGCCATTTAACATGTTTCTGTTGCTTTTATTTGGGATTATGTATGGAGATCAGGGTGTATCATAATCTTTTTAATTTATAAAGTCTTTAAGATTTTAAGTCTTAAAATTGCTGAATAACATAAAACCTTTTTTATAAGTGAAGACACAATGAAATAAGTAGGATCTAATGGTTAAGTGAAAATAAGCAGAAAAATGGAAGCCAGGATAGGGAAGTTCAAAAAAAAAAATTATAACAGCACAAAATTCAAATCTAAATGTCTTTATCTAAAGCAAAAGAAAGACATTAGTAATCAATTTTAACTGTCACTGCTGTTTGGTTTTGTTTGTCTCTCTCGCCCTCAGGCAAAAGGCTGTGTTGGCACAACCAAAATATTTAACAAGTTCTTACACATTTTAATGACAGCAGTAGAAATAACCCAAATATGATGTCCTGAATCTATATAAAACAATGTTTTTAAAGAACAAGTTTCATGTTGTAGAGAGCAGCTTTCTGACCCCCTGTATTATCACTCAAAGGCTCAGTGCCAACTGCATGAAGCATGAACAACCAAAGCAGCCATTTCTCATATTTCAAACTCCTAAATGGATGAACCTTGCTAAGATGGGAAAACAGCCTTTGTAAAATGGAGATAAGATGGTTGTTAAGGAGGGAGAATGGGAGTAGATGTTGGATTTGTTTCTTTCTTTGGCATTGTCTGTTGTTGTTCCCTTCCTCTGTACTAGAAAAAAGAAAATAATAAGAAATAAATTTATAAAAATTTTTAAAAAGATATTTTTTTAATGAAAGGTGAAGGTACAGAAAAATTGGATTAAAATCTATGTAGGAAGGAATATAATAAATTATCAATGCCTTTATTTACCTAATTCTGATACAGTGGATAAGAGGTAAAATACTGAAATTGAGCAAAGTTATCTTGAATAAATATCAGGAAGCCCTTATTCATAGTGGATAATAAAATTAAAGAACTATTTGTTCCAAGAAGTGGCAGTGGCAGGAAATTAAACTAGATTCAAAATAATTTTCATCAAATTGATGAATGATATAACTATAGAAAGTTCCTGAGAAAAACTGGGGCATGATTCAACTTTCAATTAAAGCGAGGAAAACTAATCCATACCACCTAATGACAGGTAACTTGCAGTAATTGTCCACAACAGGACAGTTGCTTAGAATCAAGGTGTCTAATAGAAAGTCACCAGCCACACATGGTTGTTTAAATTTAAATCAATTAAAATAAAATATTCAGTTCTTCAACATATAAAGTAGATGAATGGGCAATTCCTCTAATTTAATTTGTGATGGATGACTCAGAGCCCACCAATGGTGTGAATATACCCAACTCCACTGTGGACCCCAAAGAGACTATCATTGTGAAAGATTCTACTATAGGCTAACCACTCTGTTCCCTGATGTAAATATAAGATAACAAAACATGATATTTTACTTCAAGAGAGTTTAAATATGGAGAGAAGAAAACTGAGAAACAAAATTTAAGTGCAATTAATGGTACCGTTGGTGTGTGGAGGGAGAACAGAAGTTTACCTTGAGGAGTCAGATATGACTTTACTGATGAATCGGGTTTTTCTTTTTTAAGATTTCATTTATTTGAGAGAGAGAGAGAGAGAGAGAGAGAGAGTGCAGGAGGAGGGGGAGGGGCAGAGGGAGAGGGAGAAGCATACTCCTTGCTCAGCAAGGCTTGATTCCTGGACCCTAAGATCATGACCTGAGCTCAAGTCAGATGCTTAACTGATTCAGCCACCTAGGCGCTCCCTGATGAGTTTTGACTGAGACTTGAAAAGTATTTGTTGGATTCCTCTTCAGGCAAGTGTTGGAGAGCCTACAGTCATGGAGAAAGGCATCTGCAAAAGTGGCATGAGTTTAGAGCAGAGCAACTATTTTGATAAAACGTGAGTGCAGAGTGCCTAGCTGAGATAGGCTTTTATAGTATGTCATGAATATCTAGTTTGTCATATTGAGCTAAGGGGCCACTTAAGCAATTAAAACACAAAAATGGGGATCCCTGGGTGGCGCAGCGGTTTAGTGCCTGCCTTTGGCCCAGGGTGTGATCCTGGAGACCCGGGATCGAATCCCACGTCAGGCTCCTGGTGCATGGAGCCTGCTTCTCCCTCTGCCTATGTCTCTGCCTCTCTCTCTCTCTCTGTGACTATCATAAATAAATAAAAATTTAAAATAAATAAATAAATAAGTAAATAAATAAATAAATAAAACACAAAAATGGCTCAATTTTGTGTGTCAGAAATACAACTTAGGGGACCCCTGGGTTAGCTCAGTTGGTTGGGTTTCTACCTTTGGTCCAGATCATGACCTCAGGAGGTCCTGGAATCAAGTCTCACATCAGGCTCCCTGCTCAGTGATGAGTAGGCTTCTTCTCCATCTGTGATCTCTCTCTCCCTCAAATAAATAAATACAATCTTTAAAAAATAACTCCATATAGATATTAAAACAATGAGATAGCAAGAAGCATGGCAACCAGTTAAGAGACAATTCTAACAATTCCAGTGAGAAATTTTGGAAAATGGGTGATGACAAGTGTCTAAACTGGGGCAGAGACAATGGCAGTAGAAAATATTTTGAAAAAAAAAAAAAAGATGCTGAATTTTATGAGTGTGGTTGTGGAATATTCTTATGAAGATATCTAGTAGAAAGTTAGATTCAGAAGTCTAGAGTTTGAAAGAAAAGTTAACTATAGATAAACTCTGAAATCAGTAATACTATTTTATAGTGGCTGGTGAGGGGAGGTAACTTTGACCTCATTTCTCTCCCTGAAGACTCCACTATTCTACCTATCATCAACATCATCAGTGGTCTTTGAGGATTCCATTTGATATTACACATGTATTAGTACCAATCTTTTTATTAGAGTCAGGGTTGAATAAATATGAGTATAGCACTCTAAATACTTATTCCTCCCAGACATAATATCATGGCTTTATCATCTTGATAAGTGATGATTATGTAAAGCTATCCAGCTAAGGCTATTTTTCAAATCTTTGCTGTTGCCTATATGTCTAAGCAGGTAATTGGTAATTAACTGGTTACTTAAACATTTTAAAAATTAGTATATTTTCAATGTTGTTGCTAAAGTTACTGAATCACATAAAGAAAACCCTTTAACCAAATATGCCCATATCCTCTAGAAAAAGTTACATACCATTTTATTTCACTTTTCAAATTATGCTCAATTATATTTTTTAACTAAGTTTGGCATAAAAGGCAGCATGTAAACATGTGGAAATGAATTCCTTTGAATAAGAACAATGTCTTCTAAGATTGTGATATATATTATTTTGAACACAGAACAAAAACTCTAAGGATCAAGATATGTTGGGTATCAAATCAAAACTACAGGGAGATATCACTTCACATCTGTTAAGATGACTATTACTAAAAACATAAAAGATGACAAATGTTGGTGAGGATGTGAAGAAATTGGAACCCAGTGCACTGTGGTTGGAAATGTAAAACGGTACAGGTGCTATGAAAAACAGTGTGGATGGTTATCAAAAAATTAAAAATAGAATTACAGTGGGGCACCTCAGTCATTTATGCATTTGACTTAGGCTCAGGTCATGATCTCAGGGCCATGGGATCAAGCCCCATGTCAGGCTCCACACTCAGCTGGAGTCTGCTGGAGATTCCTTCTTCCTCACTCTTTGTCCCTCCCCTGCTCACACTCTGTCTCTCTCTTTCTCTTTCTAAGATAAATAAATAAATCTTAAAAAAAAAAAAAAAAAAAAAAAACCGGAACTACCACATGACCCAGCAGTCCCACTCCTGCACACATATTCCAAAGAATTGGAATCGGGATGAAGAGATATCTGCATTCTCATGTTCACAACAGCTTTACATACATATCCAAAATATGAATGGGTAAAAAAATGGGTAAAATTTTCCATTTTATAATGGAAAATTATTGAACCTTAAAAAAGAAGAAAAACTTTCCATTCATGACATTATGGAAGAACCCAAACAACATAATGTTAAGTAAAATAAGCCAGACACAAAAAGACAAATACTACATAATCTCACTTATAGGTGGCATCTAAAACAAACTCATAGAAGCAGGGGATAGAATGGTGGTTGCCAGTGGTGGGGTTTTCAGGGAATGGGGAGATGTTGGTCAAGTGTACGGTTTCAGTTATAGAAGTTGAATAAGTTTTGGATATTTAATACATCATGGTGAATATAGTTAATAATGCTTTATTGTGTTTTTGAAATTTGCTGAGAGGGTTAATGTCAAATGTTCTCACCACAAACATGGAAAGGAAAAAAAGGGTAAACTAAGAGAAGTGATGAATAAATTAATTAGCTGGATTTTGATTATCATTTCACTAAATATGCATATATCAAATCATCAAGTTGTACACCTTAAATATATACTCTTCCTATTTGTCAATTATACCATTAAAAAGCTGAAAAATGTCATGTGATCCATCAAGATTGTAACATTTAAATTTTGAGGACTTTGAAAAATTACATTTGATGCACATCAATGAAGTGTATCAATGTCTAGTGACGATATTCTTCATCAAAAAGTCATTTGTTCATGTGGCACCTTTTGTGAAACAGTGTTGGAACAATACCCATATATCCTAATATAGATAGTTACATGGCTTCAAATGGTTTTCTGATTTGAAAAATCAAAATATAGTTGCAACTAATAAAGATATTCAAGAGAGCATTTTAGAACAAGTGAAGACAGTGTCAGAAGAGATTTTAAAATGTTTTATACAGTGATAGTATTATTAGAGTCAGCATAGAAACTTTAAGAATTCTTTAATAGAAAACATTTTCCGTCATGTTTCCTGAGTTGTTTTTAAAGTATAACTGATTTAGAACTACTACTGTTGCTGGATAGGCCTCTATTGTCAGACTTGCTTATGAAACAGAAAAGAAATAGTTGAACTTAGCACATAACATATTTGCATGCAAACTGCATTTCTAAAATTCTTAGAAATAGTTTATTTTAGGTAGATTAAGAATACTCTCTTTAAAATTTACAAACTTTCTAAAATTCTTAGAAATAGTTTATTTTAGGTAGATTAAGAATACTCTCTTTAAAATTTACAAAATCAGTTTGCATATCCAGACCTTTAAAACTGAAAATGAAACATAAACTTGATCTATCCTGTAAATGAGTAATGAATTCTACACTTTAGTTCACTGAGATGTAATTTAGATAATTTTTGTTATATTAAACCAAATACATATGTTTTCATAAGGAAAAGTATTCCATACTGCTGTACACTTAGAAAAAGACAATTTCAGTTTCTATATAAATTATCCTTTGAAAGATTTTCCTTTGAAACAAATGAGGCAGTGAAATAGCAGAGAAAAACAACTAAAAGAAAAACAGGTAACCATATGATTTTCCCTTTGCTCTTTGGTTAGCGGCTATGTTTAAAATCCCATGATTTTGGTCAATATCACACTTTACAGCTAAACCATTAGAGCAGTTCCATTAAATTTAGAAACAAAGGAAACGTATATTGGGTATGACTTCAATTTGTAAACATCATTCTGGTTTATGCTACTAATGTAAATGTAAAATATAAATTGTAAAAAAAATACAAATGACAGATAAACATAGATAAACATATGTTAAGTATAACCTCTGAGTTAAAAAGGCAATTAAAAGTAATGATACAGTTTCAATGATCAGCTATCAAATATTTTAATAATGAGAATAATACTAATGTTGTCTAGGGTACAATGAATAGGTCCTCTTAGACACTGTAGATTGGAATTAAATTAGTACATCTAGTCTGAATTTACTTTGGCAGTTAAATTCAAGAGAAGTTAAAAGAAGCTTTTCCTTTGTGACAAAAGAATTTCATCTCTAAAAATCTACAATTATAAAATAGTAAAAACTGAGCTATAGAATTACGCAAAAAATGTTTACAGAAATAATATTAGTAAGAGAAAAATTAGAAATAGTAAATGACTATAAGTAAATGAATACATAGTACATCAATATAAAGAATTCCATGAAGCTATCTAAAATTCTATTTTTAAGAATACTTAGTGAAATAGGGGCATCTGGATGGCTCAGTGGTTGAGCAACTGCCTTCAGCTCAGGTTGTAATCCCGGGGTCCTAGGATCGAGTCCTGCATCAGGCTCCCCATGGGAAGCCTGCTTCTCCCTCTGCCTATGTCTCTGCCTCTCCCTCTGTGTCTCTCATGAATAAATAAATAAAATCTTAAAAAAAAGAATATTTAATGATATGAAAATGCTCACAACATAGTGAAGTAAATAAAGAAGAAAATAAAATTGTATAAATTTCATATCCAGTTTGGTAAAAATAAATACACACACATATACACACACACACAAGCTTAGAAAGAATATAGATGAGATAAATGATAGATGATAAATAGATAGATAAATAGGAAGAAGAAGCTATACAGAAAGTGACCAAACCTTGGTAAAATTTTGGGTAAATTTTCTTTTCTTCTTTTTACCATCCTAGGATGAATATGTATTAGTTTTATCTTATTGTTTTTAAAGAACATGTTGTAAACCTCTAGGACATTCATTTCATTACATAATTTATCACATTTTAATTACTTAAAAGAGTAATGGCTCTAAATATAAAGTTTAATAAATATTTTGGGAAAATCTGGCCCCGTTTCCATTTTGTCCTTTCATTCCTGGATGTACCTTTAGAACATGATCTATATGGAAATTAGCAGACTATACTAAATAATGACACTGCTCTTGCATGCAATGATTCAAAAATAAAATGTAAGTTAATAAATTCTTCATAAAAATGACTGTTTCACAGAAGGACACTACTGGAGATTGCCAGTTGATTAAACCTCCAACAAGATACATTTGTTTTCTAGTTCTATACTTACTGATTCCATAATAATAACTGCAGTGCAGAATTACTGCTTGCATTTACCTCAGCACAAGCAGCCCTGTTGTTTTTTATCAGAACATTATGTTTCCTAATTTACTGTCCAATTTTCCAGACATATCAAGAAAAATAATACGAGTAAAAGAAAAAACAAACCAAAAACAAACTGACACCTGAGACTACAAATGAGATCACCTAAAAATATAATTAAAATATAAAGTTTCTCCATGAAAACAAAAACAATGTTAATATAACATAAATTGACATTTTAAAAGTATATTTTCTGACGTAAAGTTTCATTTTAAATATTTTTATTTCTGTGTTAGATTAATAGCTAATTTAGGGCTACACTTACCTCCTTTTCATGTTACATTTTCTATAATGGAGTTTATAAGGGAAAATATCTAGTTGGAATAAATATGAATGGTAAACTATTTTTTTTTGGTTTGCAAAAAATATACTTTGCTAAAATACATTATGAATCACAGTGACAAAACTCTGCTTCCAGGGATATGAAGATTCAGTAGTGAAAAAAAAACTTACATTCAAGTGACATGATAATAGACTCCTAACACTTCAGAATCTTAGAATACAGTAGTAAGGTGACAAGTAGTAATGGTGTTTTCTGCTCTTTCGAGATACAGTTACAAATTAACTTGTGAATACCTTTCAGCTTTTCTTTTTCAAAATTAGGACAAAGATAAACTCAAGATGTGCTTTAAGTGTCATCAATAGAGTGTGAGGAAATCTAAACAACATTTCATTTTTAAACGTGTTTTTGCCTAATTTTATCTTTCCTTACTATATAAAATTTGAAACATGTTGGAGGTAGTTTGAGATTTTTTAAAATTAGCACTCTAACCAGTTTAGATAATTTTAGATTAAGATATTTCTTAGACCTTTACAGTTCCAATAGATTTTATCCTTTGTATTCATTATGTAGGCTAGGCTAAAAAATCAATTGGACCCAGATATATAAATGATCAGTACAGTCGGATGTTATTTCTTGCTCCATGGAATATCCAAGTTTACAGGGTACAGGGAATGTCTCCTCCCCAAAATCACTTGAGAATCCAACCTGAGGGCACATTCTCTACCTTCAATATGGAGTGTGTAAGGTTGCCTTGGAGATCACATTCCCAGTCAGTCAGAATCGGAAATGAGCATGGAGGAGTATTTTTAAGAGATTTGGGGTGTGCGAGGGATATTCACAGGAGTGAATACAGTTGCATGTACATATCTGTCTGAAAGAGAAGCTGGAAAATGTAGTTCAGGAGAAAGAAAAACATGTTTTCTTGGAGGCCTGCAAAGAGCCATCAACCAGGTTGGTCCCTCCATCCATGCATACTTATTCCTTCCCAAGTGATACAACCTAATTACCCACTAGTTAGGGAAGTCTGCCCCAAGTCTATTAGGTTTGAATTTGGTTGCTTGTACTCTAATGACCTATGAATTGAAAGAGAAGTTATAAGTCTGTCCACACTCAACATCAGGGCAAGAGTAGGATTGTTGCATGAAAACTCCAGTGTTTAATATAGGAAAAAATGAAAAACACATCACTGTTCCTAGTTTTATGGTAGGATAAAATCCTGCAATTTAGGTACTGTGGAAAGCCCTCTCCTGGGAGAAAGTTTACGATTATATCCATAGTCTGCTCTCAGAGTGGACATTCCCTTCTTCTTCACTGACTCTGTGGCCCTTGGCTCTGCCTTTGAGAAGTCTATCCTTGTTGTCTTCAATGGCCACATCTGAAGAGGGTGGGGTGAAGTATATACTTGGAAATTTCAGTTTGGACAGCTATTTTCCTGCTGGTGAAATTGCCTAGATGTGATAATCACATTCTACCTTGTACCCCTTACAGGGAGATGAGGGCTTCTCTATAGCTTTTTAGCATAACATCAGGCTTAGAAAAAAGTTGAAAGACTAATGCTAAAATACCCATGGATCCACATCACAAAAATACCCAAAGTATTAATAATTTTATGGGCTTGTGGTTTCTGAGACAGTATAATTCCACTAAAAATGTATATGCTTCTGATAAGTTCCAAGTTCCAGTTATTTCCATATTCCAGGAAATGCTGCCAAAATTTATTCCAGCCATAATTTTAAAGTCAGCTCTATTAAATTGGCTTTATTTCTTTGTTCTTCCTCTTCCTCCATCTCTCTCTCTCTTTCTCTCTCTGCCGTTTTCTTTCTCCTACCAATATTACTTTAAGATTACTTTAAGGTCATCTGAAACAGTATGAATGCATGAGAAAACAGCTCCTCTCAAGTTGATTATTGCACAAGCTGAAGCCCTTTGACTATACTGTTTTAACATGCCTTTGGTTTTCAGAGCTTTTTTCAGTCTTTTCTCTTATAGTTCAGGATTCAGAGCAGTTGCATTTTCAAACCTTGTGATGCTTTTAATCTAGCTTTGTCTATTCCCTTCAATCTCTGTTTAAAACCAGCTAATTCTTGCCTGAGCTCAGCTCTTTCTCGTAATACATGGCTCAGTGTAGCAAATAACAGTCACACATTTATTAACTTTCTAGCTTTTTCTCATCACTTACCCTAGAGCTACAGGTCCAGCAGGCATTTCTTCTACCTTCCAAATAATTACAATTGAGAGTTTTCAAGATGTTTTGCCACCACATAGCCCCTGATTCCACTTTGTCACTTGCTGTATACATTTTTCTCACCACCTATCACATGACCTCCACTTGGGTTTTTTTTTTTTTTTTTTAGATTTTATCTATTTATTCATGAAAGAGACAGAGAAAGAGAGAGAGAGAGAGGCAGAGACACAGGCAGAGGAAGAAGCAGGCTCCATGCAGGGAGCCTGACATGGGACTCGATCCAAGGTCTCCAGGATCACGTCCTGGGCTGAAGGCGGCGCTAAACCGCTGAGCCACCCAGGCTGCCCTCTCCACTTGTTTTTTGTTGGTAGAGCAAAATTTTATGTTATAACACATTTTAATTTTTTACAGCAGCACCCCATCGCGGTATTATTTTTCTGCTAGTTTGAGTGAGCTGGGCCAGACAATAGAGCTAAACATGTAGTAACTTAAAATATTATCATTCTCATACAAACTGTCTAGGGACATGCCTAGTCAATGACCAATCCTGGGGGTAGGGTAGGGGCACTCTTGGAGTTTCTATTTAGGGTAGAAGAAAGGTAGAAAAGTATAAAGCAGTGCTCATGGGTGATTTTTATAAGATGGGCCCAGAAATGTGCATATCACTTTCCTTACATTTTACCAGAGGATACTTGGTTACATTGACAACAACCCACAAGGGAAATCAAGAAGAGGGTCTTAGTTTTGCACCCAGAAAAAAAAAGAGCAGGTGACCAGGTAGTAGTCTTCACCTCCCTTCTGAAGTTCTTAAAAGTGGCATAACTCATGAGGAATCAAGTATGGATACAAATATAAAAGTGTTGAGGGTAAAGAAAAGTAAAAGTAAAATATGTTGAACAGAGGAGTAACAGTAGCCACTGAATTTATGTCATTCATAATCTGAGAGGAAAGACTTCTTCCTTCAGTTTCCTAAATGAATATATATATATTCTCCTAGTTACTGTCTCCTTGCTTATACATGCTTTGATATCAGTGATGATGAAATTGTTATTAGGCTGTGAAGTTTTATATTTTGTTTCATAGAATAATGTGCATCTGGCCAAAAAAAAAAAAGGCACAAAGTAAACTTTCAAGTTTCAATAAAGCTCTAATTTCTGATCACTCTGTGGCTTAGATACAATTATGTCAGTCACAAGGCAAATATTACTTTCCTTTTTAAGAAAACCAATATCTTTTAACAGTAGGAAAGATTTTCTGTGTCTACATAACTCATTTCTATTAGAGTTGTCATGTTTGTTTTATTGATATAATTCAGGACTTGGTTGTAGAAAGGGAAAGGAATACTGGATTGCAAAATAAATGCTAAATAGTACATATTTAATATTGAATCTGGAGTATATAGATCTGAAACAAAGGAATTTTAATATATCCTGAATGTGGCCAAGGATAATACACTATATTAATGCAGCAATGTGTACATAAAAATTAAAGATAATGATTATATTTATTAAGCAGTAATTAACAGAGCTTATTCAATCTTCATGAACATACAGTAGATCCTGTCGTTGTGTCTGTTTTACAGATGAGAAAATCGAGGCTCAATAGTCCCAGTACTTACTCAAGATCCAAAACCAAAAAATAAAATAATAAAACTATCTATAGTGATAAAATATAAACACCCATCTATCTGATCTTAAATTCAGTAAAAACTGCCAGTATAACATTGCCCTATGTTATAATAGCAAATACTTTTATAGTATTTAATCAGTGCTAACATATTCTAGGAGCTTTACATCTATTAATTCATTTAAGCCATACAACTGGACTGGGTAGGTATTACTTTTATTATGGAAGAATAAAATGAAGCATGGGAAGGTTAAAAAGATTGCTCATTTTTATACAGCCAGTAAAGAGGAGAGAGCTAGGATTTATCCCCCAGCTGTTTGGCTCCAGGGTGTACATATTTAACTACTTCTTTTTGCTGTGTCTCACATAATGCTCAATTTTCACCAAAAATGAATTTTATTAGAGGACTAAGTGGCCCACTGGAATCTCAAGTAAGGTGATTTCTTATAATACATGCTTATTAAACTGATTATATCCTAGTTCCTTTTGGTTAACTGTTGGTTATTGATTAAACACACAACATTGTCCATCTGAAAATATTTTTTTGTTTACCTTATGCTATGCAAACTTCATATATATTCAGGTTCCAAAGTCTATTTTGCTAGAAATAATTAAGATTCATAAATACGGCAATCCTCTCTACACATTTTAGTGTTTATTTCAAATCAGGCAAGACACAAGGAGATTATGTTATATACTCAGCGTGACTTTAGTTATGAATGACAGTCATATCTCAAATCCTCAAACCTATGATACTTTTCTATTTCTCTCACTCAACCAACACTGCAGTGTTATAAATAACTTCAAATTTAATGACAGCATGAGCATGTACCTTTGTTGAAAAGTTGAAATTAAGTTTTTTTTTTTTTTACAATAAAGTATAAAATTTTATTGTTAAAAAGAAGAAACTTATGGAGAGTAATGTATTCTAAAAGTTATCTTTCGGCCCATCTATCCTACCTAGTCAATCATCATGACTTTGAATTCAAAACAAAACAAAATGAATAGAAGATTAAAATTATGACAATGAATGCAAGCACCGTGGCTTGCCTTTAAATTTTTAAACCAAGTTTTCTCTATACCTGGGTAATTTGATCTTCCATTAGTTTCTGCTTTAGAAGGTTATTTTGCCATTTCTCCATACCATATGTGCAAATGCAAGTATGACCATCAAGCTGAATACTGGCCATGAGAGCTGAGTGGATGGCCCTTCTCTAGGGAGAATGTGGAGAATCTGCTCCTTGGGGCTAGTCCTCTAAAGGAGTTGCACTGCTACAACGTGAGACCTGAGTTCTGTTGATTACCAACCTCCCATTTGTCTATCCTTAGATTTAGATATATTTTTTTTTACCAGAATCCTTCTGAGAAGATAACACAGAGATTCCATGTTGAGGCAGTCAATACTTCCTCTGCTCAGCAGCACACTTCATTCACTTTATGAATCAGTTTTTCCTCAGTGCTGTCACAGGCCTGGGATCCAGGAGAAAGTTAAAGATGTGACCTGTAGATAGCACATCTAGAGTTCCACTGAACTGGAAACATTATTCCTGAAAGCAGAAAAAGACTGCTCTCTGACAAGAGAATTAAACTTTAGTATAACTGATAGGGGTAACTAAGCATCAATACACTCAGCTATAAGCTTTATCAAACGTCTTCCTCTAATTTTAAAACTCACAGCACCAGTATGTAAATGTGTTCACTAAAAGCAAGTAGTAAAGTATCCCACCTTCTTTCCTGCTTATTTATACCCAAAATACCTAGAAAACCACCCATGAATGAGTATTATTTCCTCATTCTACAGTTAGAAAACCGAGACATTGATGGATTAATTAAACAGATGACACCACTGATTTAAAATCTTTTGCCCCTAAAGGCAGATATGTTCCATAGAACTATAAAACTTTGTTTTTGGCTTTAGGTTAAATGAAATGAGAAAACTAAACAAATGCATTAATGTTACTCCCTTAAGATGTGAGTTACCAAAAATCAAGTTGGGATAGGTGATTGTAAGTGCATTACTCAGGTCTTCCATTACTTATAACCTTTAATGGATGGCTCTCACTAATGGGTACTATCTAATATTAAAGTAAGATGGTCCCTAATGAGTGGATCTGAAAACATGAGTGGATGGAATTCATCCATACCAAAGCCTCATCTTCAGTGAAGAGCAAAGACATAAAAATGTTTCCTAAACTTAACTTGAGACTGTATTTGGATATATTCTATTCTTTTTACATTTTGTTACCTTATTCATCTAGGATCCAAATCCAAGTAATATTTGTCAACAAACTAGAACTTCACCTGAAGAGAATAAAGCATTTAAATACATATTCTTTTGTTCTCAGAGCATTTTCCCTTAGGAAAAACCTTCCTCTCAAAACTTAATTTGAATAATAGGGTGAGAAATTGTTAATGACCATTTATTTTGCAACTGCTTACCTAACCTAATATCAAAGACTTACTTCAGAAAGTTCACTGTATTCTTTTGATTCATTTTTTACTATATCATTAATTACAAATGAGTTCTGAATGAAGAATGATGTATATCTTTGTGTTACCATATTTTCTTGATCCATATTCCCAAAAATAACATTTTCCAGTTTATTCCAAGTCTTCCATAGTCATCTTTCTTAAGGTCAAGAAAAAGACACAATAATGAGAAAATAGAACAAACAGCAGCTAATGGAAGGAGCAGTTCATAAGAGGCTGTAATGGCAATTCCACCCAGACAGCAAAGGAATGCAGCATTTTCACTGAGCGCTACCTGACAGATTCAATAATCAAGGGAAAGCCTTAATTGATGACACTTCATTAGCATAATGAGTCGAAGCTGGGAAAAGAGAGTCCCTTATTAATTAATCAAGCAAAGCACGAACTGGTTCAGTCACCTACACTCTGCCATTTTCTATTAATCAAGAAAATGTGTATTAAAATCATTTGAAATCCCGGCATGTGGATTATCATTCCAAGAAGAGCAATGGCAAAATGGTTTGCCCAGTTGCACACATCTGCTCTGGACTCATGGATGCCTCCAATTCAGATTTGCAAGGCTGAAACCATGCACAGAGAATACAGTAAAGTGGTCTCCAAAACATGTAAATCAGCATCTCATTAGGAAGGTAGACAAAACCCCATCAGCCTCACTAGGAAAAAAAAAAGAAAAGAAAAATAAATTATTTTTGCCATGCCTTCACCTACTGTCCAAAACATCTATTGTATGAAATATATATATGTATATAATACATAAAATTTTTAGAATCTGTTCAGCATCCATAACTGATTCCAGATTCACTACTTCTGGCTATTCATATTCTATTAGGTCACAAGAGAAATGATGATTGGTTGTCGGCTCTGTACAAAGAAGTCATACACCCTAGGTCCCCAACTAACCACAGGCACAGGTGTTGAGAATCACTGCTAATGAGGTTAACAAGCCAAGATCAAAACTGTGGAATCCCTATAGCAGAATGGACTTGAAGAGAGACTAAAACCAGGATTCTATTATTGTAAGGTCACTTCCCTGTGTTGTCTTTTATAATCTTCAGGTGAGAGGTGGCTGTCAACATATTAATAAACTAAAGAGAGCATAGAAGTTTGAAAACAGATCTCTGGAAAGGAAGTCTACAGACTTGGATTTTCCATCTAGCTCTGACAACCACTAACTAGCTTTGTGGCTTAGTTCAGTCCCTGGATGGTAGGGGTATTTATTTCTATATAGTAAGAAGTTTAAACTAGAGGAACTCTTAGGTTTTTGTAGCCTAAGATCAAATGTCATTAACAAAAGAAAGCAATTCAGATAAGGCAAGGGTCTGATTTACCCAGGTAACCAACCATGGAAATGTTATGCAATTTTGTAATAATGGTTTAATCAAACTCTTGACTTGCTTTGTATCTATCTGTTTCAATGTCTCCACATATTGTGCCGATTTTGCACTCTCCAGGTACAGGGTGAATCCCCTGCAAAGACTAGAGGTGACCAGGACTCTCTAAAGTTATGCAATGCCCAAGCTGCATGGCCACACATAACAGCTGTGCAAACTCGGCCATGTAAATTGAAAGTCAATTTGTCCATCTTGTCTTTATATGTTATATTTTTCTATACCTGCTCCAGTTCAAAATGGATGTGAAACCTTATGCAGATCTTAGTGGTTCCAGGATAAGTAAAAAAAGAAAATAAAAACTGATTAAGCAGAAAAAAACTTTATCCACTGCTATCTATCAGTATTATTTTTAAGCACTTGATATTCAAAAAATAAATTTGTTTGACAGAAAAGTGCTTCATCTAAATATTCAAGTGGGTGCATTAAGCCCAATAACAAAATAAATCCACATCTGAAGCACTCTAGACATTCTAGAACCTTAAGTGCAGTGAAACACAGATGACCAGAAAAGAGCCATTACTGCTCCTGGGCTCTTTCATGTCAGCCAAATTGGTCCCAAGTGCTGAACATTAACTATTTGTGCTCTGAGTGGAGATGAGCGTTACCTCCTTGCAGGACAATAACTTGTATCAATTTGGAAAGAGTTCAGCTTTGTGATGAGGAAGATTTAATAGTAATAAATTCTATTTTGTAACTCGAAAATGGCTGAAGCCACCACCTATAACACAGGATGATGACCAGGGACTGAATGTTCTCAGTAGCTATTTTTTCTTATAAATATTTCATTGATTTTTCAGACCCACAAAGATTCCCTATTGTCATAAAGTTGGTTTAATACATATAATAGACTTTGTTCTATGCATATAAAATGAAATCTCCTCTCAGGTATAGTAGAAATAGGAAAAATGCCTGTTATATGCAGGATCTATTTTTGAATTCCAACTATTGACTTTCCAGGAAGATTTTCAGACCTTTTCACCATCTGCCGAGTATTTCTGCAATGTCCTGGTTTTGTGTACAAGCATAATCAGTCAATAAAGAAACATAAACCTGATTTAAAAATGAGAAAACACATCATATGCCAAAAACAAAGTGAGCGTAATTAAACGCAAACAAAAACAAAAAAACAGCCAGAGTGATAGCAACTCTTTTTCTCAGATTCTAGGAAACACTAGCAAAAATACATGTTTATTTCCATAAATACCAGAGAACTGCAATTTGATAAAGAGTGGCTCTCCCTTATTGTTATGAAAATAATAAATTCTTATAAAAAAGTAAGAATTGAGATAAATTAAAAGGATGAAACCCATTATCTTGATAACCTGAGAATATAAAGTAAGGCTGAAAGAATTGCTTTACATAAGACAGAGCAAAATAACAGAATTATTTAAAAGAAAGTCCTACAGATGACTAATTTAATAGAGATTTAAATCCTTTCCAATTTTAAAGTAAATACATCTATTTGAAAATGTAGATCGAATTTTAGAGAGGTGCTAAGAAGTTTAAGGGCTTAACTACCAACCCACCTTTGAAATGATTTTACAACTGAAAAAAAATCATATTCATCAAGTATGAACTTAGTTCTGTTTTTGGAAGATGCATTATCATTCTCAGCCCATTTACAATACTAGTTTGTGTGTTGTTAAGAGTAATGCCCAAAATAAACAGATAAAATCTGCTCATAAAATACATGCAACATATGAGGCACACATCTGTAGGGAAAGGAAATAAAAGTCATTTAAAAGTTCACAGAATATTATTATTAGAGAAAGGCAACTTTAGAATAACCTTATAGTACTGGAAAAGTTACAATATATTTAACTTCATATCTGCCATTTGGGGTAGTGTAGGAAATACCAGAAGAGGATGAGGAACTGCTTTAAATGGTAAGGACATCAAAGAAAGATCTAGAAGTCCACTGCCTCTGTGTATATTTTCTTCTATGTCCTACTCATAATTAAGCAGAGAATAATGCACAGACTACTGCTAGGAAAAAACAAAAGTCCATCCACAATTTCAGTCTTTTGTTTATGCAATCACAAAGCATACTTTATGGTCGTCAAGAGGTAAGAGGCAGGTTTACCATTGGTAATCTTTTACTATTTCCTGAGGATCTCCTGGATATATTGTACAACACTAGACACTTTGTAGACATAAAAGCTCAGGTATATAGAGAAAAAGTAATGGTCAAGTGACAAAATGAACAAGTGATAAAGGCAGAAACAAAATCTAGATCTTCTAATTGCCAGGTCACTGCTTCATACTAATGCCTGTTTTGGTGCTTTGCTGGACCAATAAGTCTATATTGAAAGTTTTTTTTTTGGAAAGTTTTTTTTAAGGAAAACTCATGCTATTTTAACAGGATGACTGAGAGAATGAAAATGAAAAGGATTTCTATTCTTGATGCTTTTTATATGTGAAATGGGGTTCTAAGAAATTACTCTGCTTAACAATCAACACGAAGAGCCACGTCAGTAGGCCTCTTTAGCAGCCACAAAAGAAATACAAAAATTCAATCTTGGACCTGTTTAATAAATACATTTTATTTTATTTATTTTTTTAAATAAATACATTTTAAAGTATGTGATGCAACATATTATGAATCTTATGTGGTTAAAACTAATCTAGATATTTTATTACTGAAAAAATTTTGGTTAAGGCATGATTTGAAATTATTAATATAATCCATTGTAAAAAGAAACTTTCAAGAAAACTGTGTTTTAGAGAGGACTTATTCCAGGAAGTTTTTATGTCAAACCAAGAGCCAAAATTTAAGACAAAACATAGTTTTACAACGATTATTTTGCTATTGTGAATCTTTCAAAGAGAAATTAAAATTACTTTTTAAAAACTAGGGAAATTTAGAACTTCAAGAGTTCATATATATATGTGTGTGTGTTTGTGTATATATGTATATTAATTTTCTTCAACATAGAAGTGAGGAATAAATGAAAAGCTTAAATGAAGAGTTAAGACATAGTGCAAGAGCTAGAAAACTTTGCTAGCCATGATGTGATTATCTCCAGACCAACCTAAAGGCTAATGCTGCTTACTTAATATTTTTGGTAATCTCAGATCACCTCACTTTTCTCTATGATTTTTACAAAGAGAATTATTCACATTTTTAAATTCAGGTTTCATTGAGAATAGTATACATGGATATTATAATAAGGAAATGTAAGAAACATAGCATACTTACCATGTCTTGGCATTTCTACTTAAGTATTTACTTCTACTTGATTCAGGTAATCATAAATTACCTTACATAGATTCAGAACACGTTTGATTATAGAAACTTTTAAAATTTGAGTTTGAGTTCATTTGAAATAGCAAATATATTCTAAATCAAACTTTCAACTAATAATTTAAGTGTGCTCATGGGGAAAATGACACACAATTTGAAACCAATAGCATCCCAAGAAATTGATATATGCTCATTCAACCATAGAGATCAGTCAAATAGAGTGGATTCTAAATTTTTAAGATTCTTTTACACTGGTAACTTACTGCAATATTACTGGCTTTCCTCCCTTGTTCAGTTCATTGTCCTTTTTCTGCTGCTCTCTTCCAAGTCTATGATGAACAGCTGATACAAAAAGAAGTGTGTAAACACAATTCATTATATCTTAAAGAAAAGATCTTGTTGGATTTGCCTTACAAAGCCTGTCATTTTGTGAGTTTTTTTTTTTTTTTTAAGAATTATTTATTTGTTTATTCAGAGAGAGAGAGAGAGAGGCAGAGACACAGGCAGAGGGAGAAGCAGGCTCCATGCAAGAAGCCCGACGTGGGACTCGATCCCCAGTCTCCAGGATCACACCCCGGGCTACAGGCGGCGCTAAACCGCTGCGCCACCAGGGCTGCTCCATTTTGTGACAGTTTGTAAAAATTTATAAAAATTGTATGTGTGTGTCAGTGTTTGTGTAGAAGCAATGCTGTATGTTTAAGATTGTTAAATCAATAGATATTGACAACCGGTAGAAATCCACAGATTTAAATTCTGCTTATATGTTTCAAATTGGAATAGACATCATGGCTATCAATTTCAGAGAAGAACCAAGTAGAATAATACCAGTTATAACACTTTGAATTTCCTAAATAAAAGCTATGTACTGATAAGTGAATTTTATCAAAACAAAAAAGCTTTAGAAAAATGAAAAACAAGTCTAATATTTTGACATAACAACTCAATGGGGAGAGGAATAAATATTATCAAACTATATACTGGAAGAATTAATAATCATTGGAACATGTGAAATTTAGTCACAACCATCATTTTAGATTTCTTTTTTATATTTCTCCCTCCAAGGCCCTTATAGTTATTTTGGTAATACAGCACAAGGAAAAACCTCTATCATCACAAAGAGAAAACACTGAGATTCCATTACTGAGGTGAATATATGAATCACCCTTATGCATAAAGCACATTTTGAAAAAGATTTTACTTATTTGTGAGAGCAGAGCACACAAGAGAGCATGAGTTAAGGGGGGGAGTGGCAGAGAGAGAGGGAGAAGCAGGCTCCCCTATTGAGTATGGAGCCTAAAGTGGGGGGTGGATCCCAGAGCCATGGGGTCATAACATGAGCTAAAGGCAGAGACTTAACCTACTGAACAAGTCAGGTGCTTGGCATAGGGCACAATTTTAACTAGAATGTGAAAAAGATACTGCCATAAATGGGAGGTAAAAAGTAAAAGGGTACTTTTAAAAATAACACTGAAGAATTCATGGATGCATCAGAAAATTTCTAAGTGCAGAGAAAGCTACTACAGTTTTCTCTACCTGGGAAAGATAGGAAGTAATTTTGCATATGTGTGTGTGAATCAAAGATCATAAGATTATATGTCCTTCTCTTATTTCTGGTCCAATCCATGGTATCTCTGCTTGTTTAGAAAATATGCTACAATCTTCACTCCACGACATCTCTCATCTACATACTCTTTCTGATCCCACAAATAACTTTTTAGTTCAGGCTGCTTTTATCTCCCTAAAGGAATAGGAGAGAGGTGGGTAATTACAGAGGTCACATTTTGAGAAGGTGAAGTGCAGGATACACCCAACATGTTTAATTGGAAGAGGGATACTTCATCCAAAGTAACAGTGGGTAAATCAGACAGTGTCGCGGGTTCCAGATGCAGGTAAGTTCAGAGTTTTGTGATGGGAAGGTAAAAAAGTACATGACTTTTATTTCAGATTATTTCTGGCTTCTTAATTAAGTACAAAGTTTGATCATCAATGGAGAGCAAAACAGAGGAGAGTAGGAACAAAACATACAGGGGAAATAATATGATATCAATGGTTGTTTTGAAGCCTACTGAATGTTTTACACAAGTACACAGCTATGAATCCTCCATATGTAAAACAAACTTTCTCTTGTACCCATTCTCATTCAAGTTAGATAACAAGTGCTCTGAAAATCCCTTTGACCAGCAAGTGTAGAAGGGCAGAAGGAATAAGTTCTAGTTCTCCTCTAGTCTTTCTAACAAAAAGTTACCAAAAGAAAATTGTATGACAAACTACTCTCAATATATGTGTCTCAGTAAATTTGCTCAATAATTTTATTTCTGGTTCCAAAAGGGAGCATTGGCATTCTAATGCAATCTCTGCCTTTAATGCCTTATGCCTTTGCTTTGGCCAGGGTGGTGTGGATGTTCTCATTCTTTACATGGTACTTGACAATAAATCTGTTTTCCTCATTGAAGAAAGCATAAAACTCTACTCATAGCCATGTCTGTGGAATATATGTCCTACTTTGGATCCTAGGTGAACAAGCCAGCTTTACCAGCAAAAATCATCATGAACATTTTAATGCAGTTATTGTAGTGGAGTACAAGGGGAGAAAAGAGCTACTATATTTCTGGAAATAAAGAACAGACCTTCATAAGAGTAAGGGAGTGATCTGTTTACTAGAGTGATGGGGTTGTTTTCAAGTTAACAATATAGAGACATGGGCATGAGGAATGCTGGAGAAGTTCACTTTAAAAAAAAAATGAAGCACAAGTTGGGATCTGAGTCTCATGAAGTTGAATGCAGGCTCAAGACTAGTCTATGAAGAAGCATGATTTGATGCTAAAACCAAAAATGCTGAATACAATCCCTTAAGCCTTTCTGTCCTAGAAAATGTAATAGCATTTGAGATGGAAACTCTAAATCAGCAGTTCTCAACTGGAAGTGCAGCTGTCCTCCAGAAACATTTCTCAATCTCTGCAGATGTTTTGTTGTTGTTGTTGTTGTCATAACTAGGGGACGTGCTATTGGCATCTACTGGGTAGACCCCATAAATGCTATTGAATATCCTACAATGAACAGGGTAGCCCCTCACAACAAAGAATCATTTGGCATCAAAAGTCAGTACCACGGAGATTGAGGAACGCTGTTTCAAATAATGGCCAAATGGCCACACTTGTAGAAGACTGAAGAGTGGGTAGAGGATTTACCATTCCTACATATTCAGGGCTATTCCTTTTTTTTTTTTTTTTTTTTTTTTAGTTTTATTTATTTATTCATGAGTGACACAGAGAGAGAAAGAGGCAGAGACACAAGTAGAGGGAGAAGCAGGCTCCCTTAGGGAGCCTGATGTGGGACTCAATCTCGGGATTCCAGGACCACTCCCTGGGCTGAAAGCAGACACCCAACTGCTGAGCCACCCAGGGATCCCTCAAGGCTATTCTTATGCATGTTGCAGTCCTCAGATAAATCATGGAGAAACAACCTTGTATTCATGTGGGTTTTTAGTCATTTTTTAAAAAGATTTATTTATTTATTTATTCATGAGAGACAGAGAGAGAGAGACAGAGACACAGGCAGAGAGGGAGAAGCAGGCTCCATGCAGGGAGCCCTACACGGGACTCCATCACGGGTCTCCAGGATCAAGCCCTGGGCCGAAGACAGGCGCCAAACTGCTGAGCCACCCAGGGATCCCCTTTTTAGTCATTTTTAAAATGTTCTCTCTCTACTCTTATCTGAGGACTGATAAACTTTTTTGGTCATATTGTTGGTTCCTTTCTAGTATTTGCTCTGTTCTTTCCCTACAAAATTTTCCCAACTTTATAGCCTGCCTTCTACTTCCCTCACAGCCCCACAGTCATCTCTTCTTATTTACTTTACTTTGTGAAGTAAATGACTTTGATCTGGACATCCTTGTATTGTGTTCTTGCTGTATCCCAAGATATGGTGTGACAACTGCAAACATGCACCTCATTATACAGCTGGATATTTCACAAAATATTGTTGGGATAACATACCAAAAATTAACAAAGAACTAATGTGAACTAATACACACTGAAACATATCTTTTTTTTTCCCCCTCACACTTCAGAGTTTAAGACCATTTGTTAATTATAGTTTTCATTTGTCAGAGAACAAAAATACCCTGCCACAGATGCCCACCAGCCCTGGAGAACTGCCAAAGGCTGCAAGTTCTATAGCCACTTTCCTGGAAACACAAAGGACAATGTGTTTATTTAATTATGTTGTGCTAGAAGCTCGCAATATTTAGCTGCTTTCAACTTATCTGCATAATAATGATTGCATGGAATCAGTTATAGTGATAAAAGCACTTTCATACAGGAGGTATTGTTCTTTCCTCTTGAATCATATATCTCTTTATCCATATACATGTTTTAAATTCAGCACATGTTTAGATAATCCTCTTTGTGACAGCTTCTGCAGCATCTCTGAACAGAAATAAAAATAAAGAGAGAGCTTGGAACATTTTGTTCCTTTTAGTATATAAAGAATTGAAAATGCAAAGCACTGAAAATTTAAGGATTTAGAACTCCTGATAAGTATAAAATCTTTTCCAACCACACTATTTCAAATTTTAGAGGGAAATAATAATGTAATAATAAATTAGTCTGTAACATGTGGAGTAGCTTTAGAAAACAAGTTTGGTTTTTCTACAATATGCCGCTGAAAGTACCTCTTCCTGATGAACTGTCCTCATTTTTTTTTTTTTTACCGCACAATGTAAGGTTACTTATTGCTCTTTCAAAATGGGCCAGCTCTCATCATATATTTTCTGCATATTTTATTATGAATGATAAAATTTGTTTATGTGAGTAAAGTAAAAAAGCCCACATTTTTCATGATGAACTCGTTTTTGGGTAGAGGCATGATTCTCCTTTCCTTAAAAAAATACTAAATTTGATTGCTTACTTAAATTATATATATGCTGAGCTCTAAATTTGTATTATTATCTTTTGACATATGGTACTGTATCAGTTAGGATATGTATATGTAAGAAACACTATAGGAGAGGATGTTTGATCTGTCCATGGATAAGCTCCCCAAATTCCCACATATTAAATTAACTAGGGCAATCTTCCTAACAGGTTGGGGATGCGTGAGGGATGTCTCTATCTAGAAACATCTTTAAGGTACCAGTCATCTGCAAACAAAACAAAACAAATCATAATTAATTTGTTCTCAAAATCCCTACTTGCATTTTTATAAGACTTTAAGATTGCAAGATAGTCTAGTTTGATTTGGCCTACACTTTCTTTTCTTTATTTACTCCATTTTTCAGTTAAATAACTAGTAACAGTAAAATGGTAGTGCAATGGGAAAATCTGGATCCTAATGTTTGGAATTCAGAATAAGGCAAAATACGCATGCAAAAGTTATAAGATGGCATGAGGTATCGCAGCACTGGTGCTAATGATTGTAAATAAACTACATTTCCACGAAAAAGTATTCAACTTGCTCCAAATGCTTGCAAACACAGAAGTCAGTATCACATGGGAAGACCAGAAAATCTCAGGTAACAGCTATGCAAATGATCTGTACTCTACCATCAGCACACTCTAGACAGGAAGTTCTGAGGAACAGTGTGTAATTGATTTAAAAATGGTCCTTTCTAAAGGGGAAACAATTTCTCTTATCCACAAAAGATCTTCTTAGATATACTCTTCTTCTGACCAAGAAAAGATAGTTCTCAAATTTAGGAGGAATTTACCTCTTAACATCCAAAGATCTATGAAAACAAGCCATCTGTTTAAGCGGTTGGCGTCAGTGATTCTGAAACATGACTATCACACTATCTTTAAATTCCTTCTATAAGAAGGCAAGCTGTGTTTCTATTATTTTGAGCATCAAATCTATATAGCATAGCAACAAGTATGCTTAAAAACTATAGATTAATACTCAAAATGATGTGGGGAATAATGTAAGCTGAAGTTAACATGAACAAAAAAAATGGCAGCAAAGTCAACAGTGCCCTCCTTACAAGGAAGGATTGGGTGTATATCTTAGGTTCAGTGGGATTTAGCCCAATATTTGAGGTACAGATCAGGAAATTTACCAGATGGTGAATACACAAGGAATGCTTCACTCCACAGTGATAGCATTCGTATCTTATCTAGAAGATACCAGAAAGTTGGCAGATAAAATTCTACATCATTTGTAATAAGGTTTTAAATAAAAATAGCATGTGAATCATTTGAGGATGGAAGAAGAATGAGGAATTCCTGTAACTAAAATACTCTTCCTTAAATATTCTGGTTAACCATAATTTATTGGATGTGACATCTTTCTCTCAAAGCATAAAATATTCCTTAACACTATGAAAACAGTAGTGAGAGTACATGGAGTAAGTCTCTCCTCATGTAATTTCAACACTGACAAGTTGTGGTTTGTCAAATAACATGGCAAGGAGGAATATTACTAGCAATTCTTGGTTATAAAGAGATATATGTTTTAATCAGTTTTACAAATATTTTCAAATATTCTTTCCTTCACAGTGTGCAAGCTTCGTAAGCAGCTCACTCTCTAGAGACAGAGGAGAAATAGGTCCCATAAGAAGGCTGATACAAAGAAAAGAGCATCTGACAATGTCTGAAGACAAACAAAGCTTCCTGGAGGATTAAGTAGGTAGGAGAAAGAGCAAGTCGAAGACAGGTGGGCCAGGCACAATGAACACATGGAAAGGTGTTGATGTGAAAGAAAATATATACTTGCAGGAATTCCATAGGCTGAGGTGAATTTACAGACTGTTTTTGTTGTTTATCTCTAGCTCTTAAAAATCTTCAAATATAATTTCTATTATTTGAGGTATCCATGCAGTTTCAATAATTAGCTCTAACTATAAAAATCTTGTTACACATGGTCAGAAATTCTTATTCAGGATTCCAAAGCAACATTTACAAATCCTTATTGTAAATCACTGGCTCCAAAAGGGGCACACTTAAGCTTTACCATATTTCCCCTAATAGGTAAGGGAAGTAGGTTATATTTGTATACTTAATAACATCCATCCAGTTGTAAGGTTATCAATATTCTACATCTAAGTAAACAAGCTGCCCATCAGTTCTGAGATGTATAACTGTCATATTAATCTTACTGCTTCTGTGGGTTGATAGAAAGCAGTTATACTTCTTTTTACATTCCACATTTTACTAGTGGAATTGCAAATTTTTCTGGCAGTGAGATGGTCTAGGAAAAGGAATTTGTGATTCAAAGTATGATATTTTCCATTACCTCATGGTTTGTGTTAGCAGTACAGTATACATGAAGACCATGATTTCCAACTTTATATTATTCCTAACCAAAACACAGGAAGTACTATATACAGCTTTCAACTCCTCTATTTACTATTATTCTTATTAAAATAAGATTTGCATGCAATAATACCTAGAAAATCCTCACATCAATTGTGGTGGCCACCCGTGCGTTACCTAACAATACCAACTCCCTGCTAAAGATTCTTAAATGTCTGACTCTCCATTCATAATAGTCAGAAAGGTACACATAATGATCTATGGTCACCTCCAACTTCACTTCTTGCTTGGCTTCCATCCTATGCTTTAACCATGTTGAATTATTTCATTTTTGCATTACAAGCCAGCCGAGGTTCTCACCGCCCATCTGTATACTTGTTACTTTGTGTGCTTGATGCTCCTACATCACTTCATCTGATTAATGCATTCTTAACTTGCACGCTTATCACAGATGTCACCTCTTCCAAGAATTCTTCCCTAGGCCTTCAATCTGGATTAGGTAACTCTTAAAATTGTTTCCTATGCACCTTATCCTTTATCAAGACCTTTGTCACATCGTATTTGCTAATATGTTTGCGCTTCCAGTAAAACAGAAGCCACAAATTGGAGGTTGCAATGTATTTCAAATGCCTAACACTATTTCTAGTCTGTAATAGTTGCTTAATAAATGTCTATTGAATAAATAAATTAAAAAAAACATGTAGATGGATATTGTTCCTCCTTCACTTTAAAATGAGCATTTTGAGGTTGGCTGAGTAATGCTGGGCTATTTTTCCTCTGTCTTCATATTGAGTTTTTTTTTCATTTAATTCATGTGTTAGAGAAAATTGATTTTCTTGCCTGACTTCTTAACTCAGCAGTACAGTTTTGACAATGCTGGAGCCTGGTGTTTTGTTTATTTGTTTTCCTGTGCTCTGAATGGATTTCAGTGGTTTGTTCGGTACTATTTACTATTATAATCTGAATTTCAATGAGAATTCTGAAGTGTCACAAACTCTGTTGTGCATGTGTTGCTTGTTAGGGGAGAAAACCCAAAGTTAGTGGGATAATATCCACCCTTCTTTAGTTTCCCTTACTGGACTGGTTTATGTGCATTATCACAGATATGTCTTTCTTTACAACAATATCTGAAATTATTATAAAATTGTCCAAGGAGTTTTAGTTACACATTTGGTATCTTGAAATGAGAAAGCAAAACATCTGTTAAGTTATTCTGAATCTAAAACTATCTTTAATAACAAAAGTTTTACTTTTATGTAACATTTAAAAGATCCCACCATAAAACATCTTATTTTTATAAAACTATTTAACAAATATTGATTATCTCTACCTTCCAATGATATGATTGAGTCAAAGATATATTAAATATTTTTTTAGAGATGAAATTGATATTGATAGGCCACATTTCTCCTGAATCTCAGCCCTGGTCGCTCTTCAACTGAACAAGGTAATAACTGGTATTTACTCAATTAATAATTCCAGTGATAATTTCACAGACCGTCTTTTTAAAGAAAATTTTGATTTTTGAAATGTATTTATATTGATCCAGTTAGTCCTTTTCCTTAGTGATTCAGGTTATCCAGAGAAATAGTGGTATGATAATAGAAAGACACAAGAAGACATAATTAAGGGATTTACATTTTTTAAAATAAAAGTATAAAGAAATTTAGATAATTAAATAGGTAAGATGGTGATGCAGCATATTACCATCTGAAAGGACAAATTGCTCAGTCTTCCCAAAGTTCCCCAAGAAGGCACAGAGCCTTTGAAAAAGGACACTTTTTGCTGGATGTGAAAAAGCCCAGCTTTGCCACTGCCAAAGGGTTTTATGTTCTGCTCCTAAGTCCTCTCCACCATTACTACAACTGTCATGAGCACCGGCTATGTGTTTATCGCTATATGTAACTGGGACAAAACTAATCACTATTATTCTTCCTGAATGAGTAAGTGAAGCAAAAGTCACTTCTTAAGGTGGAACATCTCCTACAGTGTTTCTTAATGAGTTTAGAGGCACCATTAGCATTTCGAACAGCATATTTAGCATCCCTGGCTCCTACACAACAAATTCTAGTGCTATCTTTTGGTCACTGTGCAACCAAAAATACCTTCCCACATTTACAAACGCCCTACTTTAGACCCATGGAATGAGGAGACTGAGAATTCTTCCCATATTAAATATTCTTGGGAAAAAAGCGGGAAAAAAATTTTGCTTTAGTGTCTTCCAGTTTTATGAGAAAAATGCTATAGTATTTTCTGTAATCATGTTTGGCCATTTTCCCTTCTGCAAAATTATCTAAGATACAGTTGTCTAAGATAAGATAAGATAAAAGATAAGATAAAATACAATTATTACATATATATTATATATACATTATTATTTTATGATAGCAATGAACAGTGTCTGAAAAATGCCAGACAAATGGAATGAAATAGGAATATTTCTTATGATTTAAAAGTAAAAGGATACACACCTAATACCATTTTCACCTATCATTAAATTCAGATACACTTTAGAGAGGGGTCTAGTCTCTGTTAGAACTCTTTTCTTGAGAGGAAGTAACTTTACACTTCTGAACAACCATAACTGTAAAGTTTTTAGAAATGTTTTCTTAAATGAGTCATTATCTGCTTACCTATACACCAATGATTTTAATTTTGACACCCAAGTGACACAGGATATAAATAATACATTGCATATTTTCCAGGAAAATTCTTCAAAATTTTGACAATAAGGTTTTACATACTTCATATTCTTGGTCTTCTCTATCATTCTACATACAGCATAATTTCCAAATATCTCTTTATTCTGATCCCTTTAGTCCAGACACATGGTAGGCAGTTTGTGCATCTCTTAATACACAAACTCTCAAAGTGAATGCAATAGGCCACACTACATGAATAGCACAGAATATCACAGGGATATTAACCTCCATGTTCTGCATAATATCAGGGTTTCTACAGATAATATTTGCAATAGCTTCTGTTGGTATTGGCAACCACAACCGTCAACTGAGTTATCAACTGATTTTAAAATATATACATTTTTTTACACAATAAATATCTCAAAATCCAATTTGTGATAAGATTTTTTACATAAAGATTTTTATTAAACATAATGTCTTATGTAATTACCTACCTAAATTCATATACTACTTTCAGTTCCTAATTCTTTTTTTTTAAATTTTTTATTTATTTATGATAGTCACAGAGAGAGAGAGAGGCAGAGACATAGGCAGAGGGAGAAGCAGGCTCCATTCACCGAGAGCCCGACGTGGGATTCGATCCCGGGTCTCTAGGAGCGCACCCTGGGCCAAAGGCAGGCACCAAACCGCTGCGCCACCCAGGGATCCCTTAGTTCCTAATTCTGATTACACATTCAACATTTTGGCTATCCTAAATTTTGTCTTTTATAGATTCAGTAAACTTAACTCTTACGCAAGTTATACAATCAATTTTACCTGTAAAATTGTGAGAATAACATTTGTCTGGCTTTAATAATAAAATTTAAAAATTACACATGTAATAGGTTACATTCCACATTTAAATTTCAGCGGTGCTTACAGACCCTTTATAGTTATCAGTTTGCTTTCCTCTCCCTACCTCATTTTCACCTCTCCAATATTTACTGAATAATTCAAGATGAAACACTATATAATACCATCAATAACTGCCCTCTAAGTTCACTATGATCTATTAATAATATACTTGGGAATGATGATTAACTCTTAATATGCCAACCTATAATTCATTTGGTCTACAGAATCCCATGTTGTTTTAAATACATTGTTTAATGCCTTACGGAAATTCAGATTTATTATGTCTAAACTGCTCACCTCTTCTATCACTTTAGTAATAAAAAGCAACAATCATGAAGTATATTAGATGGCAAGATATGTTCTTGTTAAATTAATTCAGATCCCTAAATGATTAACAGACTATCTTTTCAAATTTTAAATTTCAAGCTTAAGAAAAATAGAAATGTATAACATATAACACAACTTAACAACACATAATGTAATAGACATGCATTATAGGAATAACTAATTTTGCCCTAGATTTCATTCTGACCTTTTTAATAATAGCAACTAAGTTCTATTCTCAGAGCTCTAGCAGTACACATATAGTTGCCCAGCTAAACATCATATTTTATGATAGTCTTATATTGCATGTGAACAAGGATTCAGTTTTTGCAAATAGAATATGAATAAAAGTGATATGTACAAGAGCACCTGGGTGGCCCAGTTGGTTAAGCATCTGATTCTTGGTGTCAGCTCAGGCTATGATCCAAATTCAGCATGGAGTCTACTTGAGATTCTCTCTCCTTCTTCCTCTTCCCCTCACACTTGTGCACTCTCTCTAAAATAAGTAAATTAATCTTTTTTTTCTATGAGAATCTTTTTTTAAAAAGCAATATATACAATCTCTTCTTAATTTTCCTAAAAGAAAATTGCCTGCTTTCTACTGCCTCTCTCTATTTGCCTTCTCCTAGGCTAGAGATGGAAGTGCTGCTGATGTGCCAGCTCCAACAATCCAATTTAGGCAAACACCCATTTGAATAGTAGAGCTTAAAACATAAGAAAGCCAGATTATCTCTTGATCTTGTTTGTGAAACAGATCTGCCTACATCTATACTACCATGTAGTATAACAAAAATAAGCTTTATCCTGTGTTTTAGCTTCTGTGTTTAGGATCCACTTGCCACAAAATTAGCTTATATCCTAATTTTTACCCCTAAAACTCAATGCTAAACTGTTAAACATTAACTTTTACTTCAGGGTTTTTTTTTTTAACAAAATAAATATTATACATGCTACTGAATAATTCTTCTCCCAATCATGACATTTTCCTCTCTCCTTCTCCAAAGGTAAATACCATTCTTATGACTAGTTGGAAATACTACTTATTGTTTTCACTCTGATTTGATATTGAACTAGCAAACAAGCTGTGACAAAGGTACACTAGAACAGGCTATAAGTGAGTAAATAAACATAGCTTCTCATTGACTGTCTAGTTGCTTATTGAGGTGCACTAATAGTTTGATGAGAGGTTCAGTCTGCGCAGAATAAGATATTTACCACACTGGAGGATTCCAGAGTGTTTTATAGTGTTAGGCTTTGGAAGGGAAATGTAAGTCCTTGAGGTCTACCTGACATATTTAAATCAACCAATCAAGCAAGCAATCAATCTTTTTTTTTCCTGATACTCTCTTGTTATTGCATTAACAGATTTTAAGGAAATTGGGCCCTGCTCTGTTCAAGCTTTATGCTTTTCTTATATCCAATGGTATTTTTAAATCAGATGCTCAGTCTTCATAAATCAGATATTGAGCTCAGGGGAATATAAAAAATAGTGAAAGGGAATAAAGGGGAAAGGAGAAAAAATGAGTGGGAAATATCAGAAAGGGAGACAGAACATGAGAGACTCCTAACTCTGGGAAACGAACTAGGGGTGGTGGAAGGGGAGGTGACTGGGTGACGGGCACTGAGGTGGGCACTTGATGGGATGAGCACTGGGTGTTATATGTTATTCTATATGTTGACAAATTGAACACCAATAAAAAATAAATTTATACATAAAAAAAGAATTGTTTAAGTATGGGCATCCAGTTAGACTGCACTGTCATTTGTTAAATTACATCAAATGTAGATTAGATTGTGATCGAGTCAAAACTAGCAAAAATGAGATATAAATTCCAAAAAGAGTAACATTTTATTATGGATTTTTTGCTGTGATTTAGAGCACTCTGCTTTTTAGTGTATATAAAAATTCATAAAGTAATGGAAAATGTGTGCCACATAATAAATGAAATCATATAAAACTTATTTGAAACCACCACAAATTAGATATTTCCAAATGAAACAACTATATTTATGTCAACAGAATTAAATATTAACATCCAATACCAAAATATTCCATCATTTACCTGGTAAACTTACACGCTGAGTTTTATATCTTCACTACCTTTACCTTTACCACAGAGTCAATACCACTACATATAGACATACAGTTTTTATTTTCTTCCAGTCCCAAATGTTGGTAATAAATGTTGATAAAATGTTGGTGATAAATATTTAAGAAACAAGAAATGCTTCTTGCAGAAAAGTAAAATATTAACTTCTGCAATTCTCAGACACTGTGTATTAGCGAGGAGAGCTTGATCTTAAACTTACAACCAAAACATCTTTTGACCACATTACCAAAAAATTAATCCCAGTAATTTTGTGTTAGTTTGGGATTCCCTTGAAAATAAAGAGCCTGAAGTAAGGATTCAAATACAAAGTGTTTATTTGGGAAGATAATCAAATAGAGGAGTGGGGAAGACAGAATAGCGATAACAGGCAAAGAGGAAAAGCCAGCTCAAGGGTCTTTACTGAGCTGGTTTTCACTGTTGACAACTGTGGCTCGATTTCACTGGAGAGGTTCTGTATATCTCTGTAGAGTGTGTCCCAGCATGGTCTGCCTAAAATACTGAAAGAATATTTTTTTGCCTTTCCTTTCTCTCTGACTAATCTTTAGTTAAAAGCTAAAGAATTTCTATTTTGTTTTATAAATAATATGTTACTCATTGAGTATTATATATGACACAACAATTTTTCTAGATAATGGCTTAGTGCACATGTCAGATGACCAAGTAAGAGTCAAAAACATTAAATAAACTCCCCAAGTTTATCCAGTAGTAAGTGGCAAGGCCAGGACTTAAATAATTTCCAATCAGGAAAAGACAGTACAATAAAATTAATATATTATACAAGAGTTTAATGGAGGAATTATCTATAAAGATATCATGTAGGAAAACTACTAGGGATAGTGCAATGCCCTAGTGATAGGATGGAGAGAGAGATAGTTCTATTCCTACATCTGAAGGCATACAGGAAAGAAACCAATACCAGAAACTGGAAGGAGGGTGATGGGAGCTGTGGCTTTTGGCAGTAAAACATAGCCAGCATATGACTACAAGGACAAGGCAAGGTAAATAAACAATTTACAAGAAGCTGAAGGAATATAAGGAATATGACAGCTCGTGACACTTCAGCCCTTTGTTGTAGGCTAAAACCAGGTGGAAGTCAATAGAGAGTGGATCTGAATTAGACCAGTAAGCAAACAAGGCATTTAATACAAGGAGACCATCATATTCCAAAGCCACATATTTAATCACTATGCTATTAAGTCATTTAAAAAAAGACATCATACGATATAAGTATTTGTTCAGAACATTTGATTTGCAAGCTAATGTATAAAAAACATAGGATGGAGTTGATGCTGGAAGTAGGGAAATCAGGTTGATTTACCATGATCAAAGAGTAAGTACTGAAGGCTTTCAACTGTTGTTGCAGAGTGTATGGACTGATCACAATTCTACTGTAGAAGTAGAATCAATACCACTTGACAACTAAACTGCAAATACAAATATAAGACAAAGGAGACTGAAAAGATCATGTTATGCATGAGTGTTTTACACAAAAGGACACAACTAAAAGAAACAGATAAAATAGAAAGAGGAGTAGGTTTAAGAAGGAACATGGTTATTTAATTTGGGGATGGACTTTACTTGAATGTAGATTGCACATTCTAATGGAATGTACTAATGGAATGTACATTTGGGGACAGACTATGCTTGAATGTACAAACTGTAAATTCTAATGGATGTACCAGTGAAAACATCTAGCAAGTTGTTGGAAGTGCAGCAACATATCTCTAGGAGGAGGTCAGAATTTAGAATACAGATAAGGGAAGCTATCTGCAGAGAAGTTATATTTATAGTCCTGAGTTAGGATAAGAAAATAAAATATAGGAAGAAGTGCTTTCTATAGTATGTGAAGTTAAGGTGAAAGGTTAAATTCACATGAAAGACATAACAAATTTAACATTTTATCTAATAACGTAAGTTCAAAATATATAAAGCAAAAAATCAACCAAACTTAAAATATAAAATTAGAAATTTACCTTTAGAGAGAGACATTTTAACCTATTTCAGCAATTAATAGATCAATCAAGTAATATATAAATTTATAAATGATTAGAATGATACAATTTAACAAGTTTAATCTAATGAACATATAGAAAAATACTGCACTCAAAACTCTTCTATGGATTCTTTTCAAAAATAGCTGGAAGGAAAAAAAAACAAAACTGAATACGCATGCTTTCTGTATTAGTCAATGAAACTGACTTCAGAGAAACAGAACAAATAGGATACATATAGCTATATATAAGAAAAGATTTATTATAGAAATTTGCTTGTATGGTTGCTGCCTACAAGCTGGAGAACCAGGAAAGCCAGTATATAATTCAGTCCAGGTCCAAAGGCCTGAGAAACATGGGACTGCTGTTTTAAGTCTCAGAGTCCAAAGGCCCTAGAACCAGCGGCTTCAAGGACCAATGATAAGACAGATGAATGCTCTTTCTACAAGAGACTGCAAAGTTGTTCTACCTTTTTGTTCCATCAGGGCCCTTAGTGGATTGGATGATGCCCACCCATATAGGTAAGGATGTGTCTCTTTATTCAGCCTACTGAATCAAATGTTAGTATCTTCTAAAAAAAACCCCTCACAAACGCATTCAGAAATAAATGTTTTACTAGCTATCTGGGGATCCTTTAGCCCAAAAAGTTAATACATGAAATTATCTACCATACTTATCTAGAATTATATTTTAAAAAATTAATTCCCATCTGATAAATTGGACAATGTAAGGAGTAAGGTTTCAAAACTTTGAGAAGATACAATGTGACAAATCTTCAAGTATTTAGGACAGGGAAATATTTTTTAAAATGTTCCAGAAGCACAGACTATAAAAAAGAGTGATTAAACTGGAATTGGAGTTATTTAATTGTATATACCAAGAACATATCAAGAAAATGAAAAGACAGCTCAATAAGATATTTGTCACACTTACTCTGACAAAAAATTAAAATATAAAATATGTGTTTAAAAATTCCTATCTGCCAATTACAAAAATATCAGTAATATATAAGAAACACATAAAAGACATACATATGCAGATTATAAGAAAAATATATAGAAAGACACTCAAAATCATCATTAAACAGAGAATACAGCTAGAAATGCACCCATTTCTTCTAGATTGCCTAATTTGTTGGCGTATAGCTGCTCATAATATGTTTTTAAATTTCTTTGTATTTCCTTTGTATTGGTTGTGATCTCTCCTCTTTCATTTGTGATTTTATTAATTTGCGTCTTTTCTCTTTTCTTTTTAATAAGGTTGTCTAGGGGTTTATCCATCTTACTAATTCTTTCAAAGAACCAACTCCTGGTTTTGTTGATCCGTTCTACATTTTATTTTTTTTGTTTTTGTTTTGTTTTTTTTTTTTTTTTTGGTGCCAATTTTAAATACAGTTTTATTTAAGACATTGCATTTTCCACTTAACAATACAGTGCTTATAAAGGGCAATGTTTATTTCCTTTCCCTGTGCACATATTCCATATTCAAGTATCAAGAATGCCCAGTATATTTACTATAGCAGCTTGACTTTAAAACTGCCATGGAATTTGCTACAAATTTGGGTCCTTGAAATGTGTGGAACAATGCTAGACCTGTCATCAGGTTGGCTTAATCAACCTCTTCAATGGTAGGCCCAGAGGAGGCACCACCAGAGGGAGGAGCTCCACCACCAGGAAAGCCTCCAGGCATTCCTCCTGGCATGCCTCCTGCACTCTGGTATAGCTTCGTAATGATGGGATTGCAGACTTTCTCCAGCTCTTTCTGCTGATGTTCAAATTCTTCCTTCTCTGCAGTCTGGTTCTTATCGAGCCAGTTGATGATTTCATTGCACTTGTCAAGAATCTTCTGTTTGTCTTCATCATTGATTTTGCCCTGAAGTTTTTCATCTTCAACAGTTGCTTTCATGTTGAAAGCGTAAGACTCAAGTGAATTCTTGGAAGACACCTTGTCTCTCTGCTTCTCATCTTCGGCTTTGTACTTCTCAGCTTCCGGGACCATGCGCTCAGTGTCCTCCTTGCTCAAGCGGCCCTTGTCATTAGTGATGGTAATCTTGTTCTCTTTTCCTGTGCTCTTATCCACAGCAGACACGTTGAGGATACCATTTGCATCAATATCAAAAGTGACTTCAATCTGAGGAACGCCACGAGGAGCAGGAGGTATGCCTGTGAGTTCAAACTTGCCAAGTAGGTTGTTATCCTTGGTCATAGCATGCTCACCTTCATAGACCTGAATAAGCACACCAGGTTGGTTGTCAGAGTAGGTAGTAAAGGTTTGTGTCTGTTTTGTAGGAATGGTAGTATTGTGCTTGATGAGCACAGTCATGACTCCTCCAGCAGTTTCAATACCAAGAGAAAGTGGGGTGACATCCAATAGCAGCAAATCTTGAACATTTTCAGATTTGTCACCAGAAAGAATGGCTGCCTGGACAGCTGCACCATAAGCAACGGCCTCATCAGGGTTGATGCTCTTATTCAGTTCCTTTCCATTGAAGAAATCTTGCAGAAGTTTCTGAATCTTGGGGATATGGGTAGAACCACCCACCAGGACAATGTCATGGATCTGAGACTTGTCCAGCTTGGCATCTCGAAGAGCTTTCTCTACAGGGTCCAAGGTGCCACGGAACAGGTCAGCATTTAATTCTTCAAACTGGGCACGAGTAATAGAGGTATAGAAGTCGATTCCTTCATGCAGAGAATCAATCTCAATACTGGCCTGGGTGCTGGAAGAAAGTGTACGCTTAGCCCGTTCACATGCAGTACGGAGACGGCGGACAGCCCTCTTGTTTTCGCTGATGTCCTTCTTGTGTTTGCGCTTGAATTCTGCAATAAAATGGTTGACCATTCTGTTGTCAAAGTCTTCTCCACCTAAGTGGGTGTCTCCAGCTGTGGACTTGACATCAAAAGTAAGGATTGACACATCAAAAGTGCCACCTCCTAAATCAAAGATCAACACATTCCTTTCAGCTCCAACCTTCTTGTCTAAGCCATAAGCAATAGCAGCAGCAGTTGGCTCATTGATAATTCGAAGTACGTTAAGACCGGCAATAGTTCCAGCATCTTTGGTAGCCTGACGCTGAGAGTCATTGAAGTATGCAGGTACCGTGACAACTGCATTGGTAACAGTCTTCCCAAGGTAGGCCTCTGCAATTTCCTTCATCTTCGTCAGGACCATAGAGGACACCTCCTCTGGATAGAAACTTTTGGTCTCCCCCTTGTATTCTACTTGGACTTTAGGCCTGCCAGCATCATTCACCACCATGAAGGGCCAATGCTTCATATCAGATTGGACGACAGCATCATCAAATCTACGTCCAATCAGCCGCTTGGCATAGAAAACCGTGTTGGTGGGGTTCATCGCAACTTGATTCTTCGCAGCATCACCGATCAATCGTTCGGTGTCTGAAGGCGACATAACTTGGGGTGGTTCGGTTTCCCTGATCATTGGCAATTATTTCCACTTTCCCGTGCTGGAAGACACCCACGCAGGAGTAGGTGGTGCCAAGATCGATCCCGACTGCAGGTCCCTTAGACATAATTGCTTCTGTGTGGGCCGGGCTCGGCTCGTGGAGACAACAGCCGCCTGCGGATCTGGCGCCGCGTTCAATGAGCCCGTTCTACATTTTGTACATCCGTTCTACATACACTCTATTTCATTTAGTTCTGCTCAAATCTTTATTATCTCTCTTCTTCTGCTTGGTGTAGGTTTTACTTGCTCTTCTATCTCCAATTCCTTTAGGTTCAAGGTTAACTTGTGTACGTGAGTTTTTTTCCCAATTTTTTGAGGGAGGCTTGTATTGCAATGTATTTCCCTCTTAGGACTGCTTTTGCTGTAACCCAAAGATTTTGAACGGTTGTATCTTCATTTTCATTAGTTTCTATGAATCTTTTTAATTCTTCTCTAATTTCCTGGTTGACCCATTCATCATTTTTTTTTAAGATTCTAGTTATTTATTCATGAGAGACACACACACAGAGAGAGAGACAGAGACAGAGACAGAGACAGAGGCAGAACACAGGCAGAGGGAGAAGCAGGCTCCATGAAGGGAGCCCAATGTGGGACTCGATCCCAGGAATCCAGGATCAGGCCCTGAGCCGAAGGCAGGCGCTTAACCGCTGAACCACCCAGGCCTCCCCCATTCGTCTTTTAGTAGGATGCTATTTAACCTTCATGTGTTTGAGTTTCTTCCAAATTTCTTCTTGTGATTGAGTTCTCGTTTCACAGCATTGTGGTCTGAAAATACACAGGGGACAATCCCAGTCTTTTGGTATCAGTTGAGACCTGATTTGTGACCCAGTATGTGGTCTATTCTGGAGAAAGTTCCATGTGCACATGAGAAGAATGTGTATTCAGTTACGTTTGGTTGGAAAGTTCTGTATATATCTGTGAAATCCATCTGATCCAGTGTATCATTTAAGGCCCTTGTTTCCTTGGTGATGTTCTGCTTAGACTATCTGTCATTAGCTGAAAGTGCTGTGTTGAAGTCTCCTACTATTAGTGTATTATTATCTAAGTATCTCTTTACTTTGGTTATTAATTAATATGCTTGGCAGCTCCCACATTAGGGGCATATATATTCATGATTGTTAGGTCTTCTTGTTGGATAGACCCTTTAAGTATGATATAGTGTCCCTCTTCATCTCTTGCTACAGCCTTTGGGTTAAACTTTATCTGATATGGGCTTATTTCTGGACTCTATCATGTTTCATTGATCTATGTATCTGTTTTTATGTCAATACCATACTGTTTTGATTATTATAGTTTTATAATATATTTTGAAATCAGGAAGTGTGAGCCTGACAGCTTTGTTCTTTTTCAAGATTGGTTTGGCTATTTGGGGTCTTTTGTAATTCTATACAAATTTCAGAATTTTTTTCTTGTTTCCTTGAAAAATGCCTTTGGAATTTTGATAGAGATAGCACTGAATCTGTAGATTGCTTTGGGTTGTATGGATATTTCAATAGTATTTATTTCAATTCATGACCATGGGATATCTTTCCATCATTTGTGTCTTCTTCAATTTCTTTCATCAATGCCTTATAGATTTCAGTGTACAGATCTTTTATCTTGGTCTTACTGCTAACATAGTCAATTAACACTTTTTAACACTTTTTTTTAACACTTTTTTATGTTATATGTATTATATATGCATACTTTCAATAAAATAAGCTAGAGAAAAGAAAACATTAAGAAAACCATAAGGAAAATACATTTACAGTATTTTACTGTATTTGTTGAAAACAATCCATATATATGTGAATACATGTAGTTCAAACCTATGTTGTTTAAGGGTCAACTATAATGAGAACCAAATAAATTAAAATCCCAGAAAGTGGAAAACCTGTCAGAAGTGGGCTAATACTGAGCAACTGTTTTTTTTTGTCATTTCTTTTTTTATTTTAATTTCTCCTCATCTTGGTTGGACAATGGGCTGGGGCTCATGGTACTTATTTATGATTTTGAATGAAGACTGAAGATCAAAGTCTGACTATGCAGAGGGTAGCTTCTGGGGAAGAGACATCCAGCAAAGCTTTTAACGGTTTCCAGAACCTTGCTGAACTAGAGACTTAGACTCTAGAGCACAACCCGATTTCCCCTCAAACTGAATTCAGAAGTTTGGCTGAAAGCTTTTATAAGGCAGAATGAAATGTCTCTCAGCTAGGGGGTCCTGAGTAAACAGCTGCCAGAGGAAGACAGCCTAAAACAAAATAGGCAAAAGATGAAAGCCCTACAGGAGAGTTGCACTGACACTGAGTCCGAACAGCTATTTGCACACACACTGTGTTCCAATGCTGGCTGCAGTTTGAGGGTAAGAATCCAAAGTTGGTCCTGTCAGGTGATTGATGGGGGCAGGGAAAGCAGCAATCATTTTAGCATTCAGAAGCTGTAGTGATACAACTGACAACTTCAGGAACCTCAAACACATGATTAGGTTTCACTTCAAAACATTGTCAGAATTATGAAGCCCTATGGAATGGGAAGCTAAAAAGCTAATTAAAAAGCTCTGAAGGTCAGTACTTAATATATCGAGCTGAGCAGAGATAGATCTGTCAGGTTCCTAAATCAAAATACACAAGAATACAAGGACAACTCAGATACATAATTAGTCTCATTTAAACTGTTTTCCAGCTATCTCTCTGTCTACTTCTTGAAAGGACCGAGGTGACCAGAACATTACTCTGTTTGTCCAAAACACGAATAAATAACCCTTTCCCTTAGAAGATAATAACATCTGCAGTTCACAGTATTATTTTATAGACATCTTTTATTACAAAATAAAAATTACAGACACAAATAGGCAAGGTTATTTGAGCAATAATCAAATATCATACTTAATGGAGAAATTTTTAGCATTTTTACCTTTGAGATTGAGAATGAGAAAAAGAAGCCTGCTGTCATATTTCTATTCAAAACTGTAATGGGAAGTACTAGCCAGCTCAATAAAGCAAATAAAAAATATAAGAATTATGAAGAAATAAAAGTACCCAAGAAATCAATAGGTAAATTTAAAAAACTACATGTTGTAAGATTGCAAAATACAAGTTCAATATGCAAAATCATTTTAATTACTGTATGCCAGGAATAAACAAATAGAAAATTAAATCTTAAATTATATCCTGAAAAATATTAATTATAAGAAATAAATTTAATACACAATATAACAGACCTTAACACTAGAAAATAAAAAACATTATTAAAATTAAACCTGAATAAATGGACAGATGTGCTATGTTCATGAATTAGAATACTTAATAATGTTAAAATTAAAACATATGCAAAATAATGGAGTAAATGAATATCGACTAAAATTTTCATTACTTATTTTTTGGAAAATAAAAAAAAAACTGATTTTCAAATCCACAGGAAATACAAGTGGTCAAGTATAAATACAGCATTCCTGAAGAAGGTAGCGGTATGTATCCTCTCTCAATTCTGTTGTGGAATCTGTAAGTCTGAAATAAAGAAGTCAGCAGATCCATGCTCCCAAGCTCCAGAGAAGAACTCCTTGAACTATCACCTTTTTGCAGGTCCTACCATGGCTTAGCTTGTAAACACATCACCTCAATCTCTACTGCTATCTTCACCTCGTCTTTCCCTACATGTCTGTGTCATCATCTCTTCTTTTGAGACACACACACACACACAGAGGCAGAGACACAGGCAGAGGGAGAAGTAGGCTCAGCTCCATGCAGGGAGCCCAATGTGGGACTCGATCCCTGGACTCCAGGATCAAAGGCAGGTGCTAAACTGCTGAGCCACCCAGGAATCCCCCTTTTGTTTTTTTTTAAAGATTTTATTTATTTATTCATGACAGACACAGAGAGAATGAGAAAGGCAGAGACACAGGCAGAGGGAGAAGGAAGCTCCATGCAGGGAGCCCGAGAACCTCTCTTAAATTTGTAGAGAGTTTCTGGGTTTTTGTTTTGTTTTGTTTTACTTTTTCTTTTCAATTCGTCTACCTATTTTTCTCCCCATGTCTAGCAACCACCAATTTATTCTCTGTATGTAAGACCTTGTTTCTTTTTTTCTTTCTTTTTTTTTAATATTTCACGCGTAAGAAATCATACCATATTTGTCTTTTTCTGTCTGACTTATTTCATTTAGCACAATAATATCCTTAAAGCCCATCCACACTGTCACAAATGGCAAGATTTCATTCTTTTAATATGACTAATATTCCATTACACACTGACATACACACACATACACACACACATGCATTACAATTCCTTTATTCATTTATCATCACTGGACACTTACATTGTTTCTTTATCTTGGTTATTATAAATAATGTTGCAATGAACGTGGGAGTACATATATCTTTTCAAGAGGGTGTTTTCATTTTCTTTGAACAAATAACCAGAAATAGAATTCCTGGATCATATGGTAGGTCTATTTTTAATTTTTTAGGAACCTCCATACTATTTTGTATAGTGGCTGTACCAATTTATATTCCCACCAACAGTGTACAAGGGTTCCCTTTTCTTCACATCCCTGTCCATACTTGTTACTTCTTGTCTTTTAGGTAATAGTCCTAGAGCTTCAGCCTGAGGGACTGGCTTCAGGTTTGGTGTACATCTAATGGCCTATGGAGCAACTTTAAAGAATACAGGCTGTGGGTACCATTTTAGTGCTCTCCCTCTACCTTGTTCTAATTCACTTGTATCTCCTAGAAAAGAGCTCATATACTTATCTGGAGCCTTGATTTATACAAATGCTATCCAGAGGACACTGCCAGATTGCGTGACTCTGATGGCCAGCTGGACTTATGCTTGTGGTCCCACTGTGGGACCTACTAGCATACTTTTAAAAGCTGCTGTGTGAGAGTCTGGCTTCCAAACAAACTCAATCTAGATGCTGAGATCCTCCCCTCAGGGACAATGATAGGTCTTGGCACATTCTCAACTACTGGGAGCTATTAAAAATATATTAGGCTATTTGGAAAAACACAAAAATTTGAGAGATGACAAAGATCTGAGCAGGATTGAACGGCAAGTTTCATGAGGCCACTTCTTCAAGAGTGTGAGAGCAGCTGTGTCATCCACTGTATAGAAACTAACAAAGTCAAGCAATATGAAGAAACAGAAGAATGTTTCAAATGAAAGAACAAGATAAAAACCTCAGAAAAAACGTAAACAAAACAAAACAAAACCTCAGAAAAAAATTAATGAAATGGAAGTAAGTAATTTATCTGAAAAAGAGTTTAAAGTAATAGTCATAATGATGCTTACTATACTAGAGAGAAGAGGGATGAATAGTGAGAAGTTCAGCATACAGATGGAAAATACAAGACAGTACCAAACAGAAGTCACAAAGCTAAAGGATAACCAAGCTGAAAAATACACTACAAGGCTTACATCAGATTAGATGAAGCAGAAGAAATGATTTTTCAACTTGAAGACAAGGCAGTGGAACTGACCCAATCAGAGCAGCAGAAAGAAAAGAGAATAAAAAAGTGAAGATAACTTAAGGGATTTAGAGGACAACATCAAATGGACTGACATTCACAGTATAGGGCTCCCAGAAGGAGAAGAATGAAAGATAGGAGCCAAAACCTTATTTAAGAAAATAAGAGCTGAACATTTCCCTAACCTGGGAGGGAAATAGACATCCAGATCCAGGAAGCTCAAAGAGTTCCCAATAAGATGGACCAAAAGAGGGTCATATCAATACACATAATAATTAAAATGTCAAAAGTTAAAAACAAGGAGAGAATTTTAAAAGCAGCAAGAGAAAAACAGTAACACACCTTGCTCTTAATTCCATAAGCATCCAAGAAAACTAAACAAAGGAGTCTGTTACTTAGACAGCATTCCCAGAATTATCTAACCAGGAAAGATAAAATGTACTATAGCTACAAGAGGAATATAGAGTGACCAGCCAGGATATGCAAACTTCGCTGAACTGAGAGGCTACACTGAAAAGGGTTGTCAGATGAACAGAGCAAGAGTACAGCAGAGCAGTCAAGACTGGTTTTGAAGTGCATTTGTAAATGTGGGATAAAATGAGCACAGGCTGTCTACAGTTGTTTTTGGCTAGGTGTGGCTTGGCTTCGATGGAGTTGCAACATGTTCTTACAGAAGGCAAAGCACTGGCACACAAAACCCATCGTTACTCATAAGAAGCTTGAGTTCTCAAAGGAAAATACGTAATCCTTGCAATTCAGTGATCATTTAATACCTTGAAATCCCATGAACCTTTTTTTTTTATTTTTTTTATTTTTATTTATGATAGTCACACAGAGAGAGAGAGAGAGGCAGAGACATAGGCAGAGGGAGAAGCAGGCTCCATGCACCAGGAGCCCGACGTGGGATTCGATCCCGGGTCTCCAGGATCGTGCCCTGGGCCAAAGGCAGGCGCCAAACCGCTGCGCCACCCAGGGATCCCCCATGAACCTTTTTAAAATAAAGAAATCTCATCCCATCTCCAAATTTCTGAATTAGAATGTCCAGAGGGTGAAGACTAGCCATGTACACCTTTGAAAACTTTCACAGATGACAACTACAGGTTAGAAGAAAAGATTATCAAGAAGAATGCTGTTCATATTAATTCTATTTTTATTAGAGTTTTGCCTTGAGATTCTGTGTCAATTCTACAAATTGAAAATAGTTATGAGAAAGAACTATATATTCTTAGAAAAGTCAATTCAAGTAAACTGGGCACTGTGACTGAGGATACAAAATACAATCCACTACTTCTGCTCCAGGAGACCTCAGTCCAGACTTTACCAAAAGGAAAGGCATAATACTGACCTTCGAGTACTCTCCACTTGAAGTCATATTCTTAGCTTTCCTTCAGATTTTTCTATAGGAAGAATATTTTCTCCACAGTTAAAAGTCTCCATTTCCCCATTCTTTGAAACTTCCTACAATTAAGTAAACAAATCCTTTGATTTGGCTATTTTTTTTTTTTTTAAGTTTCTGGAGTGTGATCAGCATGATCTCTGGATCTTACTATTTTATGGAAAGCCATTGAGTCTCCTTCTCAGAGATGAAGTGTAACTTCATGTGGGCTCCAGACTTTTTTACTTTGATGATGATATCTCCTAATGGTTTCCTAGTATTCAGATTTGATTATATTAATGTAACATATTTCATGTATTAATGATGTTAATCTCATTATCTCATGTGTTATCTGAGTACCACATTTAGATCACATAAGAACTCCCTCAAAAAAACGCTTTTTATAAAAATGCCATCCACGTTTTCACTTATGATGCTCTATTCCTCCTCATCATTTTAAATCCTTAAGGAAACATTTAAAAAACTTCTCATGGGGAAAACTTCTGTCATGGGCAAACAGTCAAATAGTTGCCAGCACTTCCAAAGCCAGTGCTTGTTGATGCTTACTCCCTGGCTGGCAAAAGAACCTTTTGCACAAATGCTGAGAGGTTTCTTGGCTCCACTATGCACTATAATTCACCCTGTTATGGAGGAAAACAGCTGTTTTGTGATCATGGTCTGGACATTTGCCATATTGTCATACTGAGTTAAAATCCCAACTCGCCTCTCAACACTGCAGTTCAGTCTCTAGGCTATTGGATAATGAATGAAGAGAACCCTTGAACTTTCTCTTTTAATTCACTGACTTTGATTGTCCTAACTTTAGCATGTTTTGTTATTTATCAATAGCCAAATTTTTAGCAATACATAGCAATAAAAGCATCCCTTGAAATTTCATGTTTCCAAATCAAGATGTTCAAGGATAACCACAGTCATTATAAGTGAATCCCTCTGAACATAGTTCATGGTGACATGTAATTTCATTGGCTCATGATGACACCTCATTCCCAAACCATGTACACAGCTCTTATTTGGCTGGTGTCAGCACTTGATTTGTGTACAATCTGATGTCAACAAATGGCTCTCAATACCAGTTACCATATATTTGCAATGTACCCAAATACAGATTGCTGCTGGAGAAACATCATTGAGAATTCCCTTACCACCACAAATGTAAAACCTCATAAAATGAAACTGCATTTTAAAATTTTAATCTTAAGGGGTTTTAACACCAAGTACACAAGACAATTAAGAATTCTGTATAATTATTCTCCAGAATAATATAAACATATTCTGAAATAATTCACATGGAGCAGTCCACTTAAAATTCAGGTAATATAGTCATATTTTCTAAATAGTGGTAGGTACATATAAAAACAAAAAAAAGAACATAATGGGAAGAATAAAGATATCACTTCCTTTCACAGAGATGCATCAATTTCCAGATTCCTTTGGATACAGTTACTACACCACTGTGAGATTTCACTAACTATATTGCACCATGGAACAATCCACTAATAACTCACAAAGGATCATTAAACTTCATTTAGGCAGTTAGTGGTTATCAAAGGGACTAAATGTTAATTCCATCTCCAAATGGACTCACAGTGCATGGAGATTCTCAAATATGTCATTCAGAGGAGGAAGACATGTATATGCATACACATTTTGATCAGTGAACATAAGTAATGACCATTTCATTTAAAGGGCACAATTTATATTCTACTTTTATTTCTTTACTACTCAAAGCCTAGGTTTGTTTGTAGATAGATAATATTACCAGGCCTTTATTAGTAGATCCTGTTACACTTAAGGAAACGCTGCACATATTTCTTGCAAATTATGAATCATAATTTTTCCATAGGAAGTTGAAGTCAAAGTCAAAATACAGAATAGTAGTAATGAAAGAGTGGTTTCTAGGAAATAGCAGTCACACAGAAGTGACTGGAACAGATCACAACTAATCCAGAACCGGAGTAGGTTCCACAGATGCCATACAGTTGTAGGGACACAACTATTTCCTAGTGCATGTGCACAACAGCCAATTCCAGGCACACATTCTAAATCCAATTTCCAGCACTTGGGAAAAGAAGATTATCAGTAAAGGGATGGTTAAATCTGGTATAATGCCACTAATTCTTCAAGAAAGCATATGACGAGATACAGTTCATTAGTTATAATTTTTTTTAATTTTCAGAAAATTTAGATTGTTGATATTTATTTTGTGAGAGATGATTTTTCCTTTATTTGAAAGTTTGTTGCATGTAAATGTAATAAATATTAAAGGGACAAGTATTTCATGAGAAATATTTATAAAATAATTCATATTCATTAATAAAACACTTTAGAACACAATAAATATTTTGTGTCATAGCAATGTCAGCAGGAATAGATGCACTAATTATATTACATAAAGTCTTTATGCCCTATCCTGAAAACACGTCATTCTAAAAGAGGACCTGAAAATGCATGTATGCATAACATAAAATATCTACTGCTAAGGAAAAAAAAAAGCACTTGTAGTTCTTCAGCTCCCAACATGAGCCACTATTTGAGAAAAGAAATGTGTTTGCTTTATACAATACTATTCACAACCAAATTATCCCAAAGTGCTTTATAAAGTAATTAGTTGGAGACTAGTATGAGAGTATGTAGGCAAACATAGGAGCCATTAAGACACTCAGCAATAGCTCACACACTGCTTTGGACATTAGAACCTGTTTTATTGAGAGTGGAGATGTTATTTCAATTATAGAGTAATTTAATAGAATAATTGGAATTCCTCTGGGTCTAGTAAGTTTTACAGATCATCAAAAATGATAAGCTAACTCCATATATTTTTTTTAATTTCTAAAAATATCCAAGTGTGAATTAAAACATATATTTTCCCTCAGGTAATATATTTACAAGAAATTATTGCTATGAGGTTAAATTATAACAGAAAAACATTATGTAATTCTCTCCAAAAGATCCCTAATAGATTTGGTAAGGACGTATTATTTCACAAATTCTTTTCTTTACCGTCTCCATCGACAAACACTTCACTTATTTTCTCCTGAGCTTTGTTTATACGAGGATTCAACCCAGAAACCCTCTTCTCTCTTCTCAACATATTTAATCCTTAGCCTTCCTTTAAGTCACAGGTAAGTTTAAAAAAATTTTTTTTAAGTCACAGTTTAGATGTCACCTCTTTTATGAAAAATCTCTCAGTTGAAACATTCCCCTTCCTGGTTTTATATCGCGTTTCTTTGGTCTCTCATTGGACTTTGGCCCAGATTATTTTGGATTAGCATTTATAGTTCAAGAATAAGACCCTTGAGGACAGCAATAATGTCTGCCACCTCATTCATTCCCAATACACGGTCAGATATTTGGTTTCCAAAGGTGGAGCAGATAGCAGTCTGGAGGATGTATTGTCAGGAGCTTCTCAAAGAAAGGATTGCACCATGATGCACAAGTTAAGCAGCCAAGCTTCTGGCTTCTATTCTTTTACCAGCCTGATGTTTCTTCCTTATCCGCTAGTGGCCTAAGTTCCTTTGATCAAAAGGCACCCTCTAGACACCATTTCACACATAAACAATCATGTACAAGCAGATATGGTGACAAAACTGCTGTGTTCATCTTTTCACCATTTTAAGTGGCAGAGAGCTGGCTAGGATTAGCTGATAGGCTGCCAAGTTCTTACCTTCCTCTGGTCCTCATGTCACAGTATGGACTGCCCCAAGGTGGCCCTTCTTTCCTTACAGGAGCAACGAAAATATTCAATGGATAAATAATAAAAGGAAGAATAATTATAGAATAAAAAGGAGGTTGTATTTCTACCTAAAATGCATTATAAAATATTATATTCCTTTTGCTGTAAAACCTCTCTCTGTTTCCCACATGGTTGTTGAATGTGCATGGAGGCCCTACTTTGAGTGTTTACTCAGTAAAGGTCATAAAATCAACAGTTTCTGTTAAGCAGCACTACGCTTTGTCAGTCTGGATTTTTGTCACTTTTTTTGTCTTGGGCTTCACTTTGGACGTCTTTTTGGCTGTGAAAAGGTTCTCAGTAACAGGTGCATCCTATTATCAGTGAAACCAGATACATGCCACGGCAGAGTCTGCACAGCAGAGGCTAGTTTACTTTCTGTGCTTACAGCTCACACTTCTTTAGTCTATCTGACTCACTAAGAAACCATGTCCCAGGCCAGAAGACAATCTCTCGTATTTCAAGGCGGAAACCAATTGCCTCAGATGAACTGTTACATTGCAGCCACTAGGGAATATAGAAGCTGCTGATATTACCAGTTTGGGCTCTCTCTCTTGTTAATCAGTGACTGAAAAACCCAAACAAATCTATTCAAAAAAGGACTCGATTAGCTCACCTACAGAATAGCCCTTGTTCATGTCTGCCCTGATCCTGGGGCTCACGTTAATGTTACCAGGATCTGATCTCTCTCTCAAATACTTAGCTCTGTGATCTTTGTGTTGGCTTCATTCTTTGATAGGAATTCCCCTTATAGTGCCAAAATGGATGCAATGGCTTCAGCTTCATATCTCGTGAATGCAAGTTCCATAGTCCCAGGAGATCTCTGATTACAACTCATTAGTTCTGACTGTGTCAGGTGACATGCCCCTGCCCCCCCAACAATTATTCTGGCCAAGAGAATGTAGTGTCTAATTTCAAAAGTCAGAAAGGAGTCAATTACCAACAAATAAGCAAGGGCTGAAAGTAGAGCAAGAGTGGATTACTGAGGGAAGTCAGGGGTGCTATTTGGAAGGGAAAAGGGGAATAAATAATAAATGGCCAAGTTGTAAAGAACTGCTATGCTATAAATATAAAAAAACTGTTTTTTTTTTTTTTTTTTTTTTTTTTTTTTTTTTGCTTTACTAGGGGTTTAATGCAGTACCAATTACATTCTTAGTGACATAATTTCATTCATTTCACTTTAGGTGGATTTTAATAAAAACTTGCATAAAAATTTACATAGAAAATATTGTCCTCATAGACTTTTCTACAAATTCACATATCTATAAAATAAGTATATATACTTAGGACATTATGAACCATTAATGGCATTTTGCCAGCTCTTCTCAGGTCTGGAAGCCTCTCTGTGTGATCAATACCCTTTAGGATGAGCGGACTAGCCTCTCTCAGTTGAGTTAAAATTTCACAATATTGAGAACTCTTGCATCAAACTATTTCCCCCAACTTTAAAATTTATTTATTTATTGAGATTATTTATTGAGCATCTCCTTTGTATCCAACACAACATTAATTACTACAGATATAATGAACTGTAGTGACAAATTCTCTGCCTACGTGAAGTTTAGTATGATCCATCTGCATTTTGAAAAGATCTCTCTTGGAGCACCTGGGTGGCTCAGTGGTTGAGTGTCTGCCTTCACTCAGGTCATGATCCTGGGGTCCTGGAACCAAGTCCCAAATCAGGATCCTCACAGGGAGGCTGCTTCTCCCTCTGCCTATGTCTTTGCCTCTCTGTGTGTGTCTCTCATGAAGAAATAAATAAAATATTTAAAGAAAGAAAAGAAAAGATCTCTCTTATTGAAGCATATGTAGGGAAACTAGTTAGGTAGAAACTACAGCAGTGTGGGTGAGAGATGAACCTAAGTTTAATTTGAGCAGAAACACAGGAGATGGAGCAAAGTCATAAGAATAGAAATAATCTTTGAATATAAATTGTCAATAACTTGCCAATGGCTAAGTAGTGAGGTTGCAGTGCAGTGGGACATCCATATTGCCTCCTATATATCTGACTTAACGAACGGAATGAATAGTCCTATACTCTCTAATAAGGAACACTGGAAGAAGACCAGGTTTGAGAAATGCTGAGTATTTTTACCTCTCCTATGACACTAATAGTAGAGCTTGCATTTTACTTAGTTTTGGGCCTACATTATTCCCAATCACATTATTGCCCCTTTCAGTGAGAGATCAAATCTTAAGAGTTTCATCTTACCCTAGAGCCATCATGAGGCCTGGCTCATAGTAGTACCTATTTATTGTGTTCCACTTACTTTTGTGGACTGACTAAATTAATGAATTAGCAAATAAAAAGCCATGTATTGCAGTACCTAAATTATATTACCACATTATATTCCTTTCTATTCACCATTATGTTTTGCAGGATTCCTCTTTAAAGGACCAAATTCTGGACAGCCTGGGTGGCTCAGCAGTTTAGCACTGTCTTCAGCCCAGGGCATGATCCTGGAGTCCCAGGATTGAGTCCCATGTCGGACTTCTTGCAGGGAACCTGCTTCTCCCTCTGCCTCTCTCTCTCTCTCTCTCTCTCTCTGTGTGTCTCTCATGAATAAATAAATAAAATCTTAAAATAAAAATAAAAAAATAAAGGACCAAATTCTGAAATTTTTTTAAATAACTACCTAAATAATAGTTTGAATTACATTATATTATATATATATATAATTTTATATATTGTGAAGTGATTACCACAATAAGTTAAGTTAGCAACCATAATCTCATATTAATAGAGGAAGTTTTTAATCAAACAAGAGGGGCAACAAAATTTTATTGGTTAAATATAATGAATAGAAAGGCAGCCAGCCATGTGCGTCTTTTCTCTTATATAAAGCTAGGGAAGACCTCACACAGTGAGAATGGGGAAAATTAACAAGGCAGGAAACAACAAATGTTGGAGAGGATGTGGAGAAAGGGGAACCCTCTTGCACTGTTGGTGGGAAAGTGAACTGGTGCAGCCACTCTGGAAAACTGTGTGGAGGTTCCTCAAAGACTTAAAAATAGACCTGCCCTACGACCCAGCAATTGCACTGCTGGGGATTTACTCCAAAGATACAGATGCAGTGAAACGCCGGGACCCTGCACCCCGATGTTTCTAGCAGCAATGGCCACGATAGCCAAACTGTGGAAGGAGCCTCGGTGTCCATCGAAAGATGAATGGATCAAGAAGATGTGGTCTATGTATACAATGGAATATTCCTCAGCCATTAGAAACGACAAATACCCACCATTTGCTTCGACGTGGATGGAACTGGAGGGTAGTATGCGGAGTGAAATAAGTCAATCGGAGAAGGACAAACATTATATGTTCTCATTCATTTGGGGAATATAAAAAATAGTGACAGGGAATAAAGGGGAAAGGAGAAAAAATGAGTGGGAAATATCAGAAAAGGAGACAGAACATGAAAGACTCCTAACTCTGGGAAACGAACTAGGGGTGGGGGAAGGGGAGGTGGGTGGGGGAAGGGGAGGTGGGTGGGAGGTGAGGGTGACTGGGTGACAGGCACTGAGGTGGGCACTTGATGGGATGAGCACTGGGTGTTATTCTATATGTTGGCAAATTGAACACCAATAAAAAATAAATTTATTAAAAAAAAAAAAAAGCTAGGGAACGCTAGGTGAGAAAGGCCAGTTTCAATACTTATTATCCTTTCTCACCCCCCACCTCCCCATAATGTAGCATTAAGAGCTACACTGTGTTGGAAGCACTGAACAAGAAGACTAGAAGAGCAGGCAAGGGAAAGGTAAATAAGGACCTATATTCTCCATGTTAAGGTATTTAGATCTTATCTGGTAATCCGTTATTTGCCTTTGTTTTCTTTACCTCTGAACTCCCAAAAGTATTTATTTTTTTAAAATATTCATTTGACCCTATAAAGACTTTTTAACTAACAACCTATTATAGCATCAGATTGTCAATTATTTCTTCTTTTGCTACGTAACTTTTTAAACATTTGTCATATTTGAGTAATATCTACACTTGAGTTTGAGGACTACCTTGATCTTCTTTGTAGTCTGATCCCATCTCTTACAACTGTCTTAATTATAGTTAGCAGTTGTTTGATTGCTAGGCTTCCCATTAGTTGTATTAATTTATTAGGTGGTTCTTATTCTTTCAATGGTAAATGGTTCAGACTTTACAATGTGAATAAACATATTCTGGCAATGTTCCTTCCACTATTTCGGCTTTACTCTCATGTTCTTCGTGGGTTGGAATTATTTCCAATCAAAAATTATTTCAACTCAATCATAAATCTCCCATATATCTTCGGAGGGAATGGTTCCTAAAGCACACCCTCAGGGTTATTTTTTAATCTTCTGATCTTGTAATCACTAGAGCTCAAATAGTTCCCAAGTTACTCTATAACCTTTAGACAAGCATTGATTTATTTTCTGAGTTTCATCTTGCCAGACCTCTCATTTTAAAGATTGCTTCAAAAATGAGATCTATGTTACCTTAACACTGGCTCTTTCCCTGATACATGCCCTGCTGTTAACTGAATACATGTCAAAAACATTAAAGACATACATAGGGTACTTTCTATGCTAATAATTAAGTAGACCTTCCTGTTTTTCCTCTCAAAATTACCTTGCACAAAATAGCACTGTAGTCCTGGGCTAAAGGAATTGCAACATTTTCTAATGGAATATCCAAATGGCTGAGTATTTCTCAGTCCTGGCTTTGCATGACATCACTTGAGAAGAGTTATATGCATGGTGCAACTTACCCCCAGAGATACTGTCCTGGGGTAGTGCCTGGACATTAGTAATACCAACAATCAGGCAGGGTTGAGAAGTAGGCTACACTAGTCAATAATATTGTTTTTTGTTTGTTTGGCTGCTTGGTTTGGTTTTTAACAAAACAAGAATCTAAAGATACTAGGTTCAAGTGAGTCTGCCAGTAATTACCTTGTGAATTTGGGCAAGTCATTTCATCTTTCCAAATCTCAGATTTTTGCCTGTAACATAAAAAGTTTAGATGAGATGTTTTAATCCTTTACTAGGCAAACAAATTTTATCTGCTAGATGCCAGACACACTAAGTGAGATTGGGTATAGTCAGTACCAATCAGTAACTGACCTGATTTATATCTTCTTAAGAAGTGGCTACCATAACCAGCAGTGCATTTTCATTTACAATTAAATTCTTACCAAAATAAAATTTTAATTGCACAAAAATTTTATTAACTGCTATTCCAAATACTCTTTCTTTCACCTTTCTACTTATAGTTAATTGCTTAATTAAGTTGTTATATTACTCTGAAGGATTTTTGTAGTTAGAGGCCAGTATTGGTTTCTTATATTTTAATCACCCTATAGTCTCACCATATTTGGGCAAAATGAAGAGGATCGCAACAAGCTTTTCGTTGAAAAAATAAATAATAAGGCAGAAAACATGGCCCAGGAGATAGGAGGTTAGGCAAGCGGGTGTATATTTAGGGCAAGATGAGGAACTATATCAGCATGTTTCTTTCTAGTCCAGAAAAAAGCTGCAAGTATGATTATCCAAGTCTTGAAACTCAGGTCATTGGTGCCATAATGGTCCACCCTTGAAGATGATATCCTGTCCAAAACCTGATTATCCAGATCTGGTGGGCCTTCTGCATACACATTACTTTTATATGCATTCATAAAAGGAACAGAATTATTTGCACTCCCATTGCTCTACTTTTCACAAACTTTATTGTCATTTTTGTCTTCTAGCTCATCTGTCTTAATCTTGATAGTATTCTCAGCAACCACTCGACTTTGTCTTAAGTTATAGTGTTATCCAAAATAGATGTTTTACCTTTTTTCAATTTTCCTTTTTCTATTTTTCCCAATAATGTGAACCTTTATGGTTTATTCCATAAAACATTCCAAATGTCCTGATTTATAAATTGTGAAACAAGTTGCGTATATATGCAGATATGTGAACAATGTGAACATTGTTTTGGATAGACTGCCCATTTTGAGGCTCAGTAACAGCCCTCCACTCTATCCTGCTTTATTATTTAACTCTTTGGATTCGGTTTGGGGTCTGAGTGTAATCTGAAGTAAAAGAAAATTAGCAATTTGGGGCGATCTTATATGGCATTCACTCTGCAGAGAAAACTGAGTATATTTTTAGGCACTGCATGTTTATAACCTAATTTTCCCTCATTACTTTACAGAGGTGACCTTGTTCTAATACCGCCGGCACCCGATGTTATAAAAGTGAAATTCTTTTCAAACCTGTGCTGTTAATGTGTTCCTGCTCAGAAACAAATGCAAGATAACATTAACATTCCTGCCACAAAATACCTGCTAATTTGCTTGCAGTGAAGATAGAAAGCTTTTCATTACATATCACAAACTTCATTTATGTAGAATGAGTCACCAGGCTTGCTGAAAAGCCAATGAGCATCTAATCTCTAATGGTGCCTTCAGCTCTAACATCAATCCTCCTAGTTTGACTCATCTTTTATCAGCTAGTCAGTCTTTTTTTTTTTTTAATTTCTATCCTGTTTCAAAATTGTGTTGTTCATCTGTCAAAACAGCTTTGATTTATGCTTTTTTTATATTACAGCTGCAGAGAAGAAAACACACACACACAGAGGAATATGCTATTTTCTCATTAAGGTCAGAATAAAATCTATGCAACAGAAAATGAACAACTTAGTTTCAAACAAATGATGACATTACTAAGTTCATAAAAGTTGCATTCCTGATCTTAAATTCTGCTTGATAGGTGTCCCTCCATGTTGTTTCTCTTGAAAATGATTTGCAGTGGCCCATGCAGATTTATATGCCATTTCTTGGCATAAGAGAGAAATAAAAAGAAATAAGATTTCAATGCATTGGTTTGTTCTAAACATATTAAGACAATGGCTTTTCAATTATGGTTATTCTATTAAAGTCATATCCTAATGGCATGCTATCATTGATGAAGTCTTAATCTCTCAGAACTTCCCAGAAGATTAACCCTGGAGAGCTACTTTGTGTCAATACTGGATCATTTCCTGAGGAGGGGAAAAATGTGCTTTATGTATCAAACTCTAACTACAGACTTTCATTAAATACATCCAATGGATATTCTTACGTATTAGATATAAAATTCCCCAAGAGTTTTAGGGACTTAGAAAACCTAACTGAGGATGAACTCTTTTGCACTGGCAGAATTAGGAAGCAAGTTAAGTTGAAAGTCAGTAAAGTCAGGTCAAGCAAAGAATGTGTGTGTGTTATACAAGATTGAAGATATTCCATCACCTTGTTTTAGTGGCATATTACGCAAACTTAAGAGGGTTTTTTTTTTCCCCTTTTCTTTTCAACACCAAAGACATTTTATCCTTCCCAACAGGTGAACACTGAGCCATTTCCTTGCTGTAAAAAGCAGAGCCTCAAGTCATTATGCCAATTTGTTGTCTCCTAGGCCCTAATAGGTCTTCATAGAATCCTGATGAAAAACACAAGGTTCATTGAAGCTCCAGAGACAAATCTCCCTCAAATGAAGCCTAGTCTTATTTGTCTGCAGAAAAAGCATACACTTCTTCAGAGTGTGACTGTTCTGTGGGATTAAAAATGAAATACAGACAAAATAAAAGGTATGGTAACCAGCTGGTTCCAAGCGACCATGAAGTCACTAATACCAAAGTTGTCGTAATTCTAATCTAGATCTTCTCCACAAATTTCACACCTCAAATTATGCCTTCTTTAGCTCAGAATTCATGGATGTGTACACACAAAGACTAAATGGAAATAGTATCCTTAATATGAAGGTTTCCCTCTTCTCAATTGTCAGCTACAGTAAGTGTATTAAAGCCATCCCATCCTCAATTTTTCTAAATCTACATTCTTCCTTAAGACTCCATGCTTCCCTAACATTATTTGTTTCTTCAATATCATCAAATTAGCAGATAGAACAACAACAACAAAAAAACTTTTGAATCCTTAATTTTCTTGATTACTTATTTACTTACATCAGATATTTTTATGCATAAATGAATACTACTTTGGTACATTTGATGCTGACAGAAATAGAAATCTATTCTGAAACAATCCACAAATGTTTTTTGTGTTGAAGATTTTGCTATACCTTTCCTTGTCAAACACCTTCATTTCTTTCTGGGAAATTTTTCAATCCTGGGAAATTTACATTAAAATGATCATAATAATGATCTGCAACATATATCACTATACATTCCCAATGTATTTATAAATATACCTTTTCGAATCCATATAAAAACACCATGAAGAAGATATGTGGTCAACCAATACATTTTTAGCACTGAGTAAATTGGAAGGAATTTTGATTTATATGTAATTCAAAAGATCTGAGTATTAACTGTAGCTTCAATAATTTTAAGCCCTGGTTTGGATAAGTCACATAATCCCTTTGAACCTCAGTTTCTTCAGTCACCAATTTAATGAAAACAAACTATAAGCTATAGGTTGTCTGGAAATTAATGAAATAGAATCTATACCTTCAAGTTATAATATAGTGGAGACTCATATATATATATTTACAACTATCTATATGATCCTAGATATAGAAGGTAAAGTTTTAAGACCAATGTAAGGAAAATTATGTGAGAAATGTGAGAAATAGCCTTGCCAATTATTATGTAGATTAAATAAGAAAAAGGGAATTTGAAAACGGTACACATATTATGAAAGTGCAAAGTATTATTGTCAAACATCATTCTAGTAAACAGTTCCAGGAGCAGTGGGCAAAATAATGGCCCCCAAAGATGTCCACATCCTAATCCCTGGAACCTGTAAATATGTCACCTACATTATAAAAGGGGCTGTGCAGTTATGCTTAAATTAAAGAGTATGGGATGGGGAGACTATCCTGGATTACCTAAGTGAGCCCAATGTAAGGGTCCTTTGTAATAGAAAAAGGAAATAGAAGAGATCAGAATGATGAGATCTGAGAGGGACTCACCTTCTAATTCTGGCTTTCAGGTGGAGAAAGTCAGCTATGAGTCAATGAATCTGTGGATGGCCTCTAAAAGCTACAAAAGGTACAGATATAGACTTTCCCCTAGACCCTCTATGAGGGAATGTAGCCATTACCTTGATTTTAGCCCACTGAGACCCAAGTTGAACTTCTAACCTACAGAACTATAAGATAATAGATTGGGTTATTTAAAGTCCCAAAGTCTGTAGTAATCTGTCACAGCAATCATAGAAAACTAATATACCAGGCATTACACTGTTTAATGTCAGACTGAAGATATTCCTAGGAACCCAGCATCCAAGAATGAAAGGCAGACCAGAGGGGTTACAACTCTGGGAAGGCATTTCAAGGCCAAGAAACACAAGGGAGGGTATGGGTTATGAAAAAGACACAGGGCAACTCTTGGCCTAAGTGAGAACAGAAAACAGATGTGAAGCATGACTGATCTATTGTTCACATATTATTAAGCATCTATTGTATACATAATTATATGCTAGAAGTTTCAAGGAGTATATTAAAGGTAAACTCCATGAATGTTCTCAAATGCAGAGTCCACTTTTTATTTGTTTGTTTGTTTGTTTGTTTGTTTGTTTTTGGCCAAGGACCGCCCTGTCCCCAAACACATTTCCTATTCCACTGAAATGGAACTACTTAGCGAGGAAGACCACTGATGGGAAACACCTGGAGGACCTATCTCCCACAGAGGCCATCTCTTCCCAGCACAGATTCACAAGGGAACTAACCAAAGTGCACTCTCTCATTGCACCACATGTGCAGTTCAAGAAAACGCTAGCTCCAGAAAGATAGCCTGCTTGGCTGGGGCTTACCCTGTACACAGAGTCCTAGAATCTGACAAGGCTGAGGGTAGGAAATGTGCAGGAAGGAAAGAGGGCATGCTTGGTGTTCTGGATCAATGGTCTGGCTCCCTAGGGTCCTCTCCCAGTTGGGGACATAGGGGTTTACTGACAGTTTTGGCCATAGGTGGGAGCCTGTGGTACATACACAGGGATAAAAGGGTCCATCTTGCTCCAAAACAGTGTAGTTCATTCCTCTGACTCCTGATCTCATGAGATAACAAAGCCAGATCTCCCGGGATCTTGGACTGGGAATCATGACTGAGATACTGGACCTTAGTCTGATAAAAACAAGAGGTCTATAAATGGCCCAAGGATAACCATCATTCAGATCCCTTCACCAATGGATCAATATGAGAAACACCACCTCAGGAGATGGTTTGGTGAGCAAAGGCGGGCCCTATTCCACAGTGGGTATGAGCCAAACACGGGCCAGGAGACAAAAGTGAAAAGTACATGTGTGAGCCTCTGTGGCTCTACATCTAGGCACCGTGCCATCACCTGTCAGGTCTGGGAATTCTGGGGATGAACAGGGCCTCTGGTGGACATTTCCTGGGGAGGTCCACTCCTCCCACCCCAATGCCCAAGTTGCCAATTCCTCCAAAGCCAGGTCTTGCAGGTACTCCTCTTTAATTTTTATTTATTTATTTATTTATTTATTTATCTTCAAAAATTTATTTATTTATTTATTTATTTATTTATTTATTTATGATAGTCACACACAGAGAGAGAGAGAGAGAGAGAGAGGCAGAGACACAGGCAGAGGGAGAAGCAGGCTCCATCCACTGGGAGCCCGACGTGGGATTCGATCCTGCGTCTCCAGGATCGCGCCCTGGGCCAAAGGCAGGCGCTAAACCGCTGCGCCATCCAGGGATCCCCCCTTTTTAATTTTTTAAAAAATATTTTATTTATTTATTCATAAGAGACACACACAGAGAGAGGCAGAGGGAGAAGCAGGCTCCTGGCAGGGAGCTCGATGTGGGACTCGATCCCTGCTCCCTGGAATGAAGACCTGAGCCAAAGGCATACGTTCAACTGCTGAGCCACCCAGGTGCCCTTTGCAGATACTTCTAAGCCTTGCAATCCCAGTATGGCTAGGAAGTTCAGTGATAAGAGATACCTATGGGACCTGAATCCCACAGGTTCCCTTACCTTCCCCAGGCACAGGGCTATGGGGGGGTCTCACCATCTCACTCAAACCTCCTGCTCTTCTCGGCATCATAAATAGAGTGCAGGTAACCCCTATTTACAGGAAGAGGGCTGATGGGGGACGGGTGGTCCGGATGCACACACACCTAGAGGTCCTGGAATCCCCGGGGCTGGACATTGGTGAGGAGGGAAGTGTTCACAAGCTGGCCTCTCTGAATCTGCAGGCAGCAGATTGGTCCTTCCTTTGATTGGTCCAGAGTATCATCCTTGAGTGCTGCTTGGGGCCACAGGCAGCGCAGCACAGAAAAAACGAAAGGCAGCCAGCGTGCATCCAGCTCCAAAACCTAGTAGCTAAGTCCCCTGAGGCCAGATCTCGCAGTATCTCGGGGTCAAAACCTCGCAGGAACCTGGAAACCCTGGAAACCCTCAGCCTTGGCATCCTGGGCAAGTCTCCAGGTGAGAGGCACCTGGGAGACCTGAGTCCCACAGGTGCCCTGGGTAGCGAACCAGCCCAGGGCCATAAGGGGTCTAACTCAAATGGCCTTCCCCCTCCTCATCACTAGTGCAGTGTAGGAACACTGAGCACCATGGAGATGGCCTCCGGATTCCAGTAAAGACTAGCAATACAGAATACCAGCAAATAAATGTCATAAAACTGAAGTAGAATAAGTTATATATACAATGTGAGTTCTGTGAATCCACAAATAAGATTATTTGGCAACAGGAGTAGCCATGTGGGGATGTGAATAGGTTACAAAGCCGAATGGCCACTAGAAGACTAAGAGGAGGTAAAATAGAGTGAATGGGAAGATTACCACCTCCACTTCCCACTACAACCAGGGGATTTCAGTGTTCATTTTTTTGTATATATTGAATGCCCATGGAAGAGTTTCTTTATATAAAAGACTTAAATGAAGCTTTTTTGAATAATTTGACAGCCATTGCTGTAATCAGTTGGAAACCAGTGAACAGATTTAAGCTTGGAAATCTCACAAATACTTTACTACCAGGAGTGTAGAAGTATAAAAGATGGAACAGAGACATCAGGTGTAATAGCCCAAGTTCAAAGTTAATGGGGGAAGGCATGAAAAAGACAAATCTGATAGATTTTTAAAAAGAAAAAAAAAAAAGAAAGGAAGAAAAGAACAAGTACTTCTTGATCATAATTTGATAAGGGAGGGAGGTAGAGAGCCTTAGAGGACAAGGTATATACCACTACCATTATTCCCTAAGTAGCAATACTGGTTTGAATATATAAACTAATTTAATCCTCCTAACAATAGGAGATGGCTTGTATCAATATTCCTGGTTTACTAGTAAGAAAACGGAGGTTGCAAACACCAAGAAATTTGCCAAAGGTCACTTAGTTAGCTCTTGGCAGGGCCAGCATTCAAATTCAGGCTGTACGGCTCTGGGGCTGTGTTCTTAGCCACTATGGATGGAGTAGTTATTTGAGGAAGAAAGCAACTTTTTTTTTCTTAAGATTTATTTATGGGGTGCCTGGGTGGCTCAGTTGGTTAAGCGCCTGTCTTTGGGCTCACGTCATGATCCTGGAGTTCCAGGATCAAGTCCCTCATCAGGAGGGACTAATGCTCAGCAGGAGTCTGCTTCTCCCTCTGCCCCTAACTCCGCTTGTGCTCCCTCTCTCTCTTTCTCTCTCTCTCTTTTTCACTCTCTCTGTGTCTTTCAACTAAATAAATAAGAGAGGGGGAGATGGAGAGACAGAATTTCAAGCCAACTCCCCATTGAGCACAGAGCCCCAGGTGGGGCTCAATCTCATGACCCTGAGATCGTGACCTGAGCAGAAATAAAAAATGAGACACTAAAAGTACCGAGCCACCCAGGCACCCCCAAAGGAAGCAACTTTTACTTGGAACACGTAAGATCTGAAGCAACTAAAACAGAGTATCTCTGTGGTGCATTTTGCTATCATTACACTAAAATCTCAGAACATTGCTGCTGTGTAGAGCAAGGTTGACCCTGACAAATGATAAATCTAGATACCACTAAATTACTGTTTGAGTCAATAGGACATCTTGACTTTCGCTGAAAGCACTGAGAACCATAATATTATTTCATTATCACTAAACTATAGCAATTCATAAAAGAATTAGAGAGAGCTACTTCCCTAGAGACAGTCATGCCATATGGCTGTTATAAAAATATAGTTTTAAATAACATCAAATCTAAGCACTGTTATTGAAATCTCTTCATATGACACTATATATAATTCCGAAGGGGTCAATAGAACACTAAATAAACCCCTGTAACAAGAAAATAATCTGATTATGCATTACTTGGCAATTATTAAAAACAACAACTTTAACGATTGTATTTCACTTTTTAAAATGTAGGTTAAATCCTCCTTAAGTTTTAGTTACCGAACTATCACTGATAATGAGGAAAATAACAGATATTAGTTTCAAATCAGTACAGAATTTCTGGCATATAATTAGAGATCTGAAAACTCATATGTAGTCAAGAGATGCCTCGTTACCCACAGGTAGTTGACAAAATGCTTTACCACCTGCATATTGCCTGTTAAATTTAGATCAAGATTGACAAAATATTTTTTCCTGTGGTGCTTGTAACTCAAAAGCCAAAACTTCTAAGACTCTCTTGCCCTAGTTTCACTTTTTATTTATTTATTTTTATTTATTTAATTTTTTTTTAGAAATCTTCCTTCATAGAAGCCTTTAGAACTCTGTGAAACTTTTTTTTTTTTCTTCTATTCCTTTGCTGTTTGGAATTCCACTTCTGAGTTACAACTATGTGAAAGCTCTAAGATAACCACAAAAACAAAAGTGTGGCATCAAATTGAACCTGACCTTCTGGCAGGCAGAATGGAACAAAACCTCTCCTTTAAATCCCTCTAGTATTTGGTGAATCTTCTAATCCTAAAAAGCTGACTCTTATTGATTCTTTTTGTGTTATAAAAGAAATATCATATCTGAAGAACTTTTTTATGAAAAGTCTGGAGATTCTTAGCTACTACATTGAGAAGAATTCTAATGCTGAATAAAGAATCAATCATAAGTACCAAAAAGAAGGGCTCTGACCATTTGGAGAAAAACATGTAGAAGAATCTTTCATTTCCTTTGAATTTCACCTTGAAGCACCTTATGGCTTTCCAACATATGCTATATTTGGTTGTAGAATCTGACTATATATCATAAAAATATTGAGAGAATTCTCAAATGCTGAGAATATATTGAGATTAACTCATAGGTAAATGATTTAAACATTGGGATATTTATCTATCTATGCATATATACATATGTATATGATTGCTTTTCTTACTATATGTTAATTTGTTTTAAATTTAAATCTTCAAATACATGTATAAATGCACTCAGTATGCATCCAGTCCTTATGTGACTTGCCAACATTTCAGCATTTTCCGCACATGTAAACTATGATTTTCTGAGTTTGAAGTCCCAGCTGCCATTTACTCTGGAAGTTAAGGAATTGTTTTGGGAACTCTAAGGTCACTCAGCTGCATCTGGGTCACTGAGCTCAGATCCAGGCAGAACAGAATGTTGCTCTTCTCCCAATGGACTTCTTTTTTAGTGCATGCTACTTCTAATATTCACTCTCTCCCTAGGGTCTAACTGGGTTACACTCAAAGTCCAGCTCAGTACAGAGGCCAGATTTCTTATACTCTTGAGGATATTGTGGACTACATTAGTGTTTAAAATATGGGTAAACATTAATGTTTAAAATATGGGTAAAGTAATGAGCCACATATAGATCAAAGGAATAAATCATGAAACTTCACAATTAAAAAAAAAAAAGGCTTTCTATATGTATGTCCTTTAAGTAAACCATTTAAATAACTTGAAGTAAATGTTTTCCAGTCTTGCTTACAAGGTGGGCCTGTGGCAGGGATCTCAAGAACAGTGTAATAAGGAATCTATAATGTAATCACTTAGTGTTTAGTAAAATATTGTTTAATAGAACTCAATTGAAGATACAATGTCTTTATAAATTTTCTTCTCAACACCGGCATTTACACTCAGTCTAGAGATATTTCCAGAGTAATTAGTTACACCAGAAAAAACCCCCACAATTAGTTCAAAATAGCTAAGATCCACAGAGGAAATAGAAAGGTCCCAGCTGTGATTCTAATTCATCAACAACAATACATTTTTAAATCACCTATTTAGGGATCCCTGAGTGGCGCAGCGGTTTAGCGCCTGTCTTTGGCCCAGGGCACGATCCTGGAGACCCAGGATCGAATCCCACATCGGGCTCCCAGTGCATGGAGCCTGCTTTTCTCTCTGCCTATGTCTCTGCCTCTCTCTCTCTCTCACTGTGTGGCTATCATAAATAAATAAAATAAAAAAAATAAATCACCTATTTAAAACTAAAATAATATAAAAAATAAGGAGGATCAGTGCCAAGGTATTTGTTAAAGAAGTGATAGAATGTAAAATGTCATAAACAACAGTAAAAATATGAGTTGCTTAGATTGCATTTAACAACGAAAAGTGCAACATGTCATGATAATTCTTGGAGAAACATTGAGAAATCTGAAAACCTTAATTTTCTGTTTTTGTATGAGATCATACCTAAATTGATTTCAGAGAAATTCTGCTCTCTTACAAGATAATTATGTGACCACTTTTGAGAACTCTAAGAACAGAAATCCATTTAGTTTTTTCATACAAAGGAACTTTAACATAATTGATTATACAAATGATAAAGTTGAGAGTGAGTGCCATGAAGCATGACAAATACTAGCAATAGTAGGAAGACACCAACTATTCCTAGGACAAAAGAAACAGTGAGAGGAAATGGTATAAGAAGAACAGGAAGGTAGGATTGTCCTGCCTGGCAGCCAGAAACAGGAACATGCAACAAGGGCTTTCTATCAGGAGCAGGAACTAATACAGATACATAGTCACTGCTAGAAAAGCTACTATAGGCGAGAAGGGGTGCAGGAGGGGAAATACCCTGATTTATTTTTTTTACCCTCCAATACCTGCAATTTGCTGAATATAAACAAGAGTCAATAGACAGGAAAATCTGTAATGCAGAGTAAATCAAGAGAATGTGAGAAAGACACCAGCAACCAGTCAAATAAGTAGCACAGGAATTATAAGAAATGAAAATGTTAAGAATCCATAAATATCAGCTCATCCAACCTCTCACTTGTTTCAAAGCATTCATAGCCAGGAATGGTTCTGAAAAATGTCTGCACTTATGCAGAAACAAAATCCTTTATTTGTAGTCTGATCACATTTTCTAATGTTCACTGGTTTGGTCATCATCCTTTTTTACAGTATCTCTCCAATTGTAAAGTCCATTTGGTGATCTTAATTATTATTTTATTTGGTTGGCTATAGAAGCTAAGTAAGTAGTTCTCAAGCTCATTCATGAGCAGTTATCTTCAAGAATGAACAAAAAGACTGATATTGAGATGCCATGGCAGAAACCTAGAGAACTTACAGTTTTAATCTTCTTTACGTATTTTTTGTAGACTTTTATGTTTCTCCTTAGCGTGTAAGAGTAAAGAATATTTAGTTAAGCAAAGCTGTTCTCATACAGTAAGCTTCAAATCATAAAACCCAGTCCATATTCATTCTGCTTAGAACATCACCTTCCATTTTGCAAAAATATTTCCAGGATTCCAACTGTTTATCTCTGACATCATGTGGAAAGGATTTATTATCTCGTCTCCTGAGAGAAATATCAGATCTTACACATATAAAAATATTACTGACTTTTAATCTCTTTTCTGTTCTAAACGTTCTAATTCTCTATGTCTAACTCATTAAGAATACACTGTGATGGGTTTTTTCTGCTTTGAATTATGGTCTTAAGCCAGTTTTTTTAGCACTGATAATGTGGTTGTTTTCATCCCAGCCAAATCCAATTAATTTTTCAAGTAAAATTTCAAGGCATATTATATCAAAGCTTTTACTCCAGTTGAAAACAAAATTCAAGAATGGAAAACAGCTGTGTGCCTTTCTCCACTGTTTCTTTAATTCTCCCTAAGGTTTTGTTGTTTGTTCTTATGCTAGCATGGTTTCTATAGAAGTCAGTTTATTTGTTTGGGGAAGGGAGTGGGTATGGGTGGGTGTTTTCTGAATTCGGGTTCTCCAAATAGAACCAGTAGGATATATGCATGTGTGTATATAAATGTGCATGTGTTTAAGGAATGACTTATGAGATTTTGGGAGCTGGCGAGTTTGAAACTTGTAGGGCAGCCTGGCAGGCGACATTCTAGTAAGAGCTAATGTTTCAGCCCCAAGTCCGAAGTGATCATGAGACAGAATTTCTTCCTCTTCGGTGGACCTCAGCTTTTTCTCTTAAGGCCTTCAACTGACTGTATAAAGCCCACCCACATAATGGATGCTACTCTACTTTATGCAAAAGTCTACTGATTTACATTTTAATCATGACTAAATAATGACTTAGCAACAACATGAAGACTGGCCTTTGACCAAACAACTGGGCACCATAGCCTAGTCAAGTTGACACATAACTTAACGATCACATTTTCGTTTGTTACAATTACTCCTTTGACCAGAAATCTATTTCACTTGAGTTGTATTGCATCATTATCTATTATAAAAAATACAGTGCTAGAAAATATTTAGAGAAATGTGAATTCTGAGTATGACTTCATTTCTAAAATATTAAGAACATTATTATTATTAAACTTTATTTTAAGAAAAAGCATTAAAATGAAAAATGACTTGTAATATTTCCTAAGCTGAAAATTTGATAAAACTCCTGTAGGAGAGGTAAATCCACTTACATATATTATAAAACGCCCTCAAAACCTAATTTAAATTTGTAAAAAAAAAAAAAAATTCCTGATGCTGAACATTTATTCTATAATCTTTGCATTATTCTAATTTTTCATACATTTTCAGTAAATTTCAGTGGCTATATATGAAGTTTGTATTTTGAATGTGTAGTTAAATCTATTTTTTAAATATAAAACCCAGATATTTTAGTAAGGTCAAAGCCAATGCTTGTAGTTTAATTACTATTATTTTAAACCCTGGTAAGACTTACTTTGGTGAATGTTTCCCTAGTACTTTATGCAGGATTATACTTTAGAAATTTTTTTTCTTTTTTATATAACTACTACTTTGTCACTTTTTTATAAATCTACCTATAAAAAAAGCATAGTCTTAATGAAATTATGTTCCTAAGGAAACTAATTTCTAAGTCACTTTGTAGTTTTTGTAATTAAAAAACAAAAAAGGAAAATACAGTTTTTGTTAATTAAATACCATTTCTCGTATATCAATGATCCACCTGAGACTGGAAATGAAATAGTTCTCTCTTGTTTAAAAAATAGTGACCAAAAAATGGATCTTTTTAAGTTCTGTTGTCCAAAGTTATTTTAAACTTTCTTCCTGATATCTTTTATATTCTTCTTTCAAAATTCAACTGCCACACAGTTTAAGAATTTAGTTTCTTAATTTTTTTCAGTCTCCTAATAGCATGATGGATGGTCTACAATTGGAACTCCATTGGAAAATGTTTTTTTCTTTCTTTTTTTTTTATTAAAGAACTTAAGCAATATTTAGACTATTAAATCACACACTACTTTTTAAGATAATGCTTTTCTCTATATAATTTAAAGATTTTTCATAAACATAGCCTCATTAATCTTCTGTGTCTCCAAAGGTAATTGTGTATGCATGATTTCCATTTTACAGATTGTAAACTAACCTGAGGAAACTGACCATCATGGGATTCCTTTTGTTCCTCGTGCCACAGCTTTGACCCACAAAGATTTCAAATTTATTACAGGCATAGAGTTTATTTTACTCTTCTATTATATTCCCCAAAGTCCAAAGAGAATGCAGTCTTGTGTGACTAAAGGAAAAAAAGTTTCAAAGTCAGAAAGCCAGGCTGTGAGACATAGCTTTCCCATTTGGGCAAATTATTTAACCTCTCCAAGTTTACATCTGTGAAACACCTGCTCTCTCCACAACAGTGTTGTTTGTGAGGCTCAAATGAAAGAAATATGTAAATGTGCTTTGTAAATTGCAGCTCCTATATAAATGTTAGTTATTATGTTATACTTATAACCCCACTTGACAGTTTCTTTGATGCAAATATTGAATGTTCTCAGTGTTGGCATTCTTCAAGCCATAGTATATCAGATATGTTTACCAATCATTTACTGAATACACTAAAGAATGAATATTATTGAATATTCACTGTGTATCCGGCCCTGTTCTAGATTCTGGTGTAGAGAGGCTACATTTTTTTTAAATGTTGTTATCAGGCAGGACTGAAGACCCTAAACACTCTAAAGAAGTAAAAGTGGAAGCTTGTGGCTAACTGGGGAAAAAACACCTAGCTAAAGGATATAGCAAGTGCCAAGAATGTTCGAGATGCAAATAGAGGACAGATGTGCTGTTGCAATGTAAACAGAGAGAGGGTAGTAGAACATGAGCTCTGAGATAGTAGGGATAGGGGTAGATCAAGAAAGACATTATGAATACTGGTTTTTACTCTGAATAACTTGGTAAGCATTGGAGAGCTTTATACAGGGTGACATGTGTCACTGTAGCTCCTAGAATGAGAATAGAATGAAGAAGAAGAAAGGCAGAAGGGATATAACCAGCTGAAGGAATGAATGCAGCAGCCCTGGAAAAATATGACGGTGCACTCAATCAAGGTACTAGCAGACTGCATGGTAATAAGAAGGCAGATTATATCTATACATTTTGAATGTAGAGCTGATAAAAAATCTGTGAATGGTTTTATAGTAAAACCATGTACACATTTTGAAAAAACTTACATCTTTATAAAATTGAGTCATCTCCAATTACTTAGATCATCTTTAATTCCCCTTAGTTTTGTAGTTTCCAGTGTAGAATTCCAGAACTGATTTTCCTGCATTTTCCTTAGATACATAATGATTTTTATTGCTATTTTAGGTTCATCTTTATTAATTTTTCTCTACTATATATAATTTATACATAATTTTATCTACATTGCTAAATATACATAATCTTCTCAAGTCTGTAAGAACTTAATGAATGAATAATACCAGACCTGAAACTAATGTAACATTATATTATCAACTATACTGCAAAAAAAAAAAAGATATTAGATGTAAAACAAAAAGGAAAGAGGAATTTGAAAATAGTTGATTACAACCAAAGAAGGAAGGATCCATAGAAAAATAAAGAATAGAGGCTCTTGGGTGGTTTCGTGGGTTGGGCATCTGACTCGATTTCAGCTAGGGTCATGATCTCAGCCCTGCTTCAGTCTCCGTACTCAACCTGCAGTCTGCTTAAGATTCTCTCCCTTTCCCTCTGTCCCTCCCGGATACCACTACTGCTCTTTCTTTCTCTCTTTCAGAAAAATTTAAAAAAAAAGAAAAAGAACAAAAAAAGAATGGGATAAAAGCTTTAAACACAAATATATAAATACAAATATAATAATATGATATATAAGTAGGTGTATGTGTACACACACATATACATTCACACACTAAAATTTTATACACACACATATATATACACATACTGTAAAATTTTATATTTATGTATCTATATGTATAAAATGTCAAAAATAGGTTTTATATAATTCATTCTGTTTCGTGTTTTTTTTCTATCTTGCATCCTTCACTAGAGTAGTCAAATATTTTCAATTATGCAATGTTTTTCCTTTATCAATTATTTTCAAACTATGTATTTTTAATGATTACCATATATATTTTATGCATCCTTGATGTATTACAGTGCAGTACTACTTTTTTTTAGACAAAAGGAGTGGCAGAGAGAGAGAGAAAAACAGTATCGTAAGCAGGCTTCACACACAGTGCTGAGCCTGAAGCAGGGCTCAATCTCCCAACCCTGAGATAATGACCTGAGCTGAAATCAAGAGTCAGATGCTTAACTGACTGAGCCACCCTTCTATTAAGAGTCAGGTTTTATCAGCTTTGTAAATTCGTATATTCTCAAATATTGTTTTGTACCTCTCTCTGATGCCTCTAGCTCTGGGATTCTAATTACTATTGTGTTGGACAGTGGAAATCTCACAAGTGTCTTACAATCCTTTCCTTTATTTCCCATTATATTTTCTCTGTTTTCAATTAAGATAGATATTTTCTATTGTTCTCTCTTACAGTTCACTAATTGTGTTTTCTGCTCTAATTTGCTGATAAAATCACTTATTGAAGTCCCCCCCAGCATTATTAAATAAAATTATAAGATATTTAAGATATAGCTTATACTGATTTCATATTTGTATAATTGTGAAATGAGTCCTACCATGTAAGTAACATAAATGCCATAACCTCATATACCTTTTTTTTCTTCTTCTGGTAAGAAACATTTAAGTTCTATTCCCAGAAAATTTCAATTATATAATAATATGTTACCAGCCAGCTATCCTCCATGTTTTGCATTATATCCTCAGACCTTATTCATCTTATACCTAAAAGTTTGCATGCCAATAAGCGTTGGCAAGGATGTAGAGAAAAGGGAACCCTTATACAGTGTTGGTGGAAATGTAAATTGATTCAACTACTATGGAAAACTACATGGTGGCTCCTCAAAAAATTAAAAATAGAACTACCATATGACCCAGCAGTTCCACTTCTAGGTATATACTCAAAATAAATGAAAACAGATTATTGAAGAGATATCTGCATTCCCATATTTATTGCAGTATTATTCATCATAGCCAAGATAGGAAAACAACAACCTAAATGTCTGTCAATGGATGAATAAACAAAAAAGATGTGATATATAAATATATATATACACCTTATTCATATGCATATATATGTGACATATATACATATATACATGTGTGCATTTATACCTTATTCATATGCGCATATATATATATATACACACACACGCATATATTATTCAGTCATGAGAAAGAACATCCTTCCATTTGCAACAACCTACATTGACCTTGAAGATATTATCATTATGCTGAGTCAGGTAAGTCAAACAAAGACAAATACTGTGTGATAAAACTTATATGTGAAATCTAAAAATGCCAAACTTGGGCAGCCTGCGTGGCTCAGCGGTTTAGCACCACCTTCTGCCCGGGATGTGATCCTGGAGACTCAGGATCGAGTCCCGTGTCAGGCTCCTTGCGGGGAGCCTGCTTCTCCCTCTGCCTGTGTCTCTGCCTCTCTCTCTGTGTCTTCCATGAATAGATAAATAAAGTCTTTAAAAAAATAAAAAATTCAAACTTATAAAAAGAGAATAAATAGTGGTTACCAGGGGTTGGGAGGTGAGAAGATAGGAGAAATGTTGGAGGGTACAAACTTACAATGAGTAAAAAATATAAGTCCTACAATTCTAATGTACACTGTAATGAATAAAGACTACAATATTATAATCATCAAACTTTCTAAGAGACTGGATCTTAATTATTCCAATCACTCATTAAAAAGAAATGATAATTACGTGATGTGATAGAGGTGTTAATTATCACTACAATGGAAATTATAAATATATAAATATATCAAATCAACATGTTGTACACCTTAAATTTACATGTTATATGTCAAATATATTTTAATTAAAGAAATTTTTAAAAATGAATCGAATGCAAATTGAATCCTACAAAATAAATAGGAAATTAAAACCACAAACAGTCCGGTATGTTCTAAGTAGGTAAAACCAGTCGCTGGGCATCCACATTAATAAAATAGAGAACAAAGATGTGCTCAAAACAACAAACAGGAAAAAAAGAATAAATTAAAAATGGTTCATCAATTCAAACTGAGTGAATTAGGAATAGATGGGAACTTCTTTGTTGTTTTCATAAGTGGTATCTACAGACATCCCAGAGCAAACATTTTCATTAATGGTGAAATATTAAAAGTTATACTTCTGAGATTGGGAATGAGACAGGAATGTCTATTCTTATCCCTTTTATTGAACATAGTGCTGAATGTCCTAGTCCCTGCAGAAGTATAAGAATAAAAGGTATAAGAATTTGAATGTAGGACTTAAAACTCTCATGATATCAGACAACAGAGTCATATACTTTAAAATTCAAAATGATCTATAGTCAAATTATAAGAATTAATAAGTAGGATCAGCACAGTTTTTATGAAGATTGACCTGCAATCAAAAAGTCTACAAATAGGGGATCCCTGGGTGGCTCAGCGGTTTGGCGCCTGCCATTGGCCCAGGGCGCCATCCTGCAGTCCCGGGATCAAGTCCTGCGTCGGGCTCCCTGCATGGAGCCTGCTTCTCCCTCTGCCTGTGTCTCTGCCTCTCTCTCTCTCTCTGTCTATCATGAATAAATAAAAAAAAAATCTAAAAAAAATTAAAGCATACAAATAAATACATATAGCAAACTATATATAGATATTACACTGCAAGAACAGTAAGTTCAATGAGAATACATAATATGGTCAGTGTTGTCTCTCATTAGAAATACAGAATTCCGTAATGTGGCTTTAAACTGAAGTGAGAACTTTAATGCAGCATTGCCATCAAAGTCTCTGTAATTAAATCTTTGATGTGTTGCTCTATATGACTTCTGCTTAATTTTCATTAAAGAAATGTCTGCTTTAAGCATATCCAACTGTATACCCAGTGCCTTATTTCAATGATGGCACCTAGGAGGCACTCAAACTATCTACTTATTGAATGATTGAATAAACGACATACTATTTTTCCTATTTCTAAAATCTCTTAAATCTATTCTATTCAAATCCCTTTTATTGTAAGATGGATAAATTTTGGGGGAGATAAAAGTATTAAATGTCTATTCTCTTTTAACAATATTGTCTATTTAATTTCTTCCGTCAGTCAAGTAAATTGAGCAATACATATTTTTTTGGATCTCTTTGTTAGTGATGTGTAAAATAACTGCCCAGAGCAGAGATAGGCAATATGGTATTGCTGAACAAGATGCACAGATTACTGTAAAACAGACTGGCTTCTAATTCTAGCCATTAGTTAAGACGCAATAATTCTATGACCTAAGGCAAGTTACTTTGTCTTTGTAAACCTGCTTACACAGTTAAAAATGGGAAAATAATACCAATCTCTAAAGTGACCATTAAAAATTAAAACGTGATGATATATGCTAGCTATTTTTTGTAACATTTCACACATAGATAAGTATTATCATTATTATTACAAATCAATAACTGCACAATCTCAATACATACCTCCCACTGGAAACTCCAGAACTTTTAAATAAGAGCTTAGACAGAGAAATCTAGTTGTAAGAGGAATTTAAAAAAATGTGTTTTGAAACTACAGTTGCACAGTATGTGCACTCCTTTTATTGAGAGTACACTTTTTATTTGACATGTATTCACCACAGTGGGTAAAAGGGGATATTGGGAATATTGATATTCCTCCACTGACATTGTGCAATTATCCTCTTGGGTGTAATGAATTTCTTATTCGAATAAGAGTTTAAAGTAGAGGAAAAAAATATGTACTGTCTTTCAAAAGCAAAGTCATTAACTCTGAAGAGGAGCAAGTTAAAAGGCAGCTGCTAAGATCTATGAAGTTCTACCAAAAGCAATGAAGGTATTTCTTAATTGCTATGGTTTCATTACTGTAAAACATTTGGAACATGTTGGCCTTTAATGCCATCAACCTATAGCACACATGTTCACAAAAAGGAAAGTAATATCAGTGGAAAATTATGCACTACAATGTGGGTAAGTCAAGACCACAACTTTATTTTCAATATAAAATGTAAAATTAGGTTGGTGTAAGATTCAAAATGATCTCAAAGTTATGTTATTTTAAAAAGTGTTAGTGGTTCACAGGCAATACCCAAGATTGGCAGAGAAAGAAGTAACAAATATTGCTAAGATCAATACAAAGCAAGAAGGAATAGGTGATCGTTCCCTCCCAAGATTCATTCGCTCTGTTTTTGCTTAACAAAATCACAAAGTCAGAACATAATTGCAATCTCAAAGAAATACAGATAAACATATTCATGAAATGAGTGTTTGTGTTGTTCCTGGGACTGCTTAAGCCCTGGAGACAGAGCAGTGTAGACCTAAGAGCCCTGCCCTTGAAGTTTACATTCAGTTATCAAAACATGAAGTGTCAAAAATTTCTTTTGTCTAGTGCTTGTGAAGTTAAGTGGGACAGCCTTTATTCAGTACATCAGCATTGTTCAGATTCAAATTATTTTCAGTCAGAAAAACTAAATGAAAAAAAAAAAAAAAAAGAACTCACGTGGACTCTCCCACCACCAGGATTTTTAAGCAGTAATATGGTTCTTTAAGATCTTTGCTTCTAAAAAAAAAAAAAAAAAAAAAAAGATCTTTGCTTCTTACAAGAAGCAAAACAAAAGTTTGGAGGTTAAGAGTATTATTGTGTCAAAGAAATTACAATTTCCAAAGATTGCAGGTGCTAATGTAATGATAAAAATTTTAAGATAATTCTGTAAAATTGTTTAGCAAGTTTGGCTTGCTAACTTTTTATAGTCAGAATTTGGGTATGAAAGGCTGAAAATATAGTAGTATCTTTTGTTTACTTGTTTGTTTGCTTGCTTGGTAAAAACAGACAGCTACAAGCTGAGGTTGGTAGAGTCTATCCTCCAGATCCCAACTACAACTTGGTCTGAATTCTGACAAGGAGTTTCTGAAACTCCAAGTGACACTCACTCTGTCTCACACTATTTAACTGCAAAAATCAACTGTGGGACTTAGGATAGCAATTGATTGTGTGACTCCATCAAGTGTTCATAAGCACCTATTATAATGTGCTTAACATTATGCTAATTGCTGTGAATACACAAGAGAAGTTTAAGACATAGTCTTAACTCTCAAAGACTATAAGGGTTTATTTGGAAATGCATATGAAATAAACACCTTAAGAGAACAACAAAACACCTTGCATAATTAAAGGTTTACCGGCAGAATTTCAGGGGAGGAGAAAGTTAATAGATAATTTGCTAGTTAGAAAAGCACTGTAGGAGGGAATGAATTAGATAGAAACTGGCCCATTGGGCTGGGTGGGATTTGTGAAGGCAAAAAAGAAAACATGGTGAGAATATTCCAAGCAAGGATGGCATGAATGAAGACACACAGTGAGAAGGAACTTAACTGTGTAGTTGCTGGGTGTGTTGACATTCCCAAAGCATAAGCTAAGAATCCTCTCGCCATGTCATATCAGAATTCCTGAAATCTAACCCTAGTCAGCATATAGATATCTTCAAGACTGAGATTTTTGAAGTGATTTTCACTTAAGGAAATGTGGGGACACGTGAATAAATACAATCAAATGTATCATCTAAACACATTCTCCAATATTGATTAATCCTTTAAGTGGGTTGTATTTTGTCAAGAGTCTCATAATATAAGCATGTAAATGAATATATGGAAAGCAGGAGTGTATACAGGTTGAGAAACAGTTTTATGACTTAGAGCTCTAATTCAGCTTCTTTAGCCTCCAAAATATATTTTCTTTTTAGGTAGAGTATAAGATTTTGTATAAGTGGTGGTAGACAAATTTTTCTCTATTTCTAAGGATATAAAAAAAGAAAGAAAGGTAGAGACATAAAAGGACTGAAACTACAGGCAAAGGTTTCCAGAAAAAGTATCTTGCCTATCAGAATTTTAACATAGAAGAAAAGATTACTAAGGTAAATCATGAACTCTTTAATTTTTAAGGAAATGTTACTAAGCTTTGTTTCCAAAGCACTGACTACAAACAAGGGATGATTGAAGTGACTACTTGAAGTGAATTCCCTATAAACTCAACTCTTTCCAAAGGAAATCTATAAGGGTGTTAAAAATGGTTTCCTTGTTCAATAGCATTTTTGAATGCTAAAATCAGCTAAAATACCATGCATAGTAAGTTATACTAAATTGACACTGCTTCAATTCAGTGGACTAGGAATTAACATCTCAATTATTTGTAGTATTAACAAAGGCAGGAAAAAATTGTCACTGGTGAGAAGCCTCTAAATCATTCAGCTTATCACTTCCCAGAGTTGTCAGACACTGGGCAAGCACATTTTTGTTTTGTTTATTGCTAAATTAAAATGAAGAAAGCTCTGGGGGAAAATCAGTTCCACCTGTGGCCAAATGTTTAAAAGGGTCATTACTAATAGCCAGATTGGCACATATTTGATAAGCTCAGTCTTAGAATGCATTGCTCCACTATAAGATTTTTTCAGTTGCCTTAATCTAGAATGGCAATAAAAATAAATGTGTTGATCTTAATATTTCTGCTGAAAGCTTCCCTTATAATATCCTGCCACCACCCCACAAGTATTATGTATTATTTAAAGTTAGTATAATTCATTATTTTTCACCCAAAATACCCACTGTTCATCTTCTTTGAAAACTATAATTATTCAATAATATGCTATATTGATTCAAATATTTGAATGCCTTATTGGCCCCTAAGGTGAATGTGAACTTACTGGCAGTAAGCTGATAGATACCATAAAATAATTCCAAACAAGAAATTACTAAAAGGAAATCTGTAATTCCATTCCACCTTGCTAGAGTCACTCCAGAGCTCACACTACTTAGATCTTTAAGCACATCTGAACCTGCATGCAGACAGCATGCTTTGTCAAGCTTTACTGAAGCCTGCAGAGCACAGTGGGGATCCAAGCCATATCAGAGGCTCCACATTCCCTTTCCTAATGCCACTTTAGTATACTACCAGGATGCCATATTGTGAACATCAGACCCATCGCAGAAAGTGGTCCATGCTCCAGCATCACATAGCCCTGGTCAGTGCACTGGCATTCTGCTCAGTTACACACTAAGTCCTTTATTATCTAGAACTTCAGTTGGTTTGAATTATCTCTTCTCAAAGTTATCACTGGCCCCTTGTTAAATAAAACCAACAATATCAGGGCATATTCCTTCTGAATTATAGAAATGAAAGTGTGAATAATTATGGATTCAATTTTCCATTACTTTCAATTTTAGATATGAATTTAGATTCATATTTAAATCTATGTTTATCTCATGGTAAATTCCACTTTAAAAATGTACACTTTTCTAGAGATACATATAGTTACCTTGAAAATTAAGAGACATAAATCCACACACTGCTGTAATTAAAGATTCACATGGTAGAAGTCCTATTAGACTCCAAGATTATAGTGTCCTCTTCATACTGGTACTTCATAAATCTTGATGCAAATACCCTGACTTTATAACATCTCAACACAAGACACAAGTGTTAAAATTATCCCCAGTGATCATCTCAATCATCTACTGCTTCCCTCCCACACTCAAGCCATCTCTAAAAGAGGGCTATATTCCAATTGTCATGGGATCTCATCACTTCTCATATTTACTTCATTCCTAGAATCTCATTGTCTCCACATCAAATGAGATTTCTTACTTTAAATGATACAATTTCAGCTAGTTCTCTTCAACTCCAAATTCTCTTGGAAAGACAAGATTTAATGAGCAGATGATTTCTATTTCACATGTTCAAAGTTGATATTAGTCTTTCCTCTGTCTTCTTTTCTCTTTATAGATATTGTAAATGTCCAGATTGAGAGCATGGGCCAGCATATCTTTCCTTTGCCTTTTACAGCATGTCCTTGCTGGCTGTCCTCTTTTCAAATTTTGTGTTTCTTTGAATGGGCTATTGCACTGATGGCTTTTGGCAGCTGCCGAGTGCTAAACCTGCATATAAAATCAATCTGTAGGGCCAGAGTCGCAAAACCGGGCCTACTTGAAATGACTTTTTTCAGCTTTCTGGTTACTGTCATATTAGAGTTTTAGTGCAATAGGCAAGGACAATAATTTATTTTACTTTATGAGAAATCTTTATCTTCAAGGGCCAATGCCTGGTTGAATTCTTTTCAGATCATCCTCTTGAATTTATGCAGCATTTATAGCAATTCAAGATCTTCTTCCTACTAAATATTATGGAAGAGAGTCCAAGACAGTCTTCTGTACCAAATTTTGCATTAAAGCACAAAAAGATACTAAGATATTATGGTATATTCATTATTTTCCCATACATGGGAAATATTACCAGAAACCATTTTATGCTTTCTTCCTCTTGTATATTTTTCTACCTTATCTCAAGAACAAAAGCCCTATTTCATTGCAGTTAAGACGTTGGATTTTGGTGTTAACCCAGCCTAAATCACTTCCCAGCTCTCTTCGAATAGAAAGTAAGAATGTCCTTGGGCCAATTACTTATGTAATATATAAAGCTTATTATACTCATACATAAAATATAATGATCATTCTTACGTTAGAGGAATAAGAAGGATATTTTTAAATAAATTAAAAATTCATATAAGGCAGCTAACACAATACCTGACACAAAGGAAACTTTCAAATTATGTCATTAAATTTATGATTAAGTATAATAACTGCCACTTTTGTTGTCTACTAGTATAAGGAAATTGTGCCTGAGTAACTCACCCCATCACAATCACCTGTTCAATGAAAAACAGAAATTAAGAATGTGTATTTCCAGAATAAAGCAACTTAATGTTTAGAACGCAATAAGGATAATTTTTTTTAAATAAAGTTTAAAAAAGTCTTGTGTTACCCTTATATTCATTGTTTAACAAGTTACTCCAAACTTAGTGGCATAAAACAACCCCATTTAATTGTACTTGGAAAATCATTAGGTTGGATATCTAGAAAGGTACAATAGAATTGCCTTTTTTTTTTGCTTCAAGAGGTCCGGAGATTCGAATAGAAAGACCCAAATGATGTGGGCTGTAACATTTATCTAGAGATGTCACTTCCAAGATGTCTTCTTAATTTTCAAGTATGGATCAAATGGAACTATTGACCAGAGTATTAAAACATGGCCTCTCCATGTGGCCTAGACTCCTAACAGCATAGTGGCTGGGTTTTGTTAGAGAATCTCCTGAAATGGAACCTCCATGGAACTAGGGTTATAGGAGAACAGTGTGGAAGCTACATGGTCTTTTCTGACATAGCCTCAGAAATAATATAGTGGTCACTTTAGCTATGCTCTCTTGCATCAAAGTAGTCACAAACCTGTCCATGTTCAAAGCAAGAAGACATAAACTCCAGTTTTCTTGGAAGAAAAGTTAAAGAATTTTGAAGCTCTATTTTTAAACACTACATCTTTCCTCCATAAACTACTATTGCTTTGATCACTCCTTTTCATGCTTCCCTGCCCCTTTTTCAGTATTACTTAGTTCTCATTGTACATTGCTTTGTGGTTATTCCTGACTAGATTAAACTTTGTAAATATTATCTATTAATATTATAAACTTAAGAACACAGGAATCATATTTTCCCTTCATTTGTGTCTTCAAATAATTTCCAGCACAAGACTCTTCTTGCACTTTTCTGATTCATTCAATAAGCTTGAATATTTAGCAATATCTTAAAACAAAAGCACATAGGCATTAGCAACAACGGCTAACAACTTTACAAATGAGTGCTAACTTCAGAGATTAGGAAATGCATGATGGGTACCAAGACGTACCCTAAAAATATTAGAAGTAGAGAAATAACTATTTTTATTTAACAAGCCAGGAGACCCTAATTCATAAAGGAACTAAAGTATTCATTAGCTTTGGAATGAGAAAATATCAGTTTGTTCCTAACAGATGCCTAAAATGAATGCAGACTCAAAACAATGGAGGTCTGGAATCTATCATTCATCTTGAGAAGGGAATATTCCCCCAGTATTTGATTTGATCAGAGCATTCCTTTGCCCTAACATGACCACATGGCCAAATTCTATTGTACTTTAAGACTCAACTCAGAGAACCTTGATCCACCAAATTTTACTGATCCTTTCCCCACCACCAAGGTAAAGGGAATTGCTTTTTCCTGTGACTATGAATTGCATTCTATATGCTTTTCTTTTGTGGCTTTCTGTTTACCAGTTCATATTCTCATTATTTAAAAACATGACATCTCCTTTTCTAGGTCCTAAATGGTGCACAGTAAGTATCACAAAGATATAAAGAAGAAAGGGAAGGTCAGAGGGAGAGAAAAGATGAGGTGGAGAAGAGTATGAGGAGAGGAGATTAAGGGAAGAACATAAAGAAGGATGGGGATGGAGAAAGAAGGTCCAGAGGATGAACAGCAAAAAGAAGGGTAGCACATTGTCTTTCAAAGGGGTAGGTTAAAAAAAAAAAGCAAGATAATCTACTTAAAAAAAAGAATATCAGAAACAGTGTATGGGAGCTCCATTGGAGTTAAATAATAAAGATCATCACTTTGTACTTTGGCCAAGACAGTAATAAAATGGAAAGCTTTAGAAGTAGACTTTGAAATACGTTCCTATTAATTAATATACTTTTGTCCTTGAAACTGGGATTGTACTCATATAAACCATTTTATTTCCTCTTGAGCTATTTCAAGAACTATTACAGAGCTCTGTGTTGCTCATTAAGGAATTTAGAATAAGGAGCAAAGGACTTAAAGAAAGATTGTTTTATGGATGCTCTCGAGAATTAGCCATAGCCAGCTGAAGACAGCAGACTCACACAAAATGTATCTTCCCTATGAATGCTCCATACACTGGTCATCCAGCTCTTCGATCTCAGTCATATATAAATTAATCCAGGCTCAGCACTCAGAAAGGCAAACAAAACATTTAATTTTAAATACTGCCACAGTTAAAATTTAGAGACAATTTCTTAGGAATCAGGACAATGTCAGTAAGGATGCCAGTGGATCTTTGAAGTCTCTAGTTCCAACTGCAGGCAAAGGAGAAGTCCAACAGTTACCCCACACAAGTACAGAATCCCTGACCTGAGGCTACCCTCACTGTGCCTCCATCAGATTTTTTTAGACCCATAGACAGAAACCCTCCAGGTCAACAGTAGTGAACTCTGGACAGGGATAGCTCTTGGTAAGCACCTCAGGCAGAGTCATTGACAACTCCTTTATACTGTTTATAAAGTTAAAAAAGAATACATCCAGCAAGCGGCCACCAAGATCATTATAACATCAAGGATTATTCCTTTCATCTTAACTGTTCTTTTGTCTACTTTTAATTTCATTTGGTTTTAGCCTGATTTCTTTCAGAATTTAAGTATGATCAACCCCAATAATTGATGATGCTGAAAGAAGTAATCTCATCAAAACCCTGAGCAGCTGTGTCTTTTACATTGGCTGACTCTCTTGTGTCTGCCATTATCCAGGCTATTGGTCAAACATTCCAAAATGGTTGGACTATTTCCATCAAGTAGTCTCAGCAAATTTCTATTTGGAGGCAGCCTGCTTAGTCGTGACCACTCCACCATTCCTACCTGTACCATAGCGAGGTACAAAAAGTGCTGCCCTACTCAGATCTGTAGAGCAGTTGATGCTTCTTCCTCTACACTACAGTCGTAAAGTTCATACCTCTGTGGTGTCCAATAAAGCTCATGTCATTTCTGCTTGCCTAGCAATAGAGTGTAATGGAAATAATATGGGATTGGTAGCCAGAAAACTTAAATTTGAGACTTAGCTCTATCATTGGCTGACCATATCATCTTTTAAAAAGCTGCAACATCTCTGCCTTGATTTCCTAACCTATAAAATGGGAGGACAGAATTGTAAAGTCATTCATCCCTCATCTCTGTTGGGAAAAATAAATAAAAGTCAATGTGAAATGCTTTTTTAAGTATATATCTATTTTTAATATGTCAAACTTTTGCACCAAGTAACTAAACCTAAGTGACTAAATTAGTATGGCTAACTTAGAAGCTGTGTTTCTGAACCAGCACAACCTAACCTCAGTAAATTACCAGGGTCAATTATGAAGGAAAAACTTATACTCTCTATTCTATTTCAGGACATCATTATTGTTTTTTCTTTTTCCTGTGGGAGACTTGCCAAGCCCAAACAGATGGTGTTTGTTAAAAAAGAAAAGGTAATTGAATAAAGGCAGCCTCATGTCGTTAATAACCCATTTTAAAAGCACGAAGCATAAACCGTTTTACTCTCACCCAGTGGCATTAGATCACTGCTTCACCAAAAAGGTCAACTCAGAAGGACTTGTAGTTTCACAGCCTCTTCTCAAAAATACTCTCTGTAGTCCATAAGGCACTTTTGAATAGAGAAAAAGTTAAGCAAGGAAAGATTCCCAATTCTATCCTAATTCTTAACAATGGAATGGTTGACTTCACATCAAGGTTTAAATACATTTCAAATAGAAGCCCAAACTTTAAAGAAATCCTGTGTTACAAAACTTTCCAAAAATCATGACTTCTCAATACTTTCTAGCAAAGCAACGATACTTCATCCACCTCTCTTTGGCATATTGTATCCCATCAAGTGGGAAAAGGGGTGCTGTTGGGCTTCAATGTCTGTGGTCCTCAGTCAATGTCCACACTGTCCCAGAGCTCAATGTTTTGTTGCCAAAGGAAATGATAGCTTCCAGAATCTAGCTAGGAAACTAATGCTCCAAGGTAAGCAGAAAGCTGGGCAAGCCATGCAGATGAACAGAGGAGATCACTGTGGAGATCATTGAAGCCTAGTGATTTATGAGACACCAAACTATCTGCAAACAACTGTTCTAACTTTTCTTCCACAGAGCAAGTAACACACAAACTACAAGGTGCCCTTCTTGAGGAGACCACAAGAGAGAAGAACACTTGGATACAACTACTTTGTTGCTGTTACTGCTTTTAATGTAGAAGATATCTCTTCTTCAAATCTTTCTGAGAAAGGTACATTTTATAGATGATCTAGTTGATTTCAACATGTGGGAATTTCACTTGTAATCTTCCTTAAAACTAATCTGCAGGAAAAAAATGACTAAAACTGATTTGCATAAAGACACTTGACATGTGGCAGGCACGAGATTAGGCTCTGAAATCTCTTGTGGGCACATGTATGTGTGCATGAGGGTACATGTTTGTGTGTGTATGTGTGTGTTTTTAATAAGCAAACACACATATACATATATGGAAACTTGTATATAACATATATAAGGATTCTATGCATAATTCACATGTATATATTTTGTGTGTGTGGAATTTTACATCCCAGAAAGTTCCCTGGAAGCAGTAACATCTCACCATTATTAGCTCAATGTCATCATCGCATAAGTAGGATATGCAATAGCCCTATCAATGTCTTCATGAACAGAATGGATTTAAGATAGAAGAGATAAAAGGAAAGGAAAGCTATACTGTAAAATATATATTAATCGCAGAACTTCATTTAATGACTTGTAATTTGGGTGCTGCTTTGATGTCCTAGGGCCTTAATCTTTTTTTTTTTTTTAAGAGTCAATCTGAATAAACCCTTTATAATTTGTTTAAATGCAGGATGAGTAATGCTAGCATGAGTTGGGGAAAACAAAACACTAGAAAGATATGTGGAACTGTCAGTAATTCATCAGGGCCAGCCAATTTTAGCACCTAATAATTTTTTTTTCTGTGCTCCTTCTTTAGAAGAGAACAAATCAGAACGCCAATGCAGTAAATTCTCACAGGGGAAACCATAATTCTATTGATGTGCTTCAAGATGGCTTTTTGTTTTCAATTCTGCAAAAGCAGATCGATAAAACTAATGCAGGTTCTCTCCTCAGACTTTTCTTCTACATTCATAGTTAGGAGACTGGATAACACTAGTTTAACTGATTCAGCACTGGTAGGCACAAGTTTTGCACAGGAGTAGAAAATAAGAGGTAAAAGAAAAAACAATAACAAAACAGACAAAATACAGTACTAGAGTGAGACAGTTTCATTTATCAGTTAAGCATGTGAACCCTTATGTTAATATACCTAGGTTTGAATCCTAATTTTCTCACTAGGTGTAACTTCAGCAAGAGATATGATGATTCCAGACCCCATAAAATTCCTTTAACTTACTCTTAAGTATTAAATGAGAGTAAGAAAAGGTAAGAGAATTAAATGAAATTATCCATGTAAAAAAAACTCTTAGAAGTTTCAGCAAATTCTAAGTGTTCCATAAATGTTAACATCGCTACGATTGTGTGACTTTTAATACTCTTGCTCTTTGGGCATGGGTGTGCTTCCTAGATCATTCAAAACCTGTAGGAAAAAAATGAGGTCATCCAAAGAGATAAGAATCAATGCATTTGAATATGGATTTAGACAGAGTTTGGGATAGAGGTGAAGAAGGAGCCTATGAGAGCAGAGAGAGAATTTGGAAAGGCTTTTAACAACTCCTGTCTGTCTTCCTTTTTATTTGCTACAGTCCTAAGAGCTGATGGAAGAAGAAAATATAATATGCATGCTAACCAGTCTGAAGAGAACTCAGGGGAATGCTGGAGCAATCCTAACTTTCAGACACTAACATTGTCTCCTAATACTCATTTAACTTAGACTTGCTGTCCTTCAAAACAATTCTTATCTCCACTTTGAAATGGGAATGTACTCATCCTTTTTTATCCACTTTATTGAAATTGTAAGCTCACTTTATTGTAAGCTCATTCCTGTATGTTCTTCCCATGCACTCTCTGTAATGACCCAACGCCGCCTCTCTGACAACATAGCAGTTAAGACCCTCTTGGATATCAGCGCTGAGGCCATCGCTTAGCTGCAGGTCCTGGAGCAAATAATCTTTTATCTATGCCTGAAACTTCCGTATCTTCCCTATGTCCCTATGTACAGTGGACTATACAGCTTCATCCTAAAGTAAGAAATGTTTTATTCGGTGTGTTGGTGGAAGGAAAGTGTCGGAGGAAATTAGGCTTATTTGCAACCTCAAGATCATAATTAGACGGAGGTACAAATGGTTTCATCAACATGCTGAAACATAAAAGTACCAATAGTGTGGGATTTCTAGATATACAACGAAGACCTCTTCACCTTTACACAAGATAAACATGACTCAAAAGCTGTTGATACAAAAACTACATTTGCATTGTTACATTATTTTCTGTAGAACTGATGATTTTGAGAGACATGTAAAAGGGAGAAATGAAATTCCTTTAACTTTTGTTAATTTAAAAAAATATTTCTTCATAACTCAAAAAATATTTCTTCATAACTTAGAATATAGTCCTCAGCAATTCATTTCCTAAGGCTTATATTTAATATATTCAGCCAAAGCCACTTAAGACTTGATAAAAGTTCCCAGATGAGTGGTTCATTATGCAATTGTGAAGTCAATAGTGTTTGAAGAGGAAATTGATAGTGGAAACAAATTATTAATAACAAAAATCACTTTTTAAAAAATTGATAGTGTTTTTTGGAGAAATTTTAGGATTATAGAAAAACTTATCAGTAAATACACAGAGTTCCCATATATCCTCTCCTCCTAAAAACATAGACAATTTCCCATCTAATGGACATGTTGCATTAGTGTGATAAATGTGTTGTAACTGACGAGATAATACTGATGCATTATTATTAAAGTCGATAGTTTACATCAGGATTCACTCTTTGTATATATTCTATGAGTTTTGACTGATGACATGTATCTACCCTTATAGTATCATACAGAGTAGTTACTCTGCCATAATAATCCCGTGTTTCACCTTTTCATTTCTCCCTCCCTCTCTCAAACTTCTGGCAACCATTGATATTTTTGCTGTCTCCACAGCTTTGTTTTTTCTGAAATATTACTTAGAATGATATTATTATTAGTTAGAATGATATGCTATGTAGCCTTTTCAAAAAACAAAAAACATCTTACCTTCTTTCACTTAGCAATATGTATTTAAGAGCCTTCCATATCTTTCTATGGCTGGATAACTCATTTCTTTTCATTGCTGAAGAATATTTCATTGGATGAGTGGGTCATATTTTGTGCATTCACTTTCTGAATTATTGAATGCTTCCAAATGTTGGAAATTATGAATAAAGCTGCTATAAGCACTTGCAAGTTTTTATGTGGAGGTAAGATGTCCACTCATTTGGGTAAATACCAAGGAGCTATACCATTTCAAATTTTCACTGATAATGAATGAGAGTTCTTATTGCTCCACATCCTTGTTAGCATTTGGATTGTCAGATATTTAGATTTAGCCATTCTAATAGGTACACGGTGGCATCTTATTATTGTTTTAATTTTCAATTCCCTGATGAGAAATTACAATGAGTATCTTTTCATATGCTTTGTCTTCTGTGTATCTTTGCTTATGAAGTATCTGTTCAGATATTTAATATTTTTTAATTGGGTTGTTTACTTCTGTTGAGTTTTAATTCTTCTATGTATATTTTAGATACCAGTCCTTTTACGTGTCTTAACATCACTTTTTATACTTGACTTTATTTTTAAAGATAGTTTTAGATTTAAATCTAGTTTCCTTTTTAAACATCGTACATTAGTAATAAACATAACTTTTAATAATTAGTCTCCAGATAATGTGAAAGTTGAAACAAGGTCCAAATTTATCAGTTTCCTGAGGGTGATAAGGAACCCAGACTCTCCATCATCTAGTGACCTTGGATGCTGTAGTTTGGAAGCACTCAGACATTTTGCACTCATTGCCCATCTAACATCAATAGCAATAACCATGTCTTTAGTTCTTAGCACTTTCAGCTGAATTTAGTATGTCTTTAGTATGTTTGATTGAGTCAAGAATGAATAGGATGGTCACATTCTGTCAATCCTGTAATTTCTCTTCTGTCCAGCCTCTGTGTTTTAAGTAGAAGAAAACATCCTTATGATCTGTTACCTTTATTTATCAAATAACCGAAGAAAGATCCCAAGAACTATAACTAGGTCTTCACATTTCTTTCCACTTTGTTCATCCGTAGAGTTCACACAAAGATTCACTCTCCTCAAACTAACCAGAAACAATGAGGTCTATCTTTCCATATTGTTTATATTTCTTTTTTCACTGCTTGCTTTTAGCCCACAAGTTTTTCTCTCATGGCTCTAAACAAGGTCAGATTTACCCAAAATACCCATTACCCTTTTTGTAAATGCATGAAGTTATGCTATATGCTTACAATTGCTTCCCATATGAAATAAAATGCTACATTTTACTTCGTGTTAAAATCTCAACCCAAGTACCACATCTATTTCCAAAACCAATACACAAGCAAGGTAATTTTTGTTGTCAGTAACATAGATATTAAAATTACAATGTCAAATCTCAGATCAGAACTGCAACTAAGAAGTTTCGCCTATCTTATATATATTTTTCTTAATAAGATCAGCCTTCAAATCCTGAGGCCGTTTCTTTTCTTTCCTTTTTTTCTTCCAATACATGGTATCAAACTATCTTATTACCGAGCAAAATCTTCTTGATACCCTGAATTTTCACATTGGTTTCACATTTGTCACAAAAGGTATTTTTTTGTTAAGTAAGGTACTTTGGCTTAAATTTCTTATATATGATAGATAATATCTCAGCAAGATGTGAATGCATTTTAAATCATCCTTGGCGGTATAGAATGGCTGTGTCGATTACAACATTCAAGGCATTTATTCAGAATGTTTTATCTCATGTCTCAGGATTAGGAACTCAACATTGTCCTTTCAATTTCTATTTGTAACTCAACTTGAGAATTTTCTATCTAACATTAATTTCCTTGGCATTTACTTCTTGATTTGTCTATGATGTATAGTTATGATCTCTCTCAAGAACAATTCTAAATCTTTCTGATATTGTATATAATACTTGTATTATTTTTATTTCAAACATAATAAACTGAATAACTCTTTAAAGTTTTCTTAAATCATAATACTCATACATAAAATGCACATATGAGAGTGAATTTCAATGGATTTTTCACTAATTGAAAGCACCAGTAAAACCATCATACCAGAAGCACTCCTCATATTTCCATTTAGGTCCCATGAAGCAAACACCATCTATGGTTTTGACAAGGTGTATTCTGTAAACCTAAAATATAATGTTGATCTGAAAATCTATTTAAAAACCCAGAAAAATGTTGGCATCTTCCTCCATACTACAAGACCTCATCCAATTACATCTGCAACCTTCTGACAAAGACTATTATGACAGAAGGACACAGGCTATTATGAGAGAAAGACAATAATGCTTAGGAGGTGACAACTTGAGTCTGAGTCTAGACTCTGCAATTCAGTATGACTTGAAACAAATCAATTAAATGGCTGAACTTCTGGTTCTATATTAATATAATAAGTACAATGCATTACCTTAGATTTTCCTCAAGTTTGGTGGCAAAAACACAATGAAAGTGCCTTACATATTTTAAAGGACACTATAAACAGACCATTCTTTTGTTTATAAAATACAGGATTTCCACCAGTTCTATCAGTGCTGTAACTCTTAGATGGTCAACTATGCCTTCAAAACATTTCTGTGTTACAGAACACATTTTGTCAACACTTATATAGACTTGGTCTGAAATGAAATTTCATAATATTGACATCACTAGTAACAGATTTCTTAACTATGCCTTAACCATAATATTTCACAATTATTTAAGAAACAAAAGCCCTACTATTTTTTTAAATTACTTCATTACTGCTTATTTTCTACATGTGTTTTCAATAATACATCATACATTTTATCAGTATAAGCAAAACAGAGAGATTAATATATTATTACTTACAATTGCTGCAGAGTCATTGTCCCCTCCCTACCTAAAGGTTTTTATTAATAAATTTAAATAAGTGACACATATACTTCTGAAGGTCTTTTAATCTACATTTATTTTAGCATGAATAATCCTTACATGTAAAAGGTAAATTCACCTATCACCTATAAGATTTTATTCTATTGCATTCAGTACATGGGCTTTCATGGATGAAAAATGTGCTGAAATTATTATCTGCACTATTTGCTAAACATAGAAAATGAAAAAATTCTGTTTTGTGAAGAAATACATAAAATAATGATGCTATTTTCTATGTTTAAGATGAAAACACAAATATCCTATTAAAAGATAAACATAATAGAAAAGATAAACATAATAGAAAAGATAAAAATTAAAAATAGTATTGGCTGGTTTAACTTAAGACTAAAAATGCATTTGCATGCCATCTATCATCCAGTGCTTACCACATGCTCATAAACACTGTAGCATGCAGAAAATGCATAAGGAAGCCATTTTTTCCTGGTGATTTAAATTTGTTATCTCACTGTAAACTCAGCATTGAAGTTCCTGAGTCTGATTACTGAATTCTCCTTTGTCTCTAGATCCACAGCCCCTTTCTAACATCATCATTACTGCCTCCCTTTCCTAGTCCAGTGTATAAGATTTCTGCCTTCATTACTGGTTGGGTTTTAAGCTCTTTTTCAGGAGCCAAAACCTTGCTAGTTTTTTTTTTTGTTGTTGTTTTTTTTTTAAGATTTATTTATTTATTTTAGAGAGAGAGAGAGAGAGAGAGAGTGAGAGCATAGTGGGAAGGGCAAAGAGAGAGGGAGAAAGAACCTTAAGCTGACTCCATGCTGAGCATGGAGCCCAGCCCAAACTGGGGCTCAATCTCACACTCTGAGATCACAGCCCTGAGATCATGACCTGAGCCACAGTCAAGAGTCAGTCACTTAACTAACCATACCATCCAGACGCCTCTAAAACCTTGCTATTTTTTAGAGACCTAGACAATTGCCTCACCCTTGCCAGCTTCTAATTCTTAAGGTCTCAACCATCTCTTCCAGACTTTTTAGGTACTTATCATTCCCATCTTCTCTCTTTCTGATTTCAGAGCACCAACATCACTTAGAAATCCCCATTCTGAGACAAACAGAAAGACTCCTAACTCTGGGAAATGAACTAGGGGTGGTGGAAGGGGAGGAGGGCGAGGGGTGGGGGTGAATGGGAGATGGGCACTGAGGGGGGCACTTGACAGGATGAGCACTGTATTCTGTATGTTGGCAAATTGAACACCAATAAAAAATAAATTTATTTATTTATTTTTTATTTATTTATTTATTTTTTTAAATAAATTTATTATAAAAAAAAAAGAAAAAGAAATCCCCATTCTTAGGACCCAGTCATCAAATCTGACTTTCTTGGTTGTTAGCATTGTGTTAAAAATTATCCCCCTTTGACATCATGATTTGGAGACCTAAATTATCTCTAAAATTGGGCATAAGGTATGCAAAATGTTAATAAAACTGTAATATCCCTATAGACTTAGGGATTCCATAGCATAGCCCATATTCCAGAAAGAAGTAAATACTGGAATTTAAGGCAACAGAACAGTGCTGAAACAGATATTTGTAAGTCATGTCTCATTATCTTCATGATTTGGGCCAATCAGAAATCCTTTGAAAAGCTACATTATTCAAAATGGAAGCACCGCCAGGCCTTGAGCACTACGTAAATTAAATTCAGGCAATTTGAAAGGGTTTTGTTAGGCAGACAAATTGTTAAAGAAAGATAGAAAAAATTAAGGATTTTTCTCATGTTGATTACACATGGCTATCAAAAGAATAGTTTGGAAGCCAAAGGAGCTCTACATAAAATAATAGAAGTAATACAAAGTGAAATACAATTTAGTGCTTAATTCATTAGAATTTAAATAAATAAGGACAGAAGATTTCAGTCAAGGACTGATACTTGATCCTGAAAAAGAATTAGGAAGAGAATGCAGATGACTTCATGAAACAATGCACTCATCTGAATAGATGTATTGTGGCAAGAATCGGGGCTGAGTTCTTAAGGAGAATCAGCCTAACTATTTCAGCATTGTGCTGAGGGGTAGTAGGAAATTGAACTAACCTTGGAAAAGTAAGGCTAAATTAAGGACTACCTCAAAGGCCAAAAATAGAAGTTGTCAAAGTATGAAAACATTGATAGATTTAGAGCAAGAGAAAGATGTCTATCTTCACATATTACATCTACTTTATTTACTTTTTTTCTCTATTAAACTAATATTGATGAGTGTAGTCTAGGTCAGTCAAGCTCATATTAAATTATAATTGACTATAGCATAGAGTTCTTTGGTGGTAGTGTAGTAGAAATTTTGGAAGGGATTGTCAAGCAGATGGAGAATAAGTTCTCCACATCTGAATCATTGCTCTGATCTGAGTATATATTGTGATTCTGTGTCAGATTTGTTTAAAACACAGCTTTAGCAGGTTCAAATATTGCAAAGCACAGTTTTAAGTCATAAAAGCATAAAATCTAGATATGGAAAGGGAATTTTAAAGCTAAAAAACATTTCAGGTTGATGGCCACTGGCCTTAAAAATGCTTGGAATAAATTTGGGGTTCAATAAATCTTTTTGAATTGTTTAGAGAGAGATCTGAAACCCCCCTAACCAAAGATGATTTGCCTTACAGTACTTGGAAATAGAAGAGAAACTACCCTCTAGGTCTCTTATCTTTGGAAATTCTTATTGTTTAATTCTGACCCTGCATTCCACTTTTGATATCATGTTGCAGTATCATAGACTGGGAAAAATATATTTTATGATTTTAATTGTCTAATCCTAGAATAATGAGGATAAATCTCCCCATTATTTTGAAATCAAACAACTAATTATATTAATCATCATCTCTCAGAATTCATTTTTTCAAAAACATATATTTAATTTATGTCATACTAAATTTTTATGGTTATTCTTCTTTGTTCAAAGCTGATTTATTGATCAACTCTATTACCTTACCCAATTGCATTTTAGAAGATATGTCATCAACATTTGCATGTTTCATTAGTAGAACTGTCTTAATCCATCATAAAGGTGAATTATTTCTCCCAATTTATTCTAAACTCAATGGCATCACTTTTTAAAAGCACATTGTCTATTACAGGCTTTGGTTATCGTCAAACTAACTCTTCTACATCTACATTCCTACTTACTGTGTTTTTAAAGACCTTTTAGAACTATATAAAAAAATTACTTACACCATCCAGCCATAACAATGTACTGGGTACAGTCTTATGTGCAAGACAGCAGATCAAATGCTGGAGGAGAAAAACAAAAGAAGGTACATTTGGAAAGAGTTGTGCCTTTGGAAAGAGTATTTTTAGGACTTGAGGTAAAGACATTCCAATGAAGAAAAGGCTTTGGAGCCCTTACAATACAGCCTATAAACGAGAGCAAATCAAATTCAGAATTAAAATAGTGTAGGGTATAGAAAGAATGTAGTGCATATGAGAGTTCATACACTACTGCACTCTTATCTGGCCTAATCCTACCGAACCAAGCTCTTCTATTATCATGAGACTTGTCTGTGTTTTATTAGATACTGTGTGTGTCACATGTTTACCCTGCTATAAGCCTTCTGGACTGTCTGATGATACTGTTTCTATATTCTCTGACAATTCTGACTTTAGCCTGAAGATTAATTCCCTGAATTGTCCCTCTCAATCTAACAAGCTTTCATTCCATTGTCATTGTATTGTTGCAAGTCCCAAATAGTTTATGGGTATCACAAACAAATCCAATACACTCACTAATTCCAACTTTAGTCATGAGAAAAATCTTACAACTCAGATGGGTATCGGTTGAGCCACCATGGACTGAAAATGCAGACCATGCCCTCTTAAATATTTGGATTGAAATTCACTGACATTTAGTGTCAATGGTAGGTTAGATTAGAAAGGTAAAGATACTCTTTCCAGAAAGTTATTGTTAAAGTATTCCTGTTTTTGTTGATCTAAGAAATTCCTTTTATACAAATATATTGTAATATTACCATGATTCTTTAATATTTGTTCCATCTAGCATCAATTTATTAATCAGAGGGACTGAAGCCTTAAAAGAATGTAAATACAGGCAAACATCATTTCAAAGGTGACACAGGGCAGTTCCTACAGGAATCTGTAGGGGTAGGAACTGCATATGTAGGGCAACTTCAACATGTAGGAAAGATAGGAAAACTTAGTAAGAGCATGAAGGTCCCAGGCCAGAGTCCAGCCACAAACACGGAGACATCAAAGAAAGGAAAGGAGAAAAGAAAGTTATCACCATGATGTAGAAGCAGAAAATCAGGAGGGCATGCCCCTAAGATAAAATTTACCTTTCTTATCAATTCTGCCCTTGGGTGATAGAAGACAATTTTAGTTACTTTTGGATTGGAATACAAGAGAAAAAAAAGAAAGCAAGTAAAAAACAAAAACAACAACAAAACAACAATATTCTTAATTTTTTTCTAGTGTAGGTAATACTGATCGCTTAGATGAGTCTGCTATTAATCTGCTCACTGCGGGCCCTTGGGAAGCTATCTGTTAATCATCAGACTCACAATTTTGGTTCAAGTCTTGATCTCAGGGTGGTGAGACTGAGCCCTGCCTTGGGCTCCCTGTTAGCAGGGAGTGCTTGAGATTCTCTTTCCCTCTCTCTCTGCCCCCCACCCCCCTCTCCTGCAAGAATATGCTCTCTCTCAAATAAATCTAAAAGAAAAAAAATCTGCTCACTGACTAAACCCTCACAAAACTTTGTGGTCATTCCCTCTTGGAGTATCAACTTCCCCCTGTAACTTCATGTGACTCTGAGCTAAACTTCCGGAATGGTCTCTGATTCTGAACTTTTTTTCTGAGTGCTCAAACACAGGCCTTTTAAAGGTATCATACCAAAAGTCGACCTTCTTATCTTCACTAAACTGGCTTCTCTTACTATCCTAAACTAAATCAGTGAATGGCACCTATAATCCTAAAAGTCTGATTAGCAGATAACTGTATTTGATTAGCCATTAATGATCATTTTTTAAAATTTTTTTTGAGATACTACTTTCCATTTATAATTTGCAGAAAGAGGTACTAATTTGCTATTTATAGGATTAATATAAGATTTTAAAAGTATGTTCATGCAATTAAAAAATGCTTTGAACTAAAGCAAATATCAAAGCAAACAGCCCATGCATTATGCACATAAGTCATAATTGTAAAATTGATACACAAATGACTGATTTAAAAACCCTGTCACAAGCTTTAGAATACCCTTTATATAGAGGTCTCTGCTATTTTCTTATCTTCAGTATTTACCTGTCTCTACCTCTGTAGTAGTATGCAATAGTCATTATTATAATCATTCCTTGCACATAAGTATACTGCATCACCCCCTTGCTTTTCCCAATGTCACTTGAAATTAACCCCTCTAATCATAGGTGTATAGATCATCACCATCCCCACTTATCTGCCTGACAAATGTCCCCTCAAGTTTTAAAATTCACCAAAATACATCTTATTGCAATGGTGTTTTATTCTTTTATTTTTTTAAAGATTTTTATTTATTTGAGAGAGAGAGCACATGTGTACACAGTCGAGGGGAGGTGGGGAGAGTCTCAAGCAGATTCCTTGCTGAGGCACAGAGCCCAAGTAGGGGCTCAATTTCATGACCCTGAGATCACAACTTGAGCCAAAATGAAGAGTTGGATGCTTAACGGATGGCCCAAACTACAACGGTGTTTTCGATTTCCAAGCTTATCCTCCCAAGTTCTAACCTTCAAAGACACATTTCAGTGTTTTACTGTATCTCTAGGCAATTGCCATAAAGCCTGAATTAGATTAGAAATGTAAAACATGTTTTTTAAGTGACTGATTATTTCTTTGATATTAGAAGTTAATATTTAATATGTTAGAGCTATAAATAAACCTTGTCTTTCAGCTCTGGATAATAGCTTCACCAAAGATTTCTGTTGGCTGTGTTTGCTTCTCAAACTTTATGATTACTATTTTTATTTTTTATTTATTTATTTTTTAAACTATTGACAATTTTTTAAAAAGATTTTATTTATTTATTCATGACAGAGAGAGAGAGAGAGAGAGAGGCGGTGACATAGGCAGAGGGAGAAGCAGGCTCCATGCAGGGAGCCTGATGTGGGACTCGATCCCAGATCTCGAGGATCACACCTTGGGCTGAAGGCAGCGCTAAACTACTGGGCCACCAGGGCTGCCCACTTCTCAAACTTTAAACAGAGGCTTATGCAAATCCTAAGCACCAACCATCTCCAGATGTTGCTTCCAGAAGCCAACAGCTCATCTTTATGGCCTAATCTCAACTCTAACTGCTTTCCATTACATATTCCCTCCTTTTAAAGAAGCCCTTTAATTTAAAAGTCAAGCATATCAAGCCTTCTGTCCTGCATCACAGGATAGAGGGAACATTATTCCAAGGCCTACAGCTTAATAGGTAGATGAGCAAATGTCCCTTCTCTCTCAATGTACTGTATCAATGATTTCTAAGGATAATTTAGTCTAACACTCCACAAGAGGCTGGAGTATTTGCCAATGGTTCTGTTTTCTAGAAGAGATGTCTAAGTTTCAGAGCACTGCATTGCATCAATTATTTATAATTTGTCTTTGGTGTTAAAAAACAAACTATTTTAGCTTGAATATGACTTTGAGTAACCTCCTGATATCTGTAATATTTCCTCAAAAATCATTTACGTGTATATATGTATACATATATTTTTAAATATGTTATAATGTTAAATATATAAGTCAAAAAGAAAAGACAGAGTGACCCTTAACAGAGGATCAATCAGACTACACTGGGCTTTTTGTTTGTTTTTGCTGTTTTAGGAATTACTGAGCTCATTTCATTCAACCCATTCACGGTATGGGGGTGAGGGATGATGATTTCCCCAAGATAGTATCAGAATGTCAATGTCCTACCCTTATTTATTCCTTCACAAGTTGTGGACACCCAAATCACTGGGTTTCAAAAGACAGAGCCATTCCAGGTTTCAAGAAAGAGTAACAGATTATTCTAATAATTGAAGCACTATTTGGCATGATTTGTAATCTATAAGATTTTCAAAAAAAGCAAAGAGTTCTTCTGGAGTAATACAGAGGAGCTAGAAGTTCTGCAAGTAGTGGAGTGGGAGACTAGGATTTCAAGTTAGAAAAGTGGATTGAGAAGAGGTATATCTATTCTGAAGTTCTAGATAAGTAATGCAAAAGAGCCCTGCAATCATTGCCATTTAATACTGAGTCAGAGTTTGGGATAGCTGATCAGTCCGTCTTCATTGCACCTGTGTGAAAAAAACCTCACTTAAGGAACACTGCATGGTTAGAACCCAAGGTCTCAGGCAATCTACTATTATGTAGAATAACCCATAAGAGAATAACCCCCAAAAAGAAAGATGTTCATATACTGATCTCCAGAACCTATGAATAAATTATGTTATATAGAAAAGGAGAATTAAGGTTGCTTAAATAATTAAGATTATTCATCCGCTATCCTTAATATATAGAAAGATTATCTTGAATTATGCAGGTGGGCCTAACGTCACCACAAGATTCCTTAAAAGCAGGTAAGAAAATTAGAAGAAAACCTGAGAGAGAGAGTGGTGTTAGAAGGACCTAGGTAATACTGCTGGGTTTTGAAGATACAAAAAAGGAAACATGAACTACAGAGAACAGAAGACCTCTAGAAACTAGAGAAGGCATAGAAAAAGATTCTTCCCTAGAGGCTCCGGGAAGGAATGCAACCCACCAACACCCTGATCTCAGCCTAGTGAGATCTGTGTTAATCTTCTAATCTACAGAACAGTGAAATAACAAATTTGTCTTGTTTGAGCCACTACATTTGTAGTAAGTTGTTACAGTGGTAAGAGAAAGCTAATATAATACAAATGCCAGAAATTTTTCCTTTGCCACCACCATGAGTACTTCATGGGGAATGTTTTGTTTTTTGTTTTTGTATCTCCACACAAGATGACTCTAAGAGCAAAGGAAGCCCTTCATCACTTAGCAGAATAGTACACAGAAGATGCCCTACGTATCCTTGGGACTGAAACCAAGGATGAACTACACAATCATAAGATAGTGATAGTAACACAAGGACACACTGGATGGAAATTTGCTCCTTGGCTTCACCCTACCAACACACAAATCATCTATCATCTGTACCCATTTTATTCTTCCCTGCATGGCAATCTCCACCAACTATCTAGAGATGACGGTTTGAAGCCCATTCCTTTCTGCCTCCATAGGCACTTGACTGAATTGATTACTTTTCCTTTCCATTGTGGATTTAATTCCTTCCTTCCTTCATCTGGAATGAATATTTCCTGCTGTGCTTTTTCAACATTATCAAGTGTCTTTCATCAGCAAGCAATCGACAACAACAAAAAAATCATCCTCTGTTCTCTATCCTATCTCTATTTAGAAACTTGGGAGGGGGGGATGCTTTCTATAATAGAAGTACTGCTACTCCATGGCTCCCTTTGTCATCTCTCTTTCTATTTTTATTTAAGTGACACCTAGGGTCATATTCCCTAAGGTGACCAATGACCTCTATGCCACTAAATCCAGTGGCCATTCTTAGAACTACTGACGTCTCCCAATGTCTTCAAACACTTCTTTATCAAACCATTTGCAAGAAACCATTCTCTATCTAGGAATGCTTTCTCTCCATTTCACCTGATCCTTAATGTTCACATCTCAGACTGGCACTTACACAGGGAAGCATTGCCCATCTGTTACATACCTACCACAATTGTGTTTTTAGATGTAGGCTTCTGATTATTTAATTAATGTCTGTCTTTCCTATGGGAATGTAAGCTCCTCAATGTCAAGGGCCAGGCTGATTTTGGTTACAATTATAGTCATAATTCCAAAAACACTGCTAAGAGCAATCTTAACATTGATAGGCACTCAAAAAAGTATTTGTTCAATGAAGGATAAGTTTAAAAATACATACCCAGGAAAAAAAAAAAGTGAGAAATCAATAACATTTACTGAGTAACAATATATGGTAAGAACACACTAATCATTTTGAAGGCTCATCTTACTTCATCTTTTAAATAACCCAATAAAAATACTAATTCCATTCTATGGGAGAAAAAAATTGAGATTTGTAGAGGAAATTCCTCCAAGGGCTCCCAAGTAAAAGCAGCAAAATCAAGACTTGGAATTTAGATATGCTTAGCCCCAAATCCACATGTGTGGTCTCATACTCATTCTGTCTTTAAAATTTTGATATTTTGCTCACCATGAATTTTTGCATTCATTTTAATTTCTTAAAAACATTAAACTATTGTTTCTCTTGATAATTGTGTTTTTGTTGCCCCCTGAAATTTTACACCTGAGGCAAGTACTTCCCTTGCCTTACTTATTACCCCATCCTAGTCTGACCCTGCACAAATTACAGAGTTTGATCAAAATGTTTATTCTAAGAGTAAGCTACATACGGAATTAAGCAATAGAGACCAGTCTCTCCGAGGGAAGATAGGAGAATCCAGTATTCTTAACCTGGATCAGAATGATGAGAGTGGGTTTCCTCAGTAAGGTAATGACTAGTGATCTGCAGAGAAAGTGAAAGGCGATTCTCTACCATGCCAAGGACAAAAGAGAAAGAAAATCTTGCAGGACTTTCTATGCAGACATAAGAATATATTTATGTTTGGCACAAACTACTTCTACCACATTCTGCTGCTCAAAGCAGGTCACAAAGCCATCCCAAACTCAAGAGGAGGGCAAACAGACTCCACCTCTTGACAAGACGAATTGTAAAGATACCAGGGGTGCATATTCAGACAGGAGAAAAGGTCCTGTCATATTTTGCTAATAATCTACCACAAGAAGCAACAGTAGTATTATAACACCATTGCTGGCATTGGAAAAATTAGCTCTTCATTTGTAAATATTTGGCAATTTGGTTCGGAAATAATAGTGTGTTGTTGTTTTATTTTGCTTGTTGATGCTTAGTAATGAACTTCACTTTGATAACTGTGGAAATCACATACTACAACATTCTAAACGTCTTCAGAAGAGAAGGAATGATTCTCAAATAAGAGACACTCCAGTTTTTATTCAGTTTGGGTTTTGTTTTTCCTGATAGGAGGAAAATCCACAACCATCTCTAGAGGCCTCTCTTGCCCATTTAACAGATTAGGTCAATTCATTCTTGGAGACATTGTAACCATTGCTTTGGGCATATTGTTTATGGTGGGAAAGGCCCTCAGCAGGACAGAAGTGATGAGATACCCAGCAGAGTCTGCCGAAGCCCTCTCTATTAAACACGTATTCTCTGAGCAACAGTAAATGTTTCCAAGGGTACGGAAAAATATTTTAGAACCACCTGGGAATGGATTAAATGCATGATCTTCTGGTTTTGGCTTCCTAGGCACATTCTTCCTGTCCACATCCAAACTAGGGAACAAGTTCTCTGGGTTTACTGCCTCAAACAAGGTTTCGTTATGAATGGAAATTGTTTTAGAAAAACTTGGGTTCTTCCCCTCCCCATGTATTGTTTATATGCCTGTTTAAATTCAAATTTGAGCCAGCAGCTTGGGAAATAAGAATATTTGAAGTGTATGGCAAAAGTTTCATATGCTGAAGGCTGATTTATCCAGAAGCATAAATGCTGAATTATACACCTCCCACTTACTCTAAATTGAACTGCCCACATCTTTGTGGGGCTGCCCACAAGGTGTCTAATGAGTTATATGCCAGGGCTTATTTAACAAGAAAAGAAACCAAATAGAGCGTAACTGAAACCTGGGTACATTTTGTTTTTGTTTTGTTTCAGAGAGCTGTCAGATATTCCAGTCCAATCTTAAAGTTGTTGCTTCCCTTTATTGCAAGTCGACTTCAGAATTTTAGTTACCTCTTGCTACAAAAGGTTTCAGTTTCCAGGGTGGCAGGAAGAATGAAGATCGATGGTTCCTGGGCCTGGTTGGTCATACCAATTTGTACTGCAATCTTGGTGCTGCAGTCTCTGAGATTTGAGTTTAAATGTGCGCCTTGCAGCTTTGGAAGAAAGATGTGGTCTGCATACAGCTGTAGATCAACACTGCCAGTTTATTCACAGGATAAGGCATCCAACCTGCTTGTGCACATGGGCATTTCATGGGATATAGAAAGGAAAAGAAAAGGAGACAAATAGAATGAGACAAGGAATGAAGGAAGAAACGGAAGGAAAGAGGAAGAAAGAAAGAGAAGGAGAAAGGGAAGAAGTGGGAAGAGAGGGATTCAGGGAGGTGACTTATTTGTTTTCTTAAAATGGCACAGTTACAGCTAAATCTTTCCAATAACCAATCATGGTTTGTTCACAGAAAAGAGCGTCAGTCGAACATAGAAATAATACTATCATTTAATAGTAATGCTTAATGAAAATTGAATAAGAATTCATCTTCTTTAATACATACTGAATAATAAACATGTAACCATTATTCCTACTGGCATATATTTGTAATTGGTCCAAATGACTTGCTCTTTAAAAATCTTGCCTCTGTGGAGCGCCTGGGTGGCTCAGCCATTGAGTGTCTGCCTTTGGCTCAGGGTGTGATACTGGAGTCCCCTGATCAAGTCCCCTGCAGGGAGCCTGCTTCTCCCTCTGCCTGTGTCCCTGCCTCTCTCTCTCTCTCTTTGTCTCTTATGAATAAATAAATAACAATCTTCAAAAAAAAAAAAAAAAAAACCTTTCTTTAAAAAAAAAATCTCGCCTTTGAGATATTGTCTTTCTGATTTGGTTCATAAATGCCCCATCCCATATTGCAGTTGAAAGGTTCATATAATTCAAACTTTAAATTTTTGTTTCTCAAATGATTACACTGAATTTCTAATGAAGGCCAGGCACCTTTCTTATTTTATAAATTTAAAAATGAGCAATACAATGGGTTAGGAAGTTCTAATTTTATAATGCAACTTTTGTAATAAATTTTATAATCCAACTTTCAATGATTTAGAATCTTGTTTAAACTGAGACCACTCCTACTTTACACACGTGATTGTTTTTAACTGCTCATTTCCTCTTCCCATGAAACCCTGAGGAAATGCAGTAAGAAATAACATCTATTTTTTGTATTGAAAGAAAAATATCTGCAGTTTATTTTTACAAATACAAAGCTTGACTTTTTGGTATTATGTGCATATTCAGACTGGGGATGCCTAGAGTTTGCAGGCCAGAATTTTCCTTGCTCAATGTTTGTTTGTTTATTTATTTCTTCAAGACAAATACCTGCAAAGAAAAATATTTTCTTTTAGGTTTGGATAGATTTAGTTTCAGTTAGCGAAATGCTAAAATAATGAATTAGTATGATCTAGAATAGATATATCATGTTTATTTTGTTTAAACAAGTGGAGCAGATTTTACACACTATCCACAGACTAGCCATCTTTCAGATGAGAAAAAAATTAGTTTTTGAATACTTAAGGTTAGACTTAATGTATTTATTTAATAAAGAGGAGTGTTCTGTGTTTAAAGTAGTAATTAGGAGAGTCATTCTTTTCTGTAAAACAAGCTGACAACCCCCTTTGGCTCTGTCTTACAGGTTAGATTATCCCATGATAGTAAAGAAGAAAGGTCATAGGAGAACTTAAAATGCTAAGTAGTCACATTTACCAGATAACAAATGTCTGCCCGCTGCACTCAGTTCTGAAGGAGAGAACCTTTATATATATATAGAGAGAGAGATAGATAAAGATGGATAGAGTGATGGATAGATAAAGATGGATAGATAGATAATCTCATACTTTCAGGTATTCTCACAGTCATTTTCCCATTCCAGAGATGAGGATAGTAAGGTACATAGGGAAAGGGTGTTTATCTTTGGTAAACAGTTGTATGCCATGATTAATTCCCAGTGATTTATGCTTAAGTAAACATTTCAGCCATTAACTTAGAAATATTTGCACAACCCATATTTTGCTAATTCACTCATTATTCTGTGTTTCTATATTCTCAGTCTCCAAAGAACCAGTTTTATTATTTGGTGTAATGATTTTTTTTTTTAAGATTTATTTATTTGAAAGAGAGAGAGAGAGAATGCAAGTGGTGGAAGGGGCAGAGGGAGAGAGAATCCTCCAGCAGACTTTCCCCTGATTGCATAGCTTAATGTGGGGCTTGATTCCAGGATCCTGAAATCATGACTTGGGCTGAAATTGAATTGGCCACTTAACTGACTAAGCCACCCAGATGCCCCTGGTGCGATGATTCTAAGAGCTAGTTTAAGACCTTTAGAGACCCTAAATAACTTACGAAGAATGCATTCTATACACATTCAAACCATGAATAGTACTAAACCATAAAATAAGTATTTGGAATTGCAATGTTTCTGATTCTTCTCAGAGACTTTGATTTTTTTAAATCACATATAAAATCATTTTCAAAAAAGATCTGGTGTTTTTGTTTGCTGAGCCCTAAGCACAATCTTGACCTCTTCTTGGGTGTTCCAGAGTGACAAATTATCGATTATCAACCCTGTAGTAGCAGCAGGCTTTTAACATTTAAAAGTTTCCTTTCTCCCCATATTCTTGGATATTTTAATTAGGAATCATTTTAATAAAAACATCTGAATTACCTAATACAGTCTTTAAACAACAGCCAAAAAAAAAAGTTCCCCTTAAAACGGAATTGTCAGCTTTTCTGAGTATTCAGAGTAGCTGCGTATATGGTGCTACTCTGAATTAGCTCTTTAGTTTTCATTAAAGCATTATATTGAATAAGTTAAATATCTCTGCTCCTAATTTAAAATGGTAATGAGAAGCTGAAAATCAGAGGCAGTGCAATGAGAAATACCAGGGACATACACGTCAAATTTAATAAAAGGATTCTTTATCCTTGGTTTAGCTTTGGCTTTATTCTTTTGACCAAAAAAGAACATTGGAATCTTGATATAAAAGAGAAGGCTATAAAGTGAAGTGTAATGACTTTAGAGATGAACGTATTGGTTCATGTATTACTTGGTATTGAAATATAAAATCTCTTAGAAAACCAATTTTTCAAAACCTATTAAAGAGACATAATTAATAATTCTACCTAAAACAATTTCTTTTTTGCCATTATTATTAGCAATATTATATGAAGATAAGCTTTAATCAAAACACTTTAATCAAGAATTTACCTGATGGCTTTCTTAGAGTGTTTTTACAACTTTATATATTTTACTGTGTGGTAAGTGATGTTTATTTCTATATTTAAACATTATTTGCTAATATAAAATGGCTTATCTAAGATTCTGCTTGAGAAAGTGAAAGGCATTACTTCCAAATCCTCCAGAAGACATAATCCACAATGTATTAAGGTATGTTGTCTTCAAACTGATCACTAGCATTATATAATATCTACATGTTTTAGAGACAGACTGAATCAAAATACAATGGTGTAATAAAGCATAGTAAGAAGGAGGTTAATTATAGTTTGAGATGTCAGTTTCTGTCTGACTGATGAAACCATTTCAACTGACACAAAGCATTAAGAGCTTGGAGTTGGGGCATAGGGAGGTGGATTATATGGCCACAAGAGGGCAGTAGATGGTCTAAACTAATGAACTGAACTGATGCATATGGAAAGATTACAGTAGTGAAGGTTTTTACTATAAAACCAGCCTTTTATAAGTTTTGGTCTCCCAAGTAGGAAGCATGAAAACACACAAGGTGCTTCTGTAATGCCTTATTTTCTCCCTTTCAATTAACAGAATAGGAAGTTTAGCAAAAGTAACTGGAGGTCACAAAAATGAGTAAATGGAAGCATTTGCTTGTACCACAGAAAAGAGGGTTGCATGTCTCACAATGCAGATTGAAAAATTTAGTTCTCAAGCAGCTAACATAATTTCTCTACCCTAACCTAGACCTTTCGTATAATTTCATATGATTTTCTTTACAATTTTGCCTCTGTGTTTCTAGCCAAAATCCTTAGAGCAATGGAAAGAAAATTGCAGTGAGAGTCAGGATACATGGTTCTAGAGCAAGTTATTTCAACCTATAGACCAACTAATCAAACTCTGTCATTTGACATAAAATATATAGGTGTTTATTTGTATTGCTTCCCATTACATAAGATATGAGGTTGGTCCATGGCGTCTTCTTCAGCTCTAATTTAAAAAATAATTATAATCCAGCACATTTGAATACATCTTAGGTTCTTTCTTCCTCATTCCATTTGTTATGTGCTATGCCCTAGGAGAGAGAGACGGGCTTCCACCCTCTGAGTGTGTGACCTGTCATCTTATATATCACCATCACACAGTTGGCCCTTCTGGATCATGGCTCCACAGGAATTGTTTCTGTGTCCCAATCTTTAGGCTGTGTAGCTGACCCAGCTCTTTGAAAGATGCTTCCTTACAGTGGAAATAAAGCGTTTCAGAGTGATTCTGTGTCTGCATGTGTCTCTGCATGGGCACATGTGTACACATGCATGTGAGTCTTGTTAGATCAACAGCCTATTTCTGGTAATAATGCTGCCTTACTCCAGATCACCATGACTCTACATTTCCAAGTCATTGTACACTGGTTCTTCACCCTGGTATCCCACACTCAGTCAGACAATACATCCAGGCACTTCTACCTTAAGTGCTTTAGCCCAGGCTGCTATAACAAATTACCATTAACTGTGTGGCTTAAATAATGCACATTCATTTCTTACAATCACGGAGACTGGGAAGTCCAATATCAAGATGCCTGCAAATTCTATGTTGTGAGGCCCCTCTTCTTTGTTTGCAGACAGAAGTAATCCTGCTGCATCCTCATATCTCTCTCATGTGTCTTCTCATAAGGTCACTAAGCCTTATTCATGAGTGTTCTCACCTTTGTGATCTAATTATGCCTCAAAGGTTCCACTTCAAGTACCATCACATTAGAGATTAGGGTTCCAACATATGAATTTTGGTGGAAGACAAACATTCATTTGATAACACTAAGCAAAGTCTGTGTGTGTGTTTGTGTGTGTGTGTGTATTATAGATGCACATATATCTCTATCTCTCTATCTCCACCTCCTCTTTCTTACTAATATTGTCATCATTCTAGTGTAGACCCTTATTACTCTTCTGGGCTCCTAAAACAACTCATAATTTATTTCCCATCATCAGGCTCTTTCCATCCTAATCCATCCTCCAGATAGCTGTCAGAGGAATCCTCTTCAACACGACTCTGATCATATTACTTGTCTCCTCAAAAACCTTAAGTGATGACCATTTTTTACCAAATCAAATGTGAACACATAGCAAAGTGATCAGGGCTTCCTGAAGTATGACCCCTAGATAGAACACTCTGAAGAGGCAAAATGGAATTAAAAAAAAAATCTGAGCTACACACTGGACAGCAAACAATTGTGTCCTTCATTTTCTTCATCTATAAAATTAGGTTAGATTACATAATCTTGCAATCACCTTCTGAAATCACTATTTTGTTATAGAGCTTTACCCTCTACTTCTCTGCTGGGCACCTATTACCACTAAAAGGAACAAAATCACTGGCCATTGCTAGATTATGAGCTTTCTTTCTTCCAACATGTTTGTATTCATAATTCCATAACTCATAAACTGTCCTTCCAACCAAGGTGTGCATCAAAATCCTGCCTGTCATTAGCATTCCGCTCAAACTACCATCCAAAAGCTTTCTCTCTTGCCTCTAAAATCTCTTCCAAAAGCCATTGCATTCTCCATGTTTATGTCTTAACTCCTGCCTTAGGTTTGGGCTTCTATAGTAATGCCATTGGCTAGTGTAACTTAAACATTTACTTCTTGCCATTCTAAAGGCTGAAAAATCCAAGATCAAGGTACTGACAGATGTCCTGTCTATCGAGAGCCTATGTCCTGGCTTGTGGATGGCCATTTTCTCATTGTATTCTCACATGGTTGAAAGAGAAAGAGAGAGAGAACGCTCATGTATCTCATGCTGTCATGCTGTCATGTGTCCCTTAGTATAAGGGTACTATCCCATTATGAGGGCTCCATCCTCATGACCCAATTGCATCCCAGAGTTCCTTCCAATCTCCCAATAACTCCATATTGGGGATTAGGAGTTCAAAAAAGAATGTGTGTGGGGGGACAAAAACATTGTCTATAGCAGCTCCCCTATTCAAATTAAGTGTCAAGTGGGCAGAAACCATGTTTCTTTCATTCTTTTACTCCCTTGGACCTTGTTCATTATAGATCGTCAATAAATTGAGTGATTTAGTGAATCATAGGGGATGAGAGTTAAATAATATAAGAGATTTAAATTTCCGATAAATGTTTCAAATGAGATGAATATGCCTTGATGAAATTCCGGAAGAAAGCTTACCTACCTCTGATGTGGTAGAGTTCTAAGGGTTACTGGCAGTTTACAGTCACAGAGAGGAAACAAAATTTCTATGTGACTTGAACTATTTCAGCAAAAGAATTTCTCCAGAGTACAAGAAATCTCTAAAGACATGGCATTTAATACAGTCATCAATGATACCTTGAAAAGTAGATATTTCTAGAGTCAAATTTATTTTTTAAAATGTTGAGAGAAGAATTTATCTTTATGAGAATTCCGTTTTAAAACTTTAAAAATGTCATTTATAAAGCACATATATTTAACTAGAAAATGATAAGGATCAGTTTCAGAATCTTTAAAGAATTTAGGGGGAGAATAGATGTTTTGACTTCTATAGCAGAGAAGAAATGAATATAAAAAGAAGTGATTTAGGGGCACCTGGGTGTCTCAGTCAGTTAAGTGTCTAACTCTTGGTTTCCTCTCAGGTCATGATCTTAGTGTCATGAGATCAAGCCCCATGTCAGGCCCTGTGCTTAGCACAGAGTCAGCTTGAGATTCCTCCTCTCTCTCTTTTTCTCTCTCTACAACTCCCCTCTCTTTCTCTCTAAAACAAAATAAATATATAAAATATTTTTAAAAAGAAGTTATTTAGATACATCACATAATTAATACATATCACTTTTCCTCTTCTGACAGTAGAAATAGCTAATGATCATAACTCTTGGAAATAATGTCTTAATTCATAACTTGTGAAAGTTAACCAAAATAAGTCTTGGAAATAATTTTTACCTATTGCCTTCCAAAAAAGTTAAGTTTAACATTAAATTTAACAACAACCAAAAACAGAACAAGGTAGTAGGCTTTAGAAAAATTATATCTAAATAGCATCTAATTTAAAAAGTAACATTCTTTAAAAAGTAATATAGACACACAATACAAGACAATTTTCCTCCGAATATTCTAATTCATCCTTTTGCCTTTGGGATTTCTCCTACCTTCAAACCTTGCGCTAACACTGCATCCTTCTTCATTAGTCATGGCTTTCTGGGGGCCATAGGAAAAAGCAAAGAGATAGAGACCATTCTGATTTAATTACGTCTTTCCCAAATTTTTCACAGGATCACAGGAGAATTCATAATCTAAGTTCAGAGGAGTCCATTTGATAGATTTACATGAAAAGATTTTAAAGACCTTTACCCAACAAGTTTAACTTCCCTCCTCATAAAAATATTTTCAGATATATGAAACTATTTAAATGAAACTATACTAAATCTGATGATTGACTAAAAGGATGTAGCAAAGGCACTATGGACAACTTAATAATGTACTAGAGCTCTTGGCTATTTGTCCAAATTATGCTAGCCATCCTGTGGGTCATATATTCATCTTCTGACTACATATATTTTTAGAACTCCAGATGAAACTGATCTGACACTGTGCTGTGCTCTGTGGATAAACTGATACATAAAACACAACTTTCAAGTACCTACCCTATTGTCTGTCTTAGGTTTCATGAAAAGATTGTCATTACATCCTTGCCACCTTATCCCAGTACCCTTGTGACCAAAAGCATGTATATTTAGGATAGCAATAATATGTTTCCCATGAAAAATAGGCCAGCACCAATAGGTTGAAATATGGATTCTGAAGCACATTAATTTTCCTTATGTGAAGGTTAATTCAATTGCCTAAATTAGAAAACTGTTATTATATATAAACTGGTATAATATCATTTGAAAGTAGAGTGTTATAAGTGAAAGATGCATATTGCAAAATGTGGAGCAACTCCTAAAAGATGTGGTTAATAAACCAGTGATTTAGAATAAGGAAAATAAAAATTTCCTCAATTAATGCAAAATAAAGCAGCAAAAAAGGGGAAAATAACAGATGGGGAAAAAACTTTTTTAAATATATAAAAAAATAACAAAGAACAGATGGGAATTTTTTTTCAAGTAGTAGCATAATGTAGATATGAACCTAACAAATTTGATACTTACATTAAATGTAAATGATCTAAGTAACCCCAATGAAAGGGGAGAGTTTGACACACTGGATAAAAAAGCAAGACCTATTATTTGTTCTCCATGAGAAACCCACTTTTAATACAAAGAGCTAAGTTAAAAATAAATTCTGGAAAATAGATATATCTTGCAAACAATAATAAGAAAGTTGGAGTCCTGTAAATATTAGGCAAGGCAGACCTCAAAACAAGGGATATTATGAATGATAACAAAGGATAACTCATAATGACTGAAGAATCAATTCACTAATAGAAACTAAAAGCTCTATGTATATATATACCCAGTAACAAATCTTCAAAATACTCGAAGCAAAATATGACAGAACTCTAAGGAGAAATAAATTTCCACTTGCAGTTGAAGCCTTTAATACTCTTGGCAGAAGATAAGAAATCGTATAGAAAATTTGAACAACACTGCCTACTAACTTGATCTAATTGACATTATAGAATACTCCAGTTTACATCATCAGAATACACATTAGTTCCAAGAACATATGAAACATTCATAAAGAAAGACCATAAAGTAAGACTCAATAAATTTAAAGAGACTGAAATCATAAGAGCATATTTTCTGACCAAACTGAAGCTAAAATAGAAATCAATAATAGAAAAATATATAGAGATCCCTAGTATCTGAAAAGCTTAAAACACAAGCTTAAATAACCCTTGATTCAAAGAAGAAACTGCAAAAGAAATTAGAAATTATTTTGTACTGAATGAAAATGAAAATACAATATGTCAAAAAATGTGAGATGATGCTAAAGCAGTGTATGTAGGAAAAATGTGATTTTAATTTAAAATGCTTAGATTAGCAAAAATGGGGTCTCAGATCACTGATCTAAGTTTTTGCATGAATAAACTAAAAAAGAAGAGCAAATAGAATACAATAAGCCAAAAGTAGAAAATATTAAATATATTAAAGAAAGCAAATGTAATAGAAAAGAGTGGAGAAAATTAATAAAACCTTGCAAAAGACCCACAACATCTGTAAGTCACTTGCTAGATTTACCAAAAACAACAGCAAAAAATGAGAAAGCAGACAAAAATAACAATGTTTAGAATTTAAGAATAGGACATCATATATCTTACAGATATTAAAAGGATAATAAAAGAATTATATGAAAACTGTTGCTAAATTTGAAAACTCAGATGATACAGACTAATTCACTAAAATACATATTACAAAACTGATTCAGAAAGAAATTGAAAATCTAAGTATTTTATATCTACTAAAGAAGTTGGATTTTAGTTAAGAACCTTCCCACAAAGAAAAAAATGGCCTGACAGTCCATACTAAACGAATTCATCAAACATTTAAGGAAGAATTAATGATAGTCTTTCACAAACTCTATCAAATAATTGAGAAGAAAGGAAAAGTTGTCAGTGATTTTTATGAAGAAAGCATTACCTAGATACCAAAATCAGGCAGACACTACAAGAAAATAATACCTTCATGGACATAGATGCAAAAAGCCTTCACGAAACATTAGCAAATGAAAACCAGCATGTATAAAAAGGATATTACATCATGATGCTTATTTCAAGAAGTAAAGTTTGGTTTAAGAGTAAGAATACCGTTCAAGAATAAATGATGTTACAAATTTCTTTATTTTTAAATATTTTTAGAATTTTTTAAAGATTTATTTATTTATTTTAGAGAGAGAGAGAAAGAGCAGGGTGGGGGGCACAAGGAGAGGGAGAGAATCTCAAGCAGACTCTCCACTGAGTGTGGAGCCCAATGTAGGGCTTAATCCCATGACTCCAGACCACAACCTGAGCTGGAATCAATGGTTGGACATTTACCTAACTAAGCCACTCAGGCACCCCAAGAATTACCTTATTTTTAAATTTTTAAATATCAAGTAATATTCCACTGTATGTGTATGCCACATTTTCTATATCCATTTATCTATTGATGAATGCTTGGGTTGTTTCTCTATTTTGGTATTGTGAACAGTGTTTCTTCAATGAGCATGAGAGAGCTTTGAGATCTTGATTTAAATTATTTTCTATATATATCCAGAGTGGAATTGCTAGATCATATGGTAGATCTACTTTTAATATTTTGAGAGACCTCCATATTGTTTTGCATGATTGCTGCACCACTTTACATTCCTACCAACAGGGTTCCAACTTCTCCACAATCTCTCTAACATTTCTTATGTTCAGTGAAATAAGCCAGTCACAGAAGGATAAATACTGCATGATTCCACTTAAATGAAGTATTTAAAATAGTCAAACTGATGGAAGCAGAGAATACAGTACTGATTGTCAGGGGCTGGGGGATGGGAGAAATGGGGAAATGTTATTCAAAGAGTATAAAGTTTCACTTATGTCAGATACATAAGTTTTAGAGATCTGCTGTACCACATGGTAGTACCTAGAGTTAACAATACAGTATTATGCACTTCAAGACTTGTTTAAAATGGAGCTGTCATATTGTGGTTTACTTACCCCTCCTCCCCCCAAAAATGGGATATAGGAAACGCTGGGAAGTGTTGGATAGATCTGTTATCTTGATTATGGGGATGGTATTATTAGTGTTTGCATGTGTACAAACTCATCAATATTGTACACATTAAACATGTGCAGTTCTTGGGACTCCTGGGTGGCTCAGCAGTTGAGCATCTGCCTTCCGCCCAGGGCATGATCCTGGAGACCCGGAGTCGAGTCCCCCACATTGGGCTCCCTACACGGAGCCTGTTTCTCTCTCTGCCTGTGTCTCTGCCTCTGTGTGTGTGTGTGTGTCTCTCATGAATAAATAAGTAAAATCTTAATAAAATAAAATAAAATAAACATGTGCAGTTCTTTGTACATTAATTACACCTCAATAAAGCTGTTAAAAATAGTAATAGAATCTATCTCAAGAATTGTTTAATTATTGACTGAGGCAATGTTTGTTCTTTGCTTAGCGCAGTAACTGGCACAGATGATCATTCAAAAATCACACAATAGAATAAAATAAATAAAACACTTCCAATAAAAAATAACTAATAAATGACCTTAGCCGGTTATCAGGATATTAGGTGAACATGCAAAAGTTATTTATATTTCCATATTCTAGAAAAAAATGGAGACCAAAATTAAAACAATAACATTTAGAACAGCATCCAAAACCACAAAATATTTATAGATAGGGGAGCCTGGGTGTCTCAGTGGCAGAGTACCTGCCTTCAGCTCAGGTCGTGATCCCGGGGTTCTGGGATTGAGTCCCCCAACAGGCTTCTCCCTCTGCCTTTGTCTCTGCCTCTCTCTGTGTCACTTATGAACGGGCAAATGAAATGTTAAAAAAAAATTATGGGTAAATTAGTGTTTTTAAGATCTGCCACTGAAAACTACAAAAGATTTCTGAGACATATCTAAGATCTAAGTAAATGGAGAGATATACTATGTTGATGAATTATAATATTCAGTATCTTAAAATTTAATTCTTCCCAAACTGAGCTCCAGATTCTACTCAAGTACATTAAAAGTTTGAGCAGGTTTTCATTTGGTAGAAATTAACAAGCTGACCCTAATGTTTATGTGAAAATTCAAAGGATCAAGAATAATTGAAACTGAAGATGAAAAACAGAAGTGAAAGAATTACACTACTTGATTTCAAGACTTACTCTAAAGCTACAATAATTTAAACAATGTGGCACTGGCTTAAAGATAGAGATGCAGATTAATGAAACAGAAGAGTCCAGAAATAACCCCACAAAGATATATTTACTTGATTTTTAATAAGTTGCTAAGGCAATTCAATGCTAAAAAGATAAACATTTTTCAAAAAACAGTGATAAAATAACACTGTAAGAAAAAAAAAACCCTCAAATCTTATCTTACACCACACACAAAAATTAACTTGAAATGGAGCTAGAATTAAACATAAAAGGGGCGCCTGAGTGGCTCAGTTAGTTAAGCATCTGCCTTCAGCTCCAGTCATGATCCCAGGATCCTGGGATCAGGCTCCCTGCTCAGTGAGGAGCCTGCTTCTCCCTCTCCCTCTACCTGCTGCTTTCCCTGCTTACTCTCTCTCTGTCAAATAAATAAAATAAAATAAAATTTTTAAAGGACTAAACAAAAAGTTGAAGCTATAATTTCTAGGAAACAACTCTTTGTGACCTTACAGAAGATAAATATTTTTTAGAGAGTTCAAAAAAAGCAGTAGCATAAAAGAAACAATAGATTGAGCTTCATGATTAAAAAAAAAAATTCTCTTTGAAAGACATGATCAGGAAAATGAAAAAGGATGATGCTAATTGGGAGAAAATATTTGCAATCCATATTTCTGAAAATGAGCTTGCCAGATCTGAATAATTAAGGAACTCACATGTACCAATAAGGGGAATGCAAAAGTATCAAAAACAGGAACAAAATCTCACAGAAAGAGACATATACAAGGCCAATGCATATAGGAAAAAATATTCAATGTTATTAACCCCCAGGGAAATGAAAATTTAAACTGAGGTGAAGTACCGTTTAATAGTCATCTGGAAGGCCTAAAATTTAAAAGATGGTCAATATTGAATGTCAGCTAGAATATGGAACAACTGGAATTCCTACACATTGCTCGTGGGAATGCAAAATGGTAGAGTCACATTAGCATAGTTTGGAAGTTTCTAATAAAGTTTAGCATAATCTTACCATATGAACCAACAATCACAAGTATTTACTCAGGAGAAATAAAAACTTAAGTCCAAATAAAGATCTGTACACAAATGTTTACAGCAAGTTTATTCATGACAGCTCCAAACTGGAAATAGTCCAGAAGAACATCAGCAGATAAATGGATAAACAAATCGTGGTATATCCCAAAGAAGATTACTCAGCGGTAAGAAGAAATAAGCTATAAATACATACAATGATATGAATGAATATTTAAAACATTATGCTGAGAACAAAAGTCAGATGCAAAAGAATGCACATGATACTATTTATTTAAAGCTGCAGGGAAGAAATCTAATACATTGATCGAAAGCAGATCAATGTCATCAAAGTCCGGGGGTAGGGTAGGGAAAGTTGATTAGGAAAGGGCACAAGGAAATCTTTTGGGGTCAGAAAATGTTCTATATCTTGATTATGGTATACAGGCTCAGCAAAATTCTTCACTGCACTTAAAAACCTATGCTTTTTATGCTTTGTGAATCAAGCCTCACTAAAGTTACTAAAACTGGTCTCCTAAAAACTGTGAGCAGATATAACCTGGCAACTATTTTTATTATATATCATATGTCTTATTACTTCAGAGCCCACCAAGTTAGCACTACCCCAAAACCAGGCACCAATGAACTCCATCTAAAATAAATGTACTACCACTGAAAGCAAACCAGTTTAATTTAAAAAGCAACTTATGATTGATGAAAATTCCCTAGAAATTCCAAACTACTGATGCTTCAGAATTTCATTAACCAAGTATTGAAGACATCTTGCATCCTTTTCTTTCACAAAAGAGACTGATCTCCTTAACAATAAGCCCTGAATCATAAAGTAAAAACCCAGGGAGCAGTAGAGGTCTCATTCAGCCTAGGTAGGATAAGCAGACAGTCGGATTCTTTGTATATTCGGTGACACCGTTGTTGAACACAAGGACCATTCTCTTGTCAGCACTGAGTAAATGGCAAACCACAAAACCTCTAAGCTCGGTAACTGCCACGGTAAATTTGAGGAAGTTTAATTTTACTCAGAAATATAAAAGGATAGGTTTCCAATCTTCAGTCCGTAAGAGTAAGAAAAAGAGACCAAATGCGTTAACAGTACACTGCCCTCACCCCTTTGTGTCCTCGAGCTATCCCTTTTCTTCAACAGCTTGGCAGAGAGGAGGAATATATCACTTATTTTCTGAACAGGAAACAGACACAGCAAGAAAGCAGCCCATGAAGCGGAGACTCTGTGACTGCCTTGTACAGTTCATCGGTGCACACAGATCTGGCTCTAATGAAGCCATTTACATGCAGATGCAGGCCTGGGTGTGTGGACACCAGTCTCAACTCTGGGAATTGTTGTTCCATCTAATCAAAAGAAATTTGCACATGAAAGCCACATCCGTGTTCATTAACCCCATAGCTCTCAATATTGCTTCTCTATTATTCCTAACAAAATTGCAAACCTTCATATGATTAGGTACCCCACTTCAGGGCTTTATTTCCCTCCCATCCCCAATCCAGGCCTGCATCTGAATGTAAAACTGAGCGTGGGTCTGTAAGGTTGAATGATTTGTAAATACACTTACTGAAATCCAACACCAGGCACCTTTTTCACATTGATTGGCCTACACAGACACACTTTTCCCTCTCTTCCTCAACCAACGAGAATGAATCTTTTATGCTACCATCTTATCATCCCTGAAAATATAAAAGTACTTTTCAGGATGAGAATCCCAAGACAGTAAGTTTAATTGCCAACTTTATTCTCATTTGCGAACAAGACAAAAGTCACAAATGAGTCCAGCGGCAAATATGAGTCACACATTACAACTGAAATACAAAGGCAATAACAAAGGCATTTTCAGCAAGACTTACAAGCAAAGCTCATGGTTATCAGCTGATCCAGGTCCATCACACACTTAATAAGAATTACCTCTCCTGTCAATCGTGTGGATTTTAACTGCAGATCTCATGCCAGTGATCTGTCTACACTGCCTTCTCATAAGGGACCATGCATAATACGTGTGCCCCTTCTTATTACCAAAGATAATCCTGAGCAGCCTGGACTTTCCAATATATGTAATACATGTATAGTAATAAATGTACTGGAATTGTTTATTTTGCTAGTAATAGCAAATTGAGTTTCTCTTTCTACAGAATAAGAAGAGCAAGAATAACTTAGCTTTGTTAATGCAATTCAGCAGTGACCTGCCAGGAAGTCTGGGGCTGAGAGGCCAGGCAGGTCTTCCTGCCCACTCAGTGTCTGGCCTTCTTGCTGAAGCTGCCAACAATAGTCTTAATTAGTGCCAATTATGATTTTTTTAAAATGTGGACACCTGCATAATGTGAATGAGATGGAGAGTCCTACCACATTTTCTATCAACCATCAAACAGCTGTCAGAGGTTGACAATTTTTAGTTGTTATTGTTCTGAAAAATTCAGATTATTAGCCTAGAGGTAAATTTCTTTATGTCTCATTTGTATTAATGCTCCAAATAATTTAGATCCCTATTATTTCCTCTTGTCTATTTATTTATTAATTTTCAGACAAAAACACAGCTTATAGGTCCTCCATAAAACAAACAAACAAGCCAAAGCATGATACTGTTTTTGGTTCATTGAATGACTTCACATATTCTATCACTTGATTATTAATATTAAAGAATTGGCCATAACTTTGAAGTCTAGCGAGTCCTGCTACAGAAAGGCAGACTTTATTTAGATTAAAATATCAACTATGGAGTCCTGCATTCTTTAGAATAAAGCTAAACTTTTAGCTCACTGGTTTTGAATTTATGTTCCATGGATACATCACAGAGGCCACCACAGATGCTTAAAACAAGGTGGGAGTTCACCTAACACTATAGTTCCCCAATTGTCATACAGAGCAGTTCTACTTTTCCATAACTAGAAATGTACATAAGATATCTTTAAAGAAAGTTTCTGCAGCTAAAAGAATTTGAAATCACTGGCATATGCAGAAGATGACAAGAAAGGAGAGAGGGAGAAACAAGAAGAAATCATCTATTACCACTTATGAAAGTACAAGGAAATGGAATACGACACTATCACACTTCTAGTGACAGAAATGCTCCCATGGAATCATTTTATTGCTCCAGTTGATGGGAAAACAGTAAAACAACTGTTGGATTTCATTTTCAATTGTTGCTTAGTCTGTAAGAATGTTTAGCAAGTAGATTTGCAAAAACTTTGGAGCAGCCCATCTGTTCATTTTAAAGGATGAAGGAAAAGAAGGTAATTAGAAAAAAGGAGGAAGACGGGAGATGAAGCATTGGGAGAAATTTCTCGTTTCATATTTGTAAAATATAGCTTTAAATAAAAATCCCTGAATTCTGGAATACTCACTAGCGTGGGAGAAATCCAAAGGAAGTGATTCAAAAAGTAAAAAAAAAAAAAAAAATACATGCTGCATTTCTAAATAATCTCCTATAACCAAACACTATGTATAGTTTCAGAATTCATAAATGCACAAAAGACCCATTAATTAACTCTTAATCATTTATTGAACCTTTATTAAGCAATGATTAGACCCTAGATACTATAATTTTAGTGGTTCCAAACCCGTTCAGTACAAAGACAGGCTAGACAACAGGCAACTACAATACAAAGTGGTAAATTATTTGATAGCAGTAGGCACAGAGTTCTATGGGGGTTTTGGCCTAGGAGTCACAGACATCCCTTTGATGAGATTATGTTTAGGGAACCAAAGGCAGGAAGTAGAGAAAGTGGAGAATGTTGATCCAGTTCAGGCGTATGAATGAAAAATAGTCCATATTTGTGGGATAATAGAAAAGGAAATACTGAATGTGAGGCTAATCATTTAGCCTTGAAATTTATTTTCCTCAAATTATTGTTCAACTATTTACTACATCCAAATGATAGCTCTTCTTAAAGAGAAGCACTGGAATGCTAAATATCATCAAAGATCAAAAATCAGATTTTTAAAAAGATTGTTATTTATTTATTCATGAGAGACAGATTTTATTTTTTAAAGAAGAACAGCATCTATGTGGTCTTATGTTGGCTGCAGTCACCTTATGAAGAATATTTTACTAAATAATTCTAAATAAAAACTGGGAATGACAAGGAGAATTTCTATAAATGTACGGTATTTAGCATCTCTGTTGTTCTGAGCTTAAAGAAATCAAAACTGAAGTTGTAGAACAGGTGTCCCTTGGGGTGGGGAGAGGCCAAACTTCTCACTACAGTAAGTCTGTCATTTCCCACTATCAAGTCCACAGAAAACTAGTTTAGGAGATGCTCCATGGAAAAAGAATTCTATGCTCTATTAATTTTGGAAATGATTTTGTTCCAAAGCCCCGTATGGAAATCCACAGTACATATAAAAATAGTAAGTTACATGAAGTCTTTCTTTAAAGAAACCTTCTTACTTAATTTTGTATAATTCAGTATTTCCCCAAATCTCTTTACTCCAGAACACTTTATTTATGTAATTCTCACACTAGAGTGAAATCCTATGGAACCGAAGTTTTAGGAAAACACTTTGTGAAATTCTTGGTTCTGTCTAAGGTATTGGCCTCTAATACAAATAGTATAGTAGAGAAAGTATTACGCACTTCATTCATGAACATCATTGTGCACGTGGACTCCAGGTAGGAAGGAAAAGACAATTCCTAAATATTCACAACTTCTCCATGCTGTCCCAAATTTTCAAACAACAGTTTCTAATTCAACTTCAAGTCTGCAGTTACTAAGGATGCACACAGGCCTCTCCTCTGCCCATTCCCTCATTAATGTTTTATATTGGTGACATTCTTTTGCAACACATTTTCTTCAGAACACTACCGTATTTGACAACACTAACAACTGTCACATTGAAACATTCCCTTCCTTTTTTCTTTTTGTTTTCCAGTGACATTGTAGATTCCTCTGTTCTCCAACTTCCTGCTCCTTGACCACCTTTCTCTAGGTTATTTGCTGTTTTATCCTCCTCCATTTATGGATTTTATTCTCCAAGGCTGAAGTTGGGCTTCCATTCTTTCTGCTGTCTTTTCATTTTCTAGCTGATCATCTCTAACAGCTTAAAATACTACATGATGATCTTTAAATGCATATTTTTAACTTCCTCTTTTTCAAATAAGCTCTATCCTCATATTCTGGGTAACTATTATGATCCTAAAATAATTCAATATTAAAATAATCACTGATTTTATTGCTGAAAGTACTGATTTTCATTTCAATTAATTTTAAGGATTGAAATTTTGACAACATTTTTCCTTCATACCTGCTTTCCAAGCAGATATCAAATCCTGATTATGTTTCTTTCCCTCACCTATTCTTTATGTTCTAATCATCCTTTCAAGTATATACAGTTATATATGCCTCCTACTTCCCCATATCTCATCAGTATATTCTCACACATTGTTCTTCTTAAAATATAGAAGTCCTTATGTCAATATCTTGCCACAAATTACTTCATGATTATTTAGTTTTTGGAAAATATTATGTACTACAAAATTATGAAAACTCCATGGTACAAAGTTTATAAACCCATAAAAGGATGAAAAATCACCCAGAATATTCCTCAGCCATTGATAAGCAGAGTTAATAATTTTGTGTACTTTTCAATACTATCAGTATCTGTTTTTATCCTGATTTATCCTAATTTACCAAATAGATTACATTTTTTTTGTGTCATAGATTTTCTTTTAAAAGTTGGCATTTAATAAGTTTGTCATGTTCCAAGAGGTATTATAATTCATTTAACTATATCCCTGTTGTTGAACAAATGGGCAAAATTCAGTTTCTCAATGTTATTAATAGGTAAAACATTCATTTTTAAGTCACCTCTGATTTTCTCTTCTCAGGATAAATTACAAGAATTGCCAAGTTTGGGTAAAAGAATATGAAACTTTTCAGAAATATTGAACTAATTTTCCCTACAATCATCAGGGAAGGGTTTCTTCCAAAACTTCTCATAACTCCTTAGTGCTCATTGTATAAATTCTCAAATCTCAGCTTGGCTTTCAAAATTCTGTCTAACCTTATTTTGCACTACTATAAATATTCCATTGAGACCTTTATAGTTTCCTGTCTCTTAAATACAACACACTCTTTTAATCTCAGGCTTCTATTTATGTTACCTTTATTTCAGAATGTTTGTTATCTTCTTCCTCTGTCTGTGTATACAAATCATGCCCATTCTCCTCAACACTTGCTAATGTGGCACATCTTTAATTGGCTTTCCTTCATAAATCATTTTCCCCTTTCTCTGAACTCCTGTATCATTATCAATATGTTTGCTTTGATTTGAATTGTTGATTAGTTTGTATAAATGTTTATCTGAGTTTTAATTTGAGGTTACCCCCGTCCAACAATTTTACTTCAAATGTTTGAACATTTAACAATATACTGTGCATCTGATAATCCTCAGTGAATATTTGTTGAATGAATACTATATAATAGGTACTAAGATAGTAATCTTTACATGAGTGAAACATCTAGCTAATGTTATGTTCATTTCATTGGCTCATTATCCCTTGACAGCCGAAATTTTAGCAAAATACTATAAGAGATCACCAAGCTAAACTCTATTTTCAGAATATTTTCTCAATTATCCTTTTTTGGCCTTTGTATGTTATGACAAATTGAATCAGTTAAATTTCATTCGGCTTCTACCGTAAACCAACCGCAAAGTTAAGTCTTAGAGTGTACACTCTAAAGTTACTTCACCATGGGCAGCCCAGGTAGCTTAGCAGTTTCGCTCCGCCTTCAGCCCAGGGTGTGATCCCACATCGGCTCCCTGCATGGAGCCTGCTTCTCCCTCTGCCTGTGTCTCTGCCTCTTCTCTCCGTGTGTCTCTCATGAATGAATAAATAAAACCTTTTAAAAAAATAAATAAAGTTACTTCCCCAAAACATGTTGCACTCAGGAACTGAGAATATTATTAGAGAAAAAATAAAAATAATAAAGTATTCTTGGAAATTAAGATAATTTATTTCATTGTAATGTTTGGTAAAGAACCAGAATATTTTCCCCAAGATTTATAATTTCATGACCATAGTCAATCTTGGCAGTAAGTTAACTAATTGTAAAGAAAGTTATGAAACTTACTACAAAATTAGAAAAAGGAATAGAATTTGATTCATAAGTATATTGGGTAATCATTAGGATATGGAAGTAAGATTTGTTTCTACAAACCTCTACCAAATAAGTTTTGCATACCTTGATTATTATGTATATTTTTGGTCCCTTCAATACGGATAACCTTAAAGCAGATCTGGGAGGGAGATGATTCTAAAATTATATTGTTAGCTAAAATCATATTGTTAGCTAAAATCATATTGTTACATACTTTATTACAATGGACCACTTATAGGTGAAATTTCATTGAATTGTACAAGACCCCTAGTAACCATTAAGAAAAAATTAGGTCATCCTGGGTTTTCTGACACAGTGGAATTTTAGGAAGCATTAAGCTTAATAATAATAATAATAAATATATTAATAGCAGTGAAAGGATTATTTCTACATTAAAATGGCATTACTAGCTATACTTATTTAAGATAAAATTTGAGATAAAGACTTTTGACCACACTCTGCTTCATGTACACAAGTTTGATTGTTTATAATTTCTAACAATGCAAAAAAATAAAAAAACACTTTTTAAAGATCTCAAATACATTCCAACTTCTATCTAATCAGAACATTTGCTTTATGTTTTGTCCTACTGATTATTAAAGCAGGCTATGAGTTTACACATGTAAGAGGACTTGGTTCTACCTTAAAATGATTCCTCATGACCATAAAGGAATTTGGAAATACTACTTCAATTTCCAGTCATTGTTTCTCTTCAATAAGTCAAAGGGAATCAGAATAGCCTAGTTTAACCACACAGGACAGAGAGAGACTACAATAGATAAGTTACCTGATGTTAAGGAATCAGAGATTTTACTTTGCCTCTACCTTCTCCAATTTCGGATGTATTCTTGTGAAGTTACGTATATCTCTCCAAACTAAGACAGGGTCATAATAGAGTATTAGGAAACTGCTAGAGCAGACCATGAAATCTGGTATAAAACTACTTAATGAAGTTTCAGTTTTCCATACAGACATATTAGTAAAGGTTTTACATTTTTATCTTTTTTTAAAAAGATTATTTATTTATTTATTTATGAGAGAGAGAGAGAGAGAGAGAGAGCAGGCTCTAACCCAAGGAGGGAGGAGGAACAGAAGGAGAGAGAACAGTAGGCTCCCCAGTGAGCAGTGAGCCAGTGAGGGGTTTAGTCCCAGGACTCTAGATCATGACCTGAGCTGAAGGCAGATGCTTAACCAACTAAGCCACCCAGGCACCCTGGTTTTTATCTTTAATAAAGCTATCTACCAGAAACAGTTGAAGAATGAGAACAAAATGCTTAGAGGGCTAAACTCTGATTTATTTGTTGGAAGAAGGCTGACTTTCTCTGACCCAAAGATTTTGCCATAGTTTTCTATGTGTTATCTCTTTAATCCTGGAAATATCACTGTGAATTAGGTTATAGTACCCTCATGTTTATGGATGAAGACAGTAAAGCTGAAATAAGATAGCTTAGTAATGTTACAAAGAGAAATTAAACAGTTAATAAGTCAGGATCTAAGGCAGTAATTTGACTATCAATTTTAGGAAAATAAATAGAATTTACACGTAAAAAGGATCATGGGAAACCAACTGGAAAACAAAACAAAAGAAAACAAAACAGGAGAATGCTTGCTTTGTTTTTGAACCTGGACTGGAATTCTTTAACATCTCACTGATGATCTGAATAGGCTATAATCCCAGGTCCAAGGGCTGAATCCAACTAGCACCTGTGCATGACGCTGAGTCATCTGTGTGATACTTCTTGCTGCCTTGAAAAGACTCCATGCCTAGAACAGAAAGTACTTTCAGGGAAATAATGACATTGACTTGACCTATTCCCCAGCTGCCTGAAGAGTAGCTCACACACAGGTCTAAGATTGTTTGCCTACCCAAAGGAAGCTCTGGATGAATTGCTCATTCATCATCCCAATGTCTATAATTCAGGGTTGCTCTTGTGTGGTTGCTCTATTACTCCTCAGTAATATCAAAAAGGCTAAAGTTATACAAACAAGACAACTTTGTCCTCTACTCTATCATGCAAGAAAGCTTACAATGTCTGTCTGTCTCTTTCTAGGTTGCTATGAATGCCTGCTAATGAAAAGATGAATAAGGGCATATGTTAATGAGAAGTCAAGTGCAAAATGAATGTAAATAAAAGGAATGCCTTCTAGTCATTAAAAATATTTGAAAGTGATTTATTTCTCCCTCATCTTTCCTTCATAATTCACTTGCTCGTGTCAACTCTCCTTTCTCTCCTTAACAGAGTTGTTGAGAGAATAAATCATTGATATTGAAGATATTTTGTTTGTACATGTATGTGAAGAAAAAAAGAAACAAAACTGGGTATGCTTAAATTGTTGTGAATAACCAAGTTGTTAATATCCTCACTTACTGTTTCATATGCTTGACCAGAATTTCCAGATTTTTAATATCAAATTATTAGTTTTCAAGAATATATGAAAAAGCCATATTTTTCAACTTAGAAGCTCTCCTATAACAAAGACTTAACATTTTCTATCAATGTAAGAAAGGCTTAAAATAATATTGCTTTCTAGTTGTGATTCTCTTGATACATTCAATTCACTAATTCAAAGTGAAAACTTCCTTTTTCATAAGTTCTTTGTTTGAATGCTACAAAATATTTTTAAAAATAAGCTTCTTCAGAAGGCTGTTTAATGAGCAACATAGCTCGTATCTTTTAAGCCTTTCCCCACAAGATTCCTAGTAACATATCACTTACAAATAGGAATCCTGTATTGATCATCTTTATATTAATCCATCTAAAAGTGCAAATGTATTAATATGGCATAAGAATGTACCACAATTCTTTTCTAGGTATTTTAAATTTCTTACAGTATATTATTTATAAGCGAATATATGGACAAACATGATTAGGTGAAAATTTGATGTCAATTTCTTAACTGAAGTGTACCAAGGTTAACATTGAAAAGAAAATACATGATATTGCCTAGTAATCTGTATAAAATCACCTACAATCAATTCAGGGTAATACAGAAAGTCAAAGCCATGAGGAAACGTCTGTCAGTAGCCAACCTCTTCCTCACAATGCCAAAGCCATGCTTTCAGACAGATAACAATCTCTGAGTATAATGGCAGGACAAAGTAGAGGAAATGAGCTGTATAGAGATGCCGCCTACTAACCAACCTATTGATAACACTGTGTATTGACTTCTTACTCTTACTCATACCTTGTCTCTGCTACCAGAGGCCTAAGAACTGCATGAGGCCACTACCTCAGTAAAACCATGCACATCACAGAATGTCCATTTTCTGGTTTGAGATCGGAGTTACAGTTGCTATAGTGATATATCTTGCTTTAGATTTTGTTGATACACAAGGGCTGTGCATTTCAGTATAATAAAAAACAATAGCTTGTCATCTATGTGATTTACATAGAAAAGCTAGAAATAGGAGTTTACACTGAGAAATCCTATTTTGTGACCCCTACTGTAGAGTCCTTTTGGTGAGGTCAGTTCCTTACCACTGCTTGCCCTGAGCTAGTTGAGCTATTCTTTTCCCGTAGCAGCAAATCTAAGGCGTGGTTTTTGTCTGGAAAATTGAGTTCACTGGGGATAGCTGTTTAGGCTTGGCTCTATCTCCTTAAATTTTCATCACACCCACTCTCCTCTTCCTAGTCTAAGAGCCAGGCTTATTCAATTAATCATAAACTCCCATACCCAGCTCCTGTATTTTCCCATTTCAAGTCCTTAAAAGTAAGTTATTGGCAATCCATATAGATAAAGAATAGAATAATTATTAAAAAATTATTCTAGGTTGAAATTAGATATTTTTCATACTTCCCTAAAATATCTTCAGAATACTAAAAATATCTTTAAAAGAACTGACAACTTCATGAAGGCCATTCGTTTTCTTTTGACTCCTTCTAATTCTCAATTTATATCTCCTGACTCTTTCCTTGTCACACCCCACTCACCTTATTCTTGCCTTGTGTAAAATGTACTTTCATGAATTAGAACATTACTTCATCATTCCTTCTACCCTAAAGGCTCACTTTTCTCTTCCCTATTTTCAGCTCTTTGATGGCAAACTCTCCTGCATTTGGATTCAGTTTAAGTGATATTTCCTCAAAGATTCCTCAAAGATTTCTTCCCTAATCTACTTCATCCTCTGAATCCTCCCCCATCCCTGACAAGTTTAGTTTCCCTTATTCCCTTTCTAGGAGCAACCAGCATTTTTTGCAGTTGCATTTTACTATTATTTGTGTAATTATTTCTTTAACATCGGTCTTCAATGCCATCCTGTAAGCCACATGAAAACCAGTACTATGTACACACACTAGACAGCCTATAAATAAAAAAACAATCACTGAATGAATGAGAAAATAAATGAATGGACATAAAAATGAGTGAGTGCATGTCCTGAAGACAATAAGGAGACAATATTTTTGTTAGCATATCTATCTGTTGCTTTAATTATGGAATATCTATAGCAAAAGCACTTTTAATAATGTTTAATTACTTTTCTAACATCAGCGAATTTACTTATTAAGAGTACTTTATTATAACGCTTATAACTGACAAGCCTAAGTTATTTTCAGTTGAGAATACAACCTGCTTTAAAGTTGAATGACTCATTATAGTACTCACTGAAGGCTCACTTCAGACAGCACATGTATTTGCACACTGAGAAGACACAAATAAAGCAAATTCCTTGCCCTGTGGATGTTTGCAATTTATTCCCCCCTGCCCCACCCTCTTCCAGGGAAACTCTACTAGGAAACATTCCTTCTGATTACATATCTTGAAAATAATGAAATAGCCTATAAACCAAACAACTTAAGATTTCCAGTATAATATGAGCTCTATGGAATATGGAAAAATAGTCTATGGAAAGTCTATCATAGTCTATCTATGGAATGACAATCTAAACCAATGTACTAGTAGATTGAAGGATGAGAATTGTTCTTTATTAAATGCCATCATCAAGGGAAATTTCTATTTAGAATAAAACTTAGAAGAATATTTTCTCAGTCAGTAACTGAAGAAATCAAAGTTCGCATAAGGAATTCAATATAAAAGCATTGTTTTATGTTTATATATATATAGTTTATATCTCAATATTGGCATCTTTCTTAAAATACCTGCAGAGTGTCTTGGTTAATTTTTTTCTATGAATTTTATTTAAAATAGAGTGTATGAACTTATATATATGTGTGTGTGTATATATATATATATATATACACATATATATATTTTACAGCATTTAAATAAACTTATTAACTTAATTTTAAAGCTATATGTATTCTATTTAAAATGAATTTGGGGTCATTTCTAATGAAAAATATTAAAACATTTAGATCAGAAATCCTAGCCCCTGTGAATACTGTTTATGAACATACAATACCACAACCAGATTGGGAAATGGGGAATTTGGACAATGGAATATCTTTCTTTACTTGGTTTAGAAGGGATAAAGCAGTAAGTAGTAATATTGTTATATCATCATAAAAATTTGAAACATAAGAGTAATTTTTTAATATTTCTAAAGTTTCTAAAAAGATTTTCAAGTATTAAATTTTGCAATACTCATATTCTAATGTTTTAAGGTTTCCAGAAATTACTTGCTAACTTCACAAAGTTTTCATATCCAAATAACTAAAATATAGTTCTCTTAGAAATGTTTAGATCTTCTGAGTATTAGTTTGTGAAGATAGATGATTCAGAGTAAAATCATCTCCTAGGCACCTTAAACATTCTGTGTATTCTAATTAGAGCTCTTATCTTTCTGTATCCAACCAAAAATAGTTGCGATTTGATGTGATTTTCTTACTTAGGAAAGATACTCAGAATGTTTAGAAAGTTTTTGTTTAGTTTTCCAAAAAACTCACTGTGCTTAAAGAAGCTAGTTTTATTTACACCTAAAATACTTGTTTAAAAAATTTTTTTAAAACATTTATTTTACTTACTTACAGAGATGAGTCACTGAAAAACATGCGTAAAATGAAATAGACATACCAGTTTAGTACTTATGTGCAGTTGTGGGTGTGTACAAAAATATGTTAGTATTGTCATCCCTATAGTTACCCTTACCTACAGTGCATGGACTGTGCATGTTATTGAACCAACTTCCCATACGGACATACAGAAAATAACATAAATACATAAATAAGTGTAGTATTTATTTACATGGGTACAATATATTCTTATTGCAGTGAACTCCACAGGACATTACAGTTTTCATCTCCTTCTTCTCCCCTGCAACAACAAGATTTCATTGTATACTGCTAGAAATCATATTCCCAGTTGTGACTGAGAGTAAACAAACTCAAAACAGGATCTCTAGGTCTCTTTATTGATGCTGCCCTGGGAGGAGGCAGTGCATTAACAAGTGGGAAGAAAAGGTAGGGGAGGAAGGACTCTAAATTCAATGCACTGAAAAGAAGGAAAGAAACCCTCAAAGGAAAGCCATTTACTTTCCAACACTACCTGATAAACAAATTAATTTCCTCTTTCTTCCTCCAGGCTCCAAATGCTTGTTTTGGGGGCTGGGAGAGATGGGACAGTGGAAAGGAAGAAAAAAGGGATTATAGATGGAGTTTTTTAGACTGGATGTTTGTAATTATTTAAGGTGACCGGTTTGAGGGAATTAAGAGTGCCTAGTTACAGATTGATTTCTTTTCAGAATAAAAGATTCTGTTCTAAAACTGCTTGTTTAGATCTCACAATGGAAAGAGACTCACAAACGACTGGCAATTACATGCACTCAACACATAAGTCTGCCATTAGGCGTTTTTTTTAGAGTTAGAGAATGATAATAATTGGAATTTCTATGCAAAACATTATTTGCTGTGAATATTTACACAGAAAATACACTTGTAACCAAATTAATAAAGCAGCACTCTACAGATTGTAAATGGAGACATGGAAATTTAAATAGCCCTCATTATAGTTTTTGTTAAAGGGAATTTTTCTCGTGTAGGCACGTTTCAAAATCCCAATCTGCATTTTGTTGATGAGGTATGAATGTATATAAGATCATCCCCTTCTGGCCTAATAAAATGCTCATCTGACTGATTAGAAACAGGGATAGGGGTTCTGAAAACTAGATTACATGGTCATACTCACTAGATGGACTTCTTTTCAGCTGCTCTACCTATTAGTTGGGGAGATGGGTCTCACTGGTCTTTTGACACCATTTTTATTTGGGAGACTTACACTCACTACCTTGTAGCACTATTCCCCACCACAGGTGACTGCACTTCCCTTTTGTTTACTTCACCACAATTAGTTTCTTACACAGTGGAAACAAACGGGAGATTTCAACTGTTGGTAAATAAAGGGCTGTGCATGAGTGCCTCTTAATAGCTTATCATCGTGTGTAATCAAACTGAATAATTGCCGGAGAGGAGAGCTCCTACACATTGGCAGATGCCCGTGGGCTGAGCTCTGCTCTGGAATGTCACCGAGCAACAAAGCCCTGGATGGATAATGCATCAGCAGCACTGGGGCTCTAGGCATGTCACGCAGGTGGGGAGAAATCAGCGAGGTGAGGCAAATCTAAGTGTGCCAATGACACAGGAATGGTATTAGATGGATAGGGGGCAAGTAAAAAGACAAAGAAGCCAAGAAATTGAAGAAAACAGCTTTCACCACTAAATGGAAATTACCTTGAATGCTGCATTGCACCAGTGACTTTGACAGCTGAAGCAGCAGCAAAGAGAACTTGACTAAGATATTGGCTGTGCTGTTTGCTTTGCAAGGGGCTAAGTGTGGTTGACTTTCTCCTGACAAGATCAATCACTGTTCATATAACACAATGAGCCAAATTCAAGAATATTTTCTGGGGGGCATTCATAAAAAGATTGAAAAGCAGTAAGCTGTTCCTATGCCTGAATCCACAGGGACACAGAAATACATTCCCCAAACACCATCTACCTAAGAATTTTCCTAGGCATTATATAAAATTATACTTTGTAAATGCTTAGTATTTTATGTCATATAATTAAACTTTAATGTCATTTATTGATCAGCAAATAGATTCACAGGTTCCAGATAATCTTAAACCTACACTTATTTTGCCCCATTTTAAATTAGATTTCACAGACTAGAGCCTTGTTTTCGTGCTGTGTTTCTGCTGTTCTCCTACAGAACACTCTATTATGTATATGGCAGATTGACTGGTGCTTACTGTTGGGTTTTGCAGTGAGTTAGCTGTGTCATACACACAACATTCATGCACATACATACACACACCAAGTCAAGTGAGTCTCATTATAGACTGGCATTCTCTATGACAGACAAGTAACATCTGTGCTGCTTTGTCTGCAAACAGTGCGTCTGCTGGGGAATCTTATTCACAAATCCTTTAAAACACACAAGCTCCCCCTTTATTCTCCCTTCTTTTTGCACAAGAATATGAATAAGAATTGAAATTCCAAATTAACTATTCCAGATAAAGCTTAAGGTTTTCATTAATATTTAAATTGAACTATCAGACGTGATGTTGTGATATTTCATACCAACAGCTCTGCACAGAAAGGCTTTTAAATATTAAGGTTTCATCATTTTAAAAAGAAAGAAGGAATTGTTCTTTCCTTTCAAACACTGATACTGTGGAAACTAATGTAAGCCATGTAAGAAACAACCGGAAAAAAAAAAAAGCTGAAATTACTCATAAAAGCGTAGATACCATCTCTGCCATACCACACCACCTTGAATACCAGAGCTCTGTGCTCTGTTGGATAGGCTCATCCCAGTACTCAAAAGGAAAACAACTACAATAGTTCAACCAGCAGCTGTTTGTTTGGCTCTTTCCAGCGCCTGGATCGTAATAGCTATTCAATAAGTATCTATTTAATATTGAACACATAGAGATGTGAGCTAGATGTTGTGAGGGACACAAGCACATAATAAACAGCCTCCATCCTTGATTATATTACAGTATCAACAAATTATTCTCATGGTTCCCAGAGTAAAAATCAGAAGATTTTCTAGAAGAGGAATGACAAGAATTGATCTGACATTGATTGAATGAGGAAGAGATTCCAAAAACCTGAAATGATACAAGGGCAGGAAAAAAAAGAATATCCCAGGCTATTAAAGGACACTTAATGGCTAGATGGCCAAGAGCGGAAGGTTCACCTAAGGGAGCAAAAGGCTCATGTAGGGGAGCAGTAGAGGTCATACTTGAAAAGAAAAGTTAGGACTGAGTCACAGAGCACACTGAATGTCAGACCTTTGAACTTTCTACTCCATTTCATGAGAAAGAAGCCATTGAAGGATGTTTTAGAAGGGGAGTGACAGGGAAATTAGTTGTTTGGGGAGATTAGCCTAGCTATCCCAGAAGCCTGTTCATCTTTGTAATGGGAAAATACAAATATTCAATCCAGACAATTTCAAAGTTTTATAAGAAAGAAGCTGCACTGGTGTTATAGTCAACTTTCTCTCGACTATTGATCTTTTAATCATCTTATAATGTCTTCAACAGTCCTTGGTATGCCCTGTATCTAATTAACAACTCCTTGTGTCTCCATTAAAGAATCATCTTTATCTGGATAGTAAATGTTGGGGCATCTCAATGTTAGGATTTAGACTGGTTCTTCTCACTCCATAGTTACTTCCCAACCTCCTTTTTATACTCATAATTCAGATAGCTATCTATCAACATATGACCTTCAAAATCCTATTATGAGTCCAGCTATTTCCTATGAGCTCTTGGCCCTTATGGCCAACTGTTTAATTAACATTTTCTCTTGGTGGCTCAGTAGTTGAACGTCTGCCTTTGGCTCAGGTCATGACCCGGGGTCCTGGGATCGAGTCCTGCATCAGGCTCTCCACAGGGAGCCTGCTTCTCCCTCTGCCTGTGTCTCTGCTTTCTCTCTTTCTGTGTCTCTCATGAGTAAATAAATAAAATCTTAAAAAAAAAAAAACTTTCTCTTGTACATATCAAAAAACTCATCACCAGTATGCCTGGGTGGCTCAATTAGTTAAGTGCAGGACTCTTGATTTCAGCTCAGATCTTGCTATCAGAGTTGTGAGATCAAGCCCCACATGGGGCTCCATGCTGAGCACAAAGTCTGCTTGGGATCCTCTCTCTCCCTCTGCCCCTCTCCCTGATCACATACATGCACTCTCTCACCTCTCTCTCTCTCTCTCAAAGATAAATCTAGAAGATCTTTAAAAAAAACACAAAACTCATCATCACCAGACATGCTAGATATGTATTTACTATTGTCAATCTCCTTGCAAAATGTAGGCTCCTTGTGGGCAGACATTTTTATCATTTTGCCCATGCATTCCCATGTCTGCAGTAGTGCTTGGCACGTAGATGATACTCAAAAATATTTTTGAATGAATAAATGCCAAACTCTCTGGTCCAAGCTGTTATATACCATCTCCAGTGCTATACCAACTGAGCAGACTATTTTAATCACCAACGTTGTTTAGAATTACTGGCACATGGTGATAATAAAAAATGGTTGGACTTTTTATTGCTTATATTATTCTTTTTAAATTCTCTATAGACAATATACTCTTTTATCACTCAGATCTAAGGAGAACATCTTCTACTATCACCTCCTTGGTAAATTATTGATAATACCTCTCTTAGAACATTTTGAGCATCACTTTTCCCTACTTCAAACTCCACACTATAGTCATACACATCTTTTTACAACACATATCTGATCATGACATCACCCTGCTTAAAATGCCAAAAAGACTTCCTATTGTGGTTAAAATAAAAACAGCACACGATTAATATAGACAATGTAGCCTTGTAGGATCCAGCTCCTACTTACTTTTCCATCTCTCTGTGTATAACACTCCTCTGCTCATGATCACTTCTGTTCTCTCTGCTCCAGCCACATGGTCCTTCTTGCTTGAGATTCTCATACTTGGCATGCTGCTGAACTACTCAAAAGACTTCCATTTCTCTCTTGACCTAGTTAATTGCATTGTCCCCTCTGGTTCTAGGCTTGGAGATGCTCTTTCTCTGAGAAGCCTTTCTTGATCTCCTTGACTCAGCCAATTGTCCTTTATAGAACTTAGAATTACTTACAGTTTGATATGTGTGTGTGTCTGCTTTTGTTCACATTTGCAAGCATTTAATTACTTAATTACATAAGTTATTTAAATACTTAATACTTACTAGATGTCATCTATGAGTCATTCACTATACTGCACACTTGAAATATAGCAATAAACAATTGCAATTGTTGAGCTGACATTCAAGTGAGAAGATAGATAATAACTAATATACTACATATCATAATGCTAAGTGGTACTGAGAGATAAAAGAAAATAAAACAAGGATAACTGGTAAGGGAATGTAGAGATTATTATATCAGGTAAGATGGTCAGGGAAATTATTTCCACAGAAAGGGTATTTGAACAAATAACAAAGATAAGTGAAGGTGAAAATAACACAAGTATTTGGGCAAAATAACCCCAAGCCAAAGGAATAATAAGGGCAAAGGCCTTGAGGTACTAGTGTTCTGGGTAGGTCAAAATCCAGCCAGAGCACCAGTGATGCTAGAAGTGAGTGAGCAAGTAGGAAATGAGATAACAACACACAGTGGTGTTAAGACCATATCAAATATTACGGGCCAAGAAAAAAAGTTTAAAATTTGGATTTTATTTTGAGTGTGCTAGGAAGGTTTTGAAAACAGGAATGTAATGATCCAATTTTAGTTTTAAAAGTTTTGCTCTAGCTGACATGTGGGGGATTTGGTAGCAAAAGAGCAGAAGCAGAAACCAATTAGGACGTTATTGCAGTAGTATGGACAATGGAATAGAAGGGTAATGATAGATCATGAGTAGATGCCAGATTCAGAATAAATTTTGACAGTAAAGCCAACAAAGATGGCTTAGACATGAGGTATAAAAAAGGGAAGAATCAAGAAAGACTCTAAGATTTTTGGCCTGAGAAACTGAATGTATGCTGTTATCATGTACTGAAGTCAGCAAGATTGAGAAAGGGATGAGTTGATAAATGGGCTTTGGACATGTTAATTTTGTTATGCTGATTAAAATCCAAGTAAAGAGGGACACCTGGGTGCCTCAGTGGTTGAGCGTCTGCCTTCAGCTCAGGGCATGATCCTGGAGTCCTGGGATTGAGTCTCACATCAGGCTCCCCTTAGGGAGCCTGCTTCTCCCTCTGCCTGTGTCTCTGCCTCTCTGTGTCTCTCATGAATAAATAAATAGAAATAAATAAAAATCTTTAAAAAAATCCAAGTAGAGACATCAAGTATACAGTTGGATATAAGTGTTAGGACATTATGTTGCTGATTTTAAAACCATCAGAATGAACAGAACTGAAGACTGGAATTCCTTCATAATAATTTAATAATTATAACTTTCTTCATAACATTCAGGATGGAGTGAAACTATTTGACTTGTGTATGTGCTACCATTGGATAAGACTGTGGACATGAATATTGCTTATATATCAATCCCACCCAGCTTAAAAACTGAAGGGCTCAAAGTAAGTGCTAAATAAACACTGATGGCTTTATTTTTATTTTCTTTTGATAACTCAGATAAGCAAAGAAAGAAAATAACAGCAACACAGCCTCTGACATAATGGAGCCCTAAAGAGAATTTATAGAACAAAATTGGATAAACTGTATAAAAGCAAAGTATTAGGAAAGAGGACAGAATACATGTAATCAAAAGAGCAGGAATGGGAAATTAGTCTTTGGGTTCTAGCTCTTTCTAGGACACATTTGTTAACCTTGGGCCAATATTCTCAGCTCTCTGGTCTTCAATAAAACATGCTCAAAAAAAGATATACATGGGGATCCCTGGGTGGCGCAGCGGTTTGGCGCCTGCCTTTGGCCCAGGGCGCGATCCTGGAGACCCGGGATCGAATCCCACGTCGGGCTCCCGGTGCACGGAGCCTGCTTCTCCCTCTGCCTATGTCTCTGCCTCTCTCTCTTTCTCTCTCTGTGGCTATCATAAATAAATAAAAATTAAAAAAAAAAGCTATACAATGTTAGTATTCTTCAGAATTCAAAGGAAATCAGCTTCATTCTGTTGATCACTTAGATTTTAAAATGTTTACAGGTTTACGTTATTGTGAACTGCAATATTGGTATCCATTTCAGAAACTCATGAATCTGGGCCGTATATCTTTAGTTTAATATTGTTCTACTAACCAAAATGAACATATCTTCTTTAGCTAAATATTTAATAGGGAACTGTCAGCTTACATAAGTTGGTATACCTTAGTTAGCCATTCTGTGGGGACATAAATTAACTCAACCTTCAAGAAAATGTGTAAACAACTGAAAATTCTAGGAAGGAGGGGAGCACTGTTAGTGTTCAAAGAACACTTTCGTGATTACCTTCATCCACATGGACTTAGCAACAACAGAAAATAAAAAAAACAACTTCAAAAATATAGTACGGGCTCCACTATTAATTAATAATGAAAGAATAATCTAATTAAAAATTTAAAAATGCATTCAATATAGTCTTCCTTTGACTTGCTACCCTTGAAATATTTGAGGACATTCATCCAAATAGATGAGGTTCAAAATAATATAAGGACTACAGGATTTCTTGAATATTGCTGAATATTACTTTTCAGTAAGATGAATGCTTGATCTCTCTCTCTCTCAGTCACTCTCACTCTCAAATAAATAAACATTTTTTAAAACCTATTTTAAAAAGGGGGGCACCTGGGTGGCTCAGTAAATAAACATCTGCATTTGGCTCAGGTAATGATACTGAGTTCCAGGACTCAGCCTCTTTGCTCAGTGGGGAGCCTGTTTCACCCTCTCCCTCTACCCCTGGCCCTACTCCTGTGCAAGCTCTCTCTCACTCTCTCTCTTGCTCTTGTTTTCACTCACTCTCTCTCTCTCAAATAAATAAAATTTTAAAACCTATAAAACGAATGTTTAAATTTTTTGAAAGACTTTATTTATTTATTTATTTATTTATTTAGGAGAGAAAAACAGCATGAGGGGAGGGAAAAGTGAAGAGAGTGAGAAATAGACTTCCCACTGAACAAGGAGACTGACACCGGCTGGATCCCAGAACCTGGGATCATGACCTGACCCAAAGGCAGATGTCTAACTGACTGAGCTACTCAGGTACCCCACTATATAGTGCTTGAATTTTGACAGTAGAAAATAGATGCACTGGGGATCCCTGGGTGGCTCAGCGGTTTGGTGCCTGCCTTTGGCCCAAGGCCTGATCCTGGAGACCCAGAATCGAATCCCACGTCAGGCTCCCTGCATAGAGCCTGCTTCTCCCTCTGCCTGTTTCTCCCTTTGCCTGTGTCTCTGCCTCTCTCTCTCTCTCTCTCTCTCTCTCTGTGTCTCTCATGAATAAATAAATAAAAATAAAAAATAAAAAGAAAAGAAAAGAAAAGAAAAAAAGAAAAGAAAGAAAAGAAAAGAAAATAGATGCACTAGTAAAGAGCTTTTTTTTTCTCATCTGAGAAGAAACCCTCATACAAAGACAATATTCTACAGGGACCAGTCTAATTTCTATTTAATAGATATAATATTGGATAAAATTAAATAATATGGAACTTATGTATAAACTAAAATTATATACTACCATTAAAATGCATATTTATAACTTAATTTGTCTATCATTAACTGTCCTTTTTTAGTTTTCCATGAAATCTTTCCCAAAAAATGATACAGACTCCTTTTACTGTGTTTTCCAGCACAGTTTTCTAAACTGTTTTCACTAGAACATCAGCTCTCAAGATGTTAATAGATGCTCTACAAAATAAATAAGTAAATAATAATAATATAAATAAATCATGGAGAAATGCTGCATGATATATTAATGACTCTGGAGAATTCCACAGGAAAAAATAAAACTAACCATTTGTTTAAACCAGCAATTTCCATACTTATTAACCAAGAAGCTTTTCTCCCCTAGCACCTAAGAACAATTTCCGTGACTCTCATGTTACATAGAATATGGTTCTGAAAACAGTCCTTTAGTAGTTGACAGATAACTTCTATAGAGCACTTCCTGCACTGCATTGTACTTACTAGACAATGGCCTGTGTATACACAGGACCTTGTTTTATTCCTACTTTTGTTCACTCTTTGATAAGTTTTGATCTACAGTGTTTACTAATGCTAAATTTTTTATATATTTAAAATACATCAGAAACCTATTAGTTTATTACTACTATTCAAAAAATGTTTTGGTTAAATCTGAATATATTCCCTGTGTGGGCTTGTAGTGCTTTTTCAGCCTGGTGTGGTTTTCCATGCTATTTTAGCTTGTTAAAATCATATTCATTCTTAAAAGCCTAGTCCAGTATCATTTCCTCTGTGAGATTTTTCTAAATCCCCCCGCCCCCACTAAAAATTCAGTCTTTTCTCCCTTCCTGATTCTCACAGCACAGCACTCCCATGCATATTGATATTCAACAAACTTTCAACTTGTAGTGCATTTTACTCTTGGACATGCCTCATTTACCCTATGTCTGCTCCATATTTGCATCTACCCATGCACCTTGCTCTGTGCCTTGTACAAACGAGTATTCAAAATATCACTTGTTAAAAATATGAAAAGGCTATCTTAAAAAGACAAGGTACAACTGCATATGATTTATTGTTTGATTCTCTAACCAGGACTTATGAAATTATTTAATCATACAACAGAATAGAAACGAAAAAAGTTTGAAGGGATTTAGCCCAATTGTTTCCAAACCTGTCTAATTATCAGAATCATTCTGAACCCCTTCAAAACAGCAAATACTAAAGTAACATTATTGCAGACCTGAATTCTAATCTACAACAATAGATTTACAACCCAGAATATGCATATTGCTCCTAACTCTGTCTCTGTTCCACCAAAGAAGCCACAATCTACAATCCCTTCTCTTCTACTACATCATCATCTGAGAGGCTGATCCTGGAGACTAAGAACTTGAAAGCACAGCATAGAGGAACAATGATCCTCTTGTTGTCACCTTTGTTGCAAACACAGAGGCTTGCCAACAGAAGTCATTTGCAGATACTTTGTCAGGGATGAGGACTAAGAAGTAGTTGAAATAGTATTACTTAAAAAATACCTACTGGCCAATAGCATGAGAACCACTGGAAAAGATGATACAATGCAGGTAAATCAAGCCTAGCAAATCAGAAACTCTGGGGCAAGGTTAGAAAAATCTGTATTTCTTTTTTTTATTATTATTTTTTATTTTTAATTTTTTATTTATTTGTGATAGTCACACACACACACAGAGAGAGGCAGAGACACAGGCAGAGGGAGAAGCAGGCTCCATGCACCGGGAGCCCGACGTGGGATTCAATCCCGGGTCTCCAGGATAGCGCCCTGGGCCAAAGGCAGGTGCCACCCAGGGATCCCAAAATCTGTATTTCTGATATGTTTTAATACCCACTAAAATTTGAAACTAAATGTTATAATGGTAAGGATATATATAAGCTTTGACGTCAAAAAGCTTTATTTTCAAATCCTAGATCTGACCACTTTCACTGGTCGCCCAATAGTGGGCAACTGTGCAATAAGAATTTTGTAACAATTAAATGGGACGTGCGGGGCAGCCCCGGTGGCGCAGGGGTTTAGCGCCGCCGGCAGCCCGGGGTGTGATCCTGGAGACCCGGAATCGAGTCCCACATCGGGCTCCCGGTGCATGGAGCCTGCTTCTCCCTCTGCCTGTGTCTCTGCCTCTCTTTCGCTCTCTCTGAATAAATAAATAAATAAATCTTTAAAAAAAATAAAAATAAATGGGATGTGCCACACTGAATCTAACAAATAGTGAGGTTTTAGTAAATAAAAGCTATCCTTATGTTGATGTTCCTGCTGGTAGTGGTGGAGTGGTGGTAGATACACAAGAGGAACATCTGTCACAGTCCTGAGTGTACTGTAGTCCATTATGTACTATGTGACACTTATACTCACTCTACTCTCTACTCTTTGACCATTCTCTATGAGTCTGTAGGATTCTGTATGTATTTAGCAGCTTTCATAGTATAACTCCTTTGGACTCCTTGTTCACATAGCAAAAACCAGTAACTTCTATTTTTTTATGAATATTTATGCCTCAAAACAAACTTTCAACAATTTTTACTTTACAAAATTTTGATAGACATTTTATAAATATTTTTGATTTATAAAAAGTGGTTTTAACTATTATTCTAATTTTGCAGGTGAGAAAATATAAGCTTAGAGGTACTTTCTAAAGACCACATGGGAGGTACATATGTAGCAGAGCTTAAATTCTGAATCCTTATTTCTGCCACTGTACCAAAGCAGAAACATTTTCTGGAAAGTTAAGAAAGTTAAGCGAGGCTTTTGAGACAGGCGAGACTCCCCACCCCAACACTTTCAAAGAAAGGACCCTGGGACTGGGGGGACATCTGTGTGAATCCGCTTGCAGGCTTGCAGACGGTTGGTCGTAATCACCATAAGAACTCGAGTTAATATTTGTAGAGACTTAAGACGGTGCTGGCTTGTAGCAAGCGCAGTACCACTGCTCGTTAAATAAATAAACACAAACAGGGAAAAAAAAGTATAAAGTATAAGTATTTCTATACTATTAAATACATTTTATTTTAGTCCATTAAATATTTGTAATGCCAATAAGATAACTATATATCAGAATATTTTATTAACTGTGCCATTGGATTATAATTTCATACAAATAAAGAAAAATCACTTGGTGCACAGTGGCCATGAAGAAACTACCTGTTTTATACAGGAAATATTTGTTCATGAGTAAAAAATGCATGTGGTTCAAATATCAAAACATATTAAAACATATGTAATGCATGGGGTACCTGGGTGGCTTAGTCAGTTGAGCGTCAACTCTTGATTTCAGCTCAGGTCATGATCCCAGGGTCCTGAGATTAAGCCCTGCATCTGGCTCCAGGCTCAAGAGGGAGTCTGCTTGAGTTCTCCCTTTCTCTCTCCCTTTGCCCCTCCCCCTGCTTGTACACACACTCACTCCCTCTAAAATAAATAAATAAATCCAAATATATACAAAAAAATGTATATCTGTATGTAAAATGTAAATTCCCTCCCACATCTGCCTCTGTGCTCTATCTACAAAGGTACTCTCCCCTACGAGGGTCATGTATTTCCCAATTCCATGTGAATTTCATCTCCAAATGTTATGTCCATATGTAAAAGCTCTGATCTACCTCCTCTCAAAAGCTAACCACGAGGATAATTTTTAAGGTTTTTTTATGCTTACACAACTTATATATAACATTACTTTTAATTTTCTTCATTTGTACACAAAAAACACTATATAGTACAAACTTAAAACTTTATTTAAACTATTTTTAAAACTTTATTTCTCTTGACATAATAACAATCTTTCCATTGGGCTATGAACAGATCATCCTAATTATTTTCATGTTATTATTTGCCTTAATGAAACATAATTCATTGAACCACATCCTATTAATGAACATTTTCTTCAATTATTTGCTATTACAGGCCAAACTATATGAAATTGCTAACATTCAAACGTTTTGATCCATATAAAATGTGGATTTCATATAGCCCAAACGAACATAAACACTACTGGAATAAATTGCCTTGCATATCTGCAGAGTTAAATAGAATTCTAGTACAAATTTCCAAAAGTGGAAGTATTAGGAAAAAGGTATATAATTCCAATATATTTTTTATAATTTAAATACGTTTTTCAACTTACCCACCATAATATTTATACAACCTGATACTTTCAACAGCTGTTTATAAGTGCCTATTCTTCTATAGTTGCTCCATCAGAGTATTACTAAACTTTGGGAAATGTGTCAGTGTAGAGATTGCAATTTACTTTCCTCTTATCCTACTTCAGTCTCCGTCTCTGTCTTTTGCTGTCTTGCTGTCTATCTCTTCTGTTTAACAGTCATTTTCTTCATGCCTTTCAGAATTGGAGTCAAAGTCCCAAAGTTCTTTGCACCTCAAATTTATAAGTGAATCACTTTGTTTTCTTCTAGCATTTTTAGCATTTATCCCTTATATTTAAATATTTTAACTATTTGAAATATATCCTATTGCACACTGAGATATTGGACAAAATTCTTGTTCTTCAGATGTCTTCCCAGTTGTCCTAATCCCACTTACTAAATAGTTTATCTTTCCTCCAGTTAGTTTAAGACACCACATTTAACATATATTTAATCCACACATATATTTTTGTTTATTTCTGAAATATCTAGTCTTTTTCTTTGATATGTTTCTCTTTTGTACTATTGTCATACCATTTAAATTTTCAATGAATTGTATGTTAGTATCTACTAATTTTTTCTCATGCTCCTCCTTTTCAGAATTTTCCAAGTTATCATTTTTTATCTGCATTTTTAATTAAAATAATCAACATACAGGTTTTGACTAAGAATACAAATACATGCTTCAAATATAAAAATCAAACAAGGGGTGCCTGTGTGACTCATTTCATTATGCATCCAATTCTTGATTTCAGCGAGGGTCAGGACCTCAGAGTTGTGAATGGCAATCTCTGGCTAGGCTTAGAGATTCTCTCTTTCTCTCTCTCTCCCTCTGACAATCTCTAAATAAACAAATAAATAAATAAATAGTTGACCATGTTGTTCAAATAAATAAATAAAAATAAAAGTCTAACAAAATGCATGCATTGCTGCCTCCACTCTGCCTAATTACTTCCCTTATCTTCCCTTATTGTGAAATAACTACTGCAAGCAGGTTTTTGGCATCCTTTTAGAAAATACTTATCCACATACAGTAAATTGAATATAATTTCTTCCCTCCATCTTATACATGGCAGTATGCTATACACCCTGCTCTATGCCTTTGGTAAGCACTCTGTATACAAATAGAATACCATGGAAGTCAAAAGTATATTTATCAATTTAACCCTCATTACAAACCTCTGAATTATATAATAATGAAGAAACTCAGGCAAGAAGAGGTTAAGTAGAATGACCCAAAGTCACACAATTTTAAGTGAGAAAACTGGGATTCGAATCCAGTCAGCCTGACAATTTTCATCATTGATCATTTTAAATGTTTCCAGCCATTGTTTCTTTTGTGCTTTCCTTATATCCTTGTGAAATCGTTCTCCCATTTAAGCCCTACTTAAAACAGTATAACTCTTTTGTACTGAAATTCTAGTCGATAACCTCTTGTTTCTGAGTATTAATTTAACTCTTTAAAGAAACACAGGGACTGTCATGCATTTGCAACTTGAATAATGTTTGTGTCATGTTGGTGGAGTTGGTTGGAGAATGGGGTAGGAGAGAGAAGTAGGGATGATGGCTAGCTGGGTAATCACTGTGCAATGTGGAGAAGTGCAAATGAGGTGGTAAAGAAAGACTCAATTTATTCGGTGTTAGCTACAGCACAGAAACTGGGACTGATGCATGACAACATCTTGTATACATAAACCTTCCAGATCCATCTCCAGGGGATACTTGAAGTAGACTTTTTTCCTTTTTCTTTTTGGCTGTTCCTATTCTAAATCTTTCTATATTTGGTTAATCTTCCATTTTAGGATTCCTGGTGGGAGGTATAACCCACCTCTTACCGAAAAATCTGAAAGTGGTAGATTATTATATTCCCAGTCTCTCTTATGCCTAAGGAGTGTGTCCTCCAATCAGATGAGTCTGCACCAGACTTTAGATGTGAGCTAGGGTATCTGCTCTGCCCCCATGCTCTTTGCACATGTCTCTGGGCAATAAGAACAGATGGTGGTAAAAGTGACATCCAATTCTTTTATCCTATGTGTTCAGGGGTAAGCTGCAATGAATAATGTTCACCACTGGTGGCATAATGTTCTCATAGGGCCGGGCCTACTTTGTTATTTTTGCCTTTGTTCCTGATCCTGTCATCTCAGAATTGGTTTTCTAGCCTTACAACAACACTTTGAGTAACACAAAGGGAATGTAATAAATTCCTTTTCTGCCTAAATCTGATAGAATGTAATTCTGGGGTGTGCAATAAGCATCTGACTGACACAACGTTCTCTACGTTGGAAAGAGAAGTAAACATCCCCACTCATTTATTTACTAAACTAAGTAAGTGCCTACCTTGACCCTGATGACAAGCTAGTTTCCAAGGCTACAAAGATATCAAACCATAATCGCTGCCCTATCACAGAAACTCATAGTACATCTACCATCAAGTATGAGATACCATAAACCCCACTTATCAGTTTTTCATGATATCCGATATTCTCACCACTCTAACAGATTTTTTTTCTAACAGAGATTTTTAAGGTGTTATACATCTAAGTGACTGTAGTTGCTAGTATTGCTCTGGAAATTATACCAATTATTTTTTGCATTTAAATCCTATTGATAGTGATTACTTTGGTGGATCCATCATTACCTTGGAAACTAAAATTGAGAAAATCTGAGTGTATTTTAATTGGAGATGAATTATCCACAACACTTACCTCCCCAAACTGTTCACATTTCTCCTCAGTGTTTGTCTTGTCTGCGTACATCTGAGGCAAGGGATCCTATTTGCTGCATATTTTCATAAATCCCATGGAACAGTGTGGGCAGCAGTGTATTTTCTGCTCTTCCTTTCCCCATTCTTGCAAATTTTACTTTGGTTGAGTAGTTCCACCTTTGCTGAGCAAGTTGGAGCCACTGTGATTTTATTGAGAACCTATTCCTCACCTTTTCTAAAAATGCTGACAGCATTCTTCTGTACAACCCCTTAGACTCCCATTCACCTTGAAAAGTGTTATAACTTAGAAGTAATAGTATTTTGGTGAAAGTATATCCAAATGACAAAAGTGTAGGGAAGAGCTTTAAAGAAGACATATCACATTATCGCAAAACATGTTGCTGTTGTCGTCCCTTCCAGCAGCCCAATCAGCAACTGCCAAAGAAACCTTGTGTTGTATCTGTGTTATATAGAACTCTTTCCCGTAGGAGTAATAGAAAATGTATTGAGCTATTTTGTATTCTAAGAATATTTAGTGTCATGTGGAACCCAAAGACAGGGATATAGCTAAGCCTTAAAAATGAACTGAAATCAGGCATGGGAGTGCTCTAGAGAAAACAAAAAGGACCCTCACCGCATTATCTCCAATCCTCTCCACAGATATGTTGATTCTTCCACTGGCTTGGGCAGGTTTTTCTAACTCCTAAGCTACCCGGAATAAAATGTTCATTGACAACAGCTTCCAAGTCTCCACTTCTTGCTCAAAAGAGAATCAGAAAGAGATGGAATATATTGTTTTGTATTCTATATTCTCAAAGAAAAAAATCTGGTAAGTGCAATATGAACATATTGACTACCATTGGAAAATCATTTAATTTTGTCTTGGTGCAGGTTCATGCTGACCACTGTCACCTCTATAGCTTTTCATTACATGGTGTTCTCCCACACTGACCATCACTGTTTGGATATTATGGTGTTGCTTCTGAGAAACTTTCTGAAGACTGACACCCTCTGGGCTGAATGAAGTACCCCTCCAACTGTTTCCCACAGTACCCTGTGCATCTTTGTTTTATTGTATGATATGGATGAAGAAGGTCAGAGGAAGTTCCCAGAGCAGAATTGTGGAAGGAACAGAGAAAGAGTGGCCAGATAGATGAATACATCTGGTGAACACCATACTGTACAATGACGTATTTAAACAATGTTTCTTGTTTTATTTTGTTTTGTCTTTTCTCTCTGCAAAGGAGACTAATGAATCAAATGAATCAAAATGCTTCCAACACTAGAATAAGAAAAAATATATTCTGAAGGTAAATTTTTTTAGTACACACACACACACACACACACACGCACTCTTACCATAAACACACAGATCCCCGAAGTATAAATTTAGCAATTGCTCTTAGAATGTGACTTTAGGAAAAATAAGGATATCATTGGGTTGCGAGTTATGTAAGTGCTTTAACATAAATGCTGCTGCTGAAACAAAGAAATCTCAATGGCTAGATTTTTTACCAACTGCAAAAAGTCTTATCTGTTACCATACGGTTTTAGTGCTTTGAGACCAAAACAAAATTTAGATTACCTTAAATTCTCTCCTACTGATCCGCATTCACATTTGTAAAAACAGATCCAGTGAGGCTACTCAATTAGCAAATTTCATTATGTTTTACTATTAAAATCTCTTAGTTCTTTGTACCCTTGAAAAAATGTTGGTAATATTATGAGAGTACAGACAGTAAATATATAATAAATAAGTAATTACAATTGATTATGTTAAGTGTTACTTTAGAGCTAAGTGCAAAGTATCAGATATCTTGATGAATAATCTTCTCTCTATACCTTAACCCAACACTCAATAATTTAACATGTCTACCTAAGCCTTTCTACTTATCTTAAAAATTGTACCAGTTTTTTTCTTTTCAAAGATCTTATTTACTTACTTGAGAGAGAGAGAGTGAGGAAGAGACATGAGCAGAAGTATGTGGCAGAGGGAGAGGGAGATGCAGACTTCCTGCTGAGCAGGGAGCCAGATGTGGGTCTTGACCCTAGGACCCTAAGATCATGATCTAAGCTCAAGGCAGGCACTTAACCAACTGAGCCACCCAGGCGCCAGGCACCATCTTAATATTTCTTAAAAATGCTCCCTCCCCACCTTAATTTGTTCTTACCTAGACCTGCATAAACTTTTAAAGCTTCTTCTGCCCCCTAACCTCATCCCACAACCTGTTTCCCACATACATACCAAGAGATATCTGGGATGACCATGTTACTCCTTCCATTAAGTCTAGCAATGACTCTGCACCCCATTTGCAACAAAATATGAACTTCTTAACACAATGTATGACACTTTTGTGAACTGGCTCCTACTTGCCTCTCCAATTTCCTTCTTATCACATTCTGACACTGAATGTGATAAGTATACCAGTTCTTTTTCTGAACAGTCTGTATTCTTAGATGTCTTTGCATATCAAATCTTCCCTGGTATAATGCTATAAATGCTATAAATACCCTTCCCTCACAGACTGTCGTGACCACTGCAAATCTTCATTATCTGATGATCTTCTACATTGACAATTCAGGTATCATAGTTCGTCTTTGGGAATACTTCCCAAACTTTCCATCACCCTAAGATGAGTGAAGGTCTGTCATGGTATCCTAGGCTTCTTTGTTTCATTGTATTTATTGTATTTAATATGCTCCACTGTCATGGGTTCTTAAAAAAGCCTCTTTCACAAGAGGCTGTTGTTATCATATAACACAATGCTCTGCTTTACCATTTTTAGACAGTTTTAGAATTTAGAAATACATAAATATGTAAAGGGAACTGCCCTATCATTAGCCCATGTCCTTACTTAAGACTGTAAAATAAGAGTTCCTAAGAAATATTGGGAGACAGCTTCTGCTCTTCTCTTCTACTCTCCAACCTTCCAAATCCATCACTTACTCAGTCCTCCCTGATCACTTCAAAAGGAGGAGCGATGAGATAATCTAATGTGAAGCATTAGGAAGAGGGTCTGTAAGCATGCATAATTTATGCCTACCTGGAATTAATATGTCATTTCCTCTGCCCCCAGTTTATGAACAGTGAGAGAGTCCCTGCCCCTTGAAGAGATGGGGTTGAGTGGCTGGGTTCCTGTGCAATGAAGAGGTAAGTGAAGTCAGTTCAGAGCTAAACCTGATCTAGCTTTAAATCTAAGCGATAGGCCACATTCAGACTTTACTGGTCATAATGATAGCAGTTTAGTCTCTGACTCAATAGGTTTAGAATTGGGAGGGAATACAGATGTGAATAATTAGTCCTGTCAGAGACCTTCAAGTAATATGAAGGTTAACACTTAAAACTGCACTGAAACCAACCTTTAAGGGAAATTTTTCAGTAGGAAAATGTAACCAGAAAACCATGGATAATAATAAAGTTGTTTAAAAATTTGTCTTCAATAGCTATAGATTTGTAATTTGCTTTTAAAAATAACTGAACTCCCTCCTAACAGAAGCATGGATTTGAAAATTTACAACTCTTGAGATGCTGTTGGAAGAAATTAAAGAGATCTTATTATTCACTATGGTCAATTCTTAACTTCTAAAGCTTTGATTTAAAGAGTTAATTTATCTTTGCTGAGGAAAATTATCAATACAAAATCTAAAATTAATTGAATGTTGAGTTAGAGGAGACTTGAGTAAAGTATTTTAAAATAACCATTCCCTTGAACAGTGAACTCTGTGTGACCTTCACTAGAGCCATATGATGTTAAAAAAATTAAGTGAGTAGAAAATTAAAAGGAAAATGTTCTACCATTTTTCTTCGGTCTCACTGACACCATTGCCCTCTATTTATCTACAACCAAGAGGCACTTAGTACTTTCAATAAATATGAAGTAAAATCATTTTCGGGCTAACAGTAGAGTAGCATAATCAAAGGGATTCTAACTGCTAGATAAATATGAGGCAGCTCTCTGCTGTGGAAAGAGAAGTCAGTTGAGAGAGAGGGGATCTGAATTCTAGATAACCTAGGCTAAGTTACTTATGTACCTAAGCTTCTATTTCTTCACATATAAAATGGGGATGATGATAACACAACAATTTCATGGGGTTATATAAGAATTTGAATGAGAATTATATAAGGTTCATATATGTAAAATGCTTACAGCAGCATCTAGCATATAATTAGTAAATTAGTAATAATAGCAAACAAATACAAAGTACTTGATACTTCCAGGCACTGTCCAAGTGTTCTACATACATTAGTTCATTTAATCCTCATAACTCTATGGGGTATGCATTAAATATTAGTTGATATTATTGCTTACATTACTAGAATTTCTAAAATGTTTATATGTCTCTTGTGCCCCATTTACACATTAGTCTTTTGCACTGCCATCCCCATTTATTTTGAAGGCACCTCAAGGGCCAGAGTCATGTTTTTCATTACATTCCACAGTTCCCAGGATCTCACTGTTTAATAACACAGCAGTTGAAACAGCCAACGAAGGAAAGAATGTGGTAGGGCAAAGGCATACCTTAGAAATCTAAAGACAAACTATGGCTGTCGTTCTGCACAAGAAATGACAGTTCTTTGTGGCTCCAATACTCATCATTGTTCCTGGTATCTGATAGTTATGATATAGAAGGTGACCATATGAATGAATGAGGGGCACTAACAAGTGTTATATGTAGATTCTTTTAGCCACAGACTTGAAGCGAAAACAAAACAATTGAGAACTCCGTATATAACACAGAGCATACTTATTACCTAGGGCTAGATTGTGGCTAGCAGAAACAAAGCCACTGGGATCTGGAATACATATGCTCTCCAATATGGAGGGAGAAAGAATAGATTTGTACATGCACTATTTATTCTTGGACAGGTTCATAGAGAGCCCAAAGAGAACTATCTGTAGGGCTACCTACATAACAACATATCTGAAAATATTGTTTTCAGAGACCCAGTAAACTAATTTCTTTCCCTCATTCCTGTCCTCAAGGAGCTCACAGCTTGTGGGAACAAATGGAACATTACAACATAACGCTGCAGCTCATAGAGAAAAGGAACCTGATGAAGAATAGGGTCAAGAATGACTTAATAGGGAGAACAAGTCTGAGCTAAATCTGGAAGGTAGAGAAGACAACAGTCAAGTGAAAACAGAAGGAACTACATTCCCAAGCAGAAAGAGAAGCTTGTTACTTCAGCTGATTCATTATGAACGGAGAAGTTGGGGATTAGACAAGGTTGGAATGAGAAACAGGAAGGTGACACAGGGGTAGATGATGAAGGACCTATTATGTCACACTTAGGATTTTAGCTTCAGTTCCAAAAGTAATAGGACTGATTGAGGTATTTAAGCAGAGACATAACCTAATCAGGTTATATAAAATAAAATCTGTGTGGACTATTTGAGAGTTCAGGATACAATACATTAAATAAAATGATGAGAGCTTTTACAATTTAATCTTCACCATTCATGAATTTGAGGCTCACTAGTTTTTAAACAATACGTCTAAAAAATCCAAGTTTGTATTTGTGAACATGGGTAAATAATGCTCCAGGAATGGCCATTACATTAATGGTGTAAGTGCTATTCTTACAGTAATGAGATAAATGGAGATAAATCATACGAATGAATGAAGGACACCCAGTATGGAAGCCTCCAAACCTGCAAGTGGAGAGGATGAATACAAGGGAGTGACTGTGAACAAAGAGCTGCTTTCAACACTTGTTTAAAAATAACATGAATTTATTTAATTGCTTTGTTCAGAATGATGCATGTTCCTTTAGAGATCGTCTCCAACTAAAGGTTAATACCTAAGAGAGGATCCAAGAAGTTGCTTTCAAAATTGATAATTAGAAATGATGCAGTGCATTGGATGGTAGAGAAAATGCTTAGATGACGTAGAAAAATATTAACAATATTATTTAGTGGAAAGAAATTGTACGTGATACTTTGTACAAATAAAGTATGATAGTGAAAGAAAAATCTGGATGGACTAGTAGCAGTACTTTAGATAACTAGGACTATAGGTGCTTTGGGTTCTTTTTTGCCTACCTTCATTTTTACAATATTTTACAATAGATGGGTAGGCAAAAATGAAATTAGACAAGAAAATTTGTAACAGAGAGCTAGTCTATGAAATCAAAGAGCTATAAAAAAAGAGAGGATATGTTTCTATCAACAAAAATTAAAAGCATGATGTCCATATGCTTTAATAAATTTTGTGAATTTTAAAATATTTCCCTTTTTAAAAATGCACCAGTATCTTATATTAAAAGACAATGTATTAAAAAAAATAAAAGACAATGTATTGTCAGCCCAATTTTGTTTTTTTATTATTTTTACTGCTTAATGACTTACTGTTTTGGAGTAAATGCTCTCATAATCCTTGTTATGATATCTTTCAATGATCTTCAACTCGGAGTGTTAACGAACTTAAAAAAACAAATGTAATAAATGCAAAGAGAAAAGAAGATAGCCACAAAAATACAAATTAGCTCAAAGAATGTACAATAAGCAAATCTAGAAGTATTTTTAATTCAAATTTTTGAAAAGCTTATTTTATCGATAATTTGGTTTAATTTGAGTACTTTAAACGCACAGAGTAAAGCTCCAAAATGTGTTCTAACTACATCTTTTGATATGAGAACTATATAAGCATGAGCTAAGTGTACTTTGCATATATTCAGGTAATGTTTCTGAGCATATTACACCTACATATGCTATGCAAAATGTTGCAGAAGATTAAATTATCCTAGCCACATTTGGGAAGCGGCAGTATGTCTGTCATTGCATGTAAACATATGCAGATTTATGCAAAAGATTCTCAAATATGTGTACCTAAAGTCCCAAACTCCCCACAGACATGCAAAGCCAGAAGTTTTTGTTTATTTTCAAATTATTGGAAAACCTATAAATGGGACTAAAGAAATAGATATGCTTATGTTGTATGTTCAAACTTGGTGCATGTGTGTGTGTGTGTGTGTGTGTGTGTGTGTGTGTTTTCCTTCATTTCTTTGTTAAGTCATTTGGCCAAGATTTTAAATTCATCTGCAGTAATCTTTACGGTAGACTTAATGCAAGCACAAAATTTCCATTTGCTTCAAAAAGTCCTCCCAGAGTTAGGGGAGAGAGTTCATGCACCATTTTACATAATGAATCCGATTTTTCCAGCACCTAAGATCCTTCCTGATAGTGCTTGTTTGTTAGCCTTTCAAGAGGGTGCATTAACTCTTTCAGATCATTGCAATCAAGTATGAAATATTGCTAAAGTGCTTTGCCAGGCTGAAGCTGGTTTTCAGAATGGGTCATTTATCATAGCACAATGAATCAACCCATTTTGGTAAGTCAGGAAGAAATCACAACAGTGGCTCTGACGTTGTTAGGAATAATGCAGTATCATAATGAGAAATAAAAAATAATATGAATATTTTCTAAAGGAGTCATACTAAATTTTAAATAGTAGTTTCTGTAAAGCTTCTATACATTGAATTCTCATTTATGTTAAGTAATAGATTCCACCAAGAGAGTTTTTTTTTTTAAATCTATGTAGTATTTGAAGATGGACTCCAAATGCTTAACCCCTTTTCCAATTAAGAGTTAGATTATATGTTTCTTCCTTTTGAACCTGGGCTCTGTGATTGCTTGACTAGTAAACTAAGAAGGAAGTAATACTGTTTCTGAGTCTGAACCCCTGCCTCAGTAAGCTGGCAACATCCATTTCCTGAGTCTGGTTGGGTTACTTACTTTTGGGACCCAGTCATCGTGATGCCCAGAGTGAGACAGGTGGCCTATAGAGAGAAGTGCTTGACCCTTAGTCCCAGCTTAGCTCTTTGCCAACAAACAAGTGCCCCTTTACCAGATATCTGGGTTAGCCCTATTGGAAGTGGATTGCTCAGCCTTGTGGAACATTACCTCACTAAACCTTGCCAAAAATTGCAAGTCCAGAAATCAAACAAATTATTACAGATTTAAATCATAAGGTTTTGAGGTTGTCATGCCACAGTAGAAAACCAGAACAGGAGATTTCTGTTGTACCTTCCCTTTGTGTATGTTTGTGTGTGTGTATGAGTGTGTGTGAACATGCACATGCAGGTGCATGTTAAATACTTTTATATTTGCTCAGATTGTGGCTTTTTGGGGTAATGCATGCCTCTCAAGAGTTGCTTCCTACTTAAGGAAACTGAGACTTACTGTTTTCATGTCTAGTAAGGGTTCTAAACTACACAGAAACATATAAGTAGATTTTAGTATAAAGATACAAGGGCCAAGAAAGAAAGTGTGTTCAAGAATGTATACTTTAGAGTTACTGTAATATTTACCTGACTTGAAGGCACTTCTCTTGATTAATAAAACCACATTAACTTTACCAAGAGTTTTCCTATTTTCTTTTTTTCCAATTAAATGATAGAATAAGAAACTGTGATTCGGGTCACAATATTAAACCAACTTTTGTTTGATTATATAGATAAGTTTGGTAAATATATTACAAGTACACATGGGAGGAGGAGCCCCTCAATGTTGTTTTTCACTTGTGTTGAACTTTCCTTTCCTTTAAGGACATGCAATCAAATTCAAATTAGATTTCTCCTCCTGTAAAGTATCTCCCTATCAGTCTTAATAGGATGTTGAGCATCAACAGCAACTCAAGTTTGCAACCACCTGACAAGATTCTAGGTGGATGTTTGTGCAGCGTGATTCAGGGCTACCTTCAAAAACACTTTCCTGGGAGCTTAGCCCAGATGCCTGCAATTTCCCACCTGGAAAGAAGGGACAAATTAAACCGTTATGTCATTAAATCCTTAATGTGAATTGGTTTCTTTTATCAGTTCCCATTATATGTAACAGCTAGCTCCAAGTTTGTTTGGATAACAAGGAAGAAAGCAACATAGAGCTACTGTCCTCAGAAAATCAGGTGTTCAACTGAGGATGAGGTAGAGTTATTGAAGTTGAATTTCATAGTTTTGCCTGTCTGACCTTGTTACTGTAAAGCTGAGTCAAAGAAAATACATACACATGTTCAACAGGATTATTATATTTTAGTCTTTGTGGGTAGTAATATTTTACACTCAGGGAAGTGCATGCAGATTTTTATCCCCTGGAGGACACTTAGCACCATACTGCTTCAGTGTCCTGGCCTCTAAGAGTGAATAAGCATCTCTATGCTGACTTACTATCAGACAGTGACTTAAGCAAGGGAAATCAGGTTATGACTCCTAAGGATCCTTAAAACTCTCATTACTATTTAAAAGTGAAGTTTGCATGGTTATATGATCAGACTCTTAAGACAAAGACTGTTTTTCTGCTCCAACAGTTGCTTTATCAGCCACTGGCCTGTGCTGCTTTAAAAACACACACTGTTGGTGGCCATTGTCCTGCTCCAATTTGAATCAGTGTCAGCATAATTTTGCAATCCCTTATGATCAATGTTCTACAGTTTTTATAGGCATCTCTCCTCTGCATAAATATTTCCTGATCTGCCTCCCTGCTCTGCCCTGGAGGTCTATAACCATTTCCTAAAATGGCTTTAAAAAAGAAAAGTATTTCTTTCACCTCTATTAAGATGTCTCTGTGGCAGTAGATAGAAGGCAGAAGCTGTTTCTGTCATCATTATTTCCTTCAATCTGTTATGCACATATACACGTCCCTACTCCATAGAGTTTCTCCTGTTTACTAATAGCATCTTAATAATGCAGGGTGAAATGGACTTATATTTGCCAAAGTAAAGAGGTATAAAACCAGGTTTTCTAATTAAATCATGATGTGTCAAGTACTTGCCACTTTGTCCTTTCATTGGGGTTGTGTTCTCTACTTTCCAGTGTATGTACATATATTCATATATTTTTATTTATTTTTGACATAATAATCACCTAGCATTCATTTTCCTTGTAATTTCTTTCTTCTACCAGTTAATTCTACTGCTGTTCTGAGTAAATGTCCATTCAAGATTTTTGAAAGAACTTCAAAAAAGCTGCCTCCAATGAGCAAACCAATTGAAAGTAGAAGTATTCTTTTTAAGTAAAACTATTTTACAGAATTTTAAGTGTTTTAGAATATGTCACATATCATCAACAACAAAAAAATCAAGCTGCTTAGCCTTAATTCTGCCAGTAGTATCTTTAGTCCTTTATATACATTCTTTTACTTGCTGACTACAACAGTATTATACAATAGTTATTGATTTTCTATTTTATAGATGAGGAAACTGAAATTCAGCAAAATTGAGAAACCTGTCCAAGTTCAAACAGCTGATAAGTTTCAGATGTGCAATTTCAATCTTGATCTTTCATCACCACCTGAGGTTTTTCAATAATGTCATACAAATGGCTAAAATGAAACATTAAAGAAGAAACAAACATTGAAGAATTTAAAGTTAGGAATTAAAAGTATTAAATGCATGAGTAAAACCTTCTAAGCTTTAGTACAATGGCAAATGATTGAGGTAAGATCCTAGGACTGGGAAAGTATGATGACTTTTACTAAAACAGATATGCTAGGAGAAGGAACAATCAAGTAAGGAAATGAGTAGCACAATGTCAGGCTGTGGACTGCTCCGTGATAATGCTAAAATTGTTGCAGACTAGACAGTGATCTTGTACTACTTTCTTCCAAATGTTTTCAAATCCGTGAATTTTGGCATCTTTTTCCCAGAAAGTATCATACCTTAAAAAAAAGTTGTAATTGAATGGAAAAATAGCTTTTTCTTGAAATTGGAAATGTAGAGCCCATTAAACAGAATCTCATATCTTTTCAAAAAGAGGAATTTTTATGATATATTTTAGGAGGTTTCAATCTTTCACATTTTAGTCTTAAAATAGGTATTTCAAACTCAATTATATTCCTACCAAGGCTGATAATTTCTTTTCTTTTTTTGATAATTTATGTAAGTTTTTTTTTTTTGAAGTGTAGGGTAAAAGGTAAATAAGATCACATTAAAAACTAACCAAGAATAAAATGAAACACTGTGTACTTAAAAGTGAGAAAAGCATCACAACTGAATATGTAACATTCACCTGGTTTGCTAAGGAATATTGCATCTAATACTGGCCTTCAAACGGAAGTAGGCTTTGAAGAAGCTCAGATAGTTTTTAAGAGTTTTGGGAACTAGATGGGCCTTTAAATAGAAGCTAGAGGAAACAATTTTATTAGGTCATTTTTCTAAAGAATGAGTTAATAATGGTTGTCAAGAAGAAAGAACTCATGTCTTATGGTTTACAGTTGTTTCCCTATTCCAGTGAATAATAATAAAACAAAGAATGAGTTTGCAGAGGAGAAGAAAGAGTTCCTGGATATGAACATGAACATCCAAACCCTTAGAGTGTAAGATACTGTAGTTCCTTTAAAAACCTCGCAGTCTCTGGTATGCTGCATAATAAACATGGAGAAGCATTAAATATTTAAACAACGCCTCCAAGATGTAAATTGAACACCAATTAAAAATAAATTTATTATTAAAAAAATAAATATTAAATCAACTTTGTATTGTTAGTGTAAAAAAATAAAAATAAAATAAAATGAATGAATAAGAACAGAGTAATGCTGCATCAGTACAAATACTTTTTTCAGATCTGTATGCCAGTAGCCCTATGAAAAGATGAAACTTAGATCATTTCCTAAGTAAATAGTTCCATTTGAAACATCTTTAACCTCAAAAGGTCCCTACAAGTGATCATTCTTCTTTTCAAAGTGTCTAAGTAATTATTTGTTTGCTGCTTTAATTCTGATAAATGAGTTAGACCTATCCTGGATTGATTTTCTACTTATAACTTCCTTACAGTTCTTCATACCTTCAGAAGGTTGCAATGAAACTTTATATCCTCCCTTCATATAATTTCCCAATCCTACACATCACTCTGAACTCTCTTTGTAATAAAATTTCCTAGAATGGAATATCCTTGAACCTAGGCTGCCCCCATGTCAAAATGGCACCAACATTAGTATACATTGAACAATGAAATTGTTCATTATCAAAAATGGTCCTTGAGCCTCTTACTATGTTTCAGATCCTGATAATCAAAATAGAATGACGCTACCACCTCCTTTTGCCACCCCTTCAGTTTAATTTCTGGACTCCTTCAGGTATTTTGTCTGAGTAACAATCCATTTGACTTTATTGTCTTCATAACACTTGCTCTACAAAAGCCCTTCATCACAAATGTATACTTCTCAGGGAGCTAATCACCCAGAACTGAAATGACCTTCATAAGGTTGCACAACTTCTTGCTGGACAAATGCATAATGTGATACCTTTCTGTATTCATTCTACCTATCTTTCAGATAGTAGCTCTCTTCTACTGGTTTTACTTCCTTACACAGGGTTTACTATCCATGATGGAAGCAGGGAGTTACAAAAACAGCAAGCTGCTACAACTGCCTTTACATCAAGCTATTTCGCAAAATCATCAGAAGAATGAGTTCAATGAGTTGTACTGTCCTCTAGTCAAGGGGTTTTCTTATATGAAAAACAAAAAGGTGGAATCAAGAGGAGGTGAAGTACTATGGTTTCCTTATACTAATGACAAGAGCATTTATAAGAGTCAAGGCAAGTCTAAAGGTCCAGGAAGCACCCTGGATTGTAAGCTCAAGGCAATATATTTTACTTATAACCAAGGCCATTCCCTTATGCTGTGCAAAACCTCTCATCATTTTTTTCCCAAAAGGTTATTCCAAGGTGAAGCTATTATGATCTCTTGGCACTCGACATTTTACTACAATTTACTTCATTTGAAAGAAGGATTTTCATCCTAATATCATGGTCATAAGGTTGGGGTTTACAGACAGACAAACTCTGAATTAGACCTGCCCAGGTCACTTTAGTTTTGTCTCAACTGAGCCCTCAGCCTCACTTGATCAAACACCAGTTGTGTTCTTGCTTCACATTGTTCTTGAGTTGTAAGAATCTAATTACTCTGACCTTCTTCTTCCCCTCCTCCTCCTCCTCCTCCTCCTCCTCCTCCTCCTCCTTCTTCTTCTTCTTCTTCTTCTTCTTCTTCTTCTTCTTCTTCTTCTTCTTCTTTCTTCTTCTTTTTACAATTTCAGATTCATTATAAGATCTTACCAGCATAGGTTTTCCTACATCCATTAATAGAATACATCTAATTTAGACTAATATAACATTTATTTTATATAGTTATGACTTGCCCAAATATGACCTCTTCTACTCTGCATCACATTAATTTCCTTCTCATCAATACTAACCAATACCTGATCATGTGCCAAGCATTATACATGACCAAGGATATTCAGAACTAAAAGAAGATAGTTTTACCATCAAAAATTCTAGAAAAGATGGATAATAAATACATTTAAAAAGGTATAAGTAATTATAAATTTCAAGTTTGAATTGTTATAAAGGGAATTGAGGAAGTGGCTTTTAAAATAAGATTTGAAGTATGAAAGAAATAAGCTATAAAATACGCTGATGCCAGCTTACATAGAATCTTGTTGGTCCATAGTAAGAGAAAATAAAAATAAATATTACATTTATAAAATAATAATACTAAAATTAAGTATAATTAGACAGCATGAAGTACACTGAAAATTAAAAATATAACACTGAGATTTTAAAAAAGTATAGCATGAAAGATAAAGTCATGGATAAGTCCCAAAAATCAGAACAAAAAGATAGGTATTAAAATCAAAGAGAATAGATTTTTTAAAAAAATTCAAAAGGCTATTCAAGATTTCCACTATATTAGTAAGAGAAATGAAATAAAACAAGACAAAAACAGGTGGAAGAAAATTATCAAATAAATAATAACAATAATTCCTATAAATGATAGATATGCACCTCTACATATAAAGAGCTGACAGAGGGTCTTGTGTAACAAAACAAAACAAAACAAATCTACATTAATGAATACCATCTTAAAATTTTTCATGTTAAGGATAAAGAAAAGTTTTAAAAACCCATCTGAGAATAAAAAAGGCTCCATACAAAGGGATAAGAATTACAGAAATTCTCTAGAGCAACAGCCAGAAAACCATGGACTTACACCATCACAATGAACCAAGAAACAGGGAATAAATTTCAGCAGAAGAGAGGAAGAAAAGGAAATCTTCAAAAGCCATGAAGTCCACAAAGACAAGTATCTCTAGAAAGCAAACAGCCCAGGCTGGCACAAGACAATGAAAGATGGCCTTCAGGAGAAAATGGAAATGATAAAATCTTTAGTGGAATAGAAGTTTTGGAAAATAATACTGTTGATAGATTGATAATGAATAAAATATGTACATATAAAACTAAGTAAGTGGAAAATGAGGCAAATACTAATCAAGGAAAATATATGAATGACAAAATATACATTTTATACAACTTTGCTTAGCAGTGCATAATATTTATATTGTCACATCATATAAAGACTCACAATTAATTTAACCAGAAAATTTGACTGAAATAAAAATATTAAGGGATGTGAGTGGGATTTTGAAATGGTGGTATGAAAGACAGTGAAATCCTGATCTTCCATAAGAGGAAATCAATAAATAATAATTAAAATAGATGCATCAAGAAGTAGCATTATATGCATATGATTTTGTACGGTAGAGAAAAATTAACCAAAAACAAGGCTAAAAGGGTAAAGTCAGAACCCCTGGGGAACTTAAGGGTGGGACAAAGAATAATACATAAGTGCTATTTATTTTAACATAAACTTTTAGTACAATTTAACTTTCTAAGAAAAGTAAAATTGACCATTGATAAGGTGTTAATGTGACAAAAATAAACAAAGTATGTATATTATAACATAACCCTTTAAAACAAAAAATGTAAGGAGAAAAATTCCTATAAATCCTATAATGTAAAAATAATGACTATTTCTTCCCACAAAATATTTTCACACGTGTTTGAATATATTTAGTAGTATACTTAATATGGAAAAGATTTATACATGCCAATTACCTCTCACCCAATTTACTGTTTATAAAGAGGACAATAAATAGTGCTATGATATTTAATATAGGTATATAATGTCACTAATTTAAAAACTATGAACTCAAGCTACTTAAATTTTGTTGAGAGTGCAAATATTTATGTATATATACATGTATATTCAAAGTATATAGGTATGGTAAGTGAAGGAGAGATGTCCCTGTTCTAAGATTTATTTATTTATTTATTTATTTATTTATTTATTTATTTATGAGAGAGTGGGAGTGGGGGAAGGGGCAGAGGGAGAGAATCTTCAAGCAGATTCCCCACTGAGCTCGGCGTCTGATCCCTTTATCCTTGAAATCATGACTTGAATTGAAACCAAGAGTGGACTGGTTACCTATTGAGCCACCCTTACCCTGAGATGGCACTGTTCTAGGTTGAGTAAGTGTCCATTCTACTGCAGTTGCAGTGTTTCTGACAGAGGGACAAGCAAGTTTAAAAATCAATGAGGTGGGAGAACACCAAAACATCTGAGAAACAATCATGAGGCTGATTAAGTGGAGCAAAGACTGAGAGGAGGAAGAGTTGATAGTGAAGCTAGATGAGTAAGTTTTATTGTGTCATACCGGAAAGTGGCACTTTTTCTGATTGACTTGGGACACTATCACAATTTCGAGGAGGGGAATGACAGGGTCAGATTTACACTTCACCAGGTTCAATCTGATGGTTTGATTGGGTCAGTATTCCAAATCAGAGGTAATAAGAGTTCCATCCTAGAGTATTAAAGGTAGAAAGGTAAGAAGTGGTCAGATTCTGGATATATTAATGAATAGGAGAGTTGTCAGGATTTTCTGTCATTGAAGGTCAGTATCTTTTACCTTTCTCTTATCTTGAGATCATCAGATTTTTTTAAATGATCAAAAATACAGTTTAAAACCAAAATTCAGTGTTCCAGATATTTTCACACCTTTCCCTGCAGTCATTAAGGTTTTACGTGATCAGTCTTATGTCCTAGTTGTTGGTTCTACCCTTTGCTCCCAAAGACGTACAGAGCACAACAATGAAAAAAAAAAACAAAAAACTGTTTGACAGCATAAAACCGTGAAGGCATTAACTCACACCTAATAGCCATGGAAGCTGAATGACACAGAAGATTTGGCAGGGATCCTCAGAGGATTGCAAATTGATATGAACACAAGTTTCTGATTAGGAACATCATGCTACCTAGTTTTATGCACAATTATCTGCACTTCCCAGGGTTAAAGACTTTGAAAACAAATTATGGTTAAAACCTGGAGGCCTGCATTGATATAAAACTTCGATTTAAAAAACGGGAAGGTATTTCCCTATATCTATGCCTGCCCACCGTCCACCCACTGAATTACAGTAAGCAATTGGATCTCCCAGGGATAAGTAATAAAAGCATCTGTTTTTGAAGGATCCTGGGTAGGTTGTGTCAAGTCACACGAGACAAACAAGGCATGAGCAGATTTTCAGTTATGCTTTTCTGTGGCTTCCCATAGCAATTAGCAAGCACAGTGAACAACTAAGATGGGAAACAGTGTTCTTGGATTAGAATAAAGACAAAGCTCTTCAGATTTCAAAACCATTCCATGTGCATGTTCTATGTATCTTAATTTTTAGATGAAGAGAGGTGGAGACTGAATAACTATCCCACAGTACATGAATCTATGTCACTACATGAATCATATTGGTCTAGTTATTGCAACTCTATATGTTTTCTTTTTTTTTTCTTCTATAAAATAGAGAAATTAATGGTATCTACCTCAGAGTTGAGCTGTGAGGAAGAAATGAGTAAAAATGTGTAAAAAACTCAATAGAGTTCCTGGGAGTACAGTCACTGAGTAACTGTTAATATTCTGATTAAGAAGTTCACTACACTGAACTGACAATAAGAAGCCTTCTTTATGTTCACTTCAGTTTGATTCTGCACACAGTCTCCTTCTGTTGAGGAAAAGCAATGTTTTAAAGTCAGAAAATTAGGCAATACATGGCAAAGGGCTTGGTAGCCGATGTGCACCCTGGAGGTGCTGAGGTTGGTTGTATTATCAACAATACTGTTCACATTATCCCTCCTGAGTTTCTGCAGCATAGTAAAGGTAATAATGTGTAACTGATGGAATTTCAAATAAAGCATTATTAAAATATTTGTTCAGTGACCTTTTTCCTCTTTACCTTTTTTCTTTTGTGGTTCTTAACATTCTGGCACAATCTCCATCCATTTTAGACATTTCTTTCAGTTCTACTCACAATGTCCCTTTAATTGGCTCAAGATGTCTATTCTATTATCTTTTCGGAATTGAGAAAAAATATGTGATGGTACTTGTTAAGAAGTTTATATCCTAAGTTAGGAGATCCAGGTCTGAAGAAAGACACAATTGTGAGTAGATCGCTTATTAAAAAGGGAATTAAACATCAGTCAGCGTCTCATGGTGTATGAATTATAATAAGTACTTTGGAAGACCTTTTGTGTTCCACAACCGAGCAGGGTGCCAGATGGTAAAATCCTTCCTTGGTACTAAAGGATGCTTTTGCCTATGTGGGGTGCTAAATCTGTCAGTGGTATTTTATTCCTGACAATGGAGAATGCTGAGATAGTCTATAAACCTATTTACATATTTACGATATTCTCAAGATATAATTCACAGATTGGAAATTTTTAGATGAAAACAGCAGAGGAGGGCAGAAACAAGAAAGCATAATTTTTCAGGAAAAAAATGCTTAAAAGAACAAGAAAAAATATCTTCTCATGATCCATGGATTAGGGATGACTCAGAACATCCTCACAAGAACAGTCTGTTTCCACAGGGCATAAAATTCAAGGTAGCTCAGAAAACTGAAATCTTGCTTTGTCAGGATCTATGTCATTGGTAGGGATAAGTGGGTACCTGTTAAGTTTACCAGGCATATGAATATTCCAGAGTCTAGGTTTGTGATGTAGAGAATCAGACTCATTAAAAGCCTTCTAGGCAAATACTTCCTTTTGATTACCATTAGATTTATAAAATTAAGAATAACAGTTCTAGAAGTTTCAGTTTCCTATAGAGGACAGATACACAAAAATAATGAAATATACCTTAATTCCAAGTTGATATCGCCTGTGAATTTATCTTTTTCTGAACAAAGGGGTTAAATAGCACATAATGCTTAGTACTTCATGACCAAAGGAAGGCAGGCAATGAAAAGGAAAATATATTTCAAAACAAACAGACTAAAGGAAAGTAAGGGACTCATAAGTTGTACATTTTATTTTATTTTATTTTTTTTTAAGTTGTACATTTTAAAAAATGTGTTAACTGGATGAAAATCCACAAAACCTAAGACTCAGTAAAGAATTTGTATGTTTTTTTTTTAAGATTGTATTTATTCATGAGAGACACACATACAGAGAGAGAGAGAGAGAGAGAGAGAGGCACAGGCACAGGCAGGGGGAGAAGCAGGCTCCATGCAGGGAGGCGGATGTGGGACTTGATCCCAAGTCTCCAGGATCAGGTCCTGGGCTGAAGGTGGCGCTAAACTGCTGAGCCACCCAAACTGCCCAAGAATTTGTATGTTTTATAAAAAGAGGAAAGGTCTTCTAGATCCAACAATACCTCACATTAAGTTGTTATTGCAACCCCTTCCACTACAAATACTTGGAAATTCAGCATAAAATAAAGCAACAATGACAAATGAATACTGAATATTAAACCAAGCTTAAAAGGGAAAAAATCAAATCAGCAGGTGCTAGAATGAAAAGGGATCACAAATCCAAAAATAAAAGTACAAGTTGATATTAAGGCTTATATGAATGCCTATATTTACCTCTTATAAGAGTCAAAAAATTTTATTTGAATTGTGCAATTTTGAAAACTTGAAACAACAGTAAAAGTGACTCAGCTCCTTTCTGTGTTGATCAGCAAACAATTGTAGTCAGAAAACTGTAAAACAATGTAGATGACTGGGTCATCTGATTTCATTACTTGGTGAATGGATTACTAATAGATACAGAGTTGCCTGATATTTAACAAAACACTCAATAACATATGGCCTGATGATGGGTCTAAAAAATAATTTTTTTGTCTAATGATAGATGTAAACAAGATTTTGAAATACTTGTAAGAGTTGTAATGTGGTATGAAAAAATCTGTGATATCAAGGTGCCTGTGTGGCTCAGTCAATTAGCCACTTGACTCTTAATTTCACCACAGATCATGATTTCAAGGTCCTGAGATTGAGCCCCACATGACATGTCAGGCTCAGCTGGGAGTCTACTTCTCTTTCTCTGTCTCCCTCTCCCCACCCCCACTTGATGCACAAGAATGTTCTCTCTCTCTAAAATAAATATATCTTTAAAAAAAAATTTTTTTTAAATCTGTGATACCTAATGATGATGTCACAGCTCCTTCTAATACTATTGCAATTTATTGCCTAGATTCATGATCAGAGGAAACAGTACATTTTAGTTACAGATTGAACAAAATGAAAATTTAATTTTTCCAATTAAATTCCAGGCCCTTAAAATTTATCCATGGGCCTGATGGTTAAGAACATCTGCTTTATGTCTATTGCCTCATCTAATCTTTATAGGACCCCTACAAAGTAAGCATTATTATTATTTAACTGATGATGAAACTGAAGGATAGTTTGAATCTATTGATTCATATCACACAATGGGGAAATCATGAAGCTAGGTTTCTAACAGAGGCAAACTGACTTGGCATATTTGGTTGTTGTTTTTTTTTTTTTTCCTTTTTGAACTAAATTTCTCTGTGTTGTTATGTATTTATGCATTAGGTAGTTCTCTATCTAACCAATTGTTCTTTCTATTGATTTAGGGGCCACAGATATAATACTTCCATTGCAATTTTATAATATGCAATTTTATAATATTTTGTAGGGTAATTTCTTTCTAAATATCCTACACATATTTTTCCCTCTTTTTTAAAGATTTTATTTATTTATTTATTTATTTATTTATTTATTTATTTATTTATTAATGAGAGACACAGAGAGAGAGAGAGAGCACGAGAGGCAGAAACACAGGCAGAGGGAGAAGCAGGCTCCGTGCAGGGAGCCCGACGTGGGCCTCGATTCTGGGTCTCCGGGATCACACCTGAGGCTGAAGGTGACGCTAAACCGCTGAGCCACCCGGGCTGCCCCTACACATATATTTCAATATTGAAATTTGATTTTTAATGACTATCCATGCTCTTATTATTTCAAGAGTAATATGATTAGCCATGATCTCTCCTGAGAACACTGAACATTTATATATACCTAACTTTTGGACCTCTCACTTTGGTATCTCAGGGGTCTTTTAAAGTCAATATTCCTTAAAATGGAACTCATATTCCTTCTAAATCTGCTTTCTCTCCAAAATTCCACATGTCAATTTATAGTTCTACCAACAATCCAGACACCTAGTCAGAAAACCCTGGGCTTTACTGTTATAATTATTTTTAGTAGTTCTCAGCCTTATTCCTAACCTATATCCCTGATCTATGTTCTGCTGGACAAGTTTACCTATTAATTACTTACTGAATCTGGAACACCACTTTTATTTCTGCTCACTCAGTCCTTCATCCTCTTTAGGCTAAAACAATCAAATCCATTTTGTATTCTAGGCCTCTCAAACCCATCCCCCACACTACCAATAGACTGATTTATCTACGGCATATAGCTGATGCCATCCATCTCTCTAAAAACCTCCGAAGTCTCCTGTTTATCTAAGAATCTAAATTTTTATACATATATACAACAATCTGCATAGCCTTGCCCCACATGATTCTCTCATTTCATTTCCTCTTGTGTGCTTTGCACTTAAGCAACAATTGCCTTAAAAGCACTGAACAGATTATGGTAATCCACGATTCCATCACTTGTACAAACTCTTCCCTCAAGTCATCCTTTCTTCTTGTAATCAACACCTTGTCTTTTAAGCCTAACTCACTTGTCACCTACTCCAGAAATTGCAACATTTCTCCCTTATTAGTTTAAGTAGAACTCATCTATTTTTCACAACATCCTACAACAAAGCATTGACATTTTGATTATTATAAAAAATTTGCTTTATATTCCTCTCTCTTTTTACTCCTTTCTTCACAACAATTAAGATTCCATAAAAGCAGTTTCATTCTTCTTTGTATCAACATAGCTTGATAATCACCTGATATGAAATAGAGCTCCATAAATGATGGTTGAAATGAAATGGAAAAAAAAAAAAAGCAGCTGACATAGGTTGTCTTAAGTAGATAGAGATACGCCTTCAGGAAATATTAAAAGATATTTAGATATTCTGATGCATGTTCTATCTCTTCAACATCCTCCTCCTGGCTGTTATTGAAAGGATTCATATATTAGACAGAGGTTCCAGCTCAAGTAGTCTCCTTAACTCTAATAATCCATGCTTCCAATTACACTGTGACTCCCTTAGAACCTAATTTTCAGTTTCTAGGATTTAGGCATTAATAGAATCCCAATTAGTCAATAATAATCTGTGTGTGAAGATACGGAAAACAACATACTATTAATTTGTCTGTCACTTTATTTCTTGGAATCTGATATTTGATCTCCAAAACTATTGCCTATTTCCTGTTCCTCATACAACTTTTACTATCATTAAAGGTGGTGTGCAATTTACACCAAAGGGGACAGGATACAATACAGAATTAATTGATTTGCACTATTCATTATACATGACAGGGGATATAACTGATTTTTGAAATGCACAAACATATTTGAAAATACATTTATGAGACATATAGTTTGATTGTGGATTCTATATTATCTAGACTTCAAAACTCAGCTATCATCATTCATTGATCCTTTATTGGATTTTTTTACTGGAAAGTGCCATATATTTTCTCTTTAGTGCCCTTCTTCTCTGATTAGACTTTTTAAACACTTACCAAAGAAACTTGTGATTAATGACAGTTAGAACTTATTGGACTTGAAGGACAAATACTTGCTTCACCAGTTAAGAGAATGAGCTAATCAAAATGAAGAAGTGCAGGGCAAGGGAGAACAGGGAGAGAAACGAACGCAGTGAATCTATATGGATTCGCTTGAAGTGATGAGCTGAACTGTTAACTTTTCATTTACTGCATCACAAACTTGACTCAACCTTTGTCTGTATTAAGAATAATGGAGCAGTTCTTATAAAAGAAAAGTATAAAATTTCTCAAAATAAGCCTCCCCTCTTTCGTTTTTATAGCTATGGGTTGGTATTATTCCAGCTTCTTCACAGTAAATATTTCATAGTATCTTCCACAGAGTGGAAAAACTTAGCCACTTCCACAGTTACAAATCCTACTATAACAAACCAAACTGGCTTTCTCTTCAGAGACTGTACTTCATACTTCACTACAAAATTGAGACTGAACTTTTTATTTGCTGAGAAGATGCCACAATTTTCTTTTATATGGTGTGATCTCATTCTTTGCCTTTCCAGTGACCTTAAGGAGTAGATGCCTCAAATATTTCAATGCCAGATTGTTTGTGAACTAGAGACGAATCAGTCTTGAAAAGGAGGCAGAAATCCTTTTTGGTGGAAGTGTGCCAGGTAACAATTCAGAGTTCGCTGTGTTGATATTTGCTATGTGTTTCATAAAAAAAATTGCACTATTGATAGACAGGCATCTAGCAATATAATGTATGTGTTCTTCCTTTAAAATTAATCTTTACAAAATAAAGGAGAAGAAGGTTAGAAAAACAAGGATGAAATTTCATGTTGTCTGAGCATTTTTATACACGTATAATGGTACTAATTTGGGGGGAATACTGTGTGTCTCCTACATGATATGGAAAAAAAAATCAATCAAAAAACTATACCTACACTGACTTTTATAATTTGCGTGAAGATGTGATATATTAGGACAGAAAACAAAATGGGTTCACTGTACTTGAAAATTTATAGAACCTAAGAGCTTACTTTCCTTTTGCTACTTTTGGTTCTCCAGAGAATATGCATTTGGTTCTCTTTCTTCAAAATATTCTGCTCTAGACGTGCTAGTCTATATAGCAAACCACCACATGGAGCGGAATGACAATTAAAAGATGAAACAACATGGAAAATATGAAGTAATTTGGCCATTTTTATTTTTTATTGACTCTTTTTACTTTTAATAAAGTTAAAGTTAGTTAACATACAATGTTATATTAGTTTCAGGTGTACAATTTAGTGATTAAACACTTATGTACATCACCCTGTCCTCATCATGATAAGTGCACTCCCTAATCCCATGACCTGTTTAACCCATCCCCCGCCATTCACCTCTCCTCTGATGACCATTAGCTTATTCTCTGTAAGACTGTGTTTCTTGATTTGCTTCTGTCTTATTTTTTTCCCTTTGCTTGTTTCTTTCTTAAATTGCACACATGAATTAAATCTATAGTATTTGTCTTTTGCCCTTGACTTATTTCACTTAGTATTATACTGTCTAGCTCCATCCATGTCATTGCAAATGGCAAGATTTCATTATTTTTTATGGCAGAGTAATATTCCACTGTATATCTATAGGGCTTCTTCTTTATCGATTCATCTATTGATGGCAACTTGGCCTGCTTCTTTATCTTGGTTATGGTAAATAATGCTGCAAAAAACATAGGTGTGCATGTCTCTCTCCTTGAATTAGTGCTCATGTATTCTTTGAGTAAATCCCAAGTAGTGTGATTACTGGATTATTGGATAGTTCTATTTTCAATTTTTTGAAGAACCTCCATGCTGTTTTCCATAGCTGCACTAGTTTGTATTCCCACCAAAAGTGAAAGAGGGTTCCTTTTTCTCCACATCCATGCCAACACCTGTTGTTTCTTGTGCTGTTGATTTTAGCCATTCTGACAGGTGTGAGATAATAGCTCATTGTAGTTTTGAATTGTATTTCCCTGATGATGAGTGATATTGAGCATCTTTTCATGTGTCTGTTGGCTACTCTCTGTCTTTTTTGGAGAAATATCTGTTCATGTATTCTGTTCATATTAATTGGATTATTCATTTTTTGGGTTAGTATCCAAAATATATAAAGTACTTATAAAGTGTTTATACTTAATGTTATATTTATATGTTTTATAGTTAATGTTATATAAATATGTTATATTTGTGTTTTCATTTTCATTTGTTTCCATGTACTTTATTTCTTTTATTTCCTGGTTGACCTAATCATTGTTTAATAGCATGTTATTTCACTTCCATACATTTGTGGTCCTACCATATTTTTTTCTTGTAATTCACTTCTAGTACCATAGCATGGCCCGAAAATCTACATTTCAACCTCCCTTAATTTGGTAAGGTTTGTTTTGTGGACAATATGTGATCTGTTTTGGGGAATGTTCCAAGTGCACTTGAAAAGAATGTGTATTCTCTTGTTTTAGAAGGGAATTTTCTGAATATACCCTTTACATCCATCTGGTCTAGTGTGTCACTCAAAGCCATTGTTTCCTTGTTTGATAGATTATCTGTCCATTGATGTAAGTGGGGTATTAAAGTCCCCTATTATTATTGTATTATAATTGATTCGTTCCTTTATGCTTGTTATCGTTATATGTATTTGGGTGCTCTGATATTGGGTGCATAAATATTTATAATTGTTAAAACTTCTTGTGTTGTGCACTTAATGATTATATAGTGTCCTTCTTTGTCTCTCATTACAGTTTTTGCTTTAAAATCTATTTTGTTTGGGACCCCTGGATGGTTCAGTGGTTGAGCATCTGCCTTCAGCTCAAGGCATTATCCCAGGGTCCAGTATTTGAGTCCTACATTGGGCTCCCTGCAGGGAGCCTGTTTCTCTCTCTGCCTATGTCTTTGCCTCTCTCTGTGTGTCTCTCATGAATAAATAAATAAAATCCTAAAAAACAAATTAAATAAAATCTATTTTGTACCATATAAGTATTGCTACTGTGGCTATCTTTTGACACCTTTGTGCATGATAGATGTTTCTCCACCCTCTTTCTTTTATGAGATACAAACTCAGGACCCTGAGATCAAGATCTAAGCTGAGATCAAGAGTCAGATGCTTAAGTGACTGAGCCCCCAGGTGCCCTGCCTTCATCCTCTCTTTCAATCTGCAGGTCACGTTCGGTCTAATATGGGTCTCTGGTAGGCTGCATATAGATCGGTTTTGTTTGTTGTTGGTGGTGTGTTTTTTGTTTCTTGGGGTTTTTCTATTTTTTTATTCAGTCATTCTATGTCTTTTTATTGGAATATTTAGTACATTTATAGTCAACATAATTATGTTAGGTATGTATTTATTGCCATTTTATTAACTCATTTGTGATTATTTCTAAAGATTTTCCTTGATCGTTTCTTGTCTTTCTTTCACTTTTTACTGATTTTCTTAAGTGACATAACTGGATTTTTTTTCTCTATTTTTTCCATATTTATTAGTGGTTTTTGATACATGTTTACCATTAGGTTTATATATAACCTCTTCTGCATAAAAAAGTATATATTAAGTTGAAGGTCATTTAAGTTCCACCCTATTCTTCTGTCCTTTCTTCCCCACATTTTAGGTATATGTTATTACATTTTATATCCTTTCTTATGATTTTTACACAGAACTATTAATTTTTACTGCATTTGTGTTTCCTACCTCAACACTGTCACCTTTAGCCTCTCTTTTCCATTCAAAGAGTTTCCTTTAATATTTCTTGCAAGACTGGTTTAGTGATCGTGAATGCCCTTAGTTTTTGTGTGTCTAGTTGTGTGAAAGTAGTTGTGTCTTCTGTTCTTGAAAGTAGTGACTTTATTAAGAAGAGGTCCTGGAGTGCCCCATTGCAGTGTCCCCTGCTCATTAGAACTTGGCACTTCAGGGGAGTATCCTATGTGTGCTACTTATGTCCTGCTGTTGTGTCTGACACACATTTCCTTTCACTGCAGTCATATGCACTGACTCTGCCTATCGATGGCTGTGCTTGCTCTCTGTAGTGTTAGTGGGACCAAGACAGGCCAGCTTTGAGGGGTATGCCCACTGGGAAACTTGGAGCTGGACAGTGGTGTTAACAAAATTTGTACTGGACCACTTAGCTATCATATCACTCTCCTTCCCAGTTCCCTCAGTGCTGAGTCAGCTGACTTTTAAAGTTCCAGACTCCAAGTCTCACTTGTTATGCAAACTCACAAGCTTCAGCCCCTCTGTTTTTCAAAGCCAAAAAACGATGGGGATTGTTCCCCAATGTGAACCCCTTAGGGCTGATTTCTTGGCCATCTCCACATGCACAGCTCCCTCCTTCCTGCAGGCAGCCTCTCTCTGCTTTTCTGACTTCTAAACTTTCAGATACAGCCTCTTCTCTATATGTAGTTGTGTAGTTTGTTCTGTCAGTCTTCAGATCACTATCTGGTTTACTGACTTGGATGCAGAGATCTAGTTGTAAAAGTGGGACAGGGTAAACTCAGGGTCGTCCTACTCTGTCATCTTCCTCTGCTCCTAACAGAGTATCTTTTTTATTGTCTTAAATACCCTTTTCTTCCTTTAATAATCTTTCTGAAAGAAAGTGCCTGTTGTTCCGTTTAAAAGTCTACAGGGGGCGATGGAGAGAGATATTATATCCTTCTGCTAGTTACTAAAGGGCTTCAGTGGAGTAATGGGAACAATGTTCCCCAAATTGATTCTTGGACATCAGATGTCTATTTGATTTGGCAAATTCAATGGCTAGTACTTTTCCTTCAGCCAATTTTCTGGAAGCCCTTCCCTTTCATACTCCCTCTTCTCTTCTCATACACATAAGCTCTCTATGGAATCATAGTACTTTCAAACATTTTTTAGAATGTACATTTTGTTCTGTTATTAACGGAGGTTTGTTTTTATTCTAATGTACAAACATTTCATAATTTTCCTTTTTTAAACAAATCTTTCATGTTTCTGGAAGCTATTCTGTAATGCATCTCAGAGGATAAGTGCAGTTTTTAAAAATCGCTTTGACATATTATCATTATTAGGTTTATTAATATGACTTAACTTTCTTATTAGTAAGAATTCAAGCTCCCTGTCTCTTCATTTAAATTGTGTAATGTGTTTTTAACCCATTTGTTCCTATAGTCAATTCATCTATTGTACAACCCTGAAATCTAGAAGTTTAAAAAAAGGTATATCAGAAACTCAGGGAAATTCCTCTGTAAAGCTAATTCTAAACCTTCTTTGAAAATACACTAGAAATAAAATAACAAAACATTGGGGTGCCTGGGTGGCTCAGTTGGTTGAGCGTCTGCCTTTGACTCAGTTTGTGATCCTAGGGCCTGGGATTGAATCCCACATTGGGCTCCCAGTTCAGTGGAGAGCCTGTTTCTCCTTCTCACTCCTCTCCATCCTGCTTGTGCTCTCTCTCTCCCTCTCAAATTAATCATAAAATCTTTAAAAAAAGAATAAAACATTTTTGGAAAAGAAGAATGAGGTGAGAAGAATGCCACTAACTAATTTTAGGACTTAAAATAATGCTACAGTAATCAAGACATTGACAAAAAATAGACACACAATTCAATGGAACAAAAAGAGTCAAGAACTAGAGCTAACAAATATGATCAGTTGATTTCTGACAAAGGTGCAAAAGCAATTCAATGGAGAATTGAGAGTTTTGTCAATAAATGATGTTGGAAAACTGAACAACCATATGCAAAAAAAAAAAAATGAACCTCAATCTAACACTCTCTCCATTTACAAGAAGTAGTTTAAATTGGATTGTTAATCTAAAAATAAAATGAATGCTACAAGCCTTTTAGAAGACAACATAGGAGAAAAATCTTCATTATCTGCAGCTGAGTAAAAAGCTCTTAGACATGACACACAAACATATTCCATAAAAGAAAAAAACCCGATACTTTGGAATTCACCAAAATTAAAAACTTTTGTTTCATATAAGGCATTATTAAGAAAATTAAAAAGACAAACCTACTGACCAGGAGACTATATTTGCAATGCACATATAGGACCAAAAAAATATCTACAATGTATTATACAGACATTACATACATACATATATTAAGAATTGTCTATGACATAATCAAAACTCTCTACAACATAATAAAACAACCCAATTGTAAAATGGGCAAAGACTTGAACAAACGTCACTAAAGATGATGAGCTGGTGAAAAATGAGCACAGGAAAAGATGTTTTACATCAAAACATCCACTCAAAAGTATCGCATATTAAATCTATACATTGGCAAGAAGAGCTAAAATAAAAAATACCAACAATATCAAATGTTGATGAGGATGAGGAGAATGGGGAGGATTGGAACTTTCATAAAATGCTCATAGGAATGGTGTGAGTTCTTTGAGAAACAGTTCACAAGTTTCTCATAAAGTTCTACATACAGCATAGGACAAAGCAATCATAGTTATTCTAGATAAATGAAATCATATTCACACAAAAAGCCCCTTTACTGTATGTTAACCTAATAATAAAATTTTTAAATGAATCTGTTTAAAAATAAGAATGAATATCTATTTTTTTTGTTTTATTAATACAAAGAGGAGGGGAAGAGAAAGAAGTTAATTCCATAGAGTTCATTAAGTATATATTTTGAGGATAACAACTTTTTCTGCTTTTTCTTGGAATTAAAAGGAAGCATATGTGTGGTTAAATTTCAGGAAGTATTTTCAACACTTTTAGAGAAAGAAGAAGAGTTGATGAGAATATGATTGAAAGTCCTCTCTATATATCTAAAATATATGATAATTTTCACTAGCATCAGCATATTCAAATGGTCAAGAATTATGAAAATATTCATTATTTCACATGGTCATCAAAAAAAGAAACAATACTAGGGTTAAGATAAGGACAAATCAGGCAACAACAATGGTTCTTCAAAAAAAAAATAAAGTGTGCTTTCCTCCTGTGAGTTTTGTTTATGCTTTTTTGGAAATGTTAGTTTTTTAAAACTTCGACTTTTTTTATAAAGGTAATTAATTCATTCTTCAGTACTGAAGGATAAAGGTGCAGATATAATTATACTTAGGGTAAAGATGTCATAAATAAAACTTCCATAAAATAGGTATTGTATTTGATGGCTATGTTATGTTAAAACCTAGTTTAAAGCATGTCTGGATGATCTTTCAAACCCTGATATTATAAAACCACCAGTGAAACATGGCCAGCACTCAAACTGAGCAAACCTAGTCTGCAAATTTGTTTATTCATTTTTATCAAAATTACAGAAAAATATTAAAATTGACAGCCAAAACAGTGCAAATTCATTTTTCTTCCCATTTTTACACTGGCATATCATATTCAGTTAATGTGGAATAGACAAGATGTCCTCGTTAACAAAAAATATGATAAATTGAACAATAAACTACTCAATAAATCAGTGTAAAGAGCAATAGATGTTCATGAATGACTTCTGAAAACATACTGGTTTTGCATATGTTACTAGTTTTCAAAAACTCAAGTATTAAAAACTGGATTAAAAATATATTTTACTTGATTTTATCTACCTCTGACAATTTTCTTAGTATCATTTATGAGGTAATTGATCAGCATAATCTTATGCTTTGTTTGTTTTTCCTAGCTTGAACTAACACTTAGATGTTTTTTTGTTATGAGAGCACCAACTGTTGCCTTGACCTTCACATGTCCTTTAGGACCTAGTATAGAGTATAATTCTTTAACTCACTTAATGGTTTTTTTTTAAGATTTTATTTATTTATTCATGAGAGACACACAGAGAGAGGCAGAAACAGGCAGAAGGAGAGACAGGCTTCCTACCAGGAGCTTGATGCGGGACTCCATCCCTGGACCCTGGGATCATGACCTGAGCCAAGGGCTGAGCCACCAAGGCTCCCCCTTACTTATTGTTTATTTTATTTTATTTTATTTTATTTTATTTTATTTTATTTTATTTTATTTTATTTTATTATTTTATTTTATTTTTATTTCATGTGATTGGCAATAATTTTAATGTGTAAGAGCTATTACTGTGAACATGGTTTTCCATTGCATAAAAATACAAAACTTTTCTATGTACTACTTTACTACTTTGTTTATGGTTATTGGATCTGAAAAGAGGAGTTTGGCTTTTTTACTGATTTTGTAGTTCACTATAACAAGAGCATTACAAGACAAAGTTAATTGACTTATAACATTGAAGAATGAGCTTTAAATTAACAATTGTGGGATATACATAAATTCAACTTTATGGATAACTCTGTAGACCATACCTTTCCCAAAAGTCTGAAAACAAAAAACACAGTTTCCATAGGCCATATTGCTGCAACCATCAACTATGGAAAAATTGGTATATCCTTTCATCTCCCTCTAATAATATTTCTTGTTCATGCTGTAAAAGAGAGAATGGCATCGACCTTATGAGGGTTAATATGAAAGTTATTGCCTAGAGGTATTCTCTCTTAAATGTCACCCAGCACAGTATTGCCCCTTTAATTCATCAGACTCCAAGCTCAGGGTCATAAAATAAGCACAACAAAGTGCCTTTTTGGCCTCCAATTGTCAACAGTCTCCCGCACAACCATCTATCCCCATAGGTAATAGATTTCTTGTCTTTTTCCTGTTTCTTTTGGCTCTTGACTCTATAAATTATTTCCTGTTAACAGCTTTGTCCCACACTTTGGAAATGATGTTTCCTATGTCTTCTGTGGCCTTGACTTTTGGCTTCCCTCCTTGACCACAGGAATGATATATACCCCATTAATTACATTGCCCCTAGTTTCTCTGAATAGTCATCTCAAATGCTGTAGCCTGAACCATGAAGTCTATACTGTCTTAGCCAAACTGTGCCATCAGCTTCATCATTTGGCTTACTCTGAATATATTGTACTACTTTTAGAATATAAAAAATGTTTTCATTTATATTATCCTTATTCATAGTAACAACTTTAGAAACTCAGAGTAGATATAGTTGTTCCCCAAATAAAAGGGAAGAAAACTGAGGCTTAGAAAAGTAAAGTACATTGACTAAAGACTTAGCTGTAATTTGCTGAAGGGTTTAGAGCTTCTAGCTAGGCCTGCTGATTCCTGTTTCAATCCTCTTTTCACAAATCCATATTACATCTAATTTATCTCCTGGGAGAATGAAACCATAAACAATAACTGTTACTTCTTAAAGTTTCTAGTTGTTTTTTTTAAACTTCCAAATTCCAAAATTTCTAACAGTGGTCATATGAACTTTCTCTTTTTTGAGCATAAATATTTAATAGCTATAAACATGCCCTTTTATGCCCTGCTCTCTACCAAAGAGATATATGACTAGGCCTACACAAAATATCAGGTAGTATTTTCTAACGGGAAAATTTAATACACTCAGCCTGTTATTTCTCTTCCATTCTTATTAATTTTGCATGAAATATGCCAATAAATTAACTCTTAGGATCCACTGGTTACAGGATATGCTGATGCATATGTTTTCTTAGCTTTACAGCAAATAAAAGAATAGTTTAGTGCAGAAAAAGGCAAGGAAAGGAGAAAATGAAATGGGAAGCAAAATTAAGATCAATGCCTAGCTTTCGAGGGCATTTATATATAAACCCCTTTTCATATAAATGTACTTGACAAATATTTTGATACTATTCATTTTTATTTAATCTGTATATGTGCTTATTAACCATCTATGAGGATATGAGATACAATTTATCATTCATTAATGTTCCAAAGCCTATGATCTTTAGTTAAGAAATATAAACTTAACCACATATTGCCAAAGTGGCTTTGCTATTTGAATATTAGTCATGCTGTTCATAGAAAGAGCAAATACATTTTAAATACTGCATAAATGCTTGCTATTGTAATGATTGCTAATATTATGGAATGAGGTCAATAACATTGAGAGAAGAATACCTTAGCTTACATTATGCATAGTGGTTATAACAATGTGTACATGCTGCTCATGCTATTTAAAGCCTAAAGTTTTTTAATTTCTCTATGTAATTTCAACAATTAAAATCCTATTAAAAGTATTCTTGAATGTTATTTCTTTCTTGAATATTATTTTTGTTTTGAGTTCTTGTCTACCAATTAATTTTTATTTTACTTTTTTTAAATAAGAGAAATATTGATCTCATAAAATGTGAGTCATTCTTTTGGTTCCTTCACTGAGTGGATGCCATGAATATCATTCCCTTTGTCTTTTTTTTTTTTTCCTTTTTCTTTGATTATTTTATTAAAATTTTAATAGATTTTCTTAAGAGATCAAATATTTTTTTAAATTTAGCCTTTTTAGGGTACAGTCAACAAAACTCAAAGACAACCTACAGAATGGGAGAAGATATTTGCAAATGACATATCAGATAAAGGGCTAGTTTCCAAGATCTATAAAGAACTTATTAAACTCAACACCAAAGAAACAAACAATCCAATCATGAAATGGGCAAAAGACATGAACAGAAATCTCACAGAGGAAGACATAGACATGGCCAACATGCATATGAGAAAATGCTCCGCATCACTTGCCATCAGGGAAATACAAATCAAAACCACAATGAGATACCACCTCACACCAGTGAGAATGGGGAAAATTAACAAGGCAGGAAACAACAAATGTTGGAGAGGATGCGGAGAAAAGGGAACCCTCTTACACTGTTGGTGGGACTGTGAACTGGTGCAGCCACTCTGGAAAACTGTGTGGAGGTTCCTCAAAGACTTAAAAATAGACCTGCCCTACGACCCAGCAATTGCACTGCTGGGGATTTACCCCAAAGATTTAGATGCAATGAAACGCCGGGACACCTGCACCCCGATGTTTATAGCAGCAATGGCCACGATAGCCAAACTGTGGAAGGAGCCTCGGTGTCCATCGAAAGATGAATGGATAAAGAAGATGTGGTTTATGTATACAATGGAATATTACTCAGCTTTTAGAAATGACAAATACCCACCATTTGCTTCAACGTGGATGGAACTGGAGGGTATTATGCTGAGTGAAGTAAGTCAGTTGGTGAAGGACAAACATTATATGTTCTCATTCATTTGGGGAATATAAATAATAGTGAAAGGGAATATAAGGGAAGGGAGAAGAAATGAGTGGGAAATATCAGAAAGGGAGACAGAACGTAAAGACTGCTAACTCTGGGAAACGAACTAGGGGGTGGTGGAAGGGGAGGAGGGCAGGGGGTGGGAGTGAATGGGTGACGGGCACGGGGGGTTATTCTGTATGTTAGTAAATTGAACACCAATAAAAAATAAATTAAAAAAAAAATAAATAAATTTAACCTTTTTACTCCAAATTTACATTCAATGCCATAAGAAATTTTGTCTGTGTTCTAGTAAACTCTCTCATGTCTTTTTAGTTCTTATATAGAGATATAAAGAATTATACTTGAGCCATTGTTCATTGACTTTTTCTTGTCTTTTATTTAATAAAGGTATCATGGGACCTTTGGATGTTAGTCTTAGAATATCGCCAAAATAAGAGACAACTCCCTATTCTTGGACAAGCCTACTTTCGATTTTTTTCTATTAAGCTTGAAGTTTTGAGACACCGCAAGACAGGGACAAATTATTTTTAAAGAACTGTCTCCTTTACTCTCTACACTAAATAAATACCAATCCATATTCAGATAATATCCCTACACTTTCCATATCTCTGATGGTGAGAGTTCTTCTTTCAAACATCTTACTTAGTTCAGCATCTTTTTTTTTTTTTTCTTTGGAGGAACCTCTTCGGTCCCATCCCTTAAGTTACCATTTTACTTTTTTTATATAGAAAAAGACTGACCGGCGCAACGGTTTAGCGCCGCCTACAGCCCAGGGCGTGATCCTGGAGATCCTGGATCTAGTCCCACGTCGTCGGGCTCCCTGCATGGAGCCTGCTTCTCCCTCTGCCTGTGTCTCTGCCTCTCTCTCTCTCTCTCTGCATCTCTATAAATAAATAAATAAATAAATAAATAAATGAATGAAAGAAAGAAAGAAAGAAAGAAAGAAAGAAAGAAAGAAAGAAAGAGAAAGAAAAAGAAAAAGACTGACCTAAGTATTCTGCAAAATAGTTCATGCTATTTCTCTCTGTTACAAAATTATTATTTTTTGGGCAGCCCTGGGTGGCTCAGCGGTTTAGCGCCACCTTCAGCCCAGGGTGTGATCCTGGAGACCCAGGATCGAGTCCCGCATGGGGCTCCCTGCATGGAGCCTGCTTCTCCCTCTGCCTGTGTCTCTGCCTCTCTCTCTCTCTCTCTCTCTCTCTCTCTCTCTCTCTGTGTCTCTCATGAATAAATAAATAAAATCTTTAAAAAATTATTATTTTTTAAGAACAGATAGAGCCTTGTCAAAAGTGTCGCATCAATAGTATAAGTAGATGGCAGGAGTGTTGGCATGTATTTCCAAAGACCCCAGTTGCAAGTAAAAGTCTCAGACAAGGAACAAGAGTCAGAACAGGGCCAGTTACACCAAAGACATCACATAAATACTTCTGAATAAAGAAAGGATAAAAAGACGAGGAAATGAATAACTAAGATGGACTTGCAAGCCATATTCTAATATTAGTGCTCGATGTTCTTGATTGCCGATTGGTTCGTTAGATCTTAGAAGATATAAAAAAATCCTAAAATGCATCAGTTTCCATATTCAGCTAAGCGATAATAATTGTGTTAACAACCCCTTGCTCTAACTCCTATACCTGGGAAACCTTATCCTTGGCAAAAAGTAATATTGAAAGTTAGAACAATTTTTTCGAGATCACTACAATCCTTATTTATTAACCAGGACTTCCAGAGAATAAACTGTCAGGTCTCCCACCTTGGAATGATATTGATAAACTAAGGAGTCAAAACATCAGTCTGCTCCTACAATTTTTTTCAGAATTAAACTGATAGAGATAGGTCATGAAAAAACAACGTTCACATGACACCATATGTTCACAAACAAGCAAACTTAGATTTGCAGACTTACACAAAACTCAAACTCAACATTTCTTAGTCCACCTTTTTAATTTCATAAGTAAATAAAGAAATGGGAAAAAACCTGATTAGGTGATCCCATACTGCCACCTATTCTTATGTCTAAACCGGTGATATACAACCAACTCCTTACAATATTTCATTTAAATGTGGGGATTGACTGTTATCCTAAACTAATTTCTCAAATATGTGCAGGCCTTTCTTGGACAATCCTGAGGCTAATTGCTTAGCTTCTTAGGATGTGCAAACTATATAATATTGCTCTTGCCCAAATTATGCAAAAACTATATCTTTTTATTCTTTCATCTTATAGATGTTTTATTTTTTTTAAGATTTATTTATTTATTTGAGAGAGAGACAGAAAGCACCCATACAAGTGGGGAGAGGTGCAGAGGGAGAGGAGGAGAGAGAATCTCCAGCAGACTTCCCACTGAGCCTGGAGCCAGATGCAGAGCTCAATTTCAGGACTCTGAGATCATGACATCAGCCAAAATTAAGAGACGGACATTCAACGAATTGAACCACTCAGGCATCTCAAGTTACTTCCTTTCTTTGGGTCACTCAGTTTTTTGCATAATTTCTCATTTAGACTTTTATTGTTGTTTTGTCACTATTACTATTTTAGTCACTTTTTAAATTTACATGAAATAAATTTTGCTTTTTTTGATGTACAGTCCTATAAATTTTGTAAATGCTTACAGTCATAAAACCATGACCACAATTAAGATACAAAACAATGTCTTCACCCTAAAAAAATTCCTCTTGCTGCTCTTTATAGTCAACCCTTCCTACAACCTTAGCTCATGGCAAACTTTTCCAGAATGCCATATAGATAAAATCATACTGTATATTACTTTTTCTATTTAGTTTCTGCCATTTAGTATATGCATTTGAGATTCATCCATGTTGTTGTATCATTAGTTTGTTTCTTTTTATTGCTAGTAATATTCCATTGTGCAGATATATCACAATCTATTCACCAGTTGAGAACACCTAGGTTTTCCCTATATTTAACAGTAATAAATTAGACCATTATAAATACTTGCACACAGGTTTTTATGTGTGATCAGAAGTTTTCATTTCTCTGATAAATATCTGGGAGTAAAATTACGGAGTCATATGATAAGCTTATGTTTAACTTTATAAGAATCTTCCAAACTGTTTCTCTAAAATGGCTATATCATTTTTATTCCCATCAGCAATGTATGAGAGTTCTAGTTGCTCTGTATCTTTGCAAGCCCTTAGTATCATTTTAGCAGTCCTAACGAGTGTATAAAGGTATCTCCTGGTTTCAATTTGCATCTCCCCAATGACTATTGACTTTGAGTATTGTATTAATGTGCTTATTTGTCATTCATGTAGTGTCATGAAAAAGCCCAAGTGCCTACCTGAGAGAAAAATTTTCATCTTTTTAGATAACTGCCAGAAAAATGTTCTATGTAATTTTTATGTCTCAAGTTAAGCCAACAGAGCCAGTCACTTGTCAGAAATAAGATTTAACGTAGAAGAAAAAGAATTATAAACTGGGTCTATTTTTTGAAAAGTAAAGTATACTAATCTCCTCATTCAAATGCAATAAATGTATCTAAGTAGCCATTATTTAATGCTTTTCAATACATAAATATATGTATCAGTACATATATAAATGCTATTTTAATGGGTTAACCCTCCAAAATTTAAACTTAAAGCACTACAATTATTATCCTTCTGGATGTATTTTCTGCAAAAATAGTATTTCTGTCATTCATTCAAATATAATAATACATGGTAGGTGTAAAGAGAATGTTGATTCAGGAGTTCCAAGAAATTTGAAATTTTAGAGCTGCTAGAGAATTGAGTCATCTAAACAATTGCATTTATTTTAAAGACAAGCTCTCAGGTAACTAAAAATGTAAGTGATTTATTGAAGTTTGAAAAATCAAATACTTAGGGACAAATCCAAAAGGAGAACAAGATCCCTTCCCTCCTTTCCCATCAGTCCTCAATATTCCTACCCCAATGCAATAGAGTAAAAAGGAGTGAGGGTACTGCATGATAAAAAGACTCTAGCTTAGAGTAAATAATGTTTTCTTAGCACCAGATATTTTAAAAGGGTATTGTGGAACTAAAGGGCTCCAGGCTGGGAGAGAAAACAAGAGTAAGTATCACTATAATTAGGAAAATGTGTGTAAGAAGGGAAAGAGAGACAGAATTAACTTCCTTGCAGTTTGCTTAGGAACTATTTTCCCTGAAATGTATTCATTTATTTGTATATTCACACCCATTCTAGTTTTAACTCACTAAAGTCATGATACTCATGTGAAGAAAAATTCTTTTTTTTTTTAATTTTTTATTTATTTATGATAGGCACACAGTGAGAGAGAGAGAGGCAGAGACACAGGCAGAGGGAGAAGCAGGCTCCATGCACCGGGAGCCCGAGGTAGGATTCGATCCCGGGTATCCAGGATCGAGCCCTGGGCCAAAGGCAGGCGCTAAACCGCTGCGCCACCCAGGGATCCCCGTGAAGAAAAATTCTAAACAGTAAAAACTTAACATACAAGGAAATGTACTCCTCTCTCATCTGTCCTCTTTGCAGAAGCAAAATGGGAAATTTTATATTTTAATAATTTTCTTTATTATCAATTTGAATGATATAACTCTATTTCTTAATTTTTCATAATTGGGCAGTTATATAAGGATGTTGTGCTACAATGAATGACACAATGCAGTTACAATACATTCTGCCTCTCATCCCTCCCTTTTGGGGTATATATTGGTATATATATTTATATCATAAAACGCAGCGGTTCTGAACAAGGCAATTTTGTTCCCCAGGGAACATTTGGCATGTCCAGAAATATTTTTGGTTGCAACAATTGGGAGTTCCTATTGGCGTCTAATAGGTAGAGATGGGATACTGTTAAACATCCTACATAGAACAGCCCTTCACCACAAAGAACCATCCTTTCTCAAAGAATCAATAGTGCTGCTATTGACAATACTTGCTTTAGAATTTGCATATATGATTTAGATAATGTCCTTAAAATAATCTTGAAAGCAATCTTTGATTTAAATGACTCCTTGCTATGAAAAATGAAATAATTAGAACTTATTGTTTATTTGTATTATTAGTTTTACATTGTTATGATTTATAAAATTTTCATTCTTCATTGTTATGATTATAATTATGTTATGTGCTTTATTTGTCAAATAATTTTATTATTTTTTTAAGATTTTATTTATTTATTCATGAGAGACACAGAAAGAGAGAGAGGCAGAGACACAGGCAGAGGGAAAAGCAGGTTCCATGCAGGGAGCCTGATGTGGGACTCGATCCTGGGTCTCTAGGATCAGGCCCTGGGCTGAAAGTGGCGCTAAACCACTGAGTCTCCCGGGCTGCCCAATAATTTTAAGAATTCTGAACCATTAAATAAGATTTGATATTATTTGTATCGGTATTCACAATAATGATACTGATTTAGATAAAGACCAATAATAGATGTTAAAACTACTGGGTTAAAAGTCAGGGGAAACAACAGATTTATATAACCTCAAAATATTCCTCCACATATTATTTATTCATTTAGGGGAAAATTCACCTTTACAAAGGACAGCATTGTGTTTAGCACCTTAACTAAGCAATTAAACTTAACATGTGGTAGGACAAACTCATATGCCTCCTAATACAATGCAATGTAAAATAGATCATATTGACTAATCATGAGAAAACAACCAAACAATTCAGATTGGGAAATTCAACATGACAACCAGACTAGGCTCTTTAAAAAGATTAATATTATAAAAAACCAAATACAGAAACATAAGAAAGTAGGGATTCTGATCTAGATTAAAGGAGACCAAAGAGACATAATTCCCAGATGTAGTAGGTGGCCTTTGAATGGTTCTATATCAAAGCTACAAAAGACATTTTGGACATCATTTCAGTAGGTAGAATATGGTTATTACACCAAGGTTATTATTTCTTGGCTATGAAACAGGCTAAATTTCTTGATTTGGGTGGTTATGTAAAGAGATTGTCCATCATATGTCAGTAACTTATTTGTATATGGTTCAGCAGGGATTGGGAGAGGGAGGATTTGTGAAATGCCTATGTAGAAAGAGCAAATTAGAGCAACTGGGACAAAGTATTAACAATTGGTGAACTGAGATAAAGAGGGCATATGGCTTATTTATCAGTCTCTCTATTGTAAGTACAAAACTTGTCAAAATAAATTTTTTTAAAATAGCAATTGTGTTTATCCTCTGATCAAAGGTTGAGAAACAAATCTCAAATTTTTTTTAAATAGTGGATTTTGCACAGTTATATAATAGTAAATACTTAAAAATTAGGTATCCCAGGGAGGATAAAAGCCCTTATTTGAAACATTTGTTCCATTCTGTGGTGTTAATGTTCTTACCATAGTCAATTTCTAGCACTGAACACAGAATTGGGAAGAAGTGCCTGGTGCTACACCATTATATAGTTTTTCTACCAAGTAGATAGATGTAAATAATTTCAAAAGCATAAATAATAGTAAAATGTAGCAAAATAATTAGGAAGTCATGAATTTTGAGTATTTATTGCCTCTTTTTAATATAACTTACTTAAGTGTAGTTTATATTACAAAATTAGTTACTGGCTTCATATAAAAATTTTCTTACAAAATTTCTAGAAAATTAACAATTGGTTCTCAAGAGGCTATAGAAGCCAACTCCAGCACACCACTGGTCCTTTATCTTGGGAAGATTCCCAGAGGGATAAATGGAGCCTGAGAATGCAAACAGTTGAAGTAATACTACTCTGCATCTTGATTAGCTACTATGAAAATAAAAGAGCCATAAAAGAAATATGGTTCTCTTTACCCTTTCAGAAGTAAAATTTTGCAAGAAGTATTAAATGATTTATGTGTCAAACACAATTCTAAATGTTGGAGTTACAGCAATGAACAAGATAAATGACTCCTTTTTTTTCTCATGGACTCCATTTTTGTGGTCTTATGACTCACTCCTTTCAATTTGTTGACTTAGAATTTAGAGCCTCTCCTTGGTTCCCTTGGACAAAATCATGTTTATTCTTGGGACATAGCTTATCTATTCTGATTTCTAAAAAAAAAAAAAAAAAAAAAAAACTATTCAGTATCCCTTTTTTTTTTTCTGGGAACTCTCAAATTTTCCAGTCTTCTCACTATTCCTTTCCTTGTTTCTCCTTACTAATTTGCTTTTGTAATTATGTTTTTCATCATTCAAAAAAGGTTCTAAGAGAAAAGAGCAGCAAGTGGATTTTTAATCCATCATCTCAAACCAGAAGATATTATCTGATAATTTCTAAAGAAACTGTCTAAGTAGATTATCCAAGTAGAATGATTCAGAAAAGTTCATTTCTTTCAGAAAGTACGGAGGCAGCCTATAAAATCGCTTCAGTGGCCTTACAACTCAACCTATGTATTTCTTAAATGACTGAAGATAAAAGAAATAGTAGCATCAGATTGAAAGGAAAATTGGGATCTGATGGAGTATAATTATCCCGTAAGTTCTAATTGTCCAAAATACTTATATATTTTTGTTGCTATCCCAGAAGTTCTAATTGTCCAAAATACTTACATATTTTTGTTGCATACTGGGTTCTGATGTATTAAAATTTCTAATTATGGGGATGCCTAAGTAGCTCAGTGGTTGAGTGCCTGCTTTTAGCTCAGGTCATGCTCCCAGAGTCCTGGGATTGAGTCCCACATCAGGCTTCCTGCATGGAGCCTGCTTCTCTCTCTGCCTGTGTCTCTGCCTCTCTCTCTCTGTGTCTCTCATGAATAAATAAATAAATAAAATCTTTAAAAATAAAATAAAATTTCTAACTATGTACTGAAAATGCCAATAAATAGTAAGTTATAGTACAGTATAAAAATATAGCACATAAATGTTGTCCCCGATATAAGCCAGTCAAGAATTTTAGCCAGCTTAACCTTTATATAAAATTAATACTCTTTTATATTCATGTTTTTAACATTACATGTTGTATATTTATAGCTTTCAAACATTTTTAAACTAGGTAAATTTTTATTTCCTGGGAAAAAGAAACTCTACATGCTAAAATTTAATTTTAACTTAAAAACTATTTCATTAACACTAAAAGTTTAAGGATTTATTGATTTCACTATTCATTTCAGAATTTTGATGCATTAAATCTGCTATTACAATAAAAAGGCAGGATAGTGCTTAATTCTTTTTAGTAAAGTTAAAATTCTTGATTATACCTAAATTGGGGTAGAAATTCAACTGAGATCCATCAAAGCACAAATTTTGTTTAGTTAAAAAGCTTACATATTGACAATAAAACACTAAAAATGTTCTTTTACATCTCATTCTAAATAGAACAAAATGACTTTTGTAATCCACTGATCAAGAAAAACTGGATAAATTACTTCTTTGTATAATATTATTTTACATTTTCTTTCCACCTTTTAATCTCTTTACTGCTCACTACTAATTTTAAATCACTGTTTAGAATCATAGCAAGGATTTTAGCCTTATTTCTTATATGTTTTATCCACAATGATGAAGAAGTTATCAGATCAAGATCTCAAAATGTAAATTAATATCCTAGTAGAAAAGGTTTGTGTTTACATTTAGGCTATAAATAGTATAAATGGCTTCAAAGGCTCTTTCTAGGCTTTTTTTTTTTTTTTTTTTTTTGAGAAAGCCACTTACACAAATAAAATCAGGAAACAAACAAAAATATTCTAACTACTTATAGATAACACATATCTTTAAAGTACTTTGACTCTATACTGTCAACATAGATATACTCCATAACCAGTTCACTTCTCTAGTTGCTTCATTTTTATTATTATTTTTATACAATTAGTTCTTGTCATCTTGTTCTTTCTGAGTAAAGCTGCTATATAGAGACACCTGCTGGGAAATAAATGAACAGAAGAAAATTCAAACCTGAGCTCTAGAAACAAAAAAAGCTTCCCTCTTATATAACTTAAGTATGATTTCTTCAAATAATGTATTTCGTCTCAAAGTACATTTGCCTCTAAAATATATTCAAAGTCCACCAACACCTGGAGTTTTGCTATGCATATAAAAATCTATACCTTACCATAAAGCTTCCAGAGCCCAGAGTAGATATCTGCTATGTACACTAGGTATATGATACAGGAAAATTCTAATATATATTTCAATCAAGTTATTTATTAGGTATTCATATGTATTATTAAAGAAATTTTAATTGGAATTATTTTTCAAAGTGACAAGGACTTGTTTAATTTGTAATACTTTTACATCTCAATTTTTGTTTTTAACATTTGCTAAATCAAGGCAAAATTTTATCCTTTAAAAGTTTAATATAAATACTCTGAATTAATGAAATTGGTCTCCAGAAATCTGTTTATATAAACTTTTGTTGTCAATTTCAATTCCCAATTGTAATCCAGCAAATTAAAAATATCAGAAATTATATGCAAAAAGTACAATGTTTACTAGCAAACCATGAAATAGGTGTTTCAAATGTGTTCCAATCTCAAGGTCAAGCTTAACTCCTTCAAACTACACTGATACAGCTACCATAAGATGATAAGACATAATGATGATACAAGCATATCTGAGTGGTTTTAACAATTTCACCTATGTGCTCTGCTGAATATCAAACTATAGGCAAGATTATAGCCAGGTCTTGGAGTGCAGCCACTATGGCAGTTCTCAAGTGATATTCACCATAATTCAGCTGAACATGGACCAGTCATGTGTGGAGAATGGATGACAGCAAGATTTCCAAGCACCTGCTCTATGCTCCCAACAAGATAGGGGGAATACATTATATGGTGACAAACTGGAATCTGGCCTCCAACCATGTGGCAAAGATGCTGACAACTGCTCAGGAACCAATCAAAGATGTCATGACTCAAGATGGGATGAGCATTTTATAATTTCAGAGAAGAGAACACACCTTGAGAAATAACAGTTCAACTTGCTATTAAATGACCTTAAAATCCCACATTGTTCTATTCAGATCAAATATTCAAAACCATTCCAGGATGTTCAGCAGCCTCTTGAAAGACAAAATAGTATACAGTATAAGAACATAAATTCTGAAATCAGTCAAATTCAGTCTCCAGCACTAAGTAGCCAATGCAATATTTAAATAGTATTTTCCTTATTAGTACAAAGAACATATTAATGGTATTATTGTGATGATTCATATTAAGTGAGATAATACATATAAAGAGCTTCCTAGGATATTTGGCATATAGCAAGCATGCAACTAACATTAACATTTTAATGTTGATCATCAGCTATAGGGGAGATTTCATTAAATCATTGTGCACATCATTTCTTCTAATTTTGCAGGATTATAATGACACTATTATTGATATTCTTTTGAGAATTTTGCAGCCAGAATCATCAACGTTGGTTTTGAGAACATTAGCAAATCAATTGGCAAATCAAATTGAAGGATGTATCTCAAAAGATGCAGGTTTTAGGCAAATCGAATTTTAAAGACCATAGATTTTATGTGTTGTTTCCAATCATCTTAGATGAAATTCAAAATTGTTGAACCAAAACTTATAAACATACTAGCAAAAAGAAAAGCCTATGTTAACAATATTTACTTAGATATGGCTTTTGCAATGCCGTCAATATTTGTATGGTTTCTCTCAGACCCACTCCGTGGCTAACCCACAAGATACTTAGAATAATATTACATAAATAGTTATGGAAACCCAAGACAATATATTGAAAGAACTTTTAGTTGGTGTTGTAAAATTAGTTGGAGACATTTCACAGTGTGAATCACAACATTGTTGTGGGATCTGAGACTGGAAAATTAAGCTAATAATCTAAAATGGCTGAGTCAAAGAGACAGTTGACAACTGCAAACTAGAGACACGGTATAACACTGACAGTATTTATGGTCTATATTTTTATAAGGAAACAAACCCAGTTTTGCAGGGCTTTGGTTTTTGGTTTTTGTTTTTGTTTTGCATGTGAATGGAATATATGCTACTGAGTATAGAGAGAACAAGAGCTTGGAAAATTTAGGCTGTTTTACTTTGTATAATATTGACCTTCTTGTTTCCCTTGATGTTCTTCCCAGAAATAAATGAAAAAATACATAACATACATATCATCCAACCACCAAGAAACTAATTTAAACCCTTCACTATATAATATCAATTAACATGTTTGATATGATCTTTTCTTGAAGCATAATATTAATAGGTGCAACCTTAAGGTAGATGGATGATTGATAGATGATAGATAGATAGATAGATAGATAGATAGATAGATAGATAGATACGTAGATAAAGATACAGAAAAAAATGAATTGATACAAGTTTGCCATTAGGTTTTCTTTTGGTTATGTGGGAAAATGAAAAATGGGGAAAAAATAATTGTAATGAAAAACTAGAAGAAACATGAACCAGAATTGAAGATTAAGAAAAATGAATAGGAAGACACCAGCTTGGGAAAAACTTCATAAAAATATTACATTTGGCTATTTTTCATTAGAAGTAGAGAACAAATTATAAAATAATAATGTAGTGTTCTGCTTATATTACTTTAACTAAGCAACTTTTCCTGCATGCACCATGCAACCTAGACCCAGATACAAGCAAGACTGAACTCATTATTGTCCCCTGAAGACAGTATGAATGTAAATCAGCTAAAATATAAGGCTCGGGATAACTTTTGGGTTGGTAATAAAATTCTTGGTGCTTAAATTACTCTCTTCTAATGCATATTTTACAAGTCTCAGAGGAAATCTCTGAAACTCTTAGATTTTCCCCCTTTCCTCATTACTGTATTTGATATACTTTCTAACTCTGTAAGATGAATTTAATACTTTGTAAAGCACTGAAAGTACCTATCTGAGAGAATCTGAAGGTCCTACAGACCGTTTTCTACTTACAACAGTCTATTTTGGATTGCTGAATGTGAAAATTGAGGATAAGTGTATCCAAAGTCATATGGGCTTAACATCAGAAAGAGTTCAGTCTTCTAAAGTATAATGTGGTGATGGTTTTTCTACATAGTCCCTTGGTCTAATGAATTATAAGTGATTCTTTACTGTCAGCAGGATAAATACTTTAAAAGAGATTTTTTTTAATGGCAAGTATGTGTTCATTCTGATTTATTTACACTCTGATCCTTGCTCTCAAACATGTTATGAGTTACTGATGATGATCTATGATCACGAAAAAGCACTTAGTTTACTGGCCTATACTAGGGATGAGTATACAACTTTATTCCATTGTCATAATTCTTAAAAAAACAAATAGCTTATCAAACCAACCAGAAGTACCAGAAACATTCCATGGGGATACAGAGATGTCAGGAAAATTATCAAATCTTCTGGATTCTGCTCTAGAATCCTATTTTCCTTTAGGAGAATATTAATGAATTCTGCTTATAATGGCTATGATTATATCCCATTAATTTCTATAATGAAAGAGAAATGTCCATATCTTTGAGTGATAACAGAATCTAAATCAGGTACACTTTAAATCCTTTCATGCTAAAAAATATGCAGCTATCAAAAATATAGATAAAATAAATTAGAGAAGAAAACAGCTGATTTTTGCTTTTGGAATGGGAGGAGATGATTATTTCCCCTTCTTTCTTTTAAGATACTTTTGCTGGATATAGAAAACTACATTTATAATTATTTTTTGTCAGAACATTGAAGAAACTATTTCACTGCCTTCTAGATTTCATTATTGTTGAGACATTAGCTGCTGCTCCTTTAAAGCTAATTACCTTTGTGATTCCCCTCCTCCCCACCCAGTTGTTTTGTTCTTGTAGTTTCACAACAATGTATCTAGGTGTGAACTTCTTTTTATTTCCCTTGCTTGAGATCCTATGGACTAGATCTATTCTTCAGTGACTTTCATCAGTCCTGGGACAGTTCCAGGCAATATGTAATCAAATATTGTTTACTGCCACATTTTCACTGCCCTCTCTTTCTGTATAACTAACTTTCACTCTATCTTCCATGTTTCTTATGCTTTCTCATATTTTTTTCAGAACTTTGCATTTATGTACTTTTTAATTACTTCTGATTTGTCTTCCAATTCACTAATTCTCTCTTCACCTGTGTCTAATCTGCCCTTAAATGTGTACATTCAGTTTTAAATTCCTACTGTTGTATTTTCGGGTCATGTTTTACAGTTTTATTTTTCTATAAATATTTTCAACCCTGTTTTTTTAAATATCTTTAAATATACCAACTATTGTTAGCTTATAATCTGTGTCTGATTGTTTCAGAATTTGAAGATTTATTAGCCTGATTCTGCTCTTTTTGTTTCTGTTTATTTCACTTATTTCAAACTCATTGTACCTTGTTCACATGTATGTTTGTTTTTCTCCTATGATTTTATCATCTTCCCCAAGAATTTATTCATGCAAATTATTTAAGACTGAAGACAAACTATATTCCTCTAGAGATGATTCATGTTTTTGCCACAGAATTGGGAGTACCATGAGTCTTGGAACATTTTAAACCGAATTTTTGGTTTGAGAATTCTTAGTACATTCAGAGAACATTGTGTATCTGAGTACATTCAGATAATACTAATTTTGACTGCATATTTGTAAATTACTAGGCTTGTGGTTACAATTTCTATGGCATATTATTTTACTTCTCTGTGAGGAAGAGGCAGGTTTCTTTTGTTTTATTCTTGCCCTGAGAGTATAGCCTTTTAGAGCTCTGGGTTCATAGATAAAGTCTTGCCTAATAGACTTTTCCTGGCCTTAAGCTTTGATCCCTTTCATTTTTGTCTTAAAAGGCAATCACATGCCAACCTCAGCTTCATTAGATTTACCAAATCTCCATTGGTCCTCTTCCCTTAGTTGTAGCTTTCTTTTAGATTACTGTCTTATAATTTCTGACATTCTTTCAGTACCTCAGTGATTTCAAAAAAATATCTAATTATTTTACCCAATATTTTGCACTTGATAGGAAAGGTGTTCTAAATCACCTAGCCTATTAAGTATGGATATGGAGCCCTGTTTTTCTTTCTGTTCTACTGCTGTTTAGGATCAAAACATTTCAATTAAGTAATCTGCAAACAAATTAAAATTGCACCGTCAAGTTTCATGAGATATTCAGAGGTAGAATAGTAAAACAACATTAGGAATAGTGATAACTTTTATAGAGAAAGATGAGAAAATAAGCAGATATAATTTTTATGTTTTAATTTTGACATAGGAAAAATATTGACCTACATTGTGTGGAAATAATTTAGACTAAACAACACAAATGATTTAAGCTTGAGGTAACAAAGAGTGGTGTTAGGGAATCTATTTTACTAAGGCATTTACACAAGAGATATAACCCCAACAAAAGCAATAGCTATTATTTACTGAGTGGACTTTGGAAGCCAAATTAAATGGATTATTTTACAATTTCTGTACAATCATGTCCCATTCATAGATGGCAAGATAGATATAAAAACATTAAATAATTATTCAGGCCCACAACTAATGAATAACAGAACTAAGATTCAAATCCAAGATATTTCATTCTAAAGCCCACTGAATTCTTATCCAAGACACAATGTGATAATTAAGATGTGACCACATTCTCCATAACAATATATCAGATAACCTTTCAAAGTCTTTCCTAGCCCCATGAAAATACATACAGATGCAGAAGTACACTTCAAAATGTTTTAATAAGTTGTATTTGAAAAAAACATAAATACTTATACTCTACCTTGCTTTTATTATCTTCACAGTATCAGATTCACCTATTCTTATTAGTGAGATAGCAATATGGAAGTTTCACTTATTATAACTCATCTATTCTTAACTTGGTTGCCATTAGACCAGAGTCTTACTCTTTTAGTTATTGGATGTTAGTTTGCCAGGAAAACAAACAAACAAACAAACAAACAAACAAAAAACCAGAAAAAGAAAAAGAAAAAAAGAATCAAAGTCAAGACCTATATATGAAATTATTTAATCTGTCCGCACAAATACTAAATGAATTATCTCTAATTAATGTTATAACAAAGGAGATAAAGTATTAATCATTACCCTATTTTGTTAAAAGCCCATTCCAGATATATCTATAATCTCCCAAACAGAACAAAATTCAATCCACTTATTTTCTACTATAAGCTGTTTTTGTCTCTCTCTCTTTTTTGAGCTCAACTCAATCCAATGAGATTATGGGCTAAGCAATATCTCAGCATTCCTGGTGACAGCAGTTAACCTGGAAACTAATAACAATCTCATGCAGCTAGACTTTTAGCTGCAGTCTGAATATAAGGACCAGCCTGAATATTTTCAAATAGAATTAGTTTGATTATTTGAATGCAGAATATGTTAATAATACTGAATATAGCCTATGAAATGATTGACGTATGACATTACCATTGCATGAGGCTTGATTGATATACTTAAGATATCTCAGTTAGGTAACTTATATCATGAATAATATTATTTCAAAAATGTGTAAAGAAATATGAAGAAAATGAAAGGCAGGCAGAGATAGGGAGGGAGGAGATAGTTTATCTATTATAGAGCAACCTAAACTCATTGGAAGATAAGTTAAGTAAATATAATTTTCAATTTCCAATCTGGGAGCAGTTTAGCAGAAATAATTCCTCAAATTCGTCAAACATGTAAAACAAACAAAAAATCCAAGGATTTGAAAAGAAAATTCTATTGGACCATGCTTTATAGATTGATAATTAAATCTTATACTCTAAACACTATACTGTTCAATCATTTGTGACCCAAACAAAATTTACCAGTCTTTGCCCTAGAGCTCAATGGGGGTTATGATCTGTTTTATTTAGAAATGGCTTGTTTTTTCTATTATTAACATGGAAAACATAAGTGTTTTTTCTCCATAAAACCATATATCGGTTTGTTATAGGCCACAGAAAAGAGAAAACAGTAGTGTATATTAATCTTCCGTATCAGCTATAAATGAAACAACAATAGGCATGGGAATTTTATCCCTACTGTACCCACAAGCTTAAATGAACCAAATAAGCTGCTTTAAGACACCGTGGCCTATACAAATTTAAGATTAAATTTAATCGGCCTATACGATTTAAGATTCAAATTATTGAAAGAGTTTACCAAACTTATATTCCTTGTTTTCAGAATACTTGACACATAGTTCTTCAAACCTATCCAAGCCATTATTAAATGACATAAAAGGTGTTTATTGCTTCAAAAGGCAGCCTACCGGAATATTGCTTTTTTTCCCCTCTGAGCTACAGTCCTTTAAATGGCACTTTCTATAAATGCTAGATCTTTTCTAATAAGAAGCAATACTGTGATCTCAGAGAAGCCTCGCATATTGTGACAAATCTTTGAGCCTCTGGGCTGTTTACCTAACGCTCAACGTAGACTTTGCTTCACTGTATCTGTGTTTTCCTCTGTATAGCTCATCTTTGTTCACAAAATAAGTGAAAAATATATATTCTCTTTATTTATATAAAAACAGCTAAAAAAGAGATATAACCAACCCTATCAACACTATTAGAAAGCTACAGTCAAGGTTACTTTGACTAAATTTAGCCCATGAGGTTTTACTGAACACCCACAAACAGAGATAAATTTGTCCTGGGCCACCATAACCAATAGCTTTTCTTTCTTTTTTCCTTTTTCTTTTTCTTTTTCTTTTTTTTTTTTTTTTTTTTACAACCAATAGCTTTTCTACAGAAGAACTTCTTTCCTTTTTTCCCCTAAGAGCTCACAAAGTTTAAATGAAAATATAAGAAAAATACAATAATTTAACAGGTATGACAGCATATTAATGCAATAAGCATTTATGACACCTCAATTAAGAGAAAGCATTGTGTTATGTACCATGAAGGAAAACAAGGAAGTAAAATACTCCCACTACATCTGTTGTAAGGAAATTTCTAGTTTCTTCACCACTATTTATTTCCTTGGTCCACTGGGCAGTTCTTGGTCTCCTTCTTAACCCAGGCATAGATACTTTGGCATTCCACTTTAAATATATACTCACACTAGCTAGCTCCCTCTGTCCCTCTCCATTCCATTTCTTCTCTTTCCAAATCTCCACAGCTGCTGTTCTCAATCTTTATCTTAATTTCCAAGTCCACAATCTTATGGCAACTTTCTCTTAGAAACATAGTATATCTCCAAATTTACCAAAAAACCTCAGAGGCTAGCCAAAGCAGTCTTTCTTCTTCCTTACAATTCATTCAAAATCTCTTTTACAGGGACCATTTTCAACTCTTTCAGTTTTATGTGTTGCCACATTGGTCAATGTGTTAGATCCATGTCCTTCAGTCTGTCCATATCAATTACTCCCATTTAATCTATTTCTCCTCGCTTCTTCAGATATTTCCTTTTTATGAAAAAACCCCACAAAAGTATACAAATGGTAAGCGCTTGTTCTTTTGTTCCATGTTTACATGCATTTTCAGTTCTTTCTTTTCTAATGAAGAACAGCATTTATTTCTCCAACTCTCTTCATCACAAAATTAACACTTGCATCCAGCTGGATATCCACAGCTCTCTCAAGATGCAGAGCTGTTTTTCACCTTTCTCATACAGTTTCCTCTATATTACCTCCTACATAAATGCATATTGATCTTTTGAGGTCAGCCTAAATATCATCTGCTTGGAGAAATCATTTGGGGCTTCCTTCCCATTCCATCCTCAAAAGAATTAGTCACTTTTTCATTTGTAATTCTACAATGTGTTTTTCATTATGTTGTGTTCATTTCTTAGTATTACTTGTAAAAATATCTTCCTTTCACTAAATTATGAAAATTTTGTGGGCAGAAACACAGTATCTATCCTCCTCCTACCTCAATCATCTCTATCCTAATGCCTGACATATAACGGGTGCTCACTGTATATTTATGGCAAGTAGCCTATTACCTAATATATTTATGGAAAATTCCATTGAATATTATAAGAATTTAGAGAAAGATCACTCCACTGTGATATAAGAAAGCTGAAATGTACTTGAGAGAGAACTCCAAACAGAGCAGGGAATATCTTGTATCATGCAGAAAGAGTAGACTGAACAAAAGGTCAAACCTGAAAAGGCATAATGCTTACTAAAGGAACAATGAACATCTAATCTGGCTGGACTTTAGTAATAGAAAATAAGATAAGATTTGAAAAATAGAATGAAAGGTGAAAAACTTTGCATCAGACAGAAATAGTTTTGAATGTAACCAACAACAACAACAAAAAGCCTAAAAAAGAGAGAGAGATAGAAACTTATTTCTATCACATATAAGTGAAGTCCAAACATAAGAATTCAAGAGTTATCAGTCATTCACACTCTGTGCTTCACCACCATTAATACATGCCTTCTACCTTCTGGTCCAGGTGGCATTTTTAACTCCAACCATTATACATGTCAGTAAGCACAAAGGAATAAGGAATGAAAAGGGTACACTTTTTGTCTCTGAAGACACATCCTGGAAATTTCAAATAACTGGTCAGAATTTACTGCCAGGGCTATACCCAACTGCAAATGAGACCAAAAAAAAAAAAATCTTATTTCTTATTAGTAAACATGTTTCTCTCCTATTCCCAAATAGGACTCTTTCTCTCCTTACCCAATATTTTATTATATATATATTTAAATATTTATTTATTTATTTGAGAGAGAGAGACAGAGAGAGAGAGAGAGCACAATGAGGAGGGGCAGAGGGAGACAGAATCTTAAGCAAACTCCATGCTTAGTGCAGAGCCCAAAATGGGGCTTGATCTCACAACCCTGAGATCATAACCTGAGCCGAAACTAGAAGTCAGATGCCCAAAGGGACTGTGCTACCCAAGTGCATCTCTTTACTGAAGATCTTAAACGATAAGTTGAAGCATTCGCATTTTTAATAATGAGAACAATGGTGAGAGCAAACTCAGAAAATACAGATACTTTCATAAACTGACATTTTGGGGAACTGAATAAACCTGTCAGTTTGTGTACTTAATGTTTCAGAGAGAACTTAAGCACAGTTTCTATTTACTTAGCAATTGTTTATCATTTATTTTTTCCTGTAAATATTAAAGTGCTCATTATATTCAGCTAAAAGAAACAAAAGAAATTTGACAAATATTGTTCTTATCTCTGCAATTATTTAACATTCTACAAAACTTTTTGCCCAGTTCCATGTGAATGGTCATTTCAGTAAATGACAGTGGAATACAGACATTTAAACACAAAGAAAGGCTGACTCCCGGGATTCCTGGGTGGCTCAGTGATTTAGCGCTTGCCTTCGGCCGAGGGCGTGATCCTGGAGTCCGGGGATCGAGTCCCACATTGGGCTCCCTGCATAGAGCTTGCTTCTCCCTCTGCCTGTGTTCTGCCTCTGTCTGTGTGTGTGTGTGTGTGTGTGTGTGTGTGTGTGTGTGATGAATAAATAAATAAAATCTTAAAAAAAAAATAAAGGCTGACTCCCTACTTCTGTTTGTGGATTGATTTGGCTTTGTTGAATGTAAATAAGCAAAATAATTTCTTTCAAAATAGCTTCCAGGGATCATCCTTCATTAATCTCTCCAAGGCTTTTCTTGACTACATCATAAACCCAGCAGCAGGAGGTACTAACACAAAGCTCACATACCTCCCAAGTTCACCAGGGAGTACATCATCCCATTCCTCCTCATGTACAGATCCCAAGCTAGGAAATATTCTGGTTATGATACTGTTTCTTTAATTTTTAAGTACTAACTTTTAGTACTAAATGAGAGAATAAGAAACAGCTCTTTAAATATTATACATTTATAGATTTTAGAGAATTGAAGATAATAAAATAATTACAGGAAAATGATAATAAGAATTAGTTACTATAGGATATAGAATTGTATTTTTGATAGTCATATTATCTTCATATATAATTCTAATCATCAGTAAATGCAGTTATATCATGACCAAAATGAAATAAGAAATCATATTGACAACAACATTTTTTTATTAAAAAGGGGGGGTGCTTAATTAATTTCAGATATATTTTTCTAAGTATAGTGGATGAAGACACGTTAATTCTCATAGACATTATCCCTAGATGTAAAGTACTTTAGGTAGAAGAAAGGAATAACAAGATTTCTAGAAGTGCATTTTGGAGCTTATGCTTTTTCATGGACTCCAGTCCAGAGAATTAATGAACTATTTGGTGTATGAGATTTCCAGAATAGGAGAAAAGTTGTCAAGTAGAGCCTCTTGGGTACTAGAAACTGGGCAAGAAAGAGTACCTATCACTGTGCCCTCCAACTCTAGAGCAGAGGAGAGAATTCTAGCATCTCTCAAGTGTTAGTGAACAGAGCCAAGGAAATGGTCACATACCCTGCCTATGGACACACACTGAATTAAAAAGGTCTCTTCCCATTCAAAGATGAGTAAGGAGAAAAAACAATGACTAGAAATGTACAGAAAAAACTATTGCAGAACAGAAGAAAGAAAAGACTGTAAGAAGCTAAGGAAGGGCATAGTACAGTACTCCTTTAACTGCAATAACCAAAAGAAAAAGATGTGCATGTTATAATATATATATATATATATATATATATATATATATATATATATATATGACAATTCAATTCAGTAGTCTACACAGACAAAGCCAACTATTTCAATATCTTCAGGGACCAGTATAGTTTCATCAAAATTTCAAAGGGTCAATAGAGGGTAGGAAGACCTGGAAAATGGCCAATACAGACTATGTCTAAAGAGACGACACTCACCAGCACCATCTAAATGTTGTATAGGCTTATTGATATTAGATTTCTCATTTTGGAAATCTAGGGATTTTTTTAAAAGATTTACTTAATTATTTGAGAGAAGAATGATACAGAGAAAGAGAATGTGGGTGGGAGAAGTCAAAGGGAGAGAGAATCCTCAAGCAAACTCTCTGCTGAGCATAGAGCATAGAACTCCATCCCAGGACTCTGATATCATGACCTGAGCAGATATCAAGAGTTGGATGCTTAACCAATTGAGCCACCCAGGTACACCTGGAAATCTGGGGATTTAAAAAAAAATGTCTTTCTTTCTTTCCTCCTTCCCTCCCTCCCTTCCTTCCTTCTTTTTCATTCCTATCATGTGGATTACCAACAAAACAAATGAATGACAACAAGAGAAAGAAAATGTTATGTAGCCAAACAAAACGCAAGTATAGTCTGCATACAGAAGACAGATTGTTTTTTTCTGAGCTCTTCTTAACAGTATATAATAAAAAAAGAAACAAGAGCAGACAGTCCAGAAGATAACAAGAAATGAAGGAAATACACTATAAGTGAGCTGAGAAAACAATTTTCAATAATAAAATTAAAATTTGCAATGGGAGAATTAGAAGTCATAGCTAACATTTTAGGAAGATAAATCGCAATTGTCAGTAATGATTTGAGAAACTCTTAGATACTAAAAGAAAGAGTGGAAATAAACACAAATGGTAAGAGAAAAAAATAGGGAAAATAGAGGGAACAGCACATACACAGCTGGCCCAAGAATATCAGTGTACTGTAATAGTCAATAATACAATAAAATAAAAAAATTCCCTGATCTTAAAATACTGAGAGGGGTACTGAGATATATATATATATATATATATCTGCAGATCAGTCTAGGAAATCTAATACAGAAATCAATGAACTTTCAAAAGATAAAATAATTTTAAAAGGAGAAAAAATAATCAAGGAAGCTATCATTTAAATGCTTCAAAATAAAAAAACATAAATTTGTAGACAGAAAAGATTCATTGAATAAATACCTCAAACCATGGGTAAAAATAAACTCATGATAAAGATATCTCCATGATATTTCAAAACTTAAAAGCCAAGAGTTAATCCAAAAAGCTTTAAAGAGAAACAGGAAATAAAAATAGGCTTCTGCAAAAGATTAAGAGAATGATGCTATCAGCCTTTCAACAGTATCTCTGCCTTCTAGCTTTGTAGAGCAATTGATTTCCAACCTAGAATTCTTGAGCTAAACAAATTATCAGTGAGTAGTGAAATACAGTGTGAGAAATGCAAGAGCTTAAATATATTACCTCCAATGCATGGTTACTTAGGAAACCACTGGAGAATGTTCTCCACAAAAATAAAGGAATAGATTTCAGGAGTAAGACTTTTTGTCAACCTTGACTTCTCTTTGGATATGGAGAAAGCAAAAGGCCAAAAGGGCTCCACGAAGTGGGGGGAAGACTATCTGGCTGGCCAATCCCAACCTGTATCAGAAGAAGCCAAAGAGAAACAGCAGGGGTATGGTGAACCAAAGTTACCAGGAACCTCAGCAAGTGGGACCAAATGGAAGTGATCTATGAAAGAAGGCAAAGCTTCCTGTTCAGAAAAGATGGCACAAAAGAGTACAAGAGTAAGAATTTGGAAGAAAATCCCAGTTCCTCCATTACCTTCGAAACTGCCACCAGCCAACTTGCTTCACCGAGACATCCTGCGGGCTTGGTGCCAAGAACTCAAGCTGAGCACCAAAGGCCAGAAATTAGATGTATATAAGCGAATCTGCTAATATGCTTACCCAGATCAAAAGAAGAACATTCCTGTCACCGCAGAAGAGGCCAAGATTCTCACCCAGACACAAAGAAGGTTAATGATGGACAAGGGGGAAATGTCTCTGGAAAGTCTTGGAACAAAGATACCTTCTGATGGAACCTACCCTCCTGAAGTGGCTGCCCTCCCTCCCCACCCCAAGGGGTCTGATGCTCTCCTGGAGGGGGGGTCAATACTGTTGTTGTGACCACTTCGGCCCCAGATTCCATGTTTGCCTCCTGGTCCAGAATTGCAGCCAGGGCTGGGAAGATGGAGACAGTGGCATCGCCACAGGAGGCCCACGGTGCCAAGTGGTGTGTGGTCCATGGGAGAAGTATGCCTGCAGACACAGAAGGTTGGGTTCACCTGCAATTTCATGCAGGACAAGCCTGGGTGCCTGAAAAGTGGGGGAGAGTATGCACCCTCTTCTTGCTCCCCGCTTGTAACTTTCCACCCCCACAGCTGGAGGACAATATGCTGTGCCCCAAATGTGTTCGCAAGAATAAGGTGTTAATGAAAAGCCTCCAATGAGCTTTCGATAGCAGGATAAGGGACACAGCTGTCATTATAATCAATGGTACAAAGAGAACTACAATCAACTCCGTGGTGACACTGATGGCCGGACTGTGGGCTGCTCACACCATCCATGCTTCCTGCTTACAGGGGCACAGGCCAGTGCATTGCAGATGTTACCCTCCAACCTCCATGGGGCCTGTGGCTTCGTGGGTTGAGAGGCAGGAGCTCTTAAATTTTAAATTGGAAGAGCATTTCAGAAATTACCATTCATTCTACTTAATAAGAAGAAAAAGTCATTCATACTACCAAAAGTTTGCCCTTCTGAAATAGAAGTGACCTTAACTTCTTTTAAAGTGGGAACCTGAGCCTCGCCTGGCAGAGGGTTTGGGGATGGGGGGTGGAGTGGAAAGTACAGGTGTGCTTCCACGCTGGATTTCTCTGCAATTCCAACTTCTCCAGAGACGGCTACACCTTCTTAGGTTCGTGACTTCAGGCTGTTGAGTATTTTAAACCAAAGGGAAAGCTGTTATTCTTTCCCACTCCCGAAAACATACTCTTAATATAGAAAACATTTTTTGATGTTTTCTTAATAACCTGAAACCTCTATGGTATGTCTCTGGGATAATAATATGGAACACTTTGCGGGTATTATTTCTACTTGTAACTATCTTGTGTGTTTTACTGCTTAAAAATATTTAAGGGTACTTCTGAATCATAAATTCATAATGTATTAGATTTTAAATTGTATATAAAATCATCTATTGTACTTAGGAGGCCATATGCATTGTGGGCAAATTCTTAATATTCTTAACTCAGGATTAAGCTAAAAATCATGATTTTCTTTGGCATGATTCTTTTTTAAACCACTCAAATGTAGTATGAGTAACATTTTTTAAAAAGCTATACATTTAATGTATATAATTTGATGAGTTTGATTCATTTAGAATTTTTTGTGTCCTTCCTAAATTTATAGTCCTGCGGTTCTTAGAAAATATTTTTTTTTCACTTGTGTTCTTATGACAGATTCTAACATTGTTTTATTGTTGTGGATTTGGAGATTATGAAAACTTTTTCCCCCTCTAATGTACTGGAAGGAGTAGTAGAGTTAGAAAGTTTATAACCATTAGGATATGGACAGATTTGGGCAAGAATCCTCAATAAATGTTAAAAATGTTAAATGTTAAAAAAAACAATAATAAAATAAGGGAATAAATCAAAAAAGAGAAAGAAATATTACACAGGAAACAGCAACCTGTTTCCTTTATCAAATGAAACCTTCAAGATCATGCTTGCACAGTGCATCTTAAAGTAGATCAACCAGATTAGAGCACATCAAAATTTACAGCAATATTTCCATATAGTCAAAATTGACAGAATTCCTTATATTTTTTAATGCATTAAGAAAATATTTACACAACTTGAGGAGAGATTAGAGACAAATCCATGATAAGTCCATTGAAAAAAAACTAAATAAGTAAGCATATAAGCAAAAAAGACAATTTGTACTCCAGGAAGATGAAAAAAGTCCTGAAAGAAAGGAAAACTAATTATAGCACTTTACATAGCTCTAAACAGAGTTTATGAAATCATAATAAACAATATTGAAGTAACTAGAAGATGGGAGTTGTATGTGTTTTGGTTATAATGAGGGATGAAAAAAGTACATCAACATCTTCCATAGTAAATAGATAATCTCTAAACCTAAGATATCCAGGCTATCAGCACATTATTTAGGGATGTAAGTGGTTTCTGTCAAAGAAAGAGATAAAAAAACTAAAATTAAAACTGGCCTATTGGGGTGCCTGGCTGACTCAGTTGGTGGAGCACATAACTCTTGACCTTAGGGTTGTGAATTAGAGCCCCATGTGTGGCACAGAGTTTACTTAAAATAAAATAAAAATTTTTAATCGGCCTATTAAAATGGGCACATACAGGTAATGTACTGTTTCACAATAAAAATATAGAGAATATATCTAAAAACTGAAGGATAATTAGACTCAAGATTTTCTTTGAAACATTCTGACAGAATGCAATATAATTCTACTCCAAGAAATGTTTAGTGCAAAAGGATAGGATCCAAGCATTTTTATGCCCAATCCAGTAATCCTTTTTTTTTTTTTTTATGAGTTAAGGAAACTTTTAGAGACATGCTCATGTAGGCAAGGACTCATAAAATAAATCACATATTTTTCCCTTGCAAAAACTAAGAGTATTTTTGTCAGCCAACTAAGAGATAAATCAAAAGAAAAAATTCCTCTTCTGGGTAAGATGGACTAACATAGACAAGATTTTCCCTCTACAAAAAACCACCAAAGAATTGGACAAAATAAATGAAACAGTGGTTTGCAAGACACTGTATATTAGGCAACAAAAGGCACTAATAACGAAAGACAGAAAACAAATGTGATGTGCCCTTTGATTTGCAAAGCTTGCTGCCTTGAAAGACTTTTAAGAGAGTACTCAGGAAGGGGAAACCAGGTAGAGCCTAGCATGCTTCCTGAGTTGAAGAAACATAACTAAAAAGTCCAGGGAAACGAAGGCAGATATAATTCACAGAGAAGATTGCTAGAAAAGATTCTTCTGCATACAGAATGATGGAGATCTGCACTGGCTAGGTACTCTTCAAGTGTTTAGCAGATCAGTGGATGTCTGGGAGGAAACAGTATGAGGCTAGAGAAAGAACCACCCAAAAGAATTAGAAATAACAGTACCCAGTGCCCACTCAGTCACAGCAATGATGTTTGTCTCCACTACCCAATTTTGAAAACGTTATAAATCAGAGGTCATTGGATAGACTATCCAGAAGAGTCCTGACACCATAGAGGGGAATAATTAACATTAGAATAAACACTGGTTTGGTCTTGCCCACCAAATTTTTTTTTTTTTTTTTTTTTTTTTTTACGATAGTCACACGGAGAGAGAGAGAGGCAGAGACACAGGCAGAGGGAGAAGCAGGCTCCATGCACCGGGAGCCCGACGTAGGACTCGATCCCGGGTCTCCAGGATCGCGCCCTGGGCCAAAGGCAGGCGCCAAACCGCTGCGCCACCCAGGGATCCCTTGCCCAACAAATCTTAAAACCAAAACTCAAAAGTATAATATTATTTACAAGTACCTTAACTGTACTCAAGAATCTTAATTACAAAACAAAAATATCCAGCATTCTAAAGTTAAACATCAGAATATCTGGCATCCAGTCAAGAATAACCAGGCATGCTAAATGACAAGAAACTACATCACAAGGAGATAAAATAGCCAATAAAAACAGACCCAAAACTAATACAAAAGTTAGAGGTAGTAGATGAAGACATTAAAATAGCCTATTGTAACTGCATTCTATGATCTAATAGTTAAGGTGAAGTATGGGAAATGGAATAAAATATAAAAATAAAACATCTAGAGATGAACAATTGGTATTAAAAATAAAGTGCCATGGATAAACATTACACAAAAAGGGATTGTGAACTTGAAGACATAGTAATAGACACTATTATCAATAATTATATATGATAATAAATATACTATTAATTATTTATAAATGTATTATTTATTAATATAAATATATTTTAAAAATATAACAATATATGGCAAATTTAATATGTGTGATAAATAAATACATATTTGAACAAAAAATAACCAAAATCTTTCCAAATTAAAATGAAACAAAAATGCAAACACAACATATCAAAATTAATTAAGAAGAGAGAAATACTAACACATGGATGAACCTTGAAAACATAATTCTAAGTAGAATAAACCAATCACTAAAGTGCATATTGTATGAGGTTTCTAGGATAGCCAAAGACATGGAGACAAAAAATAGAATGGTGACTGCCAGGTGTTGGAAGAAAGGGGGAAGGAAATTTACTGTTTATTGGTTACAGAATTTCAGTTGAAGAAGGTAAAAATATTCTAGAAAAAAATTCTGATGATGGTTGCACAACAATGTGAATGTACTTCTTGTTAAAAAACTATACACCTAAAAATGGTTAAAAATGTTAATTTTATATCATGTATGTTTTACCAGAATAAAAAAGAAGGAAATCTTAAAAGCAGAGAAATGAACAGAAGAACCAAGATATAGATGGCAGCAGATTTCTCACTAAAACAATCTAATCAAGAATACAGAGTGACACCTCAAAATACTGAAACAATTCTATACTCAACAATAAAAAATTCAAAATAAATTGAAAAAATATTTTTCAGCCATATGAAAGGCAAACTAATTTGTCTCAAAGAGACTCACATGACAAGAAAGACCTTCAAGTGAAGGAAAATAACAGATTAAAAAGAAAGATCTACATAGAAGAATGAAGAGCTCTGAAAATGGCAACTGCAAGGTAAATATAGAAGAATTTTATTACTTAAATATCTTTAAAACATCGCTGATTCCTAAAACATTAACATGTGGCATGGATCTCATAAAATAGGTCAAGCACAATGTATGACAGTATCATAGTGACCAGAAGGGGCAGAAATAGAAGTTTATTCTTGTAGGACTCTTATACGACCTAGGAAGTGATACAGTATTGGAAGCTATTCTGTGATAAGCTTAAAGATATGTTCTCTAAACCCTAAAGCAATCACTAAAGTAACAAAAAGTCATATTTAATAAGCCAACAAAGAAGACAAAATAAAATCATAAAAAGTTCTCAACCAAAAAGAAGGGAAAGAAGAAACAAAGTAAATAAGTGATACAAGTATAAAATTAGCAAGATCATAGACTTAAGCCCAACTGTATGAATTATCAAATAAATAAATACAAATGAGCTAAATATCCAATAGAAGGCAAAGAGTGTCAGAATGGCTAAAAAAAGTGTAAACTCAACTCTATATTGACTACCAAAAACCCATAAAACATATGAAGAGACAAATAGGTTAAAAAGTTAAAGGTTATACATGACATACTTTGTATATTAGCTTTCTAGGGCTGTCATAATAAAGTGCTACAGACTGAATGGCTTACACAAGACAAATGTATTTTCTCACAGTTCTGTAGGTTAGCAGTCCAAGATTCAGGTGTTGTTAGAGTTGGTTTCTTTTGAGATTTTTCTCCTTACCTTATAGATGGCCATCTTCTCCCTTGTATCTTTACATGGTCTTACTTCTGTACCCGTTTGTGTCCAAATTTCCTCTTCTTACATGAACACCAGTCATACTGAATTGGAGTCCACCTTAATTACCTCATTTTAATTTAATTACTTCTTGAAACACCCTGTCTCCAAATTAAGTCATGTTCTGAGTTATTGGGATTTGGAATTTTAGCATATGAATTTGAGAGAAGGTGTTGAATGTAAAATATTAATTTATAATTCAGCCCATAACACCTAGCTATTACTAATGAAAAAAGCCAGAGTAGCTATATTAATAGCAAACTCAGTAAGTTTCAGAGCTAAGAATGTTATCAGATATAAAAAGGAGCATTTCATAATAAAAAGGAGATAACTGCTAAGATGACAAAAGAATTATAAACTTATGTATCTAATAACAAAATCTCAAAAGCATGAAGCAAAACCTGATAAACTATAAGGAGGAATAGACACACCCACAATTATAACTGGACATTTCTACACCTCTCTCTCAAGAGTTGATAAAACAAAGAGACTTAAAATCAGTAAGAATACAGAAGACTTGAATAGCACTATGAACCAAAGTGAACTAATTGACAATTATAAAACACAACACAACAGTAGCAAAACACAGTATCTATTCAAGTGTGTATCAAACAAATGTAAAACTAGATCATATCTGGGGCAAAAACAAGTCTCAGCTTAAAGAGATTGAAGTAACAAAAGTCTCTGGCAAATCCATAGCTAAATAGCCCACTTTTATATAACCTATGTGTCAAAGAGGAACTCTAAAGTAAATAAATGTACTCAAATGAATAAAAATAAAAATTGAGCATATAAAATCTCTGCAATGGCATAAATCAGTACTTGAGAAGAAATTTTATAGCAATTAATGTCTATATTTAAATAGAAGAAATAGCTCAAATAGATGACCTTAACTAGAAAAATAAAGGCAAATAAAACCAAAGAATTTAAAAGTATTTGGCATGTTTTAAAATATGTGGTTTATAATAGTGAACTGGATCATTGTTAAAAACTAATATACCACTCAGTGGAAGAAATTATTTCTTCCTAGGATACTTTTTCCGTGTTATTATCTATCTAGGACCTGGAGGTATTGTGCCAATTATGCCTAAATTACTTTATACAGAATTACCATTTTCATATTAAAATATATAGATAAAATGACTAAAGAAATATACCAACGTATATATGCATGCTATCACTGGGAATTGGAATTCTAAGTGATCAGTGTTTTACTTTGCACCTTTCTTTATTTTACATATATTCCTAAGTGAACATGCATTGCTTTATAATAAGAAATCTATTTTTAATAGGGTCATATAATTTTGTAAATTCCATATAATCATCATTATATAACACTTCTAGGAAAATTGCCAAGACATTAACTAATATCTCTAAGAGTTGAAAATATGGAAGATAATTTTCTTCTTTAAACTTTTCTAAATTTTCCACACTTTTTATAATGAGTTATATAAATGTTTAAATAAATAATTTTCTTTAGAAAACTCTAAAAGATATGTATTAAAATCAAACAAGAATAAAATTTTGCTAAAGAAATTAATCTATAGAATCAATTTTAGAATCATAATACATTTAAAATTTTCTCTTAGGAGGACTAAATATTAGTTTAGCAAGAACTTATGCCTTTACTTTAAACATCCAATTATTGATAGTACCTAACTCCTTGATTCCAAAAACAAAAAGTAGTAGATAATAACTCACATAAAATTCTCTAATGGTATTGAATGGCTAGACTAAAAACCAAAAGCTTAGTTAAATATTTTAACTAATATTTAAATATTAATATTTAATATTAATATAAAATTTAATATATATATTTTTGATAGAAAGAAGTAGCATGATTTTATTGAAATGTTTTAGTACAGGGGTGGATGATCTTAAAATCGTATATTCTAAACCAATACAAGCACTACAAATGATACATTCCTGAATCTAAGGGACATCTAGACAAAGGCAAGTTCTAGTATGAATTATCTGCAGGTTGATTAATATCATTTAAGTTGGAGGACGAGCAGCTTTGGTATGCGTGTGCTTCTCTGGCTCCCCTTTTCGGCTAGATATCCGTGAGTCCAGCCCCATTCGGCAGAGATGGACAGAACCCATACACTGGGTGGTTTCCCTGAATGCTTGCATACCAGGGGCAAGGGATACGCAAGTTCTGCGATCGGGCCGCTCCTGAGGCCACCCCCACATCATCTTTCTGGAGCTGAAACCATCAAATGGTTGAGGTCCACATCGCCCCCGTGTATGGCCTAGTCGAATTAGTGAATATAGCAGAACTATATGAAAACAAAAAGTGAGGCCAAAAGAGAGAAAAAGTCAGTTAATTCGATAATGACAATGCAGATTTTTATCTGAGGATTATTTTAAAACTAGCTCTGTATCTTAGACTCAATCTGAAGACGAAATGATCACGTTTAAATCACCTCTGGTCAGTCATGTCAACATGTCTACGCTTATATGCCAAGGCCGTCTACCTGCGTGTGTCTGGAACTACATTTTCATCTGTCTTTGCATAGAAATTCCAAGAAATAGATATCACTCATTTATCAGAACTAAAAATTACATACATCTAAGGAGGCTCTTTACATTATCAAGTCAACTCTTCCTAGGTAGAGCCAATCGGTATCACATGGCTGACTCTACCAGGCTAGAGTGCCATTGTTTTTCTCAAAAACCGTTTTAAGGTACAGCAAAATGCCGGTCTCTGCAATGACCAACACGATGCTTGCTAAACTTCAACCTCTGCTGGACTGAAGTTTGAAATCTTAAAAATTGCTGTTCCAGTGACTTAAAGATTTGGTTTTGCCACCTGCAAAACTTAGATCAGGCAATTTCCTCTCTTCAAATTTTAAGATTCAGCAGAAGGGAGGGATTATTAGTCCCAGCCTTTGTCTACGCAGGCAAATTCTCTTCTTTCCGGGCTGAAGAATTTAGTTGGTTGTGCACTAGTGCGCATCTACCAAGATTAATAATTTAATAATATTTAAGATTTTATTTCATTATTTTAGAGGAAGAGATAAAGAGAGAGTGAACATGCACTTGCATGGGGGGAGGGGCAGAGAGAGGGGGAGAAAATCTCACCCCGACTCTGGGTTGAACATTGAGCAAGTCATGGAACTCAATCTTAGGACCCCAATATGAGGCCCTGAGCCAAAACCAAGAGTCGGAGGCTTAACAGTTGAGCCACACAGGTGCCCAAAAAAGCTTAGTTTAATCTAACACATTATCATAGCTTCGGAATAAGGGGGTAAATGCAGGGATTTTTTTTCTATAAAAACAAAACCTCTTCTATTGCTATGCAGTATTGAATTTTTTTTTAAAAAATTGCCTTTTCTTTCACCTTTACTTTGATTTAAATATTCTGTTAATAAAAATACAGAACAGTATCAATTTATAAATTAATATTATTAATATAATCAATACTTTATACAGAAGATTAAAAAACACAACTTAAAATTATTAAAGAGACAAAAAGAATTTATTTGGAAAGATGCTAGAAGCCAGAATTGTTCAACATGGCAACAGAATTGCAGAATATTGACTAAAAATTCCCAAATACATATATATGTTGCTATACATATGCATACACATAAACATGTATACACACACATATAAAATATGTAACTATAATGACTAGTTCTTCCTTATACCTATGGAAAAATTGAACCATAGGCATCTGGCATAAGCCCAAGTAGTTTTAGTTCTTGACAGTAAAAAGTGTTTTCAACGCTGGCCTCACCTTTTCATGTCTGTTGGCCATCTATATGTATTCTTTGGAGAAATGTCTGTTTATGCTTTCTGCCCATTTTTAGTTGGATTATTTGTATTTGGGGTATTGAGTTTTATAAGTTCTCCTTTGGATACTACCCTCTATTGGATATGTCATTTACAAATATCTTCTCTCATTCTATAGGTTGTCTTTTAGATTTGTTGGTTTCCAGCACTGTGCATAAGCTTTCTGTTTTGATGTAGTCCAATAGTTTATTTTTGCTTTTGTTTGCTTGACCTGTTCTACTGGGGTTTTTTTGTTTGTTTTACTTTGCTCTTTTAGTTTCTCTTTCACTTATTTCTTCTCTAATCTATATTCTTTTTTCTTCTACTGGATTTAGGGTTTTGCTTGTTCTCTTTCTAGCACCTTTAGGACTAAGGTTAAATTGTTTATTTGGAATTTTTATTGTGTCTTGAGGTAGGTCGTATTGCTATAAATTCCCCTCTCTGAACTGCTTTTCCTGCATCTCAGAGGTTTTAACTACAATGTTTTCATTTCATTTGTTTCCATGTATTTTTTTATTTCTTCTTTTATTTATTACTTGGCCCATTTATTGTTTAGTAGCATGTTATTTAACTTCTATGTATTTGTAGTCTTCCCAGACTTTTTCTGGTGGTTGATTTCTAATTTCTTAGCACTGGGGACAGAAAAGATACATGGGATAGTTTGGATCTTTTTTTAATTTGTTGATACTTGTTTTGTAGCCTAATATGTGATCTATTCTGAAGAATGTGCCATGAAAAGAATGTGTATTCTCCTGATTCTGTTTTAGAATGAAATGTTCTGAATATACCTGTTAAATTCATCTGGTACAGTGTGCCACTCGAAGCCATGTCTCCTTGTTGATTTTTTGTTTAAATGATCTGTCCATTGATTTAAATGGGTTGTTAATGCCCCTTACTATTAATGTATCACTATAAATTACTTCCTTTATGCTTGTTTTTAACTGCTTTAAATATCTGGGTGCTCCCAAATGGGTGCATAAATATTTACAACTGTTCAATCATCTTGTTATACTGCCCCTTAATGATTAAATATGACCTTCTTCGTCTCTTGTTATAGTTTTTTCTTTTAAAGTCTATTTTGTCCAATACAAGTATTGCTACCCTGACTTTCTTTCTATATCTATTTGCATGATAAATGCTTTTCCATCCCCTCACTTTCTTTTTTTTTTTTTTCCTCACTTTCAATCTGCATGTGTCTTTAGGTCTGAAATGAGTCTCCTGTAGGCAGCCTACAGATGGCTCTTGGTTTTTTTATCCATTCCATCGCCCAAGGTCTTTTGATTGGAGCATTTTGCCCATTATATTCAAAGTAATTATTGACATTAATTAATTAATTAATTACTGCCATTTTGTTATTTGTTTCATGGTTGTTTTTGAAGTTTTTCTACATTCCTTTCTTCTCTTGCTCTATCCGCTCACGATTAATTGGTTTTCTTTAGTAATATGCTTGTATTCCTTCCTCTTTATTTTTGTATGTGTATTACTGGTTTTTCATTTGTGGCTACTATTGTTTATATATAATATCTTCTATTTATAGCAGACTCTATTAAGTTGATGATCGCTTAAGTTTGAGACCATTCTTTACTCTTCTCCTTGCCATGTTTTAGGTATATGGTATTATACTTTACATCCTTTTATTCTGTGAATCCTTTGACTGATTTTTATAGACATACTTAATGTTATTGCTTTTGTGCTTCCTACTTTTCTTACTCCCGTTTATGATCTTTCCTTTCCACTCAGAGTCCTTTTTAACATTTCCTGCTTAGTGTTGATGAATTCTTTTCACATTTTTTCATCTGGGAAACTATCTCTCCTTCTATTCTGATTGATAGCCTTGCTTAATAGAGTATTCTTGGTTGCAGGTTTTGTTGTTGTTTTCTTTCAGTACTATGAATATATCACACCACTCTCTTCTGGCCTATAAAGTACTGAAAAATCAGCTAATAAACTTATGGGGTTTCTCTTGTATGTAATAATTGATTTTTTTCTCTCTTGCTGCTTTTAAAATTCTCCCTATATCACCACTTTTGGCCATCTTAATTATTATGTGTTTTTGGTTCACCTTTCTGGGGTGATTTTGTTTGGGGTTCTCTGTGCCTCCTGGATTAGGATTTCTGTTTCCTCCCCAAGATTCAGGAAGTTTTCACCTATTATTTCTTCAAATACATTTTCTGCCCCCTTTTCTTTATCTCCTTCTGAGATCCCTGTAATGCAAATGTGTAAATTTGATTGTGTCACTGAGTTCCCTAAGTCTATTCTCATTCTATTCTCATTTTTCATGTTTTTGTTTCTCTCCCTTGCTAAGCTTGATTACTTTCCATTACTCTGTCCCCAAGGTCACGGATTCATTCTTCTGCTTCTTATAGTCTATTATTTATTATATCTAGTGTATTTTTAATTTCATGTGTTGTATTCTTTTTTTTTTTTTAATTTTTTTATTTATTTATGATAGTCACACACAGAGAGAAAGAGAGGCAGAGACACAGGCAGAGGGAGAAGCAGGCTCCATGCACCGGGAGCCCGACGTGGGATTCGATCCCGGGTCTCCAGGATTGCACCCTGGGCCAAAGGCAGGCGCTAAACCACTGCGCCACCCAGGGATCCCCATGTGTTGTATTCTTAATGTCGGATTGACTGCATCTTATCTCATTGTTAAGGGTCTCACTGACATCCTCCATTCTTTTCTTAAATCCAGTGAATATCTTTATGATCATTACTTTAAACTCTCTATCAGGCATATTACTTATTTTCATTTTGCTACGATTTTGTTGTGTTCTTTCATTTGGGACATTTTCCTCTGTCTCCTCATTTTGTCTAGCCCTCTGTGTCTGTTTCTTTGTGTTAGGAAAGACAGCTTTGTCTCTTGCACTTGAAACTAATGACCTTATGAAGAGATCCTGTAGTGCACTGCCACGTGGTGTCACCTACTCATCAGATCCTGGAATTTCAAGAATGTCTCCCGTGTGTGATGTGTTTGCCCTACTAGCATGTCTCACCAGCTTTTTCCCTCAGTCTGGTTGATTACAATGCCTGTCATATGCAGTATTTGGACCCTGTGTTAGTGGGCCTGTCTTTGAATGCGTTGAGTTGAATCAGACCAGGTGTTTGCCAGAGATGCCGTACTACCAAACTGCAGAGTGCTTTCTCTATGTTGTCCCCTAAGAAACTAGAAACTAAGAAACTCTAAGAAACTCTAGTTCATGGGCAGGGCCTGCAGTCAGACCAGTTGTCTGCTTCTAGCCCACTGCTGGGACATCCCTCTGACTGGTGCATATGACATCTTTCCTTCTCTCTAGGACAGAAGTCAGTTTGGAATAGTGCTGGCCAATGTAGGGGCTGCTTGCACACTGCTAGGCCTAAGGCACTGCTCTATATGGCCTCTGGCCAAAAGTGTATTGGAGAGGGTGGATTTGCCAAAGCACAGCTCAAGGGGACAGTGCAGTCCTCTGGTGATGCTAGCAAGCTTTTTGTGCTGCTATTCCTCCATGGGAGGGGACTCTCAGCACAGGAACTGAGTCAGGCTGTCTAGAGGGGTGGATTGGAGGAAGTACCTGTGAGGTGGGGTTGGGAGAAGGTTGGTAGTGCTAGCAAGTTAGGTAGTCCTGCAGGTGGCCCTGTGTTTATACTGGGGTAGGGGAGGTAAATGGTGCCTGCTGGTTCATTTGTTCCTGAAGAAGTTCTCCAGCAATTTGTGCTCCTCAGGCATGCACTCTGAGATTAGTAAATAACTCTCCCTCTTATATGCCCCAGGTGCCTGTCAAACTGCTGCTCCAATGCTGTATCTCCATGGGCTGTTTATTGTACTGTTTCTGTAAGAGGCGACTCGGGTCCTCTCCTTCATCAGTTCTCCCAGAACCAAGCCCACTGATTTTTTGAAATTCCAGGTTTTAAGTCCTGCTGGTTGTAGGAACCCATAAAATTTGGTTCCCCTGGTGTAAAAAAACAAATGTTATAGAGATTTGTCTTTCCCCTGTGGGCTCCTGGTGTGGGGGTCTGTTTCTCTCCTGGTTCCATACATGTGGCATCCCTTCTTCCCAAGGACAGTCCAACAAGTCTGTTTAGTTCCCAACCATGTCTCCCAACCACGTCTCTGCTAATCCTGACTCTTCAATGAGGTCTCTTCTCTAACTTTAGTTGCAGAGTTTACTCTGCCAGTCTTTGGGTTGTTTTCTGGGTTGTTTATACTGATGTGTTATCTAGTTGTATCTATAGGACCAGGGGAGCGTAGGGTCTTCCTACTCCACCATCTTCCCCAGAAGTCTGAGCTTTTCATTTCGCTTATTTCATTTTTCATTTCTAAAATTTCCATTTGGTACTTCTTTTCTGTATCTTTTTTTTTCTCTTTTTTTTAAAGATTTATTTATTTATTTATGATAGAGAGAGAGAAAGGCAGAGACACAGGAGGAGGGAGAAACAGGCTCCACGCCAGAAGCCCGACCCGGGACTCGATCCCGGGACCCCAGGATCACGCCCCGGGCCAAAGGCAGGCGCCAAACTGCTGAGCCACCCAGGGATCCCCTGTATCTTTTCTTTCAATGTTGAAACTTCTTATTTCTTTGCTTAGGCTTTCTATTTTTTCATTTGTGTCTAGAGTTTTCAATTGCTCCTTAATGCATTTTTATCATTGGCTTCTTTAAAATCTTTGTCAGGTAATTCTAACATCTCTAACTTCTCAGCATTGGTGTCTATTGATTACCTTTTTTTCATCCAGTCTGAGATTTTCCTGATTCTTGCTACAATTCTAATTTTTTTTTTTTTAACTAAAGCCTAAACATTTTAGTGTTCTGAGACTCTCTTAGTTAAACCTTACAAACTGATTTTCTTGTATACCATTTTCATTGGCAAAGTCAGGGAGGCATCTGACTAGGGCCAGGTAGAGATTGAAGTCCAATTTTTCCACTCCACTTCATTGACACCTGAAGGAACAGTATTCCTCTTTACTGGTAGAAAAGATTGTATTTCCAGCCCCCCGAGTCATCTCCATTGACTCCATGGTGGAGATGGCCCTGTTAGTGCTGGGTGATGGTATAAGTTTAACTCACTATTAGACCTCCTCTGATCCTACCTGAGTGAGGTCACCTTTATAGTATAGGATGTTGTGTATATCCAGGTTCATCATCTCAACTCTCTATTGATACTATGGGGGAGTCTCATTACTTGCCATCAGGAATGAATAACCCATATCCCTCTTGACCTTTACTGACACGACCTAGGTGGGCTGTTTCTTTAAAAGCTCATGAGAAAAGAGGTCTAGGCTCCCACCTGGCCTTTGTTAGCATGGGGTTGGGGAGGATAAGACCATAGTTTTTCCATGGGTTTAACTGGAGTAGAGCAGATATTATCTAAAACTTTGTCTTTCTAGGCTGTCTGTTTCATGGGCCTTTGGCTAGATGAACAAGCTTTTGTTGGGGCTTTTTTTTTTTTTTTTTTTTTGTCAGCTCCTTCTGTTCCAGGTCTGGGAATATATGAGGCAAAAGAAAACAGAGAACTCATGCTGGATCTCAAGTTCCCTAGCCAGTCTTCCTTCTTCTCACCACCCTCAGTATCTTACAGTTCTGTTTGTTTGTTTGGTTTTTAACATATAATGTTCAACATTTTCAGTTTTACTTATGGGAGTAATAGTAAGAACTATTGAAGAATTCCATCTTCTTTTTTTAAAAGATTTTATGTATTTATTCATGAGAGACACAGAGAGAGAGAGAGAGAGAGAGAGAGGCAGAGACACAGGCAGAGGGAGAAGCAGGCTCCATGCAAGAAGCCCGATACAGGACTCAATTCTGGGACTCCAGGATCACACCCTGGGCTGAGGCAGCACTAAGCCGTTGAGCCCCTGGGCTGGCCATATTCCATCTTCCAAAGCAGATTTTTTTTTTTTATATTTCACTATATTTCACTATATACCTTTTCATCATCTAATTTCTATTTAAGAACTCTTCGGTTGTGTCTTTTACTTATTCTCTTTTGTTGACTAATAAGAAGATGGCTGATGACAATGTTAAAATTAATAGTAAATATTAATACTCAATACATTCCAGTGCAACCCATGTCTTACACCCTGAGAATATGCTATAATAAAAATATTTACTAAAGCTTATAGAGGTCTGGTGCCACTAGTTGATTTTATTCAGGTAAACTGTAAAAGCTGGATCCACACTGAGTTTCTGGAGTGAAGAGTTAATATGATACTGAAATTCCTTAGTATTTTTACAAATCAATATTCGATTACATATACAAATATGTGAAGGTTCATTATGTATTCTCTCTGTATTTGTGTGATAGAGAATTTCCATAATAAAAAGAAAAAATTCTGTCAACAGAAAATGAACATAGATGTTTCTTTGACTAATAACCCTGTAAATCCAATACCAGAGAAGCTTAATGTCTAGAAAAAATTTCAGTGAACTCTGTCACAACATCAGGCAACAATCCAACTTTTTGTTATTATAATTTCTCTTCATTGCCTCTCATATTTTATGTATTTAAAATGTATTCTACTCATGGTTTACTCTTAATGTGTTTGCTATTGGAAAATAGAATAAAAAAACAGAAAATGTCCTACTTAAATGATATAAAACTCTCTACAACATAAATTTAACTGAGGGTGCATGAGAATAGTTTTTCCCTCCTGTTTTTCTATCAACTTCTTTTTTATTCATTACAATATAGTGTTGAAACTTTTTTCCAGAACTGAGAACATTGACTTAAAAGTATATATAGCTGCCCTTGTCCCAAAGTTTATAAATAATAGATTATTTGTTTTTTCCTGTAATATTGTTAGGTTTTAAGGTCTTTAGTTATCAAGAGATAGCATTGTGGAATTGTGTTCTAGCATTTGTGGAATGCTCACTATCTTCTAGGTTCAAAGCTTTATAAACATATCAACTCATTTAATCAGAATATTATCTTTATTTCAAAAATGATGGAAGAGATTTAAAGAAGTTATATAACTTGTCTGACATAAGAAAGCTAATCTGTGAACAAGCTGGGAAATTGTCAGGCAATTTCCATCTAGGCACTCAATAAAAATAATGAAAAAATGAATCAAGCCTGCTAACTCAAAAGTTACATGCTGTCCTTCAATCTCTGTGAGAGCTGAATCACAAGATATGTTGATAGTATCAATGGAACCATAATACAATGAATAGAAATTATAAATACACAATGAAATACACAAACTCCTAGACTGGATATCTTACCTAGTATTCTCCATCCACTCCAATTCTACACCAAGGTATATCTGCACCAATGTATGGCTCTTCCTCTTTTCCAACTTCTTCAAGGAAAAAGATTTTTCTTAATGCAGTGCCAGAAATGAACAGCAGGAAGACATTTTAGAACCACATTTTCCATCTCCGCAGATCAGTTCAGTGTCACTTAACACATGTTCTCTGATAGAATTTTAAAAGTGACTTTTAAAAATTATCTTTAACACAATCCTTTTTAAGTTATAAATGTGAGGCCTAAAGAGACTTTGATTATGAGCTTAAGGTTAGTATGTAGCCAAAACTATAGCAATAGATTTTTTAATCTCAAGGAGGTAATCTTTGCACAATGCTGTAACACCTTTACAAATAAAAAATCTGGGAAAGTGAACTTTTAGAGATCAAAAATTCTGTACATTCAGAGCTTCCTTGTCTTTGAGTAAGATAAACAACATTTGCAATTATGTAATCATCTTTTTTCTTTTTAATATAGATACCACGTAGCTTGGAGCTAGATAACTTTAATAATAATAGCTAACATAAATTGAGACCCTTACTCTGATATAGAGAGCGAGTTATGTGATGATTCAGAAAACAGTTGTTTTCAAAAATAAATTGAATATTCTTATTATTTACTACTTATCCAAAAGTTTGAGCAGTTGGGATAATAAATGTGTAATGCCTTTCATTTTGCACTAGCATGCATATAGAACACTATGTGACTACAAGGAAATTGTTAATTGTTAATGTTAGAGGTAACTTTCAGAGTTTGAGTGAAGTTAAGAAAAGCTATCTAACTTAGGACCTTTTTGGTGACACTTAATCTGGCATAGTATGACACTAAAACTTCCCAGAAACCATGACCCTGCTCCAACTAATGAAGTTTAAACTATGTGATTTTTTGCCTGAAGAGGCAGCAGAACAAATAACAATTATGTATTTTATCAGTCATAATAAGATTTCAACATTCTCCATCAAATTCTTGAATACAGATCAAAAAGACTCTCAAGATTTACTATAATATGAGCATGTTTAACTTACAGTTGACATATGATAAGCTTTCATTTGACTTATATAAATGACTCATCAAGCAACAACTACTTCTTAAATAACAAGTGATTTAGATATATGAGCATTGAAATAAAATATAAAATTTCAATATATAACTTAAGAGTAAATATGTATTTTATAGTTTATATCAGAAAAAAGTAAGGAATTTTATTTCTCTATGGCCCAATTATTCCTACCTTATAAACCTGAAGGAATTATATTCCAAATAATCTTCAAAATACAAATAACAAAAACTTCTATTTGGCAATTTTATATACTCTTCTGAGCTTTATGTTTTTTTTGTTTGTTTGTTTTGTTTTTTTGATTTTATTTAACTATTCACGAGAGACACAGACAGAAGTGGAGACAAGCAGGCTCCATCCATGCAGGGAGCCCAATGTGGGACTCAATCCCAGAACTCCAGGATCATGCCCTGGGCTGAAGGGAGGCACTCAACCACTGAGCCACCCAGGCATCCCTCTTCTGAGCTTTAAAAAATAGTACACTCTAATCAATATGTGTGATTAAATTCCACCGTATTTGCTTCTCTGATAAAAGAAGCATAGTAAGAAATGCGGTCCTTCAGAATCATACTATCTACTTGAAGAATTACACTAATAATACAAAATAACTAAAATCTGTGCCTCAGAGTTCTAGTGAAAAAGGTATTCAAAGGAGGAAGAGACACTAAGAGAACCAAAATAGGAAAGGGATGCCTTCCCAGAGGAGGAAAACTTGAAAAGTGCTTCTGGGCAATGAGATAATTTATTTTTTATTTATGATAGGCACACAGTGAGAGAGAGGCAGAGACATAGGCAGAGGGAGAAGCAGGCTCCATGCACCGGGAGCCCGACGTGGGATTCGATCCCGGGTCCCCAGGATCGCGCCCTGGGCCAAAGGCAGGCGCCAAACTGCTGCGCCACCCAGGGATCCCTGGTCAATGAGATAATATGGCCACATGAGAGACTGGGCTTCTGCTCTGGGTTTAGATACAGCTGTGGATTTTTTTTAAGGTTTATTTATTTGTTTATTAGAGACAGAGAGAGAGAGAGAGAGAGAGAGACAGGCAGAGGGAGAACTCCAGGATCACCGCCTGGGCTTAAGGTGGCGCTAAACTGCTAAACCACCGGGGTTGCCCAACAGCTGTGGATTTGAGAAGTTTTGAGAGAGGCAATCTGATTACAGAACAATGTTTACTGTTGTAGAGTAGGTATATATGAACACAGATAAGTAGAGTTCTGGCTATTAGGGTATTTAATTTTATAAAAACAAAATAAAACCAAAAGCCATCTTTTACATGTGTAAAATAATATGTGAAAAAGCACAAATGCAGATACTACAAGAGGTAAAATAGAATGAAGCATATTCACATGTACATGTTCAAGTTTGCCAACAGAAAATGAGAAATATGCAATCTCAGAAAACAAAATTTAGAACTTCAGTTTTCACAGATGTATTTGAAAACTTGAATGAAAATGGAGCAGTCTTTGATTATGAAGTCATTTTATGTTTAAATTAAATATATGTTTATTTTTATTTAATTGGGGAGGGGCAGTTAATAATTATAGAACTGTTATTTTAATTATAATCTTGAGATTTTGATGTTTTAAAATTGAAGCAAATATTGACCTATAAAGGCTCCCTCAAAATAAAATAATTTTGTTAGTTAAGTATTTGACCTTTTAAGGAGCTCAAAATTTGGAGGTAGGGAGGGATGAATAGATACACAGAGAATGAGAAAGGAGAAAGGGGGATTAAGGGAGGAGTGCGAAAGGAGGTGAGAAGGCAGGGAGGGAAGGAGAGAGAAAGGGAAAGGAAAGGAGAAGGAAAATTGTCTTCTTATAAGTTACTATTCAGAAATCTTTCAGTTCCTACAGAATAAAATAAATGCTAAAGAACCACAGTTTTATTTCTAAAGGTATGCCATTTATACCACCCCTCAAACATGGGTGACAGTAAATCAGCAAGAATAAAATTGTTCAATATTATGCCTGGTATTCTATATTGCGAACAAAAACTGTTACATGAAGTATCAAGCAGTCTTGTCACAGCCAGGCACATCTTAATAAGATAGTGTTGCCAACTAATTAATAGGAAAAATGAAGGACAAATGTCTTCCTGAGGACATTGTGATGCTCTTGATTGGTTAAGAAGAAATATTTAACTATATGCACTAAATGTTCCAATAAAATCTACCCAGATTGTGAGTTCTGCCTGATTTGAACCAATGATTACTCAAATAAACTCTTAAAATTTTAATGTACTTTAGTTTATCTTTTAACAACACTGAGCCTTTTGTTTGGAACTTGACTAGAATTACAACTCCAGAGGTACCTTTACTTTGCAAGGAGCAGAGCTCATTTAAAAATTTTCAGCACTGGGGCACCTGGGTGGCTTAGTCAATTAAGCATCGAACTCTAGATTTCAGCTCAGGTCATGATCTCAGGGTTGTGAGATCAAGCCCTGCCTCTGGCTCTGTGCTCAGTGGGGATTCTGATTGAGATTCTCTCTCTCTCTCTCTCTCTCTCACCCCCTTTGTTCACCCACTCAAAATACATAAAAAGTAAATCTTAAAAAAAATTTTTGTCAACACCTTCCACATCTTGGAAAGCAACCTCTTGTCACTCTATGGCCACATGAGGTTATTCCACCAAATGTAGATATGCATTAGGGTCATGTTAATTTCCTAAAGCAGGATATAGATTAGCATTTTCAATCTGGTATCTGATGACATATATATATATGTCATCAGATATCTATATATATATATAGACCAGACAGTTGGATTATACTCCAAGAAGCTCTCAGAAAAAGAGAATGTTGCATTGCATGCTGAGAAAGGGAAAAAGCAGGGTTGCCAGCCTTAACCAACATATGACTAGTGAGATTTCTGCAGAAACTTGTCAGGAGTATAAAGTGTACTTGAACTAGCAGATAGGACAGGCTTTTAATATTTTTCTCTCTCCAGTAAACAGAAAGCTTAGGTTAGTGAAGGTGCAGACTTCTTAGATAAAATCTCTTTTGTACTTAGTCCTATAGTATTCGTAATCCTGAATTTGACCTGTTCTCTAGAGTTATTCAAAGAACATGGACTTTAGGGTAAACTAATGTCATTCATTTTATAAATCAGCATAACACTAACCAATCTTATTTTTACCATGTTTAGTCTGGCTGATTTCAGTAAACTGAAAGCAAATTGAAACTAGTATGCTCTGCTACAGTTTGTTTTCTTCTAAAATATTTAACAGCAGCAACATCATCACCACTAGCAGCAGCACTATTTTAATTTCTCAAGCCAGTTTTATCTTGGAAAAGCCAGGAAAAGAGAACCACTTTCCTAAATTGATGGTATACATATGGTATTTAGATATATATACATTCAGTATGCTTCTCCCTAAAGCATTTAATAAAAATGAAATTGAAATTGACTACAGATACTAATTTATGAAATACCAAATATGTAGTATTTGATTCATTTATAAGATGCATATACTCTTCTCAAGTTTGTAAAAGCAAAATGAAATCTGTGAGACCCTAGTTTATTTTTTTTATTTATTTTTTTTTTTAATTTTTATTTATTTATGATAGTCACAGAGAGAGAGAGAGAGGCAGAGACACAGGCAGAGGGAGAAGCAGGCTCCATGCACCGGGAGCCCGACGTGGGATTCGATCCCGGGTCTCCAGGATCGCGCCCTGGGCCAAAGGCAGGCGCCAAACCGCTGCGCCACCCAGGGATCCCGAGACCCTAGTTTAAATTTAGACTCTGCTACCTACTTACTCACACAAGTAGTTGGGCAAATTCCTTTAATCTCTCTAAACTTCAGTTTGTTCCTGTATGAAAAGTCAGAATGTCACTCTACATCATGAGGTTGTTTGGAAAAGCAAATAAAATAAGGTTTATGAAATGAGCTCAAACAATACTTGGCGCATAGTGCTCAATAAATTTTCCTTACTTTGTTTTATATCACAATAACTAATGAACATACTTCATAGACTACTTGAATGTGTGTGTCTCTTTCCATTTCTGAACATTTATTTTACTGAATCACTCTCTGAGTCTCAGGTTCTAAAGAGACACAAAGTCTAGGTCTTAAGATAAAATTGTTATAGCTGTCCTTTCATCATTTAACAATGCCTAGTTAGTTTAACAACTCTCAACTTTAAGAATCCTAAAATAACATTGATGGAGGAGAAGCTTAAAGAATGCCTACAAGAGTAACAAAACACTTGTGAAACATAATATTGGCTTGACAGGTGACCACAGAAGAATACTGAAGATGAAGAAAAAAAAAAAGAAGAATACTGAAGATTATACGAATGGAGATAGATAATATAGTTAGCATCTTCAAAAATGGAAAAGATGAAGATTCTGCTTGAAATATTTCCTAGAAAATACTACAAGGAACTTAGTAAAATAAATACTTAGATTAAAAAAAAAAGAAAAGAAAAGGAAGAGGTGAGTCCTAATAATCCAGTTTCAAGGAGAGCAAATATTAACAAGCTACCTTTATTTTTAAGTCTTTATTGCAGATTGAAAAACTCTCTCAAGATAATCGTATGAGAAAGATCGATAAAAATTAGTTGGCTGCTGGTACAACTAGCTATGTTCTTAACTATTGAAAAAAAAATCCAGATATTTTACTAAATTGATCCATACCAATCTGAGAAATACCTATACATATATTAAAAGAAACTGCCTTGGGGCACCTGGGTGGCTCAGTGGTTGAGCATCTGCCTTTGGCTCAGGTTGTGATCTTGGGATCCTGGGATCGAGTCCTGCATCAGGCTTCCCACATTGACCCTGCATCTCCCTCTGCCTCTGTCTCTGCCTCTCTCTCCGTGTCTCTCATGAATAAAAAAACAAAATCTTTAAAAAACTTTAAAATTAAAAAAAAAAAAAAAAAAAGAGAGAGAGAGACTGGCCTTGCTTCTCTCCTTACGAATATTTTGGCCCTCAGGGCACCTGAGTGGCTCAGTTGGTTAAGTGTCTGACTCTTGGTTTCTGCTCAGGTCTTGATCTCAGTGTCCTGAGATGGAGCCCTCTGTCGGGCTCACGCTGAGTACTAAGTCCACTTGAGAGTCTCTTCCTTTCACTCTCCCTTCCCCTCTGCCTCTTTCCCACCCCATGATTCCTCACCCCTCTCCCTACTCACACATGTGCTCTCTCTCTCTCTCAAATAAATAAATAAAATCTTTAAAAAAAACAGTTTGACCCTCAGTTTGAACATAAGATAGGAAGTAATAATAGTAATAATGATGGCATTTATTAAACCCCATGTATGTGCAAAACATTTTGCAAAACATCCTTTCTATATCATCCCCTGTACTCCTGGAAACCACCCTATGAAGTAGTACTATCTACATCTTCCTTTCTTATAGATAAAAATCTTAGGCTTTTAAAACAAAAATAAAATCCCAGTAACAATAATAATAAACAGAATGGAAGAAAACTTTGGAAGATGATGGATATGTCTATGACCTTGATAGTAATGATGGTTTGACATATATTTATCACCAAACTCATCAAGTTGTATACATTAAACATGTACAGCTTTTCATATGTTAACCATACCTTAATAAAGTGATTTTTAAGAGAATGACTACTTGATTCTGATGCTATAACAATTATATCTGGAAAATAGTTCAAAATTTATCCTGTGCTTGTTGTTGTTGTTGTTGTTGTTAAACATTTTAATGGTTATATTAAGTTTGGAGGTAATAAACAGAACTTTTACCATAAAAAAGAAAACAGACTCATAGAGGTCCAGTAACTAACTCTAAGTATGGACAATGGGTTATGCAGTGGTGCCAGGCTTAGAACCAAGGCTCATCTTACCCACAAGCCACTTAAGTCTATAGACTTAAGGCCACTTCTCAGTAATGTATACCAATCACACTTACAGATGTCAAATCAGGAGGAGAGAAAAATACCTTGCATATCAGATCATGATAAAAAAATATCTTGATAGGCTCTTATGGGAAGCTGGAGCCGGACTTTGTAAAGAAACAGTAAGTGTTCCATCTTTCATCTATCCTCCAAACCCCAATGGTAAACTGAAGGAGAGAAGAGAGGTGAATTAGTGGCAAGGGCTCAGTGTGTCTGTGTGTGTGTGGGGGGGGGGGGTAGTCACACCCTATTTAACAGAATTATCCAAAACCAAGTATCTGCTTTTGAAGAGTAAGAGTCCCCTGGTTCTGAAAGCATTCAAACCTAGGCTAGATGACACTTAGAAAGGTTCTATGACTAGGACTGAAGCACCAAACAGATATATAGATTGAACATTTAAGAATCTTTTCAACCCTGATATTCTGTTCTTATGATATGCTCAGATGTTCAAATAAAAAGAATCTAATGTGGCTGGGAGAGACAGAGGAGCATATATATTTCTAGTCTCTTTAGCTTGTAGTAAATATTTGGAAAATCCATCAAAAGAGCAAAATTATATCTCGACTGACAAGCCTTACCCAGTGCACACCCCAGGCAATGCTCTTATGTCACTGAGAAACAAACTGGTCCACCCAGAAGACAGCCTCACTAATCTTGATGCCTAAAAGCTGGAAGCCTCACTGGAGAAGTGAACAGTCAAACGGGGCTTGTCACTGCTGATTATTTGAATATTGAGAGACACTGCTCTTTATACGAAAAGAAAAAGAGGAAAGAAAAGAAAGGAGAAGGATATTTGCCTGTCGAGATGAGTAAGATCCACAGCTGAGCACTATAGCTGGAGGGTTAAGGGAAGGTGCCATCACTGGCCATGGTCACTTTTAGCTGGAGTTTGAACAAGTCTATAGCATAAAAGCAGGCATAGGAAGCACCTTTATTTTCCCTGAAGGGATTGCTGGCTAAAGGAATACTGTCAGTGGCCTTCCGGGGTCCCTCCCCTCAACATATGTGGACTCTGGTCACAAGCAGCCAGCCTGGGCTTCTGTCCAGTCAGGGGCATATGGTGAGAGGTCACAGTGGCTGAAAGGGCTGAGACAGAAGATTTGATTTCAGAGCCAGGGGGAGAAAGGCCATCAAATGCAGGTGCACAGAAATTAGGAGATCAGAAGAGCTCCTGGCAGTTGGGCTGCTTTTACTGTGTTTTCACACTCCCTTGTTCAGTGACTTGTCAACACACCTAAAATTGGGGGTTTGATAAGACAAGAGCAGCACAGACTGAAATATGTCTAAATGAGAATTAGGAATTTTGCCGAGTGTAAGAACCGTTTTACACAGAATAGTTTATGAAGAGTGAGACACCAAGGAAAAGTGCTGCCAAGAACTGACTGTGCAGTGGGGCTTCTCCATCAGGACCTGCTCCCCCAGCAGCCTGACGTCACTCTGCGGTGGTTAGGGTGGGCCTGGGTGGACCGTGGCTGGGGGTGTGGTGCGGAGCAGCGGGGGGACAGGAATGAGATGATGCAGGTATGTGAAAACAGGAGTACATCGTTTACACACAGTTTCCCATCCAGTCAGGAATTGTAGTTCAGATGAACACTGCAGCTTTCTTGCAGTACAGAATTCAGGCTATGAAATACGTTTTATATCAGAAAGTAATATGCTGCAACTTTGACCCAATTCATCACCCACCGAAGTCCATTAAGAAACAAATGAAATTGTCTAAATAAAGAGAATTGACTAATTGAGGTTAGGATTTCCAGAACAGAGAGTGCTGAGACTCCAATTAAAGGAGCCTCCCAACCCCACACATGGAGCAAAGGAACTGAAATAGAGAGGACATGAATTCCTTCTGTTCTGTACCACCTTCTGACAAGTCAAACAGCTGTCCAAATGAACAAACATATGCACATCCCAAAACACAAACATTAAACTTAAAGGTATCTGAAGTATTATATGAGCTTGAGAGACAGAGAGACTAGGGAAACTGGGGTCCAGGCTTTGGGACTGACCTTGAATGCCAAACAAAAAAGTCTCGGCTTTTTGGATTTGAAAACCTACAGACATGAAAAGGTTCTGTGAAACACTTGTCAGGAGACATGGCCTCAATATTTTGTTGCCCACAATCTGGTGTTCAAAAAGCAGTACTGGTTGCTTTTTTATTTGTCTACCTTGCAACCCAATATATTCAATTCAACCCTAGGATAATCTACCTTTTCCCTTTTGTTTCAATGGTTAAACAGCTAAATAAAACAATTGTTCTCTGCTACTAACTTAAAAATTATAGTAAGGAACAGAAGCCAAAATAACACTGTTAATGAAAACCCACCCATCTTTTAAGTCATCAGATGGCACAGAAGAACCTCTGGTTTATTAGGAAATGTCACCTGCCAGCAGCTAACATTTGGACCAAGTCTTCTATCACTGTCCTGGCCAAACTATGACAAAGCGGAGAAATTGCTAAAGCAAAAACAAGGACAATAAAAACAAAGGTTTTCTAAATTACTGTTGCCCGTGTCATTAAATTTCATATTGTGCATGGAATATAAATACATCACTTTGTTCTGCATGACAAGCAGAAGTGAGCATTCATACATTACTCAGCCACTTAATTAAGTGCCTGGGATATTTGCAGTTAGCAGAAACTAATAAGGGAATCACATTTAAATTCAAATCACTCCTCAGGGTAGCTGTCTGCAACATAAGCAAAGCTTACTGGGTAGATGTTCCACTAAATGCTCAGCTAAAAGCTTAGATTCACTGTATTTGTGAATAAAGAATAATTCTACTTGTGATTACAGGTGAGAGTAAAATAAACAATTCTGTTAGGGATTTTTGAGTGATGTTTTATTCCCCCTGTTTTAAATACTCATTTTGTCTATTACTTTGTCTACTAGAACAAAGGTATGATTTAGGGCTTTGCCAGTGTAGAGAGGAGGTTCCATAAAAACAAATGACTATGCTGACCCTTTCCATGGCAGCCTTTCAACAGACCTGACAATAACAGTCCCTGCACCACAGACAGTAAACAACAAAATTATAAAGTCCCCATTCAGAGAAAGCAAGCAGGAAGCAAAGTGATGGAGGGTCACAGAAGGCCAAGAAAGGGGAGCAGAGGGAGGAGAAAATTCACATTTTTATGACAGGGAGCCAAGAACCCAGTATTCCAAACTCTAAGAGATTGCTTCTCCCCTAGCCACTGCCCAAGAGTAGGTTTATTTTTAGTCATTCCTCTTTATAAATTTTAACTTTTCTAGACTAAAACAGTCCCATATGGTTTCAAATCTGCCCTTGATTCCAAACAGCCTCCACACTGAGCTTCTTCAAAATTTCAAAGCCATCTGGACGCCAGTGGTACAAATGACCTCTCACAATTCTTCCTCACACAAAGTGTGTTTTGCAGTTTTGGAAACTGGACCCTCAGGCCCTAACTAAGCACTTCCTAAGGGCAGAGGTAGAGGTATACAGAAGACCCTGTCACTTGGACAGAAATAATCTCTCACCTAAGGTACTTAAGGAAAAGTGAGTGGAACAGCTTTGATTCAGATTGTACACCCTTGTTCTTCTACTCACAGAAATTACATAATTTCACCTGCAATCATGCATCATTTTGCTACAGAAAGCATACATTCCCTAAATTCCAGATTGCATTCCCAAGTAGAAATAAATCAAAGTAAATTTGAATATTTTAACATTGCATCGGGAATGAACATAATATTTTTGGTTAGATGGAAATTTGGCATCTTCTGCAAGTCATAAAATCTTTGAAGCATGAATTCTGATCATCACAATAGGTACTGTCACACAGCATCACCTCAGATATTGTCAAGGTACCATCTGGCATTAGTTACACAGCAGTGAATAAAAAGGTGTAGGTCTAACACTCAATTCTTAAAAGTATAGAGATCAGTATTTACACCAGCATTAAGAATCACCACAAGACATATGCAGGGTATACATGAAAAAAAATTTTTGAGGATTTATATGGGAAATCATTAATGCAGTTATATCTAGAAAGAAGACATGGAGACTTAGCTTTTTTTTTTTTTTTTGAGACTTAGCTTTTAATTATATATCCTTTTCACAGTTTGAACTATTTGCCATGTATATGTAATAATCCTGGTAGGGGAAGAGGAATTCGATTAAAGAACAAAATTTATGCCCCTAGCTTCTCAAATTTTTCCCCAACCACACTTGTCAAATAACTCAGCTTGAAAGCACCTTAAATATGTATATGCATCTACTGAAATCCACCCTACTATTATGAGTAATGGGCTTAAAGTCTATAACCATTTTCTCCCCTCAATCTGCCAAATGAAGTGCCTCAGGAATCATGTCCTATTAGATGCCCCACTTTCTTGATGGAATTTGAGAATGATCTTTTATCTCTTCTTTGAGTCATGAATCAAATTATTGAAGACTCTTAAATATTTAGAACAGATTTTAAGAAGTTGCAGAGTCAAATACAGTAGGCTGACTGTTATTACAAATAATGCCAAAAGTATGAATAGATACACACAAGTTTATTTATCCCCAATGCCACAGACCAGTGTGAGGCTTTTTAGGGACTCTTATTATATAAAGTGAAGGTCCAGGTTCATTCCGTTGTCTAACTCAGGCATATTATTTTCGGGCCTTGGTGCCCTCCACATTTAGCCAGCAGACAAGTAAAAAGAATACATGAGAATAGCATGAGAATATTTTATATGAGCCAAGCATGGAACTGGTATTCATCACTTCTAACCACATTGCATTGGCATTATTCAGACACTTGAGACCAATAACCTACAAGTGAAATATGATTTAAGTGTTTAGGGAAAAAAAATGGTGAACATCGTAGTAGATTGGATCATTCTTCTCACATTTTCACTCTCTCCATGTATCTATACCTTTCATCATATGACTTTGTGGTGGAGTCACATAGAGAGTGAGCACTATATATTTCCCCATCTTATTAATAGTGGCTTTGGCTGGGGGCGCCTGGGTGGCTCAGTTGGTTAAGCATCTGCCTTTGGCTCAGGTCATGATCCAGGGGTCCTGGGATCAATCTCCACGTCGGGCTCCCTGCTCAGTGGGGGAGTTTGCTTCTCCCTCTCCCTCTGCCATGCCGCCCCACCCGACTCATGCTTTCTACCTCATGTGCTATCTCAAAAAAATAAGTAAAATCTTAAAAAAGATATTGGCTTCAGTCATATGACTCGCTTTGGTCAAAGGAAAAATTAACAGATGTGACGAATGCAAAAATTTTAATGTAGTTAGAGATTTTTGGCTTGCCTTTGTACTCCTTCCTTAACCTTGAAAAGAGCATGCCCTGAAGAGGATAAGAGAGATGTGAAATAGACCAAAACCTGAGCAGTTATGAGTCTGGAAGCAAGCCCAGCCAACCCATAGCCTGAATCAGAGCAACTCATTTTAGCCCAACCAAGATCAACTTGCAAACCTGTGAGTGTAAGGGTAAGCTTGTTGTTATATGCTACTGAGTTGGGACAGGTGGGGCTGTGGTGCTGTTTGTTATATATCATTATTAAAGTAGCAGCTAACTGATACAGATACATAGCAGTCTCTGCAACAGTTGATGTAATTATAATTTAAAAATATCTCACTGAACATAATTCTCAGGAGTATTTGCCTGTATTGTTACATTACACATTGCTTTACTTTGATAACTATTAACAGAATTGTGAAATCTAGTACAATTAGGTATAAGAAAATGAGTTAACACTAAAAATGATAATCTGGATAACACATTATTATTTCACCATATTTTCCAAGGAATATCTTGAATAATTATTTATGGGGTTTTTTGTTTGTTTTATTGAGGTATAATTTATATATAAAATCTGCACATATTTAATGCACACAATTTGATGAGTTTGGATACATAGATAAATCCTAAATGTCACAGAATGCTCATTTGTTTTTTTTTTTAAAGATTTTATTTTATTTATTTACTCATGAGAGACACAGAGAAAGAGAGAGGGGCAGAGACACAGGCAGAGAGTGAAGCAGGCCCCATGCAGGGAGCCCAACGTGGGACTCGATCCTGGGACTCCAGAACCACGCCCTGGGCCAAAGGCAGGCACTTAACCGCTGAGCCACCCAGGGATCCCAGAATGCTCATTTGTAAGAGATTAATTCTCTCAAAGTCATTTGCAAAAGAGTGAGAAAGACAATATCTATCTCAACCACAATAACTACAGATGACCATCCAGAGACAGATTTTTTTTTTTTTTTTTTGTCTGTGAATTATCTAGGTTTCTTCTCTTTGTGCCTGCTTTGGAACACTTATTTCACAGCTGGTTAGAACTTTCAACAAAAGATGATCAGAAGCAGAAAAGACTTTGTTATACCAATCATGAACTAAATAATATCAGGTATTTAAAGTATATTGCCTCATTAAACCCTCAAAATGTTCCTATGCAGTATTAATCTTTTTTCCCCATTTATAGATGAAGAATATGAACCTTTTAGTTTTTATTAATTTTTCCAGTGTTATATACTACTAATATATGAAAGAGGTGGAGGGCCAGGCTTAAAACTGAGGAAGTCTTTCCCCAGTGTCCATGTTTCCTCCACTACACCAGACTTTCTTTACAATTCATGTAAGTTCAGTAACTTAAGTGAGCTCAAATTAAGTTTAGGGATGAGCAGGAAAAATGAATTACCTACACATACAGATAGTTGTGATTTAGCTTTATTCTTTTAATTATACAATAAAATTTCATAACAATGCTTAACCTACATAAGAGAAAATAATTTGCTAGCCTATGAGTCTAACTAAACAAAGAGGAGATTAATTTATGGAATAAGAACCAATGGATTTCAAACCCTGAATTCTTTTTTTTTTTTTAAGATTTTTATTTGTTTATTTACGAGAGACACAGAGAGAGAGGCAGAGACACAGGCAGAGGGAGAAGCAGGCTCCTCGTGGAGAGGCCGATTGAGACTCAATCCCAGGACGCCTGGATCACGACCTGAGCCAAAGGCAGATGCTCAACCACTGAGCCACCCAGGTGTTCCTCAAACCCTGAATTCACTACACTTTGTTATAACTGAGTGTAAGAAGATACTGAAAGACTTTCCTCAGTTCTTCTCCTAAAACTTTACATACGAGAGACTAACTTCATATATGGTATTATGATGAAGAAAATGGCTTCAAATTTTAGAAGCTTTTAAGCTTCCTAAGTGAAAGTTGTATGCTTAGCCAATATAACATAGAAGTCAATTTCAAGAGACTTTCAGTACCTGAAATATCTGGTCAAAAAAGCATTACCATTTCTCTTAAACTTTGATTCATTCACTTTAATATAATCAGACCAGAACAAAATAATGCAACTCACAATGAGTATTGTCTAAATTCTTGTACAAATCAACTAAATTTTTAAGTCAACACAGAATGGTGAGTTCCCACAAGGATTGAAGAGTAAGAGTGCAGTAACGACTGCAATGGGAACAACGTTCAACACTTCATGAGCTCACTGGAATTCATGACACCTGCTCCACCTATTGAGTCAGCCTGTGGTGGGTGGGTATTGGAAAGGGAAAAGTGGGTGACAAATGCAATTTCCAAGGACCAAAATAGGCTCTAGCACATTTAGATCATAAGATTCTTCTACTTAACTCTTCTGAGGAAAATTTGGAATAAAAAATGTTTACATACAAGATTTTTATAAAAGAGTACTTGTATGAGTTAGGATGTAATCCTTGTTTCTATTGCAACATAACTTCGAAATCTAGAGATATTTTGATTTCTCAATCCAATTTCAATTGTAAACAGATTAACTTTTCTCCTAAGATGAGCTTCCAACTGTTTAGTAAAGAATCATCAAAAAAAAAAAAAAAAAAAAGAATTATCAACCCGGTGACAAATCAACTTTATTTTTTAGATATTTTCTTTATTTATTCATGAGCGACACAGAGAGAGCAAGGGGGGCAGAGACACAGGTAGAGGGAGAAGCAGGCTCCACTAGGGAGCCTGACATGGGACTCAATCCCTGGTCTCCAGGATCACACGCTGGGTTGCAGGCAGTGCTAAATCGCTGTGCCACCAGGGCTGCCCAGGCAAATCAACTTTAAATGTCCCTTAAATCAGCCCATAATTGGAGGTAAGCTCTTTCTTGCCCAAAGTGCAAACATGTGTCATCTCTTACTAATTTTCTTGTTGAAATTCTAACAGTAGGCAAGTTCTTAACATCCTTTCTCATTCAATTATAAATCTGCGGATAAGAATTATTGTAAGAATAAAATCTTGCCATTTGTAACAACACAGATGGACCTAGAGGGTATGATGCTAAATGAAGTAAGTCAGAGAAAGACAAATATCTTACAATTTCACTTTTACGTGGAATTAAGGAAACAAAACAAATAAACAAATAAAAGAAGAGACAGACAAAAAACAAAAAACAAACAAACAAACAAAAAACCAGACTCTTAAATATAGAGAACAAATCAGTGGTTGCCAGAGGGGAGGGGAGTGAAGGAGGTGAAGAGTACACTTGCCTTGATAAGCACTGAGAAATGTATAGAACTGTGGGATCATTATATTGTACACCTGAAACTAATATAATGCTGTATGTTACAGTTGATTTTTAAAAATTATTAAAATCAATATCAGATATGTTCATTCTCAAAATGTTAATTCCTGCATTTGTGTACTTTTCTTAAGGACGACTCAAAACAGAATGAAACCCAATTTTGCCCTTGCTTTGAACATTTTTTTCAATATGACTTCTTTGAGATCTTGAGATCTTTGCCTCTTTATGATAATGTTGAATGCGGGCAGCTCAGGTGGCTCTGGGGTTTAGCGCTGCCTTCAGCCCAGGGCATGATCCTAGAGACCTGGGATTGAGTCCCGCATTGGGCTCCCTGCATGGAGCCTGCTTCTGGCTCTGTCTCTCTCTCTCCCTCTCCCTCTCTCCCTCCCCGTGTCTCTCATGAATAAATAAAATCTTTAAAAAAATGATAATGTTGAATGCATGCATTTACATTACAGTACAATTTTAAGGCTAACCTTGACTATTTTCCCTCAATTCCCATGTTCTATTGACTATATTCAATTTCCATTGTGTACTAAGTTGAATACATCATAAATACACAACTAAACCTCCGTTTCTTTAATAAATGTTGTTTTCATTATATATATTATAAAGGTAATTGACTTAAATTAAGTAATTCACAAATAATCAAGTTTAATTTCTCTCAAGTTTGTCACTGAGAACACTCTAGTAGCTAAAATTCTCTAGAAGTATTAATTCATGTCATTGTATGTTTATAAAATTAGTTTACATTTCATGACTAGTAAAAATTTATTATTTTGTATAATTATACAATTGATAATTGTTGTAAAAAATGTGTAAAATAAAAACAAATGAAAAATCTATAAGAATCTGCCAACCAACACCTAAAAGTAATTATCTTTAAATCAAATAAGTTAATAAATGTATATGAATAATTTATATTTACATATGTATAAAATGTATCTGTAAAACTGGGATTATCCATTACATTCTTTTTTAAAAACTTTCCAATGTGTGTTCTCATTACTTTTTACCCCTAGTGATTTGAAAGATATATTTTTATTGTAATCTATTATGCTTATATTTAGTTCACATTATTTTGTCTAGTTATCAGTGATATTAAAAAATAATTTATTAACCTGCCAAGCATAGCACCCAATATTTACTATGCCAATCCTCATAAACCTCTCCCATTGACTATCACTCTTTTCCCATGTTTAAAAAAAAAATGTGAAATGTTAGTACTTTGTAATTACTTTTATGGAATCATCTTTTCTCAAGCTTGGAAATTTTCTTGAAAACTACATAAATTTATAAGACAGATCTTTATTTAATTGGCTTTAATCCCTTGTAGGAGCAACTTATTCCTTCATCAAGTCACGATTTTTATTCCTTTAATGTGAATGTATTATTTAGGATGAGGATGTAAGAAATCTGAGAATATTTTTCTGTTGTCTTCACACAGAGATAATTTTTAGATTTGAGGAAAATCTCTGGATACTAATCCAAATCTTTTATATGAGAAATGTGAGACCAATGTGATTATCTTTTCCTTTTAGTCCCATTCACCTATTTTGCCTGCCCTGAAACCCACTCGCCTCTCTGGCAACCAACAGTTTGTTTCTTGTATTTATGAGTGTTTCTGTTTTGTTTGTTCTGTTTTGTTTCTGTTTTATTTATTTGTTCATTTGTTTTGGTTTGTAGATACCACATATAAGTGAAATCATATGATATTCATCTTTCTCTGACTTATGTCACTTAGCATAATTAAGAACACAACTTTTTAAAAAATTTCTAAATGTTATTCTATTTCTTGAGTAAGTATTTTGTGGGAAAAAAATTGTTATGATTTTTCAGAGGGGTTCTCATTCCAGTGGGAAACTGAGATGCAGAAAGTTAAAATGGGTGTTCCCATGGCCACAGACCTCAAAGCCTTAGAAGGAATTTTATTATTAAGGCTGACCACAGTTCCAATCAATGTACTATTAACCTATCTTTCCTTGGGATGATCTTTTCCATCACTTGTCTCTCTCATTTAAGATTATATAAACTCTGGTTTCAGATAGATAGATATAGATATAGAAATAGATAATAGTATTTAAATATGAATGATTATGATGATGACATGTAGCAGAAATGATGACTTTAGAACACTATTAAGTAACATTCAATCCAGAAAAGAAACTTCCAAACAGTAAATGATACTGACATTGCTACTGTTGCATATGTTTACTTCACTTGAAAGGATAACTAAGTTTTTTTTTTCAAATATCCAGTAAAAGAAAATAATTGAGTTAATTTGATAGCTGCTATAAAATAAATAATGAAAAACTACAATCTAGAATAGTGAATCTGAACTTTCAGGAGATAAGAAGTATCTGAGCCATTCACAGAATGGAAGATACAGTGTATATTTATAAAATTAATATATAAAAGTGATTTCAAAATGTGTTCCTAGATCATAAGTGTCCCTTCAATTAATCAGAATAAATATAATAAAAAGTCTTTGGCAGCCAAACTTGTAACAATTCTTTCTGAATGGAGATTTAATTTGTAAAAGCAAAGATTAGTTAACCATTGCCTAAGTGAATAAATGCCACTAACTCAAGCCTTCCATGTAATTTGCATTGCATTAACAGTCCTCATTTTTTTAATCAACAACTCTTTAGTAAAAACTCATTGTGAACACAACATTAGCATTACTCTCCTTATTACAGATGTTATAAATTGTATTTTCTCAGGAGTAGGTGGGAGTTGGTAGCTGGACCAAGGGCAAGAGTGAACAAGAAATGAATCCTACAGCATCTCTGGGTTTCATTTAAATCAGCTGGTGATATTGGAATTCCATCTGCATTGTTATTTGTTTGAAACTACTGGTTTGTCCAACCTCCTGGTTAGAGGAAATCACATATTTTTTCCCAGAATTATGAAGATCTATGAGAGTCCTAGTATAGAAACAGACATTTTCCTGTCAAGATATGTCTACTATCTGTCTCTGGTATTACTGCCTAAATATTAGGAAATAAAAGTCTAAATTTGGAAATCCTAACTTTATGTATTTATTTTACTTACAGTGTTATGCTCAAAATCTATCTTAATGGCTTATGTCTCATGCTTTACAAAGTATTCATTGTCACTTCATTGTGAAACTGGCATTGGGTTGATACATAGAAATCTTGTGAAGTTCAAACACATACTTCTGTAATGAGACTACAACCAATTCTGACCTGCTCCTACTATTCACTTTTTGCAATGTCTCTCTATAGTGGTCATTTTTTTCTTAACTCGAGTACTATACTTAATGTTAATGTTAAGCCCCTTTAACTTACTTTTGGCCATCAAACAGCACACAGGTAAGGAGTTAAAAAATATTTTTGAAATTAAACTTAAATAAAATACTTCAATGTAAAAGCTGAATAAGACACTATTATACTGCGAGTGAAATAGTTTTTAACCCTACGCTTGAATGACAGCTTAAGCTGAGAAACAAGAACTATAATGTTTAAGTGAATTCACATGCTTATGTGAATAGACATAATGTTTATGTAAATAAATAGGAGGAACCTTTAGAGCTACTGAATACCTAGAAAATCTCTCAGAACTCTCCTCCTTCCAGTGGTAGCTCCAGCACTGAGTTATTTCTTTCAGGGGGTTCTTTTAGTAAGCATTAGTCTATCTGCCGATAAAGAGAGACAATCCTCCAGACTTCAAGATTTTCTTGCATTGTGTACATTTGTGGAATAGTAAATAGCATTAGGTAAACCTAGAACTATATTAGTCGCATTGATAAAATCTGTGTTGGCGAGGCAGAAAGCTCATACGAGATGGAACTTAAAGGTGTGTGGCTTCTCCAAGGAACAATGGGGGAGAGACAATTCATATCGGAGGGTAACAGAAGAGGGAACTGAATCCCAAAACACTACTGTCCCATCCATACTTTTTCCAGGGATGTCAGCAATATCTCAGTGATGATAGCTCAGAACATAACACTATAATAATTGATATAGATGATTTCATATGAGGCGCTCAAGATTTCCACCTCATTCTTTTTGTTTTATTTATAAATTTCATGCTTAATACAACCTTTTTAAGTATCCTTGGTTTAAGTTGGATTCTGCTACCCAGATGCTAAAACTCACCTCTTTGGGGGAATTCTTATTCTAAATGAAATTAGTGATGACTAGAGATCTGTATCACCAATCCAACACAGATTTTTGGCATAAATCTTTGTCCGAGGGCTTATTGGCACAAAGCTATTCCTATTGAATGATGAAGAGTTTAAGAGTGTATGTAGAATATCCACTGGGAATTGTTCCAAGACCTAGATCTAGAATACTATAGACCAAAATAAATGGAGTATTATTAGATTATTAAATGACCTAATTTTTTCTATCTTCATTCCTCAATGGAATTTAATGAAATCATTGTAAGCAACCATAACAAAGTAGGAAAGAGGCCAGGAAACCACATATTATCTGTCCATTGCTTTTTATTATTTTCTTTTATTTTTTCTGAACCCCTTTGCTTTATATTATTCAATCTTTATATAATTCAAGCTTTATATAATTCTGTCAGTATCAAATATAATTCTGTCAGTAACAAATTTACTTTTGTTCGCATCCATTGACAACTCTGACAGTAAAATAGCCTCCGCTTGTCCCTTCTGCCATCACAAAATCATTCTACAAATCATTCTTGACTTTCTCCCTCTTCATCACCTTCACTCTTCATACCTCCATTACTGAGTTTACCACTTGTACATATGTGAAAGCTACAGAGACCCTGAAGACATAGGGATGCAGTTTTGGTAAAAAACAGTTTACAATGGTCAATGTTCTTTGTTTTGTTCAATAGGTAAAAACTATAAATAATCTGAAAACCATGCAGTAGAATAAATTAATGCTTATATAAAATATGCTTGCAGATTCTAGTACCTGTCTTTCAAAAATTTACGGTGCAACATTTAGCTAACCTAAAAGCCTCTGTGTATTTTTTATGCACCATTAACAAAATAAGATCAGTAATCATAATAAGTGTGTCTACAGAACAACTAGTGAAAATTTCTCCAAAGGAATACTTGCATTTTGTAAGCAAAAAGATCAATCTAAAAAAATAGATTGGCTATTTAGACAATAGTCCAATTATCTGAGTTATCTTTGGTCAGAGTATAACTCTTTTAAAGTAAAAAGGATTTTGCTTGGAAATATACACCTGCTTTTATTTAAGTCTTATATTTTTATGCCATATATTTTAACTAAGTTAGTAAAAATAATTAATTGCATTCAACCAAAATGGATGTTCTCAATTCATTTGTAAAAAAGGTAAGAAACATATTCTTATACCCATTCTCCATAATGGATTCTACATTATAGAATCTTTTTAAAATTGGTCATCAACAAATGAGTAGGTATATCATGGTTATATAACATTAATCCATAGTGACACAACTGCTATATTTTCTAGGGAAGTCTGGATAGAAAACATTAATTCTATACCAAAGTTCACTTAACAAGAAAACTTTTTTTTTTAATTTTTATTTATTTATGATAGTCACACAGAGAGAGAGAGAGAGAGAGAGAGAGAGGCAGGGACATAGGCAGAGGGAGAAGCAGGCTCCATGCACCCGGAGCCCGACGTGGGATTCGATCCCGGGTCTCCAGGATCACGCCTTGGGCCAAAGGCAGGCGCTAAACCGCTGCGCCACCCAGGGATCCCAACAAGAAAACTTTTGATAAGAATCTAACATTATGAGAAAAAAAGTAAATAAATACAGAAATTCAAAATAGTTTAAATCCCACCAATGTTATATATAATGTGTAAAATGTATTCTCAAGCATTGAAGTGAAAATTTGCTTCTCTTTAGCTCTTCTCATGGACTGAGAATACAACAGCCTGAAGAAATAAATAAATAAATAAAAGTATGATTTGAACAATAAACATTATAGATTATTTGATATTTCCATCCTTACATTGTATGCTTCTAGGCTCCTTTCTAACCTTGTATTTCCAATGAGAATCGAATTTTCCCAAAGCAATAGTAACAGTTGAGGGCAATATTAAACAAATAAAGAAATTCATTTGAATTAGGAAGGAGCTATTTCCAGTTGGCAGTTCACTCAGCTCTATAGCTGTATTTGCACCCAGTACAGCCATCAACTATCACAGCCATTCTGTTCCCTAAAGATATAACAGAGAGCTCTCTGTTTCTGAGCAGAGACTTCCAAGAAAGCTTACAGGTTTCTCAGAGCTCTTTCAAAGAGGTTGAGTAAGGAAATACAGGTAAGTACAGAGCAGGACAAGGAACAGCAAGAGAGACTATGTGCTCCTAGCACAGAGCTGTGCTTTTAGTAGATATTTGAAAAAATGCTAAATTAGGTAATAAAAACCATTCATATTTCTTATATATTCTATAATCAGTCACTAGTTTAAGAGTTTTTCATGTGTCTTTCTCCTTAACAATCCTCAAGACTTTCAGAATGAATTTAACATAGACATACCTACAAGTATATCATACAAATCTGCACTTGAATTGAGTTCATTAGCATTTGGAGAATGGTAATAGTATTACTTATAACTACCAGTTTCAATTTATAGTATAACTAATATTGCAAAGTGCATTCATACCAGTAATACGCACAATCACAAATACTCTTTTTTGAATTTTGAACTTTTTTTGGAAAATCATGTTGGTCAAGTTCCTTTTCCCGCATATTCCACAAACTACTCCAAATTTTTCAAGGAAGTCCATGGAACACAACAAAGGCACCAAACACCACCCTCCTAGATCAGAGTCCAATGACTAGGGGAATAAACCTTTTAGTGAAAAAAGTGAATATAAAACTCCTTGCAATTTCTCTAGTTACCCCTATCAGCTGTGACAAAAGAAGGGAAAAGAAGGTCTGCAACATTCATAGTCTTCTGCTTGAAATTTCTCTTGGGTTTGAAGAACCTAAAGAAATAAAAAGGATGTAATGTTTATTGAGTATCTACTACAGACAGAGCATACTTCATAGCTTATAAATTACATAGTCATTGCATTAGTCCTGTGAGGAAGGTGGTATTAACCTCATTTTACTGGTGATGAGACTATTCCTCAAATAGGGTAGGTTAACCTGTTCAGGATGACACCATCAGTAAAGAGGAGGGCTGACTCAGTGGCAGCTCTTGCCAATGAAGTACCCTGGCTCAGAAGCAAGCAGCAGCTGCTTGAGCTTATTCTGGCTTCTAGGAGTTATGGAAAGAGAAGCCTAGGTTCCTCTTCAGAACTCTAAGTAAAACTTTGAAGAATTTTTTCTTCTTACCTAATGCAAGACTATCAACCAAGAAGAGAGAACAAGATGAGGACCTTTCTTGAAAGAGAAAAGCCAGAGCGGTGCCTGGGTGGCTCAGTCTGTTGGGCAACCAGTTCTTGATTTTGGCTCGTCATGATCTCAGGATTATGGGATCCAGCCTGCATCTAGCTCTGTGTTTCAGTGGGGAGTCTGCTTCTTTCCCTCTCTCTCTGACCCCCCTTCACATATGTGTGCTCTCACTCTCAAAAAAATAAATATTTAAAAAGAAAGGAAAAGGAAAGAAAAAGAAAGAAAGAAAGAAAGAAGAAAGAAAGAAAGAAAGAAAGAAAGAAAGAAAGAAAGAAAGAAAGAAAGAAAGAAAGAAAGAAAGAAAGAGAGAGAAGAGCCAGAGAAGGAGGAAAAGCTGGGAGTACCTAACCCTCAGGACATCTGCCTTGGGAAATATTAACAAACAAACAAACAAAAAGGATAGCATTGATGTAGAAAGATGTTAGGGTTCAGACCCGACAGCCAAGAAAGAATTATTGAGATGTCTTTGGTGCCAAAAGGCGGTTTTATTAATGCACAGGGACAGGATCTGTGGGCAGAAAGAGCTGCCCTGGGATCATGAGGAGTGGCCCATTACATACTTTCAAGTTAGGGATAGGGTAAGACTCCAAGCAATTTTGGAAGCAAGGTTTCCAGGACCTTCAGGGGGCTAGTTATTGTTAGGAAAAGGCCATTTATTACTGTCTAATAAAACCTTAGTCATGAGACCCTTCCAATGTATTTCAATGGGTGCTTTGCTTAAGGGATGATGGCCAACATGTATCTTGGCGGGGGGTGAGGGGATGAGTAGACATAAATGAAGCTTCTAAAGGAATTTTTATATGTTAAAGTCGACTTACAGGATCCTGGGGGTCGGGCTAAGATTGCTCTTTGCCCTTAGCAAAGTATTAACATCAAGGCAGCTGAGTTCCTGGAGGAATGTCACTCTGCCTGTTTTAAGGACTTGTCAGTGGGGCTGTAGGTAGCAAGGAAATTTAATTTTTCCTTTGCCTTTGTTTCCCACATCAGCATGAAGACTCCTTTCTTTTCTAAAGGACTATATCAATCAAAGCAAAAATGTGCCCCAAAGCTCTAAGGCCTCAAAAGGAGAATCAAGATAAGCCAGTTTCCCCACTGTTCATATTTATCAACTGAGTGATAATTTAGTGATTAAAATATCTAGAACACTAAAATAAGAATTATTTAAGTGGCTTTAGAAATCAAAGCATTTAGGTTGAAGTATGCTGAAAATGCCATTTTTGTAGATCAAAAATGGTTGAACAATGTCAATTCCATATGGTTAAATTTAATTTATTATTCAGTTGTTAATGCTAATCCAAACATAAAAGACCCAAATAATAAGTATTCAAATTTACTAATACCCTGGATCATTTGAAAATACAGTTTTGAACCCCTCAAATCTCTCTGATAAGCCAATTTGCAGGTGGATCATTCCGTAAGGGCAGTAGCCCAGAGCTCTGAAATAGTATTCAGGAAACAGTCCTTTGCCATGACAGCAATTTGACACACTGCAAAGCAAAACACATGTGACCAAAGTTCTACTTCTCCCATGCCATGGGCGGTTTTTCAGGCTAAGCTAGCTGATTTGTGCTTAACTATTCTCACAGCTGTGGCAAAGCTTTAGTTAGGGCCTCAGTATAATTTATATTCAGCCAATAATTGTGTGAAAGAACAGATTTAATTTTTAAAGGGCAGGCCTTCGAGGTTTTAGCATAACTAAGCCTGAATTAACATGTTTGCAACGAGGGCTGAGGCAAGCTGCTCACTACACTGGCCAAGTCCAGTATACAAGCAACCCCCTTAGGTTTTCTACCGCGTGCTTGATAGGCCTGTTCTCCATGGCAAGGACAGAATATATCCTGTAGGCTCCCTATGCAGCAAGAGGCTGAAAGAGCATTTAAACTTGATCCTCACAGCCAACGGGGAAATTCAAAGCTTTCCAATTTCAGGAGAAGAGTTGGAATGAAATTCAGCTGATATCACTATCATGCTTAGAAGAACGAAGAGGCACACAAGCCCAAGAGGAGATAGTCACAACAAACAAGAACTCCGAATCTCTAAAGTGGAAATCTACCGCCAAGTCCTCATCATCTAACAGTATAGTGTTGTGTACTCCTGGGAAAACCCAGGTTCTCCACAGATGGGCACTTATAGAATGTTTTCCCTTCAGAATACACTGGCAACTGAAACTAACTTTCTTTCTTTCTTCTTTCTTTCTTTCTTTCTTTCTTTCTTTCTTCTTTCTTCTTTCTTTCTTCTTTCTTTCTTTCTTTCTTTCTTTCTTTCTTTCTTTCCTTTCTATCTTTCTTTTTATTTTTTATTTTTTGCTTTCCTTCATTCTCTAAAATTTAAAGAGCACACATACCGTGCTAGACAGTGAGCACACATACCATGCTAGACAGTATCCTGGATATTAGGTCCAGATTCAGATATTAGAAAACTAAACAGAGAAGAAACCTAAGAAATATTTAAGAAGAACCACATCACCATGGGAATGCAAGCAGATGCTTGGTGGACACTATGCCCAATATAGAAAAATTCCAGTAAGGGTAACAAACCTCAAGTGTACAGAGTCCAGGCAATTAAGACACCATCTAAGTAATTTTTAAAATGGTGCTTTTAAGAGTTTTGCTTTCTTCTTACAGAGATACACATTTTGATGTTTTCCTACATCTTACTTCCTCTACCTAAACTCTTATATTCTTTCCCTCAATCTTACTTAAGGACAGAACCCGTGAAAACACTTCTTTTAAGGGATAGGTACTCATATACAACCTTAAATGCAATCTGTTATCTTTTTACCTGTAGTTTCTTTATAATGGCCCTATGTTTTTTTACATATACCATTATGAATTAGGAAACTAAAGCATAAATTGGTGAATTGGTGAATAAAGTTAATGTGAAGAGACTTCAGTATTGTACCTCAGAAATCCCCAAAATACATTTCTTTTCTCCAATATGACTGAAACCATGTACATATTAATCTACTAGAGATAAATGGTTTCAAAGAAAGGGAGGGTGTACAGCAAAACACAGGGGAAGGGGGATCCCTGGGTGGCTCAGCGGTTTAGCACCTGCCTTTGGCCCAGGGCGTGATCCTGGAGTCCCAGGATCGAGTCCCACATCAGGCTCTCTGCATGGAGCCTGCTTCTCCCTCTGCCTGTGTCTCTGCCTCTCTGTGTGTGTGTGTCTTTCATGAATAAATAAATTAATAAAATCTTTTTTAAAAAACACACACATGGGAAATAACCTGATGCCCCCTAGTTTCAGCCCTGTGACCTTTGAAAATTATGTTATCAGATTTCCCACAGAGAGACTAAACTGAAACCTGACCATGTTACAAAATTAAACTATATACAATTTAAAAAAATAAACTTTTTCTTTCCTAAAATATAGTTAATACCAAGTTTCCTTACATTCACTTCTTCATGCAGTGCACTTTTTGAGTAATATCTTAGACATTGTGGTGTACATATGAAATTTTTCCAGTCTAGTATCTTTTTGTCAATCTTTTGCTAAATCACTCAAATCATCCTTTAGGAAGCAGGAGAAGACCGTATTTTTTTTTATTCTCAATATTTCCTCCTACTTATATTCTTAACTGTGGCAGTTTTTCCAATAGTGAGCAGAGTATAGTTTCCCACCTCACTGATGCAGCATAGGCTGTTATTTCCTTTGGTCAGAAGAATGATAGCAGATAAGACACAGAGGCTTCAAAGACACTTGTATCAGTGTCTTTGATATTCTTCAGCCATTGCCATGGAAAACAGATGTCCCTTTGCCGTGCACAAGTCCCAAAAAATAAGAAGTGGGTGGAGCAGAGCTAGAACAACATCTGTCCTGGAGCCAAGTCCAGATAAGCCCAGCCAAGATCAGCCAAACACCAGCCAACACACTGAGACATGAACAAAAATAATTCTTTGTCATTATATGACAAGGAGAGTCTGTGGTTGTTTGTTATGTAGTATCACTGCTACTGTATCTAATACATACAAAAACCAAGCTTTCCCTTTGTGAGTCCTTGTGAGACGTTTCATAAAGATGCTTTTCTTATGCTGGGTAAGAGATGTGGACGCATGACCAAAGCTAGGTCAATCTGATTTCTTCTCCAGAGAATTTCAATCAGCCTGAGTGACAACATTGAAAAGAGTTGGAGCTGTTTCATTCTGTGAGTTCTGAAGAAACTATACAATAATTCTTAAAACCTACATGCCTAAAACTGCTGTAGTTCTTGGTTTTTCAAAACCTACTTCTTCAGGTTTTTCCTTTATTCTAGTTAAGTTAGTACCTATTCATTAAATTCATACATTTATACTTAAGTTAGCAGTTAATTCACTGTTGCTGATAATTGAAAAACCTTAACTTTTACAAAGACTCTGTTTTTTTAATACTTAAATAAATTCATTAGATAGTAACAAAGCTAGCACTTTTTGTATTTTCCAAGACTGACAAGAATTCATGAGGAGGGAGCTGCCTATTATAATGAGAACTTCTCCAGAAGAACTAAAAAAGAAAGAAAGAAAGAAAGGAAGGAAGGAAGGAAGGAAGGAAGGAAGGAAGGAAGGAAGGAAGGAAGGAAAAGAAAGAAGAAGAAAGAAAGAAAGAAGAAAGAAAGAAAGAACGAAAGAAAGAAAGAAAGAAAGAAAGAAAGAGAAAGGGAAAGAAAGAAAAAGAAAGGGAAAGAAAGAAAAAGAAAGAAAGAAAGAAAGAAAGAAAGACAAAGAAAGACAGAAAGAAGGAAAGAAAGAAAGAAAAGAAATGCCTCAACATCAGATAACTGACATATATTTTTGATTTGACATAAGAGAATGAAAAAGGCCTGGCATTGACTTTTTTGTCCTAGGACATCAACAAAACTGTTTTTATCAAAGAAACATTTCAGAGATGTTATTCTATTTCATTATTATAGCTTTATCCTATGAAATCAAGGTATTCTCTTGAAATCACAAGTGGCATGCCAAAAATAAATTCAGTCAAAATGATGAGAAATTTACTTCAAATAACTTACAAAAAATGCTATTTATTTTAAATAGCAGAACGACTTCTGTTTCTAGCAATATGATGATCTAAGTAATTTGCAAACCCACCTGATCCCAAGTAGCTAGAAATGTTGGATTAAATTTTAAAGCATACTTTTAACTACCTGGCCAATATTTAAATGATCCTTATGAGAAATTTGGAGGAACTGAAATTGAAAAAGGAACTAAAAACAGGAGATACATGAATGATCACTTGGCTGGAGTGTGGTGGGAAGCAGTTCACTCCTTTCCTTAACAAATAAAGGATTGTGGATTTCAATGCTCAGGTGGGGATAACACTCTATGTTTGAAAAAGAGAAGGAATTATCACCAATATTCCCTCATAAAGCTGAGAGTGTGCTTTCAGTAAAAGATGGGAGATATATGTATACTAACATATACGACTTTGGATGGACTATCCAAACTATGGACTTTGGATGAATAAAGAGCCCTCTCTAAGAATTTAAAATAGGCCAGAGCCTAACATGGATCTGAGATTGTAAATCAAACTATCGAACTGTATGGTCCCACAAATCTTAAGCTACAAAATTAATATAAAAGCATCAGTTTGATTAGCATACCTTTGGCACAAGGCATAAGCCAATGCAAACACCCACAAACTGTTAATATTAACAATAAATAGCAAACAGAGCTTTAATTATAAAGAGATTAAAAATAGCTAAGGAAACTAAGAACAAAATAGCCAATGATTATGAACATTTAATAAAAGGGTTACACATCTAGAAAAATATGTTTCTCTTTAAAAAAAAAAGATTTTATTTATTTGAGAAGAGAGATAGTGAGAAAGAGAGGACAAACAGTGGGAGGGTCTCAGGGAGAGGAAGAAGCAGATTTCCCACTGAGCAGGAGCATGATGCCAGCCTCAGTCCCAGGACCACAGGATCATGACCTGAGCCGAAAGCAGATGCTTAGCTGACTGAGCCACCCAGGTGCCCCAAAAATATGTTTCTTGCAAACATGGCTCAGTAAAAGATTTACAACCATTAAAATAATCCAGTCAGTCTACAAGTGTTTCTAATCCTGAGTACTACTGATTTAATTATTTGCTGCCAGAAGCTGCCCTGTGCATTGCAGAATATTTAGCAACATAGTTGGCCTCTATAAACTAGATGCCTGTAGCACCCTCAGAGTTATGACAATTATGTCTCCAGACATCACCTTAATGTCCCCTTGGGGGAAAATGGCTTCCCAATTAAGAATCACTGAAACTACTAGTCTACACTGATACACACGCGCACACGCACACACACACACACACACACACAAAATGTTATTGCCTAAGACAATTTATATATGCTTTCTATAACCACATATTAACAAATAAGCTCTCTCTTAAAAAGTTTGTCCCTGAGGCTCAAATAAGAAAGAATTCACTTGATACAATGGTCATTACATGAATACAATAATCACATGAGGGCAAAATGAGAAAGAGTATAGACAGATATTTCTTAAGAAAAATGAAATGATTCTTAAGATTCAGAAAACTTATTTCAATGTACAAAAAAAGTACATCACAACTGAATTAAAAGTACCTAGGAATTAAAAGATAGGTGTTATATAGAATAGTATTTTAATTTACTGTACAGATACAGCTACTGGTATATAAAACAACATGGATATATCTCATAGACATAATATTGAGTATAAGAAGTCATAAATCAATAAATATGGTATCATATCATTTATAAGCATTCCAGAAACAGCCAAAACTAGCATACAATGTTAGAAGTGAGAATACCCCCCCCCCAAAAAAAGAAGTGAGAATATCAGTTATTCTAGGCAGATACGAGTAGTGAGAAGCAAAAGAGAAAGGGCATGAGGGGGACTACTGGAGTGTTATACTTCTTGATTTGGGGGCTAATTACACAGATGTTTTAACTCTGTGAAAGTTATAGGCTGTATACCTATGATTTATTTGCTTTTCTGTATGTAACTTATGGTACAATAAACTTGATTTTAAAATATAGCATATAACCTGAATTTTTAAAATTGGGAATATGGGACACCTGGGTAGCTCAGAGGTTGAATGCCTACCTTTGGCCCAGGGCCATGATCATGGAGGCCCCGGTACTGAGTTCCACATCGGGCTCCCTCCATGGAGTCTGCTTTTCTCTCTGCTTATGTCTCTGCCTCTCTCTGTGTATCTCTCATGAAAAAATAAATAAAATCTTTAAAAATTAATAAAAAAATAAAATTGGTAATAAGTTGGAATCACTCAACCTGATAAGAGGCATCTATAACTAACCTGCAAGCGACATCCAAGTTTATCTGAAACACTTATAAGGTGACCAAATTGATCAAAGTGTTGTGTATAGTTGCAGTATTTTCATTATCATTGCTATAGTGTTCTACTGTGTAATTATAGTTCCATATACTTATCAATCCTGCTGTTAAATGAATACTTGTGTACTTTATAGATTTTTTATCATTATTAATGATGGCACAAACTACATAGCATATTTTAAGGGAATTATATATATGCATTTTTTTTCAGGGTGTATTCATAGGAGGAATAGCTGAACCATAATATGCGGACATATTAAACTTTAGTAGATATAGCCAGTTTTTTAAATTAATACACTACATTTTCATTAGCAGAGTATGAGACTTCCAGTTGCTTCAGTTCTTCTCCAGTACTTGATAGTTTTTAACAATTTTCCCCATTGTGATAGGTGGGAGTTTTAATTTGCATTCCCCAGGTAAACACTGCAGTTGAAAATTTAATCTTCATTTGGACATTCTCTTTTATATAATATTTCTTCAACCTTTTCCCCCTTTCTTCAAGTGCAGCTTTTGTCTTTTTTCCTATTGTAGTTTTTAAAAACTACTCTGAATAGATATGTCATATACCCTATTACTAATAATTCCTCCCATTATTTGGGTGCTTTTTAACTCTCCTCGTGGGTTTTTAGTCAATAGCAGTTCTTAATTATAACATTTTATAATGTATCAATTTTTTAATAGCTAATGCTTTTTGTGTCTTTCTGAAGAAACCCTTGTGTACAGTGGGACCACAAAAGAGTTCTATATTTTCCTCTAAATGCTTTATTGTTTTGCTGATTGCATTTATATCAGCAGTATATCAGTAATTAATTTTTGTATCTGGTGTGAGGTAAAGATATACTGAGCTGTATTTTTTCCGATATAGGTACCAACTGGCACAGCATCACTTACTGAAAGGACTAAAAAGACTATTACATAATCAATAAACCTGAAAATTAATCTTGTCATAAATCAGGTGATTGTACAAGTACAGGTCTGATTCTAGGCACTCTACCATCTCATCATATATTTTTTCCTATCATTTGCCTATAATATACTTTTAAAACTAAGCTTTATTTTTTTTAAAGATTTTATTTATTTATTCATGAGAGACGCAGATAGAGAGGCAGAGACACAGGCAAAGGGAGAAGCATGCTCCATTCAGGGAGACCGATGTGGGACTCGATCCCCAGACCCCAGGATCACATCCTGGGAGGAAGGCAGGTGCTCAACCACTGAACCACCCAGGCTTCCCAAAATTATAGCTTTAAAATGTCTTTATATATATATATATATATATATATATATATATATATATATATGTCTTTATATCTCCTTGTGTAAGTCCTACTATTTTATTATTCTTTTTCAAGTTTTCAATGATTACTTTTTCTACTTGCATTTGTGTGTAAATTTTAGTATCAATTTCTTCAAATACAGGAATTATATTGAATCTATATGAATTTATGGTATAATTAAAAATCTTTACAATAATGAATCTTCCAATTACATGAACATGGTATACATCCTTTATTTACCTAGGCCTTAAAATTTTCAACATATCATTCTTGCATATTTTTGTTATATTACTTCTTAGGTATCTAATGGTTTTGTTACAGTCATTACTACTTATTTCCTATTTGTTGCTATAATATAGAAAGAAATACAATCCATTTTTGTTACATTGACTTCTATTGAGCAAACCTGATAAATTCATTTGTCATTTATAACAGTTTGATTATAGAGTATTTAGGAATTTCTCTATACACAATCACATCATCTTTAAATAAGTTTATTTATCAATATTTAGAAGAGGTGAATATCCTAAAATTTCCATCTATCAATCTCTTTGTCACACTTTTGAATCAAGTTATTAATGGTCTCAATTTGGTTCTAATCTCTGAGTTTGTACAGAATGGATGTTATTTCTTTCCTTAAATATATAAAGGAAAGTCATTTAGTCCTAAAAATGTGAGATTTTTAAATAACATATACTATTTCTTCATAGGTATCAGACTATACAGATGTGTTTTTATTTCTTCTAGAAATCTATAAGTAATGGTCAAATTTGTACAGTTATTCATAATATTTTCTTATTTTCTTTCTGATGTCAACAAGAATTGGGGTTATGTCCTCTTTAATTCTTGATATTGGTAATTTTTGTTTTACTCTTTTTTCATAATTAGTCTTTATAGGCTGGTATTCCTTTATTTTTTTTTTTAATTTTTATTTATTTATGATTGTCACACAGAGAGTGAGAGAGGCAGAGACACAGGCAGAGGGAGAAGCAGGCTCCATGCACTGGGAGCCCGACGTGGGATTCGATCCCAGGTCTCCAGGATCGTGCCCAGGGCCAAAGGCAGGTGCTAAACCGCTGTGCCACCCAGGGATCCCTGGTATTCCTTTAAAAGCAGTGCATCCTTTGTTTTATGCTTCTCTTTTTTTTAACTTTGTTTCTTCACAGTTTCACTCTGATATTTACTTATAGTGTATTTATAGTATCATCTATTCAACATTGAAGGAGAAGTCCTGGTAAACTTGTAACAAAGAAAAACAAATGTTAAGTAAAAGGACTATAAATGAACCAGAGCATTGCCATTATATACAGAAAAAAAAAAAAAAGAATTTCCTACATAAAAAAATGAAAAAGGATATAAAGGCAAAATGTTAGAACTAATGAGAAAGCTGTTCATTTTTCTTATAATTCATTAGCTCATAAAAATTTCTTATATAGAATTCTCATAAACTAGTAACAAGCAATAGGAAAATAAAATTTTAAAAGAGAAGCTATTTGACATTGAATTTTGGTAATGACTAAATATTATTGGAATAGATCTTCTACCAAAATTATAAGAGCTATGTAATATGCAAGACATAACTTTTCAAAAGCACTAAAGAGTCCCTAAAAGAAGGAACTGAAGGAGCGATTATCACTGACAGAAGATAGGCATGACAGGAGGTCAACATTTATCCTGGATTTTTTCCTGAGGATATATTCCAATTCACTCAGATGGTAGAAAACATCACCTTTACAGAAAGCAGTGATCTCTCTGGGATAAGTAACAGGTTGGAGTCTGAGACAATCAAGCCGACTACAGTTTGAGGAGCAACTTCCCAGAGAAGATCGAACCACAGAAAAGTGAACTCCAAAACCTGACATCAAATTCTTCCAGGTTCAGTGGCTGCCTATCAAACTGTGCACTCATATGCTAAGGGACATCACAAGAAACCCAGCAAAAAACAGCAGGTCATTAAGAGAGAAAAAGAGAGGGAAAAAGTCTACCATCTCCACACTTAGCATTTATTTCTTTATTAAAGAAAAAAACAACGACACATACCCACCATTTGCTTCGATGTGGATGGAACTGGAGGGTATTATGCTGAGTGAAATAAGTCAATCAGAGAAGGTCAAACATTATATGGTCTCATGCATTTGGGGAATATAAAAAATAGTGAAAGGGAATAAAGGGGAAAGGAGAGAAAATGAATGGGAAATATCAGTGAGGGTGACAGAACATGAGAGACTCCTAACTCTGGGAAACAAGGGGTAGTGGAAAGGGAGGTGGGCGGGGGTTGGGGTGACTGTGTGACAGGCACTGAGCGGGGCACTTGACGGGATGAGCACTGGGTGTTATACTATATGTTGGCAAATTGAACTCCAATTAAAAATAATAATAATAATAATAAAGAAAGAAAAAAACACATTTATTTCAGATGCCAGCCAATGCAAATGTTGTTAAGATCTGACAAAGCTTCATGATGAATATAACATTTTTTATTACATTATTCTTTATACTTTTGTAATTGTTGGAAAATATTTATAACATTTGGATTCAGGAGTCCTGTTAAAGTTGTAAAGTCAACAATGCTTTTACCTCAACAAGGATTCAAATGCCAGGCTTACTCAGGTTGGTTAATAGTGTATGTTCCTGTATAAGTGAAAGTAAATTCTTGTGTATAAAGATTCTCCAGTTTAAGTACTGTTGGGTCTTCCTGTGTATTGTAAAACCTATCCACAATTCATCACATTGAAGGGTGTAGCTTTCACGTAGTTCAAGGAAGGCACATCTGACGAAGATGAACAAAAACTCATTCAATAAAACTTAAGGACAATGATTGTGACTCAGAGCTTTGACAAAAATGATATATGTTTTAAGAGGACAGAGCCGCCCCGTGCACAGATAGATTTTTTTTTTTTTTTAGCATTTTCATTGGTATTTCCTCAAGTCTTCACTTGATTACTTAAAAAAAAATAATAGTAGATTCAAATTTACACAAAAAAACTCTCTAGAATACAGGTTGACACCAATTAAATTTGAAGAAAGTCTAACATCTACATAATCTGTCCATGCAGAATAATGTCTAAGTATCTGGTTCTAGGTAAAATATAGCTAAAGATCATATACTTTGTGTGCAACACTGTCTGTAAGAGGATCCTGGTGCATAGCAATTAAAAATCACATGGTACTTTGAAATGGATGGAAAAATTATAGCATGTAGTCAAAAATGGCAACTGGAAAAGGAAGTAATATCAGCACACTAATCAAATGCCTTTGTGTATTCAAACTTGAATAAAGCAAATATTGATCACATTAGTTTCAATAATAACTCTTGAAATTGAGAGCTGATACAAAACGTGCACATACAGATACATGGAATAGAAACAGAGTTGATGTTCAGTTCTGTGCTAATGGAGCAGTAATAAATAAACCCTCAAGTCTCAGATAATCCAATTTCATTAATACACTAATGATGATGTGTTTTTTGCAGTCAATACACATTTTAATGATATTTTAGCAGTCATATTCCATGACAACAAACACATCAATTAATCATGTCGTTTTCCTACTGAAAAGCCTTCAATAATTCCATTTCAACTTTCTAGTAAATGAGTTTCAAGGTTTGTAGCACATCATTCAAGGCTTCTAGTGGTCCTGCCTAATGTGACTTTTAAATAAGCTCTCCCATTCTCCTCTGGATGTTCTTTTTGCTACAGGAATCAAACGATTCGAATCAAAATTGTTCACAGGCCCCCTATACTCTCCTAACACTTCTAACATTCATGAATGCACTGAAAGCTGAGGGTGCTCTTTTCTCTCATCACCATCTTTTAATTATCTTCCACGTCTCAGTCTCTCCCATTCCAAACTATAGTACAACACTACTGTCAGATTAGGCTGACATTTAATCATGTCATTCTTATTCAAAAATCTGAAAATGGCCATCTCAAAAAAAAAGTTTTCTTTTTTTTTTTTTTTTTTAGATTTCACATAAAAGTGAGATCATCTGATATTTATCCTCATCTTTTATAACAAATCCATGATATCTGGTCCACGAAGACTTTATGTTCTGCAAATGGATTTGTTTTTCTACCTCAGAAATTCACAAAATCCAAGTACTGAAAAATGATAAATATTTATTGTAGGTTTATTAAATGGATTAATTTTAAGTAAGCCCTACAGAAATGAATTTATCAAGTTTATCTTAAAATTAGAATTAAATATAATTTCATTATCTCTTTCCACTCAATGGATGACAGAAAAGCAAAATCTCTATACTTATGTTACCTTGAAAAATTAAAAGTTAATTTTAATCCAATTATTAATTTTCTAACTTCTTTAAACACTTTGAAAATTAATTTTTAATACATCATTAATCAATAATATATTAGTAAAAGAGCATGTGTTTTGTAATCCTTGGAACATAAGTATAGAATATTAATTCTGCCTTTTGGAGAAGATCTTGTTGAATTTTAGGACTGTCTTATGTTTTTGGTTGACCTTGACTTTTTAAAAATGCTTTGAAAAAGCATATCTATCTGAATTGCTCCTATTGGAATCCATAGAAAGTAATAGACCAAACTATTTCAGTTTGATTTTAGAAAATGGGTAAGTTTTAAAGGTCTCATCATGTACATCTGGCAGCATTGTTGCTACATACACTGTACCTTTTTTGTGTAAATTTGCTTTTTGTTTAAGGAATGGAAAAGAGAGAAACTCCATGCATCTTGTTGCTCTGTGAATTCTCCACCTTGCAAGTGTCTAAGAAGCTGCCAGAACCTTTTATTTGTTTTGCAATCTTTAAGCTCTTTAAAAGGACCTTGACATTCTGCTTACCTTCTTCATTTCAGTTACCTATTAGACATCAGACTTTAATGATTTTCTAACTATAACTGCAAAATTACTTTGCTCATTTTTTCTGATGTCACAGCCTTTATCACACAATTCTTCCCTTTCCTTATTTGCTCTAGGGTGACATTGAGGGCACAGACATGAAAATCCTTTTTTGTTTTCTATCCAATTCCCTGGACACACAGGGCTCCTTCCAGCATCCTTCTGTTCCTTCAAATTTACAAAGCTGCCCCCTGACTATAATTCATCTCCCCACTCCCCAAGAAAAAGGCATTTGGTGAACTGATTTTCTCTCTTACACACAGTGAATACAAAGCACCTCATTATATCTCATTGTGGCCTAGTAAACTGCAGAGATGTGATGGCCACTGAGGAGCCTCTGCACTTTGCAGTCCTGATTTCTTCACCCCTTTACTCGCACTACTCTAAGGAAAATAATCTCTAGGCTGAAGGAATCTTAAAGGCATCTCAAATTGAACTCCCTCTCCCCCACCATTCCTCACCACTATAACCTACCTTGTCAGTGTCATCCTACTCTCATCCAACAACCCCTCCCTGAAATCACTTTCATACAAATCTCTTACTCATCCATCGGACCTTTAAAAGAAACCGTTTGAATTTAGTAAGCTCTTTTCATATATTTCTCATCCTCTCTGGGAAAGGATTTTATTGATCCATGAATGTCATGACATTTCCAAGATGATGGCAGTTATAGAATTTTTAACATGGGCAAGACTTGGTTTGGGACAAGATATATGACAAATAGGGAACTGGTGATGATACACATTATACACTACAAAATATTAGGGTAAAGAGAACACACATGTATATGCCAAGAAGGCTCAATAATAGATCAAGCCCTTAAAATAAAACTGAGTTAAGAATGAAGCAGTAAGGAAAATAAGAGTATATATTCTTAAGAGGAAAATAAAACAGCCATTAAAATTGCAAGTGAAATTTCTGATTTGGGCCAGATATTTTATGTCAATAAGCAATAATTACGGTAGAATGTATTACCACATTCTATGTAATTAATTTGTATATAGATAATTATTTTGTATTATATTATTTTTCCATATAGTAAGAAAACAGGGGATTTGTAAGTAAGGCCGGTGAAATAGTGCATTAAGTTATGGGAAAGAGATACTCATTTGGGGAGATTTTGATGCCTAAGATAAATAGAGGAAGAGAGGAAAAAGAAGTGAGATGGGAGTCTGGAAGTTTACTCAAGATACTAGAAAGGGGCTGAAAAACTGGGGCTGTAAAAAAGGAAAGCTTACGTTTACAAAGAGTATTTTTTTATTTCCCTGGGAAATAAATGAAAATAAAAGTATTCCTGACTGTAGCTAACCCAAAAGTTTATTTACTTCAACTTTACAGCATTTGGATATAGAACTTATAAACTGTCTACTATCCATGAGCCTAAGGAGCAAAAACACCTCTTCCTAGGATAAGAACTCAGGTGTCCACTATTGACAGATTGGCCTCTTGATTTCCTTGCAATTGAGTTTAGTTAGGTCATTCTGCAAATTATCCATCTTTCCCATGTCTATCAGTAAGTCATTCTCAAACAAGAGGTCAAAGTGTTAGTAATTTTCAGTGAATAAGCAGTCCTGGCAACCAAGTGGAAAAGAAAAATCAGGGAGTGGAAAGCAAAAGGAAAGAATGGCACTTTAATAAATGCTGGCCCATAGCTGTGTGAAACTCCTACCTAAATGAGATTTAATCAGCATTTTTTAAGTGGCACAAATTTCTTATCAATTTTTCATTGCAGTACAAATAACAAAGCAGTGTCTCAGTTACTGACTGTTTTAGAAAGTGAGTATGTCCCATCACAATCTAGTGATCATAGTTATTTCATTTAGCTATTACTCTATTTTCAACTTTGAAATAAAAGAACATATGCTATATGCTATCAAGGCCCAGGGTTAAAATTTTACTTTATTGATGCAGGCAAATTTTCCAGCCTGCTTAAAAAAAAAAACAAAAAGTAGATTTTTTAATAGGCTTATCAATTTTTTTGAGAACCTTATTATAACTAAAGAGAACTTTATGAAACGACCAAGAGATAGTTTGGGAGAGAAAACACTCTTGAAGTTAGGTTTTGGGAGAAAGTTTCAAAATTTCATTCTAATAGTGGCTAGCTGTGAGAGAACTGTTAATGTAATCTGACAAAAATACAGAGTATATACTATGTTTGAGGAATGTACTAGTGTTTTATCAAATACAGATATGACTAAAGCTGGTTCCTAGACTTCAATTTGATAACATAGTAGGCTTTTCTCATAGTATCTCTCAAATTGCCCTGCCATTTTTCTTATGTTTATAGAGCATTTATCTAACAAATTATAAGACATGAGGGAAGATATGTTCCATTGCATCTTATAAGTACTATGAAAAAAAAATTGTTTATTATAAGTATCAAAGTATTAATACAAGCTTGAAAACAGTCATACTGCAAAATCACAAGTATATTATTTCTAGGGAATCAGCGCCTAAAAAAAGAATACTTACTAAGTAGTGGTCCTTTAGTAAACTACACATTTAAATTCTTAGAGTTACTAATCCAAATCTAGTTTTCTTGTCAATTCCCAAACTGAACAAATGACCTGGAAAAAAAATATGGCCAACTTGCTAGGGCAGATTTCCATCCAGCAATGTGTTTTGCAAGCATTTACTTTGCAAACTAGAATCTTAGTACCATGTCTGGTGAAAAGTGCCAGAGCAAGTCCTACTCATCCATGATGGGCAAGATAAAATTTTAGCTCTCACCTACTAGAATGGAAAAGGCAGGATGCTCAACTTAATCAGGCAAATCTAGCAATTTCTAAAGCAAGACATCTACCACTGAATTTTTCTGTTTCGACATCCAGAAGACCCTCACTGTTCAGACTGCCTTTGTATGTGGTTGTGGGGCTTGAAGGACAGTTGTTTTCCACCTCATAGCTCACTTAATATGTGTTGACCCGTCATCCATACAAACAGGATCATTGTTACATCCAAAACCCAAACTTTAGCATTTCCAATCAATGTGATTGAGCAGAATCAGGGATGTAGCTTATCCTCCCCTAATTTTTCTCTATTTTTAGACTCACTCAGTGACAGGTCTGATGCACAAGAGTGGGCTCTTACTCAACACATCTGCTCCCCATGTGTTGCTGAGTCACACATACTTTTTCGTTACCAAAAGTAACAAATATTTATTTTCTCCTTGACAGTCCCACAGAGTCTTGCAACAGAGGGAAAAACAAGTGAGATTCCATTCAGCTTTGTTCATAAAAAGATCACTATAGTTCTGTGTGTCTCCATTACTAAGAGAGTTGTGGAAACCTTGGAATGTGTTCAGAATAGAATAATGGAAATGATTTGTCAAGATCCGTGAGAAAAGGTCAAAATAATTGATAAGGGCCTAGAAATAAAATCGTGTGCAATTACAGATTAGATCTTGCAAGTAAATATATACATATATTTATATAAATATATATATTATTAGCCTACATCTAAGTTTTGTCTAATCCAAATATTTACAAACCTGAGAGAGGCTTCAAGGAATATTTGAAATCCTCCCTCAAACATAATATCCATGTTAATCATTAATTTTCATATGAGCCTGGGAGGGAATCATGGAATATAACCTAAAGGTAATGATATGAATTACATTTTTCTTGTGACAATGTCAGAGGGAAGAAGTACAAAGCTAGGAATTTCTTTTCTCTCTTGCAATTTTCTATGTAATTCTTTAAACGGCAAATTGCAACTCTGGACTTATACATAAAACCATGTCTGACCTAGAAGACAAGGAGTAAAAAGAGTAGACAAACCCATATAATTTCTCTAAATTGGGTTTATAATTGAGCTACAATTTCAGCTGTATCTTTAGTTTTCTCAAAAGTCTTATAAATGAATGTCATCCTGATTTGATTGACTGATCTTTGTTTCACACCCTTCATAAAGTAGCCTGAAATAGCTGCTGGAAAACACTGCAAACTTACTGAGTTTTAGCAGTCATCAACTTCATATTGTCATAATTTACTGTGGGAGAGTTATAATTAGGTTTACTTATTAACTATAAAAGCTCCAGACAGAAAATTACAAATCATATTGTTGCCATCTTATCTTGCCAATTCCCTGGTCTTAAAAAAAGACAACACATCTAATTCACCATCATTAAGGATTACCACTCAGAAAGAAATTTTATAAACAAAGAAGACTGACTTCATGCTGCAACAGTGAATTTGCCTTTTCTTTAAAGTGGCTTATTTGCTACCTTAATTGCATATGTGTAAGATCACAAACATTCACAGGATTAGCTCTACAAAGGCATATTTTTAGTATAATGATCACTTTCCTTATATAATCTTATAATGGGTTTAGCATGGTTACATATATTTAGGGGGGAAAAAATCCTTCTATCAAGGTGGCCGAAATAAAAAAAAATGTTAGCTGACTTGAACATCAGTTGCTGCTTCGTGACCTTGATTGCGTTTAGATCACCTATATTCCCCTGGCTTCAGAAGAACCCACATTATGCTAATAACCCTACTTCCCAAAATATCTAACCCTCTCACATCTAGTTAAGCTAGTGCTGTACCAAAAGCATAGATCACCCAAGTGCTCAGGTGCTTACAGGAAATGCACCCTTTTCAATAAGTCATTTTGGCTTGCCACTGCAAGTGTTCATGCATAAAACATATATACTAGTTCAAGAATTTCCATGAAAATATGTGCCTCAGAAAATTTTCGATGATTTTAAAACCATGTATTTTAAATTGTACATCCAATGTAATTAGAGTACACAGTCTGTTTTCAAATATATTTAAAACTTTAAAGAATTATTCTCCTATCTATGGCTTAACTAATGCAAACTCTGTGTTATTTATCCAGCAAAAAATTAAGTAGAAATTTCAAATTCCTTTCATTTTTATACGTAAAACCTGGCTTTCTGCTTAAATTCCCTTTGGGATAAGAAATTCAGTCTCAAAATCTAATCTGTTTTCTAGTCTTAAAAATCATCTGACAGCTCTCCAAATGCAAAGTACACATACATTTTGAAAGTTAACCTTCAGGGAATATAAATAGAATAGACAGAAGCACCTTGCTGTCTCATTGTGTGTGAGGGAATGGCATAAATTGATTCAAAATCTATTAAGATTAATCTTTCAAAACTAATACTCTCTGGTTCGAAGGTTACTGAGATAGGTTCCCCTGACATGTTTTATCATATCTCAAAAGTGTCTTAAGAACTCACGTATTATCTGATGTTTATCTAGGTTATTGGCTCATTCCATTCACAGCCAATCCAAGCTATTTCTTGTCAGACAGAAACTGATAAAACTTCAATAGCATTCAAGAATCTTTCCTCAGCAACATGAATATCCCAGGGGTCATGCAGTAGTAAATTTTTGCAAACAAGTAGCCCATTGTATTTAAAAGTGCTTATTTTCAAAGAACAGCTTTCCAGTGAATGACTAAGCTCATAATAATATATCTATGTAAGCTGGCTACTAAGAAACAATTAACACTACATAAAATACAGTGTCTTTAAATATATATCAACTCAAGAGAAATAATGTGGACAGAAAAGTAATTGTGGAATGTATGTGAAAATAAACACAGCCAATATGGACAACCCAGATTCCAAATATTTTTCTCAAGAGGAGAATTTTGGCAGAATTCCAAGATCATAATTTCAGCTTTCTATTTAATTTTGCCTTCATAAAGAAACCCAAAAATGATAACAGATTGCCTTTTTTTCCCTGATAAAACATCCATATAATTATTTATGTCTCAAATAAAATGAGATTCTGATAAATGGTGAAGACCTGAAAAAGCAGGTGGAAGGAAAATTTGATTCTTTAATGTTATCATTGTCATATAACATGAAATTAAGTTAAATTGATAATAAACCCTTAGTAATCCATGCTTTCATAATGCGGGGAAGGACATTTATTGGGAGGGCAACTGTCACTCGAAAGTGGCTGTGATTCTAGTATTTCCCGAATGTCATAGAAACTTAGAAACAAACAGAAAAATATTAAGATCTCTCTTCCAGAGATTTTGCTTCGTTTTGTTTTCATTCATTAAAGTAATCCAGATCCCATCATGATTTCATTATTTTTATTCTTAAACATTATCCATTCCTTCTTCCAAGGAAAGATGAATGCTGCTCAGAGATGAGTTCTTGAAACTTTGTGTCAACATAGATAGAAGAGTGTGTCCAGCTGACCCAGTGTATAAGGACACTGCAGTCAGCCACAACATAGACTGCCGAGATCAATTTCTTATCTTAAACAAAACAAAAGAAAACAAAACAAAACGTATTCTTGATTTTCACTGCAGGTACCAGAAGCAAACTTCAGGGAGAGTGAGATTTAAGTCATCTTCTAAGGAATAATGAGGTTTTGGTTAGTAGCCATCTGAGACTAGGAAGTGGTATTTGTAGGAAAAACACCATCTGCTGAAAATAATGAAACAATTTTAGAAATAAAGGATGTTAAGGAAGATCTTTTATCTGGCCATTGTAAGTATTCTAAAAATTATTTATGTCTAGATTATTAAGCAATGACATATACATCTAGAAGTATTACACACTATTATACTAGCTCAGGTCTGCAGGTAATGCTTTTATACATTTCAAGCCTACCCAATTAATCTCTTCCAATTTCTCTTGTGTGGTATTCTTTTGAAATGTATCCAGGAATTAAAATAAAATATTTTCAAAAGAAAGACCCAATAAGCAAAAGCATAAACTCCAACAGAAGGAACTCCCTTTGGATTTGTTTCCCATCAGTCAGGGAAAACTTGTAAAAATGTGTAATAGAACATATAGCCAACAAAGTAAAAATTACTGACCTACTGGTAATCCCTAATTTAGGAGTATAAGAGTTTTAAAAAGGAAGAAGACAGGAAGAAGAAGTAGAAGATGGAGGAGAAAGAAGTTTTTATAGCAATAAACAGAGCCATTTAATTACGTGCCAAACTTCTACTCTATGGGAAAGTGAACCTCACAATATTTTTATTAATTCTATATTCAAACATCTGATCAAAATTAAACCTTGGAGTGGGTAGATGAAACAAGAACATAAAAAGAAAACGCAAAAAGAAGAAAATGCAAAGACAAGAAGGTTGATATAAATGTTGATGTAATTCATTTAAAACCTCGGTCATGTTAAGACCAATATTCAGTAATGTGGAGGCCTAGAAAATTAAGGCCATTCCACCTCAAGTTTAGCATTAGCACAAGTACAGCCATCTCAGGCCCCTGTGAATAAGAGCTAAACTTTACAGGAAGAAACCACTCCCCCACTCCAGTCAAGCCACCGGCTCATATAGGAATGCGGAACCCCCAACCACTGAAGAATGTAAACCCCGCCCTTTGCTCGCCAAACCCGCGCCCCAGTGCTGACCAGAATAACAGGCTAGTTCAAACGGACCCTATAGGATGAATTGTAATTCAATTGGCCACCTGCGAGTGGACCGATGTGACCATGTAAATTTCTGTATGTGTTACAATCCCCATTGGCCACCGGCCCCTATAAAACTGCTACACCTCTTAACCTCGGGGTCCAAGCCCTTGCTCTGTTGTGTCAGGTGCACTTGGACCCAAGCTCCAGCTTGTAAATAAACCCTCGTGCATTTGCATCGGTGTCGGCTCCTTGGTGGTTTCTCGGATTCACAATCTTGGGCACAAGTAAGAAATGTTACCTCTGTTTTGTTAAGAGCAGATTGGTCCCATCTAGTATCACAGATGAGGAAATCAGGGCACATTGAACAACTGAGATTTTGTTTTACAGTATTAGGATTAGCAATCAATAGGGCTCGCTGATAGAAATCAAGTCTTCCTATGAGTCTTGTAGTTTAGTACAGACTTGATGGGATGAACACTGGGTGTTATACTATATCTTGGCAAATTGAATTTAAATTAAAAAAAAACACGAAAGAAAGAAAGAAAGAAAGAAAGAAAGAAAGAAAGAAAGAAAGAAAGAAGAGCGAGCAAGAAAACTGTGAATCATTAAATGTTGATTGACAAAAATACCTAGAATTTCCAGAGACACCATTTGAACTTCAAGGAAATTAAATGATTTATCCCACAATATTTAACTAGACTTCCTCTTTAACTCCTATAACCTATGATTTCTTTTTTTCTTTTTTTTTTCCCCCTTTCCATGGGGCATTCCTTTCAAGGAAGTTCAAAAAAAAAATTACTGTAACAAAAAAATCTTTCAGATTCCTGGCCCTAAGTATGTGTTAATATGCCCTCATAAAACCTACCTTTGATAGCTGTAATTCTCTCTGCTTCCCCCACTGCATTACACCTAGAACCTTATCTAGAAATACTCATAGTGTGTCTAATAAGGAACTCTTTTTTTAAAGCAAGTAAGAGGCACATCTGTTCCACATTAGCTTGATGATTAGTTGCCCTGAAAAAGGAATTTCTTTTTTTTAAGTTCTACCACTTTAAAAAGCAAAAATATATATCTTCTATTATTTGAGCTAACAGTCGGGTGGGGAAGAAAAAATGTAGGAAAATACAGTGGCATTGCCTATTTTTATTTGTTAAATGTGGCAACCCAATTCATGAGAGGAAAATGTAAACTCTTCAGGAAATGTAGCAGAGAGTGTTCAAGGTAATTTGGATTTTATATTAGCTATCACAGATGTTAAGTGCATGCACAATAGGTAATAATCTATTTAGGGAATAAACACCTTCAGTCTGTTTTTAAAATATTTATATGTTTTATTTTATGACTAAATACTATCATTGAGCTAAAAAAATTTATACAGCTACAAACATGAAAACATTACTCGTGGATGTAATTCAAGCAAGTGTAAGTATCACCTGTCAGTTGGTTGTTATGAAAACAAATTGTAATTAAAACAAACTCAGATTAATTCAATTTCTTTAAAATTCTTTGCAACTACAGTACAGCTATTTGAGAAATGGAAACTAATTTGACTTCCATTACTCATAATTAGCATTTGTTAATAAGGCAAGAACTTTTATAAAAGCGGTAGCATCTCTGCTTCCAACAGTAGAGGAATTGGCTATTATTAAATTTAAAATATTATTGGTTAGCTTAGATAACTTGCCTAAAATGACCCAGAATTATGAAATTTTGAGAATAACTTTGCCACTCTGGGTTATAATCTAAAACTTGCTTTATGTTCTCGAATATCCTATCCCAAAGACTCCTGAAATCTATCAGTGGATATTTCATAATAGTCTGAACACCTTTTTTCTCTTTTTATGTAAAAATCAACGTGTAATAGACAGAGAAAGTATAGTCTGCTCCTTCAATTTTACAGGTGCATAAAAAGGTTTTCTACACTTTCACAAAATAACTGAATAGAAAAAGAGAGTCATTTTATGCCTAATTCCTAGCTAGAATTTAAATTCCATTTCACATTTATTTTAGGCAAAGAAAACTTTACTTAAACACACTGTGTGATTGCACTGAAATATCATGACTTCCTCGGTCTCTCCAATTGTTCACTCTGGAACATTCAGGAAACCCTGCTCAACTTCTCTTGCTCAGTCCTGTCGTTCTTCCTCTCTTTACTTGTCCGAAGGCTTTTAAAATTCTCTTCCTTAACAAAGATCCTATGACTAAGAAATCCAAAAGAAAGAAAGCTAATCTTTCCACTTCTAAATCTTTTTCCTCTCCCTAGCACATTTCTACCATACAGTAAAAGCACTCCTGGATTAATGCTTGTAGCACTTTGCTATTGGTGCTTGCATAAAGTGAGCTACAAATGCTTCATGCAAAATAGATGGTGAATTCTAGACCTTAAATTACTGTGTTTTTTGTATGCTAATCCAGGAAGGTTCTCTTCATTTGAGAAACTTTGAAATCAGGGACATTATCATTTCGAAATAATTTTGTGGATCCTGTAGATATTCACATGACATAAAACCAACATGATATAAAATTCAGTTTAAATCTGCTCAGCCCTGGCCTAAACTAAGTGAATGCCCCATATTATTAATGCATAGATTGATTGATTGATTTATTTATTTATTTATTTATTTATTTATTTATTTTAAGATTTTATTTATTTATTCATGAGAGCCACAGAGAGAAGCAGAGACATAGGCAGAGAAGAAGCAGACTCCTCACAGGGATCCTGATGTGGGACTCTATCCCTAAACTGGGATCATGCCCTGAGCCAAAGGTAGACGCTCAACTGTTGAGCCACGCAGGCGTCTGTGCATAGTTTTTTTTTTTTTTTTTTTTTTTAAAGCTGTAAAAATACACCTATGAAGGTCTATGTCAGTAAATTACAAAATCTAGGGGTTGAAAAGAAAGTAAAATATATTGATTTTCACACTGACCAGAAAACAAATTTAAGTTGTTTTATTGTGTGTGGGGGGGTGGGGTGGGGTGGAGGGGAGGGAGGGAGATGACAAGAATTTTAGGTCTTGCAGGTGACATCCCACAATTTCCTGTTGTATGGATGTAATTAATTACCCCTGACATTCATTTACAAAAGTGTATTTTATCAAATGTCTTCCTAGAACTTAAAGCTGATTATCGTCCCCAAATACCATGATATTAAAAGATATATTTGTTCAACAAAGCAGTGAAGTATACAAAGTATGAGTTTTTAGTCACTAAGCTTAATCCAAATCTCAAAACAAACAAAAAAAACAAACTTTGATAGAAATCTTATCTAAAATAACAGGTACTAGATAAAAGTTGACCAGTTAATCAAAAAGGTCACTTAGAGGACAAAAATACCTTAAGCAATTTATTAGATAAACAGATACAGAAAAAGAGATTGAGATATTCACAGATGTGACAATATTTTCATATATGACCAAACTTTTTCTTTCGGTAGGTATATTAGTTTGTGTTCAGCAGGACTGAGCAAGATGTTAAGTGCAGGTGGCTTATTTGGAAGGTGATCCCAGAAAGAACGCAGTAAAAGCAATTCAGAGATGGTGGAAAAAACAAAAATGTGTAGTGTTAGCCATGGTTCTTGAAACCCAATCATACTGAAGACCCTCTGAAAAACTGTGTGGTACATCTAAAAAGAGATAGACCCAGGCTGTATTTTTATTCACTGATCCCTATGCCTCATTGAATCAGAGTTGCATTCAGGAGTATTAAATCCTTAGCACTTTGGGATTTAGGACCCCCAAGTATTAAATGGCGCTGGACTGAGCAAGATTTTGTAGCCCCAGGGAGACTCCTTAGACAGAAAGTCAGAGAAATGCATACTTCGGAATGGATTCTGTAAAGGTGCTGAGTACTCTGCACTGAAACTGTAGGGAAACAGAGAGGATGTAAATGGGGCATCAAGCAACCCCAGTGTCTGCTATTATTGTGAGTGGCAGGGCAGGGTCCCTGGGTGGAATTTCTCATTGTTTTTCTTGATTAAACCAAAAGCTATTATCTTTTTTCTATAATGTTCCATTCCTTTAAAGTAGTGGGAAATTAAAGATACTTGGAAAGCAAAGTGCAAATTCCTTTAGATGATTTAGTTTTCATAATTTTGTTTTCTCCAAGCCTTTACAGTCATTTTACCCTCAACTAATTCTGTGTCATGTTTTTTAACAGTATTTAATAGAACTATTTTAACAGTGATTTAATGTATACAAAAATAATATCTTATAATCCATAATTAGCATAAACATGTTTAGGAACACACATGCTGAATCTTGGTAAATGTACAACTTAACTGGTGGAGTAGCTAAGGCAGTTGAGTCAGATTTCGGCTTGCCTCAGACACAGGTGAAAAAATTTAGCAATGAAGTTCCAACTATGGGTTGGTTGATCTTGTGGTTTTGTTAAGTGGAAACTGCTTTTAAAAGTTCCTGGTGTTTACTGCTGCCGTGGATCTTGCTCTCTCAGTCCTAAAAAAGACTCATCATGGTTATTTACATTTAAAAAATTGCAAATTAAAAAATGATTCATTGTGTGGTCTAGAAAGGTCACACTCTAGCCTTGTGCACTCACATCCAGATATTCAAAAGATAAAGTCACACCCACAGCTAATTGAGAAGGTAAGACACTCACTCACCCAAACAATGAGGCAGAGATAAAAACACTAGTAAATTAAACAAATCCTTTAAGATAATAATGTGTCATAAATTCCGGCAATCACAGACTTAAAAATCAATCACATAAGACAAAATCTAGCCAAATATATGAGTAAGCCCTTTAGCCTCACTTTGCTTTTCTGTCTTGAAGCTTCTCTTCACGTTGGCACGTTGGCCCTTTACAACAGTCTGTCTTTCAAATTTTCTTTCTTTCATTTCTAGCATCATCACCAGGAAACAGGCTGTTATGCGAGAATTTCACTTCTAGGCCCCTCTTGTATCTAAATGGGGCCAGTTCTAAACAATAGAAAATGGATGGAAGCAATGTGCTACTTCTTGGCCCAGATATTTGAAAAATGGGTATTCCTTCTTCCCATTTCCTTTACTATCTATTGGCTAGATATCAAAGCTCAGAGTGACCTGGAAGATGATAAAGCTGCTGCAGCCTGGACCCTGAAGAGCTGGATGAATGGATCATGACCCTTTCCTAGTCACTATCCTCTGACTTGGAACTACCTTTGACTATTTAGCTAGAGAGAAAAAAGAAAAGATTATATTGAAGCCTACATTTGAAAAACGCCATGTGTTTCCCAAACCATTTCATTTTCCTATGAATACAGGAAGACCTAATACTGAGACTACCTTGTTCTTAGGTTGGGCTTTTATCTCTTAGTTCCAGCTAGTAGATTTTGGGTAGGATTGAAGTATATCACTTTTAAACACAACTATAAACCACGTGTACAATCCTGCATTCTCACTATTCTCCTCTGCAGGCTTTTGGAATTTTATGTTGAAGATAGGAGCCTGGGTCCCTAACTGACCAAGTAAAGCAATTTGCATTGAATAATACAGAAACTAGAAACTTGAAGTGGGGTACTGCCAACCCGGAAGCGTTAAATGTATAGAATTGGTTTAGTGGTCAGATGGTAGATGATGAGGAAACAGATATCACAGGTTTAATGCTAGGAACATGTTTTATAAACTGCCACCTGCAGTCTGTGCCTGCTGAACTTATTCTAGGCAAGAGATTAGAGAACAAAACCAATAATAGTATGTGCCAGTTGTTTCTGCTGTTTGGTAATAGTTCTAATAAAGAGATGGACTAAGAAAAAGTGGCTAGGTTTGCAAGCAAAAATTAAAAAGAATAAAAATCTAGAAGTGCTGGGCCTTGCTCTATGTCTCTAGACCACAACTAGTAAGAGAAGGAATTCATAAAAATCTTTATGAATGAGTCACTCTGTGACTCAGTCTTGTGCCCAAATTCAAATTTGTAATCCAACCTTCCTAAAAAGACTGACAGCTTTAAGAATTGAGCTGGTATTAACAGAGAGTCAGAAGCTTGATGATAAAGAAGAAAGGAGATAAACAGATTTGTGAGCAAGAGCTCTTAGGTAGAAGCAAGATATGAGCAGTAGAAGAACACCACAAGGCAAATCCCAAGTCCCTCAGAGGGAAATGACAGAGACATGAGCTTGAGGAAAGGGTGGTGATAAATATGGTACATCTTTGAAGCCCAGGGGCATGGGATACCTGGATGGCTCAGTGGTTGGGCATCCGCCTTTGGCTCAGGATGATCCCCAGGGTCCTGGGATCGAGTTCCACATGTCTCTGTCTCTCCCTTTGCCTATGTCTCTGCCTCTCTCTGTGTCTCTCTCATGAATAAATAAATAAAATCTTTAAAAGACAGAAAAAGAAGTCCAGGGGTACAGCATCCTGATCTTGTGGCTTCCAAGGCCTTAGAGTCACAGGTGTAGAGTATGTGCTCTCCTCTTCTACCTCTGCCCCTGGGTAATCCCTAGACTCATTATAATGCATTTGCATTGTGATTAACCACCCCCACCATGGAGAAAGGGTGCCATGAGTTTCCAGTACAAACCCTATAGGATCAAAAACTTCCCTTCCCAAACTGTGAGCGGAGTTTCCCAAAGGACTGGAAGCAACTCCATTAGAGATCACCTCACTGTATATCACATCTCTTCCCAGCCCAGAAAGACCCAACAAATACCAGTCCCAAAACATCCTAGAGGACTGTTCCACCTCATGGAATCTGTCCCCTCTCTCACCTTAAGTACACTAAAGAGTGTATTTTCCCTTTAATAAACTGCTTTCTGCTTGCTACTTTCCTTCTGGCTATCTTTATTCAAGTGCAGATCCTCACATAAATCTATTCGTGCGGAATCCAAGAATGGAGACCACCATTCACACATCCCAGACTCTCCCATCAGTAACATATCTAAGGAAGATCTTTAGATGTGACTACTGGCACATAGAATTGACAAGAAATAAATAGGTCAAAAGACACAAAATCTGTAGCAGAATTCTATCGACAAAAAGAGAAAACATGAGGCTGGTCTAAAACAATGGAGGATTGTTGGCCTTTACAATGTTCACTAAGCAGGTTTCAGTATTTCTCTATTCCAGAGTCTATTATGTGGAGGCCATTCTTCACCTTTTCATATGAGAATGTATCATGTCACTGTTGGGTTTTGAGAGAAGGGGGTCAGATAAATGCTCTTCAATTTATAGGATGCTGGTCCAGTAGAACAGACAGTGCATCACCTAGAGATTCTAGACTTTGAACTGGAGGCAGTGACTGGATTAACTTTGGGTTGTCTGCATCACTGGAGAGATCATTAATGTTCTCTATGTTTAAAAGAAACAGTGAAACATACTTCATACTGTAAGGACTGACTCTGGCAGAGAAAACACTTTGTACTCACCAAATATATCTTCTTCTTTAACACATGGGAAGACTACATTTTCCAACCATCCTTTTGTTTGGTGGTTAGGGGTGTGGGTCATATGATTGAAACCTGGCAAAGAAATGAGAATAGAAGTGATGTGTGCCACTTCCACACATGGAAAAACAAAAACAGAAATCTATGTGATTGTTTATGCTCCTTCTTCTCTTTTTTAGAGATATTAGGAGCCATTTCTTGAGAATAGCAGAGTCACACAATGGGGGGTCTGTGAATGACTGCATGAAGCAGAGTCACACCTGCCAACACAATAGACTGTGAAATGTAAATAAGCAATAAACATGCATTTTGCTAAGTCATTAGGTTTTGAAATTTGGTATAGTATATTTGTTTCTTAAAATCAACTTGACAAATTACCACAGATTTGGTAGCTTAAAACAACAGAAATTTATTCTCTCACAGTTCTGGAAGCCAGAAATCCAAAATAAAGGTATCTGCAGGGTTATATTCCCTTCTGAGATTCTAGAGGCGTGTTCTTCCTTGCCCCTTCCAGTTTCTGGAGGCTGGTAGCTATCCTTGGTATTTTCTGGCTTTTATATATCATTCTAACCTCTATGTCCATTCTCACATTGATTTCTCCTTTGTATCACTGTGTGTCTCAAATATTCCCCTGCCTTTCTAATGACATCTGTCACTAGCTTTAGGTCCCACCATTCAACCTCCTACTACATTTAGCCTATTCAATTAATTAAGCTCTCAAGTTATGCTACACACTTCGTTATTAGAAAAAATACTACCCAGACCAAAGGTCAATGTTTCAAAATTCATAGTAATCAAAATATTTTAAGTGGACACACAGATGAATATTAAGAATTATATTTGTCATTTTTAAAGTTCATTCTAAATGATATAGAATGTGTCAATTTTTAAAATAGATAAATAACTCTACCTCTGAAACTAATGAGGTACTATATGTTGGTTAATTCAATTTAAATTTTAAGAATTAATTAATTAATTAAAAAGTGAAAGAAAAATAAAATGAAATAGATAAATGTCATGTAATTGAAAGAAAAAATCTATTAGTCAGCAGTAGAAAACAAAGGGGCTTTCCTTAAAAAAAAAAAAAACCACAGCATCAGGAAGCACTAAATTGATAGCACTCAGGAAGAATAAAGGTATCCTCTGATGAGGAAATAGATATTTTTGAACAAGACTTATAGGCAGTCTCCAAGTTTGGACAAACGGCATCCAGTAGTGACTGACTTCTTCTTTTTTTTTTTTTTTTTTTTTTTTTTTTTTAGTGACTGACTTTTGAAAAGGTGCTAAACTTCCACCTATATCCTCATTTTGAAAAGATAAGCAGGTCACATTCTGTTCTTGCCCAGTGTGCCCCTCCATATAAGATTAGATTCTTTAGTTTGACCATCAATGGTCATATAAAACACAGAAACAAGGAGATATCACGAGAAGCAATGCTAAAGAACCCCACTGAGACTGGATGTTCAGTCAAAACAGAGCTTCCTTTAAACTGACCCACCAAAACAAGAGAAAAAAAAGACAACAGCATAAATTAGGAAGTAAAATGGCAGTCAATCTTTTGACTCAATTATAATAAATTAGAAAATAAATTAAAACCCATTTCAGTAGGGACATGTCAATTGCTCTTATGAAAATCCTCACCAAAAGAAAATATATCAATGACCTCATTGTAATCTCTACAATCTTAAATAATTTTACCTGAATATTTATTACAGATATTTCAACAAACATGAGTTCTAGTATAATTTATGCAAATCCACATCAATCTTAAATTGAAGATTATTGGAACAAATATGTTTTTGGCTTATTACAAAGATATGGAAATATGGCATCAAATAGCAGAACTAAATCACATTCTTATAAATATATTATGGCCCAAATTTTCCTAAAGTCAACAGAAAGGAAAGACAATTAACACATTATTGATATGTTAATTTTGTTCTAATTTCCGAAGCTATTCATTTTATGTATTTTAATGCTCTGGGCACGGTTTTAGTCAAATGAAGTAAGTATAATACTGCCCTTATTTATTTACTTAAAGAAAATATGTATGCTAACTTGATAGGATTTTAAACTAAAGAAAGATATGGAATTGTTACATTTTCTTCCCTATTGACCATTAAAAATAACAACACCAATTATAACAACAACATCTCTTCACACTGCTCTGGACATTAACTGGTAGTCAAGTATCAGATCATAAGAGAGCTAATATTTTTGCATTTCTTCTCATCTTATTTTCCATTTGATGTTAGTAAATAATTCCTTTCCTGACTACTGTGTAAAGAAAATATTAGCCTGGTTAATAACAGAATTGCAATTTGGTGACTTCTGGACAACAAATTTTAATTTCTCTGTCATTGTTTTTCATCAAACCTTGAAACCTTGTTAAAATAACTATTTTGATTCAGTTGGTTTTGGGGAGGGACAGTTATCATACATTTCAAAAAATTTCCTTGGAAATGCCAAATGCTGCTGGTTCATGGACCACACTTCAAATAACAAGGTTGTATCACATTAGGGGAATATTCAATTTGCATTTCATTAAATTCATACTGGCTACAATGATTACAGAGCCATATAATATTAACTTACAACACCACCACGTAGTTGAAAAGAAAAAAATACACAAAAGGACATGTAATAACTTTAGAGTTCTTAAATTCCCCCCTTTATATTCTTTGAACATGCTTTGCATATCCTAACTATGCAACAATCTAGTTCAGTAGCCAACACTCTCAACTACACTAACACTTTACAACTATACTAAGACTTTCTCAACCACAAGATTTCCTTGCATCTTGCTCATTTATTTATTTTTCATATTTTTAGTGTCCACAAGTGCTCTTGGCAGCTTAGCAAGAGCTCATCTCTCATTTCATAGCCATATGCTGTTTAAGTAATAACAAAGCCTCTTTGCACAAATGGAAAAATGAGCATTCTTAAAAGCATCTCTTTTGAGCTCTTGCCAAAAGGTGCTTACCTCTTTGAGATCATTGTTCAAACCCAACTTGATTTCCTGCACTGTATGCATTCAAGTTTGCCACAATGTGATGACCCATTAGGATCACCTCTCTAAGAGATAGCCATTTTTCAAAAAGAGAAACTTGTTGGAAATCAAACAATTCACCTGAGGAATTATGTTCTTTAGAAAATATCAAAATTTTGTTCATTGTTAGTTATCATGCATGTATATGTACAAATATACACATAAATTAAGTCTACAAATATGGAGAGCTTAAAGAGTGGAGTGAGAAAATTAATAACAAATATTTAAGAGAAGTATAAGAAGCCATATTTTCTAAATAAGGTTTCCTTGTACCTGAAAATAATATGCTTACTTAGAGGTAGCATGGAATAATGATTAAAGTATATATATTGGAATCAGAGGGATTTAGCATGAATCTCAGTTCTACTGTTCATTAGCCATGTGATGTAGGACTTAACCAGTCTAGATTTCAATTTCTTTATAATAGCTTCTTCAAAAATTTATGCTAGTTTTCACTACATAGCAAAATCCACAAAATCATGTAGGCATAGAGTAATAATTATTTTCTAGCTCAAAGGTTTGCAAGATGTCTTGGTGAATGGGTTAAGTCCAGGTCAGCTCCATGTACTCCATTCTGGGGCTTGAGTTGGATGGGCAGTCGCTACCTGGAGGCATGGTTTCTTCATGGTGGATTTCTGAAGCTTCTAGGTATTTAAATATAAAATGTGCTGCTTCTTAAGACCCAGGTTCTACACAGTGACAATGCCACTTCAGCTCACATTTGATTGATCAAAGCAAATGATATGGCAGGCCCAACATCAAGGAGGTGTGAAAGAAAACAACCCCCTCCCCCCGCCCCAGAAGTGGTAAGGGGAAAGGCAAAGACAATTATCTGAACATAATCTAATCTTCCCGCAATTTCCTGTGAGGGTTTTAAAATGTATTTCAGATGCTTAGAGACTGCTATTCAATAAGTGTTCAGCTAATGTTTAGAATAGAGAGAGATTTAGAGCAACACCAAGACAGAATCCGGCCAATTGTTCACTAGCCATTTCCCTTTTGCTCTTAGATACACAGGTCAACCACATTTTACAATTTCCCTTACGTTTAGGTGCAGTCATTTGTCTGAATTCTGTCCAGTGGAAAGTAGAATCAAGTAATATACTAGACCTCAGTCTAGCTCAAAAAATCTCCCTGAAAAACTAGAGTAAGGCTTAAAACTGAAGTCCCAGAGGAAGAACCAGAGGTTCTAGACAAGGATGTCCAGTAAAATTATTGTGATGATGGAAATGCTCTATATCTGCACTCTTCAATACTAATGAGTCAGATGTGGCTACTGAGCACTTGAAATATGGCTACGGTAACCTAGGAATTGAATTTTTCATTTTAATCCATTGAAATTTAATAGCCACATGAACAATGAACACCATTACTATGGTTTTAGGGAAGTACAAAGATTCTAGATAGAAAGAACCTACAAGGTTGGATACCAATTATCCAATTGAACTATGATATGAGAAAAAAATAAATTTTTACCTTCTTAAACTGCTGAGATTTGGAGATTATATGATAGAGCTGTTAGTCTACTCCAATAGCAACTATATAAAACAGAGTTAAGCATGAAGAATTTGGCATTAGACAGAGCTAAGATTTAATCCTGACTCCATAATTTACTAGCTGCATAACACAGGACAAGTTATTTAGCCTATTCCTTCATTTGTTGAATAAGAATATTACCAAAACCCACCTCATAGGGTGGCTGTATGAGGATTAAATATGTTAAGTAATGTTTTTATAGTGATACCTGAAACAGTAAGAGCTTAAAAATGACAGTTATAAAAATTGTTGTTGTTAACTAATGAAATAACTGAAAATACAGAATTCATGAGGTCACCCAAAAATCCCTCCTTAACTTAATGAAACATGATAAAATTTTTATATGAGAACAAAGGATTGAGGCAAATCCTACCACCAGTCAAATAAATTTAGATAGAATGGATTATAGTAGTATAAAACCACAATTCAGTATTATTTCTAGGACTTTAATAACTATAAAAACAAGCAAGTAAAAGGAACTCCATATTTGTTATAAAAATGATTAAGGAAAGGGATTGCCTTAAAGAAATATACTAGCTAATAATAATAAAATCTAAAACCGTAGTTGAAAAACCACTCAAAGGAAAATAATGGAACATGAAAACTGAAAAGAGATGCATTAGTTTAAGAATAATTTTCTACTAACCCTACCACCCCAACATTGACTATAATTTGTTTGGGACCCTGTTTTAGGGAAAATACAAGTCTGTGTAGATGCCCATGAAATTGCTAAGCAGAGTGGATATGGAGATGGAGTGGGTAGTTTATAACGGGACACTTACCTAAATCAAAAGCAAATGAAACATTTTATTGTGGAAGTGTGAAATTTCCATAATAATTTAACAAATTACCACCAGCATAATTTCATATGCACTTTAAAGAGACATTTATCATCAATTTAGAAATGCCTATTTCATCTAATTAAAACAAAGCCTAATACCTGTTGTGATAGAAATTTACACCAAGAAACAATATAATCTAAAATCATATTTGTTGTTTTAAAGCTAAGTGACCTAACCTTAGGCAGAGAGCAATCAACTCATTTCAAGTGAACTTATTCCAATTTCAACTATATGGTGAAACTTGAAAAACTATCAGAAATTTTGTCTTACGGTGATGTATAATTTAGGTAAGGCATTTCACATTCCGTTTGACTCAGTATATATCACGAAAAAATCCTTTTCAAATTTTGATTTAAAATATCTACTTGCCAATTTTTGAAATCCTACTAACCTAAACATTACAGAAACAAAAAATAAATGCCCTCTTAGTCATAAATTTCCAAGAACTTCTTGGTTTTGTGGGGTTGTCTTGTTTTGTCAAGCCCATTTTCCATTGTAAAAAACAATATAAGATCACCATTTCCCTTCGATCATCTCACCTAGTACCATGGCATTAAATACAATCAATATGCCAATGACTCCCAAATTCGTATCTCTATCCCTGACTATATCAGGTGACCTTACTGAGATAACACATATCTGTAATTATCTCAGTGGCTTTCAACAACACTTATTTCTTGTGCCCACTTCTCTAGTGCTAACAACTCTGATAGGCTTGACTAGGAGCAGCTCAGTGTCATTTCATCTCATCAGATCCCAAGTGAGAAGATCAAAGAATGCTATTCTCACAGTAGAGAGCAGAAAAGGGGATGGAACTAAAACATGCTAGCACATTTAGAGATTTTGCTCAGATACATCAGCTTTCAAGTCTCTTCATATCCTATTGACCAAAGCTATTTATCTGGCTAAATCCAAAGTATCAGGGTAAAAAATATGTTACCTTATTAGAAGAAATAGTAAGGGAGAAGAAGGGACAAATTCCTGTGAAAGAATAATGCCATTTATGGCACTACTCTCTCTCTGAACTCCTCATTCATATACACACTAAAGCTACTCAATAACTCCAATTGGATGTCTAATAAACATCTCACCCTTACCATGTCCAAAACGAAGTTTAAGTTTCCAGTGCCCTCTCCAAGCTGCACTCTTGTCTTTCCTGTCTTAATAAATATATCACCATCCAGTCTATATTTCTGCCCAACACTCTCTCACAACCTATACTATTAACTGTCTCCTTTTGTGAGGGGTAGTATTTACAGATCTACATCTGGGCACTAGATTGCTTATTACACTGAGGGGAAAGTTGAGGTTATTATATATTTTTAAACCTTTATATTATGAACATTTTCAAGTACATATAAAGTAGTGGTAATGGTATAATGAATTTCATGTACATCGATAAGTCTCAAAATCATGACTAATCTTATTTCATCTGAACCTCATTTGCTCCCACCCAACACTTCTCCTTATGTTTTTATTTTATTTTTTAAAGATTTTATTTATTTATTCATGAGAGACACAGAGAAAGAGGCAGAGACATAGGAAGAGGGAGGAGAAGCAGGCTTCATGCAGGAGCCCGATGTGGACCTCGATTCCAGGACTCCAGGATCAAGCCCTGAGCCAAAGGCAGACACTCAAATCTCTGAGCCACCCAGGCATCTCTACAAATGGTTTTAAAGCAAATTTCAGATATAGTATTTTATCATTGAGATTATAATACAGACAGTAGTATTTTTAAATTATCAAACAAATCACTTTATGCTCTTGTATTAAAACCTACCCTACGTTCTTATCACTGTGGGAATAAAATCCAATTTCCCTGATCCCTACAGCATCAGCCCACATGTACCCTTCTAAATTTATTTCCCCTCATGCTTCCATCACTCTCATCTAGCAGACTTTTGACACTCCAGAATTTCTATTCATATAATTGTCCTTTGCCTCCCAAACTGTCCCAATCTTCACAGTTATCTTCTTCTTATATTTAGGACTCAGCTTAAATACTAACTTCTCAGAAGAACATTCCCTGAAAATTATTGTAAAATAATCATCCAGGCACTCATTAGAAAACTCTGTTGTTTGTTGTTGCTATCATAGTACTAAACATAATTTGGCTATTTATTTTATTAGTGTATTACTTGTTGTCTACTCACTCTACTAGGATTTTGAGAGAAAAGAATTGGCATTTTAATGACTACATCCTTATGTTTAGAACAAGTGCCTTTTTCATTGTATGTGTTAAATAGATATTTGTTAAATGAATAGGCTGGTAAACTTTCTACTACTTGGACCAAAATCCTCAGTATTTTTATTGAAGAGTGAAATCAACGTTATGAAGTCATATACTTTCTAGGTCCTATAATATATTTCTCCCCAAGTTTCAGAATTATATAAAACAATCACCCCAGAAATAGGAGAATGCTATCTTGCCATTTTAAGATTAAATACATTGATACATTCATGTCTTATTTAAGTGAAGAATTAAGTCTGAAAGTTGGATTAGGGAATGTACAATACACTGAAGAGCAATGAAAGGTAGTTCTAGAATGCTCTCTATTACATAATTTAAGACACCTTAAAAATAAAAATTAAAGATCAAAGGTATCAGTTTTACGTTTATTTTTGAGGCTTCCAGACATAAACTCAGTTCTAACTTATCCAAGAACTTTCTATGGACATTTTTCCTTGGCTAGGCTAAAACCATTGAGAATCATCTTCTCTACCTAATCCTTGACCAAATTTGAGGCAGAATATATTAGCAATTAAATAAAAAATATACAAGCAATTGCAGACGGCAGCACACAGAACTAATAATGAAATGTTTTGTCATCTGCAGATTCCATTAGGTGAAGGATGATGAGTAAGCCTTGTTAATTTTTCCTTTACCTCTATCCAGATAATATATATATATATATATATATATATATATATATATATATATGTTTTTATAAATGCAGCCACTTCCCCATCTTCCAAGCAGATTGCCTCCCTAAGCTCGTTGAGGGAAATTTAGTAGCCACCATTGGCTAAAAATATTTTATAATAAAAAATCATTACTTAGAACTGAAACCATTACCTTGAAAGGATTTTAATAAAGAACAAAGTTTCTACCCATCTTAGACAAAGTGAGAACTTTCTTCAAATCATCTTCAAGTGGATAAAAAAGCAGAGAGGAAAATAAACTGTTATTTCTGGCATCCAAACATGACACTAGAAAGAACTGAGACCCCTCCCTTGTAGATAAATTTAGCATATGTCAAAGGAAAAGGAGAAAACTTGTTAAGGTGATGCCAGGGTCCTTATCTTTCTCTTTTGTGTTTTACATACATAGAAATAAGTTACTGTGGTGAATTCTATATCAGGAAGAGAGCTCAATCAATAGAATAGTAAGACAAGAGTAGTAAGTACAATATTGTCAAACTCAACTGTAACTGTAAAAAACAGCAATTTTCTTTATTTTCTAGAACTCAACCTAGTTTCAATCTTAATCCCATTCTGTCCCAGACCAAAAAGAGGTATCATTTTGTCAATTCAAGGTAGACTCAAGGATTCCTCCTACCTTTCCTTTTCTTCCTGGTATTGTATATAAATACTCAGGTCATTTTGGTGAGATGTGGAATGTGAGATAGTGGCATTTTGGTCCTCCATCACCATTGCTATAGTGATATCCACTGAAGTATATTCTACAATCTAGCTTCTGGCATTAAAATCCTCATAATGGTATCATCTGAGGTGTTCAATTCTCATGTGGTCTCATCATATGATTCATGCCACAAAAGATGCTGCTAGTATCCTCCAATATTTCTGACTCAAAAAAGCTATGCCAGTATTATTTAGAAAAGTCATTCGCCTATACTCTAAGTCTTGGTGCATGGAGGACCCAGTTAGCTATTTCGTTTTATTCTCTTCTGCCAAGAAGACGCATAGGACCATAGCAGCACAGATTTTTACCTAATTGCAAATCCCTAAAGTTATCAGGGGATTCTACTTTCTCTCCATCAGTTTAGAATCACCTCAAGTGGAACAAGAAGAGATGAGAAAGTTACATAGTATCTTTTTGCTAAACTTCTTTCAGCTCAAAGGATCTTTCTCTAGTCTGGTGAAGGTTCTGGTGGGGTGGGGGAGAGGTTGCAAGGAAACTTGCTTCTGAGTGGTATGTATCCTTTCCCTAATTTTGTAGTCTCATACCTGGATGGTATCTTTTAAAATATAAAAGGCAAGAACATTAGGGTTTGCCTTTGTTCTGCTATTCTCTTGAGAAACTCTTCCCCTAAACGAGGGGTGCATCTTGTGAGTGGCTATCTAGAAAAAGAAAAGTTCCTCAGTATACAAGAAGACTTAATATTAAATATCTTAATTTTTTCCATATTTAGTCTTCAATAATAAGTTATAATTTTCTGAACTTAATCACTTAATGACAGCTTAATAAGCAAGTATTAACCTTTATGTTATTTGTCTACAGAATTTCTTATAAGGAAATATTTTGAGTTTGCTTTACATTGAGTTTTCTTTTTGTTTTCATGGAAAAACAGCATTCACTAATTTATTTATTTATTTTATTTGAGAGAGACAGCATAAGCAGAAGTGGAAAAGGGAGAGGGAGAAAGAATCTCAAGCTGACTCCATGTCAAGCATGGAGTCCAACATGGGCTTGATATCACAACACTGAGATCATGACCTGAACAAAATCAAGAGTTGGACACTCAACCAACTGCACCACCCAGGTACCCAGCACCACTATTTAAAAACCTGTCACATGTAAAATCTGTGCTGTAATAGTTTTGGAGTAAATTTGGGCTTATAAGAATATACTTTTAAATACAAGTGATGAGTTTAATTTACAGAATGGAAAGGGTTTGAGAGCTTAAATGAGGAATCTTACTATTTTTCCAAGATATCAGTGGTATTTATTCACTTATTCAAATATTTTAAATGAAACTGAGAATTACTCAAGAATATTGTAGCCAAGGCAATTATCAAAGCTGTTTCATACAAATTACAATTTAGACAAGCTAGCACAAGCCATTGTGCTCCTTCCTATAAAGAATTCAAAAACTGAGGACAAAATCATCTTATGAATCTATAATAAAGTAATCTAATACATAATAATGAATAGTTAGGATTTTGTTGATTTATGATTTTTAAGATGGCTTTCAAACTCAAGCTCATTTAACTCTCAAAGTAACTCTGTGAGGTAGGCACAGTGGTGGTGTTTGTTTGTTTTCATTTAAGTGATAAGCAAGTAGACTCAGAAGAGATAAATTATTTACTTGAGGTCATAAGTCACAGATATTCAAAAGTAGAACTAGAACTATATGTTCTGAATGATAATACAATGGCTTTTCTATCTCAGAATTATAGTAGCAAAATCTGAATGAGAGTTTTACTGTACTCAGGGATGGATTACACATATTAGCAACACAACTTAATTAAACATGATTATAAAAGAGCTATGATGGGGCTCATAGATGTAATTTGCTCCCTAGCAAATTCAATAATTCAATAGATTACCTTATTTTCTGAGTAATGTGTTATGCTATAATATTTTAAAAGAAGTACAGTCTGTTCCAAATAATTCTACCACAGTCTTATTTATTACATCACTAAAATGCTTACTAATCTATTTCTCTGATATTTTGCAAAAAATAAACATATACCTAGTTCTTTTATGAAATACCATAAATCTCAAGTTGGTCAAATCATGATTAATGAGGTTTACTGGATATCAGCGTATGAGTCTTCAATAAATAATGCTTATTCTTTTCAACTGGACCGCATAATTCAGCAACGACGATTGGAAAGTATGATAAATAGCATGCTAACATGATAGAGATTTGAATAACTGTTTTGTCCTCGCAGATCTTCAAAGATTTGAACAAATACAGAATTCATTACAGCAGGTCTTCAAATAAAACTAAAAAGGAAAAAAAAAAAAAAAGATCAGTTCAATTTCTATAAGTAAGAGATTGGAATTACTTGAAACAGGCTTGTGGTAGCTATTCTCTGGGGAGAATAGTTGTTAACTCAATAGAATCAAGTCCTGAGATGGAGGGGGAGAAAAACAAACCAATCAAGGCTAATGGTTCCTGATGAACCCAGATTAAACACAGAGATCGGTCTGGTTTAAATATACTCAAGGGAACAGTCCTTCAGACAAGAGTATCAATTTTCACTCTGGGTCAATAGGATGAAGAGTATGTGGTTAAAAATCAGATATTGCAAATGTATACAGCTTGAGTCAGGACGTGTGTTGAAAAAACAACTTGGCAATGAGAAGACACTCTGAGAGTACATGAAAAATTATAATTAATATAGTCAACTAAAAATTATTTAAATTAGGGAAACGAGGAAGATAGTTAAAAATTAATATGCAAAACTCAATATATATCTTATCAAATAAAAAAAATAATAACAATGAAAATACTTATAAAAACTTTGTCCAAAAAAATCTAGAATTAAAATGAAGAAAGCTGCAAAAGTACTGAAAAATATAAACACTTGGAAAAGGTAAGAGATATCACTGTACATAGATGATAAGTTTAAATATTGTAAATATGGTAAAGATTTAAATATACTCTGGTTTCTCTCAAATCATATAAATCATGGGGCACCTGATTGGGTCAGCTGGTTAAGTGTCCAACTTCTGATTTCAGCTCAGGGTGGTGAGATGGAGTCCCACCCTCAGGTTCCCCACTGGAGGTGGAGCCTGCTTACGATTCTCTCTCCCTGTCATCCCTCCAACACATAACACCAACCCTGCTGGTGCTCTCTCTCCTAAAAACTAAAATTTTAAGGATACCTGGGTGGCTCAGTGGTTGAGCCTTTGGCTTACAGGATCCAGAATCAAGTCCCGCATCGGGCTCCCTGTGGGAGGCCTGCTTCTCCCTCTACCTATGACTCTGCCTCTCTCTCTATCTGAGTCTCACATGAATAAATAAATAAATAAATCTTAAAAAAATAAATAAAAATTTAAAAATCATATAAACCTTTCACCTTTTAAATACTGTAGATTTAATATTTAACATTAAAATATTAAAATCTCAATATTATTTTTGTTTAATCTTTTTCTTTAAAGATTTTATTTATTTATTCATAGAGACAGAGAGAGAGAGGCAGAGACAGAGAGAGAGAGGCAGAGACACAGGCAGAGGGAGAAGCAGGCATCATACAGAGAGCTTGACGTGGGACTCAACCCAGGGTCTCCAGGATCATGCCCTGGGCTGAAGGCAGCACTAAACCGCTGCGCCACCGGGGTTGCCCTATTTTTGTTTAATCTTATAAAATGATGCTAAAATTTATTAAAGGCTATACTGATAAAAGACAAAATAAATTGAAAGTTTTCCTATAAAGATTGTCAATCCAGCCTTGTTTAAAAAAGTGAAAAAAAAATACAAGTATTTAAATATTTAAATTAATTACACTGCAACTGATGACTATGATCTATCAGGCAATATTTCTTTTTTACAATAAATACATTGCCAGATTAGTTACAAAATGGTATGTATATTATAATGATGATTTTTAATTTGAAAATATTTTAGATATCTATAATAGTTATGCATATTTTAATTAGGAAACACACTGGGTCAAATCCTCACTGCTTCCTGGTGCAGATTGATAAATCTCTTAGGGTGGGAGTGGAGAGGACAATTCACTATCTTGTCTGAGGAACAGTCTTTGAGTAATCCCAACCATTTTTTAAAATTTATTAATTTATGTGAGAGAGAGAGAGAGTGCAAGGGGAGAGGCAGAAGAAGAGAGAGAATCTCCAGCAGACTCCCTGCTGAGTGCGGAGCCCAACAGCAGGCTCGATCCCACTACCCTGAGATCATAACCTGAGCTGAAATCAAGAGTTGGGTGCTTAACTAACTGAGCCATCCAGGTCTCCAAACAATATCAACATTTTTAACTGGCCCCTCCCATGTCAGTTTATGTTTCCTTCTTTAATCTGATCCCATTTAATTTTTTCAAGGAAATAATCATAATTTTTGTCTACCACTTACCAATATGCTTATATATATACATATATGTATAATACATATACATATTTATATATTACATATACACGCATTTATTTACTTTTATACCTGTCATTGCTAACTAAGGCTTGAGCCAGAAAAGGATGGCTTATTACTCAGCCATTAGAAAGGATGAATACCCACCATTTGCTTCAATGTGGATGGATGGAATTGGAGGGTATTATGCTGAGCAGAGTAAGTCAATCAGAGAAGGACAATCATCATGGTTTCATTCATATGTGGAATATAAAAAATAGTGAAAGGGATTATAAGAAAGGAGGGAAACTGAGTAGGGAAAAATTAGAGAGGAAGACAAACCATGAGAGATTCCTAACTCTGGGAAATAAATAAAGGGTTGCTGAAGGGGAGGTGGTGGGGGGGATGGGGTAATTGGGTGACAGGCATTAAGGAGGGCACTTGATGGTTACATATCTATATATATCTATCTATATCTATATGAGCATATATATGAACATATACTATATGTTGGCAAACTGAATTTATAAAAAAATTTTTAAAAAGAAACTGGAGAAAATATTGGAAAAATTTGCAATAGCAGTCGACAGGGCTTACCTCTATGTTGCAGTGTTCATTATTAAGTAGGAGAATCATAAATCCTTTTTATTTTCTTTTTCAAGATAATTCATGCTATCTGAATTTTCTACTCTGGGCATGTATTACTTTTGTAATTATAAAATATACAACATGTTATTATTTTTAATATCCCTAGTCATATCTTCTAGTTTAAAGAAAAACTAAAAACATTTAAAAATATTTTTACTTTTATTGTTCTACATTAGCTATAGAAGGAAAATGGGCACTGTCTAGTAAGAAATTCACTCAGATCTGTGCCACTACTTATTTATGAGGCTATATTATGTTAATTAAATAAACACACTACTAGAGTATAATCTCTTTAGAAATAAAAACTGCATCAAAGGCATTTTGATACTCTGATGCAGCTAACATAGGACTTTGCACATAGTACTTAATGAAAGGTAAGTTGAATTTAACTTAGGTATTTTAAAACTGGCTTATTATTCACATGTCAGTCTCATTTTATTAACCACCTAATATATCCTAACTTGATATATTTGGGGGATATGTTTCAATTCCCTAAAAATACTTTTTAAAAAGGTTTCTGGAAAGAATGTATGTCATTCTGTTGAAGATAAGAAATTTGTGGCATATTGTGCACTTGTTAATTATAAACTGTTTTATTGGGGGATCCCTGGGTGGCTCAGCGGTTTAGCGCCTGCCTTTGGCCCAGGGCGTCATCCTGGAGTCCCAGGGTTGAGTCCTGCATCAGGCTCCCTGCATGGAGCCTGCTTCTCCCTCTGCCTGTGTCTCTGCCTCTCTTTCTCTCTCTCTATGTCTATCATGAATAAATAGATAAATCTTTAAAAAAATAAATAAACTGTTTTATTATCTTAAAAAAACAAAGAGTATTTAGTATCAAAATGAGCAAATGTATATGCTCAGATGAATCATTTGTACTTGAGATCTAACAGTATTTTTTGAATTTTATCTTTAAAAATATTTTCCTATCAGATTTAAGGAAAAAAAAAACTTTAAATCTTATAGCATAGAGTTCCATGTTGAATGGACTAGGATGTAATGCTACTGTATTGAAAAAATTACTGATTTTTTTCTCATTCCCCAAACTGTTCAAATAAATGTGGCAACTGGTTATTGGCCTCAGATTAGAGTCATATTTTCCCAAAGGGCACCCAAACTGCTAAGAAAAATGGGTCATTGGGACAAAATTTATTATAGAAGAATGCACATTTACATAGGATCTCAGGGAACTTCTATGTTTTTTTTTAGGGTTCTGAAAATATGCAATGTGAATGAGTTAGAACCTGTAACCTGTCCCTCCATTCATTTTATTAACCTGGGTTTACTATAAAAGCAAAAAGTTTATATCTGTTGAAAATATGTACATCCCACATAGGGTTCCAGCAACTACGTATGAGAAAAAAAAGTCTAATTTGACTGGACTGCTTGCTGATTGATTTCCTAAAGTCCCATTGCTTTCGATTTCTCAGTGATGACATACTTCCCTGCAGTCAATATGCATCTCTTAATTTGTTTGCCGGAAAATTGGCCTCTTTTGCCTTCTCAAATCACACTTTGTAATCAATGGCTATGTTCTAAATGCAACTCAGAAATGTCTTTAGAAATCGAGGGCAGTTTCAATAAATTATTTTTAGCCTGATGTTCCTCTAGGAACTTATTATTACCACAGCATAGCAGCAAATTATATTTTTCCTCTCCCTTGCATCTACAAATGAACACATATTCTACTACTGTAGGCCAAAATTTACAGAGCACTCACATACTATGAATATATTTTGTCCAATAAAATCTATTCCCAAATCATGTCTTGGAAACATGCCATAGTTACGTTATTCTTGTGATACTTCCTATATTTTAAAATATACAAATTGATTCTTCAGTCATTTGGCCTACCAAGTAAAGTAAGTCTTCAACACCTGGACGTGGAAAGAGTCTGGACTTTAAGGAAAGCCAAGGGCCATCTAATACTATCAAAAGATCCAGGGTAAGACACTTAGGCTTGGAATTTAAAGTCAAAATTAGATTACAGTAATGAGTAACAATTACTGTTTAGAATAAGCTATTGCATTTATATTGGTTCCTTCTGTTCCACAAAACAGTTCTCTTTCTCTGAGACTAGCTAGGCATTATACCATTATTTTATTTGATGTATGGTATATAGGTATCATTTCAGTTACCAGTTGCTGAGGTAAACCTCACCAGTAGATGGCCTACGCAAGTGAGCCACCTGAGCATAGATCTTTGAATGTGATCACAGCACCTTAGCAAGTTAACATCCTTGACTGGTCTGCCCTACAAAAACCATTCCTTATAAGCAACAACAATTGCCACAATCTTAAAATCTTACAGTAACAGTGGAAGGAGCCCCTACATTTATGTCTAGCCACAATAAAATATCAGTTAATTCAGCTGGACAAAAGACAAAAATGAAGAAACAACCTAAGCCAAAGCCAAGATCAAAACAAAGATACTGCCAGAAAGTATAGCCATCACTTCAGGTAGTTCAGAGCTCACCAAGATTGAGGATCAGCTGTAGAGCCACTGCTGATCACCCACAAGTATGATTCATTCATTCAGTGATTTACCCAATGTTAACTGGGCACCAGTACTGCTCCAGGCATGGTTCTAAGAGCAGGGGGGTAGGGAGGTGGTTGTGTTTCAGAAGTGAATAACCTAAACAAAGTTCCACAGAGCTTCCACTTGGAATGAAAAAACTTACATAAAATATATAAATGTAAAATAATGCTAAGTGCTCTGGAGAAAAAGCAAAGTATGGAATTCTCAAATGACCATGTTGTACCAAATATCTTCAAAATATAATTTAAAATAACCTCACTATAATGTTTTTAGAGTTATTAAACAAGAAAACAATTTCTGCAAAGATCATTTATATTCATACTTATATAAGAAACTTTCCCAAACTTATTAGTAGCAGGATTAGTGCAGGATCCAACATTTTTGAATTCTAGGCTATGCTCAGATATATGTCTTAGCATTCAGCTTTCATTAGCCATAGGCTACATTTAGGTTTAAGGATTATGGTATTACCTTAAGAAGAGCATTAGAATAAAACTCAGTAAATGAGGATTCTAGTGATTCAAGAGATCATGAGATCATGAGAAAATCTTAATCTCTTTTTGTTGGTTTCCTCCAACTAGCAAATGCGGATAAGCTCTTTCAAATAAATATAAAGGAGTATCTGAGAAATTCTGTTCAATTTAATTCAACACATCTTGTACCAGGTATTATGATAAGCATAGAGGTACATTGAGGAAGACAACAAACACTAAATAATTCATCTTTCTAGAAGAAAGATATGCCACTCTAAAACTTAAGTATAGACTTAAAGAATGAGTATATGACAGTGCATTTACTAAGTGAAGTATCTAAACTCTTCAAGGTTCCATAGAAAAAAGGCAATGAGTATTTATTTGTATGATAACAGTAGTAGGATGTCATATTATTATAACTTTATATCAAAGAAATTACAATAAGCCTACAGCCCTATATAAATTATATAGGAAAATAAATAGTTATATATGTCAATATCTTCCCCCACTATATTCTTGAGTGAAATGTGAACTAACCAAGTAAGATTAAATCATGTCTAAATCTTTCAGGGGTTATCACAGAATCAGTTGCTAGCATTCTGTCTCCTCCTTTGTCTTTCATTTTTTACTTTGCTCTATCAAACAATCACACTAGTTACTAGACAGCATAGTCAAAATAAAGTGGCACCCGAAATTGTTCATTTTGTACTGAAATCATCAAAAATAGAGTGAACGGCTGTAAGCAGTTTTCTTTTAGAAAGCCTGCTAGTTGTAAGTGAAAAGATAAAACATTAATTTCTCTATGAACTTTAATTTTTAAAATAAATTTTATAAGGCTGATCATACCCTTTAATTTGATTTAAATATCAAATTTTGATGATGAATCTCTCCATATATTACAGTGATAGAACAAAGAAATAAGATTTCTAGGGCTCACAAAAGCTACATCAATTTTCCATTAAAAGCTTCAGAATTTAGCTGATCTCATTTAATAATAACCTAATTAGTGAAAGTAAGGAAATAATAACATTCATTAATCTATTATCTATTTTATATAAATTATATAATGAAATTCATCCACAGCCATAAGAATACAGGTTATATAATAAATAACTCTGATAATGTGTGAACACATTTAAAAGCCCAATTTAACCTTTAAGTATACATTTCTTCACTGAAATTGTACAAAATCCAGTCACCAAAGTGTTCCATCTACATTCATTTCTTACCACTAGGAAAAAGGGTGAGGAGCAGGGAGGAAGGAAAATGAGAGGAGGAGAGGAGAGAGGAAGGAAAGAATGCTTATCTGACATCATACTCCTGCACCAAATTTTTGGCTTTTCAAATACCTAACACAAAATGGAAACCATGTAGTATGTTATCATACTAAACATAGCCAACACTGGCTCTTATCCCCAGTTTTGGTTAAATGCTAAGAAATATAATTCTTGCTTTTACCTTTTGTTTTTCTACCAAGATCTCCAAAGAGCCATTTCAAAATTATTGTTCTATGAAAAAGCAGGCTTAGTTCCCTTTATCTGCCTTATTTGCATTTACGTTTGGGCTAAGAATTTCATAATACAAAATTCTCAATATGCCTCTGACGGTCTTTTGAATTTTCCCCAATAATAACTCACCTTATCGGGATCCCTGGGTGGCGCAGCGGTTTGGCGCCTGCCTTTGGCCCAGGGCGCGATCCTGCAGACCCGGGATCGAATCCCACGTCGGGCTCCCGGTGCATGGAGCCTGCTTCTCCCTCTGCCTGTGTCTCTGCACCTCTCTCTCTCTCTCTGTGGCTATCATAAATAAATAAAAAAAATTAAAAAAAAAAAATAACTCACCTTATCTTCAAAATATTTTTTTTAAAAAAAAGGCTGGTTCATCAGCCTAAATGCCACAATTATTCTATCTCCTCAAAACTAATCCTTTTTTGCAGTAAGGACACAGTACTACTATTCCAATATAGGATAAAATAGCCCACACTGCATACTTCCTTAAAGCTTTTACTTACTACAGAAATACAAACAGAAGAAGGGGAATAATATAAGCACTGTGAAATTCTAAGTAGAATACAGGTGTTTCTTTGTTTTGCGATGTTTTGCTATTTTGACATTTAACAAGCTCAGGAAAATGAAAGATTTCTCCTGCAGCAGAACATATTAGATGAGTAGCCATAGTGAATCTTTTCCCTGCTGATCCCAAGAAGGAGAACAATCACCAAGTGTTTGCATATAGGCCAAAAAAGTGTATCTCAACATTCAAATTGTTTGAAAGATGAATCATCTTAAAAATTATGCAAAATTTGCATTCTATTCCTTTAAATCCAGTTGCTTTCCCTTATTAAAACAAAAACAAAAACAAAAAAACCCTCCCAAACCTTCTAATAATATTGAAGCTCCAGGATGCCACAACTCTCCAGTGGAGGAGAGTTTAGAGAATTGCTGGCACACAATCATATAATCCGAGAAGGATTTATAGTCAAGTCTGAGATGCATTAAATGAAGGTGATATTTTTGAAGAGCTGTACTAACTTACAAAAAATTATTAAATGCATGGCAAATTAATTCACTTAAAGAGGTTTATATAGTCAATCCACAATTTCTAGGTAAGATTTCACTTGGCATAAACACAGTAATCTACCATTCTATTTGAAAATCTCCAATAGGGGAAATTACATATCCTATCATGTTAGCAAGTATAGTAGTCAAAAAATTATTCAAATTCAAAATGCCTTTCTCAGTCACAAGTCATCTATTCCTATCCGCCTAAGATGGAATGAAGAACAGCTATTAAATACTATTACATCATCATTGGTATATCTTTTATGTTACAACTTTTGTAAAGAAGCAGTTTTTACTCTGGACTGCAAGGACTGTGTGATGATAACAGCAGTAAAGATAGCAACAGATCTGAAACAACAGTCTCAATACCTCTGAAACCTCAGAGGAACTGAGAAACCAAGGAATTGTAAATCCAAGGTCATGTAGAATTTAAAAAAAAAAAAAGGAAAAAAGAAAGAAAGAGTCAATACAATAGGAAGCCAACCTAGGACTTTCAGTCTTCTGTTCTTACTGCTTAAATCGTCTCACTATCTTTAAAGTTCTTTTCCATTCAGGTAAGACGAAGCCCTATGGGATTCATTCCCCCTTGTGCAGGTTGCTTAGCTGAGCCATACATTTCTATTGGCCCTATTGATTAGGCATCTGCTTCCTTTCTGTGGATGGTTTGCTCTTGTGGAACCGTGTTTAGCAGCTGTTACAGTTCAGATGAGTGTTGACAGGATGAAAATTAAATTAACACCCAATAACATTTTAACACCTGGTCCAACAACTGCAATATCATTGAATTTCACCTTTTCGAAATTGCTTCGGGAGTTAATTCATCCTTACTTTGACTTTGACCTAAGGAGACACTCCTATAATTTTGCTACAAAAGACTCTCCCTTGACTGTTCATTTATAATTTCCATAAACCTTCCCTCTGATTCATGTTCAATGACCGCATGGGCAGTCTCTGGAAAATACTCTGTAGAAATATTCCATTGAAAGAAGTGCTACTCTCTAGATTATAGTTAAAGAATGAGCATGAACAGAAAATGTTAACCAAAGGGGAACCATGTTTTACTGTAGCACAAGCCAGGCTGATAGGCAAATAACTAATGACTCCAGAAAAATAAAGTTGGAAAGAATGCAGGTTTCACACACATGTGACTTCCTGTCTTGACTGGCTTGTGGATAATGTTAGGGATGTACAACATGGCCCTAAAGCTGATGGACTCTGGAGTCAGATGGCCTCATTTAAACATTCAACACTGCTGTTCCTAAACATGTGCATTGCTCAAGATACTTGAATCCCTAAGCTTTAGTATCATCATAAAAGCCAACTAATAGGGGCATCTTGATGGCTCAGTGGTTGAACATCTGCCTTTGGCTCAGGGTGTGATCCTGCAGTCCCCGGATCCAGTCCCACATCTGGCTCCCTGCGAGCCTGCTTCTTCCTCTGCCTGTGTCTCTGCCTCTCTCTCTCTGTCTCTCATGAATAAATAAAATCTTTAAAAAAAATAAAAAAAGTTTTTAAAAAACGCCAACTAATAATAGTATCTACTTCACTGGGTTGTTTGACAATTATTCAATCCATGTAAAACTCTAAGTGTGATAGCATCCCATGGGTCTGACACATACTAAGTCCTAAGTAAATCTTATATACCATTATTCTGTCATAAACTATCTGAACTAAAAAGGAGTTTTGAGATTATTTAATCGTATCATCTCATTTTACTGTTAAGTAAACACGAAGAAGTTTGGTAACTTCCTCAAGAGTGTATCAGTGCTGAGAAACAAATCCCGGTTTCCTCATCATAATTCATTTTCTTTTTTAGAAGACTGCCAACTCCCTAATAGGCTACTACTTAGAAAAGATTATGTGACCATATTACATAACTCATTCACTTAACCTTCTTCTAGCTGTTTTTTTCTTCTCTTTGAAAGAAAGAAATACTGTTATCTGCGATTTCCAGGGCTATTAAGACCCAGAGATAAAAAACTATCATCTTATCATTTGATGTTTAGAATTCTTATCAGATGTTAGATGTTCTGCCTAAGATAAGTATAACACAGTACCTAACATATAGGAAGGCAAGGAAAAACTGTTCCTGCATAACCACATAAGAAATACAGCCTAATAAACAATTGTTAGAAAATGATAATCCATTTATTGGATTTTCCAAGATCTTCATCACTCCTTGTTTCCTTGCCTTCAATTTTATTGCTAATTATTTTTGTAAGGAAGAGGAACCAGCAGAAGGGAGAACTGCATATTTTAATATGGTTAGTGTTAGCACTTGTTAACAATTTTTGGCAACTATTTTGTATTCCTACATAATGATATGTTAAACTATACTGAGATTTTTGGGTCAACCACAGATTGTATTTACTTATCTACTTTTTCCACTTGCTTTTTCTCTGCTCTCTTTGAGAGCTTTTGTTCTTGTTTTATTTTTTTATTTTAATTTTTTAAAAAATATTTTATTTATTTATTCATGAGAGACACAGAGAGAGAGAGAGAGAGAGGCAGAGACACAGGCAGAGGGAGAAACAGGCTCCATGCATGGAGCCCGATGTGGGACTCGATCCCGGGACTCTGGGATCTCGCCCTGGGCTGAGGGCAGATGCTCAACCATTGAGTCACCCGGGCTGCCCTTGTTCTTCTTTTATGATAAGAGTATTCTCCCCTATTATTTTCTTCCTTTTGTTTTGTTTTGTTTCATCCACTTTTTAAAAAAGATTTTATTTATTTATTCACGAGTGACAGAGAGAGAGGCAGAGACACAGGCAGAGGGAGAAGCAGGCTCCATGCAGGGAGCCAGATGTGGGACTGGATCTGGGGACTTCAGGATCATGCCCTGGTGGAAGGTAGGCACTCAACCGCTGAGCCACCCAGGCATCCCTCATTCATTTGCTTTACATCTTATCCTGAATATATGGGAGTGATAATACAGACATGATTTGCAAGACACAATTTGGAGGTGATAATACTTTCAAAAAATTGTATCTTAAAAAAATTATTTTATGTTAATTCTTTGTAGTAAAACATCTTAAATCATTTTTGCTAAGTTTGAAAAATTCAATGTAAGCATTAATTTTTCAGAAAATGTTTTTATGAAAGAACATATAATTTCATGGTGAAAAAAAGAATGAAAAAAATGACAGGGGTGGGGGCATGGGGATCTAACTACTCTAATCTGCTAGTGTAAGAAAAGCAGCTTCCAGAAGTAAAAATCAAATGGTAGGAAATACTAAATGTTTTCAAAATGTTATATAATTGATTAATTGCCTCATTCTCCTAAATGGTTCCCTTTGTCCCTTTAGGCAAGTAAAGCCTTTGTTACTGTAACTCCAGAAAGGATCTAATCACTCTGGGGAGGATATACATTAATTTGAAATATTTAAGCATTAAAGATATACAATGTGCTTGGTACCACATGTATCACTGATTCCTTCTATTATGTCCCAGGTAAATGTATAAATATCCTGAGATCGGTGTCTTTTCACTAAAAATAATAAGACTGATAAAAGTTAAAAAAAAATATTTCCAGCTATCTGAATATGTAATTACAACAAAAGGAAAGGTCACAAGATGCTTAAATTCTTACAGATATGACAGTGGTTTTTATCAGTTATTTATAAGACTAATTACTTAGCAACTGAAAGTACTCCTACTAAAACTAACAAATTCACACCATGGTCAATATTAATATTTTAGTATTGTATGAGGAGTGATTTGAAAAGGAAATTTTCATAAACCCATAAGTTCAACTAAAATATGATTGAACATTCTTAAAAGGTGATGGTGGAAAGTGACACTTTGCTTTTGAATATTTTAATTATTCTGTACTACAAAGAGATGTGGTCATCTAGAAAAGATATGTTGTTTTCCTAGGAGGAAAATAAAAGAAGAGAAAAGAGGAACAGAAATCAGGAAAAGTTCTCATCTCTTTCAATAACAATATATGGTGTTCTCAAATAATATTTCATAAAATCATAAAATTGGAAGGGTTCTTAATATTTCATTCACTCAACACCCATGCCATCTGGAAAGAGAATTAGAAAAAGGAGAAAAACAACTATAGCATCTTGAATCAAACAAAGCAATTCACTAGCTTCTGGCTTTATTTAGAAATACTCCAGACATGAGAAAATCACATTACTTTAAATACTTATCATGTTAATAATCGATCTGTCCAATTGCATACAGGGTGATCATTCTGGCAACCAGAGCACTACTATCATTCATCAGACATAAAAAGTTCATTCATTAAAAATCTATAGAATCACTAACCTAGAATTAAACGTAGAATCACCTTATAGGAGTATTTCATTTTACAGATAAAGAGACTATGACTGTAAAAAGTGACATGTTTCGCACACAGTCAGAAAAAATAACAAGATTCATATGAAGAGATGTTACCTGATTACCTGACTGGCGAACATTCACTTTACTACACCAGACTAACTGTATGACTCCCTTTATTACTTATTATCAACACCTAAATGGCAGCAGAAACTAACAGGAATATGAAAAGTCTGGGACATTTTCCTCTATTGGCCAAAGAGAATCAAGATCTTACCCACTGGGTCATGAAGGAGACAGGAGAAGCCATTTGTTCAGATGTTCACCTGCCTGTTCTTCTAGCACCTTAACCAGCCATAGTATAAGATTGCTCACCTATTTACATTTGGTGTCAATACAATAAGAAAAACATCAATCAGCAAGAGTGACTACATTCAAATCAAGAAAATTTTGGAAAAAAAAAAAAAGGAAAAGAAAATTTTGGAAGTGAACATTCACAATTATGTATTTGGTGCCAATATATGTTAGCAGAAAAATTACATATGTACAATTGGGTAAAGATATTAATTAAGATATTATTTCTTGCATATATAAATAATGAACTGTTTCAACATAAGACATGTCCACTATTAGAGCTCTCTAAATCTCTACTATGGCTGTTCTATAAAAAGGATGATATATATAACTTCTGTTTTGATATTTCTTTTCCCTTACCTCAATAGGCTTCTTAGATATTTCCCTGATTGCACTTTTAATGTAAGTCCCATAAAAATAAATAAATAAACCAACCAACAAATAGTGTCTCCATGGAAACTGGAACTCAATTTTCTCTACCAAAGATCACCAGAAAAGAAAAAAGATCCCATTTTTGTCACCATTTAGGCTAGGAATACCAACAATACAATGTCATGACCTGGGAACTCTGCAGTGAGGATGTTCTTTTTTTTTTTTTTTTTTTTTTTGTGAGGATGTTCTTTAAAGCAGACTTACCTAATCAAGACATCATGTTGCTGTGGCACATCATACCCACATCCACATGAAATACAACCTGTAGAAAGAAAAAGCAGAGAAAGACACAGTCACTCTTTGGCTAATGTTTTATTTATTGCATCACCATCAAATGTTAAGTAAACAGTGAAACAGATTTTCTTTTTACTTAGAACCATGAAAGGAAAGTCCTTTATCTGGAGATTATGATTTACAGTTTTATTTTCAAACTGGGAATAATAAATGTAGTCATATTTGCTTTCAGTGAAAAATCAAGCTTAATATATTTATACAAATACAGCCTTCCAAAGAAAATAGTTATGAAGCTGAGGCTCCTAGAAGTCATAAAACTCAGACTGAAGGAAAACTGCCTCAATTATACACCTAGGATAAGATAAACTAAGAGAGTACAGAAATATATATATATAATCTTATATTTGTATTTTATGTATATAAAATAGGTACATAAAAATGTATCTCTGAAATCATACTAAGTATAAAAACATATAGTCATCTAATAGAAAACTTTATACATTAAAATCTGTTTGAGTTATTTTAGTGATTGGCATTCAAAATATGTAATTACTTAAAATATTTCCCATCTAAGTTTTGATATTTTTGTGCAAAGAATGAGTTACCAAAGATTTTGAAAAATAATCACACATTCTGAACAGGCTCGCAAATTATGATTATTGCAAAAAGATAACAGTTTAATATGAAATATCAAATGTGAATAGTTAAAATTTTTTCTTTGCTCTTGTTACATGTTACAGACATCATGTTCATCTTTTTACAGAACTCTGCCCACATCCTAAAATGGAGATCTTTGGGAAAAAGGGAAATGTTTTTTTTAAGCAAGCTACAATACAGGAGCAGATCCTAAGGAGGGGGCAAAACTGCCAGGGTTCTATACTAAAGAAACATGTTGATTAATGATGGGCAATACTGGGGAGTGACTAGGGAAAACAAGAAAGTTTTCTAAACTAGAGCTACCACAACCCTGATAGGAGCACTTGCTATAATAAAGGTGACTTTTTCTTATTTAAATCACTAACAACAGAAAACTCAAATAGTTTCTATATTGCAACCAGCTTCTGTTCCATATTCGAAACCCAAAATTCATTCACTCTAGTATGCAGACACATTTATGGTATGCAGACAATTATGGTATGCAGACACATACCATAAATGATAATTGGCAACCTTGAGTGTACTGAACCTACAGTGTGGCTCAACTTGTCCAAAACTAGTATTAGGAATAGTATCAACAGTTCAACAGCACGATTTCATGGCTGAAAACAAATGGGTCTACTACTCTGGGAGAATGTTCATAGATTTCGGCAATATTTATATGTTATGAATATAATAAGTCAATCTCTCCTCCCAAAGCTCTATAAAAAGTGTATTTCTAAAAAAAAAATAAAAATAAAAAAATAAAAATAAAAAGTGTATTTCTAACTTGTCTTCCAATATTATCCCATCTCAGAACCTATAAGATTTTGTATCTGACAATGCTACTTGAAGTAACTTTATTTGTTAAAATTTAATCAATTTTCCCACTCCTATTCTCCATGACTATGGAAATTCTATGTCTACCATCTTCAAAACTAAAATTCTAATTTGTAATCTTCAAAGTCACTGTATTGTTCAGGTCATCTGAGAAGTAGATACTGAGATGACATCAGTCTTTTAAGAAACTTAGAGTAACACCTTAAAAGAATAAAGATGAGGAAGCAGGAATATGCAAAGAAAACCTTCAGATTGCGACTCAGTTCTGTCATCTATGAAAGAAGAAGAGCAAGAAGGAAGATTTGGTTGCAGAGCAACTCTAAGAAAATCTCAGCCAAAAAGTTGGAGGATTCCCAACCCAGACTTGCCCACTAGAAGAATCCAATCTGCTATCAGAATAGGCCAACATTAGTATTCCTGCTGTGCTTAATCAGTGACTCAGTATATTTTAGGGAAGTACAACCATATTGTAGACATGCTGGTGGATCCAGAGAGGTGACAGCTGGATATGTCTTCAACTATGCTCCCCACAACAGGAGATATGAGGTCCCTTTCCATGAGCGTCACAGTAGCTTTTGGACTCCTCCTACATCTTTGAAAGAAGGTCTGAATTTTGTCCTAGAATGTTAAGACACTTTTTTTTTAAATTTTTAAGACACTTTTAAATGTCCAAAAGTGTGTAAGAATATGTATATCAATTACCCTCCAATTGGAGATAAGAATTCTATCATTCTCACAGTGATAAGGGAATGAAATCGATACCATGCATACTGCCTGATGACAAACACTGTATTTGAATAAATATATCTCTTCACTCACATGGGAAATTAAAAGAGAACCCAATGACCCTACTTACCCATTTATAAGTGTATACTCATTTTCTCTTGATTGATGAAACAAATCTTTGAATGAGTTTTTCAGTTTCTCAGTAAGAGTTACATGCTTCTTCAGAATATGTATATCTAAGAATTCCTTTCTGTTACTTTTGCAAATACATACCAACTTAACTGAGAGGAGTTAAAGGAATGATATCTTAATTAATGATCGTGCTCCATAGGTGAGGCCCCTTTGTCTTCCCTCACATAATTTCTAAAGGACCAAGGTGGAGCTGCAGTATCTCATGAGTATATTGGGACACAGGGTTTGAGGGTGAAAAGTTCCAAGCTCACTGAAGAACTAAAGAAGTGAAATTAACTACACAGAAACTGTGGTGGTTTCTTAGACTTGGTTTCCTATACTTCACTTTACCCTCCTCTTGGAGAGATTAGAAGGCAAAAATCATACTACTTCAACTCCCTTATAAACTAGGTTTCTAGAAGTAATTAGTCACATTCACATCTTACTTGGGAGGTAGTGGTGGTTAGAAAGCAAGCTCTGACAGGCTGTGTGTTCTTGCTCCCTTGTCACTAACCATCTGGGTATAAGGTGGCAGTGGTAGTTTAGTAGTAGGAGCAATAGCAGAGTTTTGTTCTGTCTTTATCGTAGCTATTGTGTTGTGATCTTATAACAAAAAGGTCAATAGCAACCTCCTTGAAATACTTCTGTAAATACCCAATTCCCCATAAACACCTAATTCCCTTTTTGCTTGTTTTCATTTTTTTTTAAATTTCTATTTATTTATGATAGTCACACAGAGAGAGAGAGAGAGAGGCAGAGACACAGGCAGAGGGAGAAGCAGGCTCCATGCACCGGGGCCCGACGTGGGACTCCATCCCGGGTCTCCAGGATCGCGCCCTGGGCCAAAGGCAGGCGCCAAACCGCTGCGCCACTCAGGGATTCCTTGTTTTCATTTTTCTGAACAAAACTTTACGTTTTGTATCTAATCATTGTATCAATGATTAGAATAGGGAACATCATGTTTGATAGGAAAGTAAATGGATTGGAACCATAAGGCAGAGGACTATGGAATGGCCATATCTACATCAACATGGAAAGTTAATATGGAAGAGTCATAATTTTATTAAGGATCTTCCAAAGAAAGACAACTTAGGTAGTAAATACTGGGGAAGGAGATTCCTGGTAGGGAATACCGTAATGCTTAAAAACTTACTAGTAGATTCTGATGGGGATAGGAAGCCAAACGGTACCAAGGATCAGTTTCTAGTATTTAATGATAATACATATTTATAGAGCACTTTGAAGATTGCAAAGTGGAACCATCTGAGCATTTCTTATCTTAGCTATGCTCTAGACAAATTGAGCTAAAAATTGAGCTAAACATAAGTAATACTATTATCTGTTTTGTAGACAAGGAGACTGAGACTCAAAGAGATTTTAATGACTTGCAAGCAGTAGAATCTGTATAAAAATAGTTTTTTGGTTTTCAGTATATTGTATCCAGTACAGTGCAGCCTCTCTACATAATATCTCTCCCACACAACAGTAAAATTTTTTTAAAAATATGATTTGAACTCACAGATAAAATATTTAGATATCATATAGAAATTAAAAGAAATCTGTAAAAATCTTTATATCCATTCAAATAAACAGTTAAAGAATGCACTTATCACTGATCTTTCAGTGTGACAATTAGAATTTGCAACAGCAGGACTAACAGCAGCCTCGTCTTGTATGCCTCATAGCATCCTGAGACTGCATATATACTTTAATTACTGTCTTCTAAAGACTCTACATATCTTACTCTCTTGGAGTATTGTCATTATTCATTTGTTCCTACTCTAGGTGATTGTACCTCTCCATTCCACACTTGTTTAAATAGAGATTCAGAGCTATTGAAATTTTACATCACTGAGTATCATACAGTATTACGATGTGGAATTTAAGCACCAGACAGTAACATGCACATCACAAAGTAAAGGGTGTTTTATGAAACATATTAACATGAATGGAGTGTACTTTAAGGTGAGCAAGAAAATACATGCAAAAGACAACAGATGTGCAATATTGCCTTATAGCAGGCTGTAGATGGGACAACCAGACCCAATGTGTTTGATTCTACAATTTTAAGTGACCTGTAATCCACACTTATTTAATCCAAAAATTACTGAAATTTGATAAAATGTAACTAGAATTAAATCTATATATCATAATTCTATTAAGGGAAATGTGCTATGAGAGGGATTACTACTTTTATATATAGCATTATTTATAAAATATTTTGCTACCATGTAATGAGCATCAAGTATGTGTCAGGAATAACACTAAATGTTCCACATAAATTATCATATTTATGTTTCATGATAACCTTATACAATATTAAAATTCACATTTGTGGATAGAGAAACATCCTAGAAAGTTTAGAAATCTCCTTAAGAGTACATAATTAATAAGTGGTAGCACAAAATTTGAAATTGAATAACTCTGTGTATGTATGATTAAGCCAGACAAGCTCTCTAGGCTCACACTGGTGGAAACTGTCATATATTACAGTGAATTAGCTCATCTGGTTCATTTTTAATCTAAAACCCTCAGTAAATACTTTCTGAACTTATTTTCAAGCCACCTAGAACAGCTGTGCTTTGAAGGGTGAAATTAGGAAATTAGACACAAATTCTAAAATAAAGATGATGAAGTTGGTAGGCAGGTAAGACCTGTACTAACAATGATACAATGACGAGTGTGAAGTGAGCCCCAAGAAACAAACAAACATAATCCTTTGGAAGTCCACAGGAGAAATTATTATGTTTTGCTAATGAATCAGGAATGACTTTGCAGAAATGACAGCATATGAGTCAGGCCTAGAAGGATGGGTGATATTTAAAGTCAGATAATAAGTGTTGGTGAGGATATGGAGAAACTACAAGCCTTATACACTGCCAGTGGACACACAGAATGGTGCAACTGCTTTGGAAGATAATCACATAGTTCCTCCATGGATTAAAAACATAGTTTGCATATGACCTAGAAATTCTACTTCTACATATATACCCAAGAGAAATGAAAACATATGTCCAAATGCGTGTACACAGCATTTATAGAAATATTCATAAAAGCCAAAAGATGAAAATAACCCAAAAGCCAATCAACAAAGGGATAAACAAATGTTGTATATCCATACAATGGCATATTACTCTGCTATAAAAATAAGTGCTAATACACATAACATAAAGGAATCTTGAAAACATTATGCTATGTAAAAGAATCCAGTCATGAAAATTTACATATTACACAATTCCATCCATATGAAACTCCATCATAAGGAAATTTATAGTGATAGTGATTGCTAAGGGCTGGGGAGACAGATGAGTGAATTAGGGTATGAGAGCTAAAGGGTATGGTTTCTTTCTCAGGTGATAAAATAAAGGAAAAAGCTTTCCAGACATGAAAAATAGCATAAGCTCACGAAAAAGATTTAGGAATTTCATTTGTTTTTGCCTTCTCATTTTGATGCTTTTTCAAGATGTTGTTTTAACAAGATATATGGAGGGCAGCCTGGGTGGCTCAGCGGTTTAGTGCCTCCTTCAGCCCAGGGTGTGATTCTGGAGTCTTGGGATCGAGTGCCACTCGGGTTCCCTGCAGGGAGCCTGCTTCTCCCTCTGCCTGTGTCTCTGCCTCTCTCTCTCTGTGTCTCTCATGAATAAGTAAATAAAATCTTAAAAAAAAAAAAAACAAGATATATGGAACAACCTTAACCATCCACAAACTAACATTTTTTTCTTGCTTGTACTAATAAGACATAACCACACTTAAAATCAATGTAAAATCTTCCTTTATACCTTTTTTCTGTGTTTAAACTATAGTTATTTTCTTATCATTAGTTTATTTTGATTTATAGTTGTGTATTCTAGTATATTAGTTTTATATTACTGTGTAACAAATTACCATAAATTTAGCAGCTGAAAATAGCATATATTCATTATCTCACAGTTCTGTTTGTCAGAAGTCCAAACAGGCAGGGCAGCATTGTCTGCTCAGGGTCTCACAAGGCCATGACCAAAGTATCAAACAGGCTGGAGGCTCTGAGGAAGAATCCACTTATAAGCTGCTTCACGTTATTGGCAGAATTCAGTTCTTTGCTATTGTATGATTGAGGTTCCCATTTCCTTGCTGACTGCTAGCCAGGCATTATTTTCAGCAACTAGAGGCATACTTGAGTCCTTGAACCAGCTGTTTCCATTTCCAAAGCCAGTAATACAAAAGTGTATCACATCCTTATTGCACCTTTAGTACTTTCCTTCTGACACCACTGAGAGAAAACTCTGATCTTAAATAGGTTCATGTGATTAGGTTAGGACCATCCACATATCCTCTCTTTTAATTAATTCAAAGTCAGCTGATTAGTAACTTTAATTACATCTGAAAACTCTTCTTTGGTGTAAGAAAAAAAAAGCAGGGATAGAGTATCTCATCATATTCACTATCCCGGGGATCAAGGTAGGAAATCTTGGAAGTCCATTTTAGAATCCAAACTACTATACTTGGCTTAAATGAAGAGATGTCTATGGAAAAGTAAACAAGTAGTACTGTCTAAGAAATGATTAATATGTTTCTTTTCTCTGTACATCTCCACATGCTTAAGCAGTTTCTGTACATTATGATCTACCAAAAAATAAATGTTCTGTTTTTCAAACTATATATAATTGATCATAATATAAATTTAGTTCATCAGGACCAGCTACTGATCATAGGAAAATAAAACTAAATAAGAATTTTAGAATTGATCCTCTCAATAGATGCAGAGAAAGCATTTGACAAAATACAGCATCCATTCCTGATCAAAACTCTTCAGAGTATAGGGATAAAGGGAACATTCCTCAGCATCTTAAAAGCCATCTATGAAAATCCCACAGAAAATATCAATCTCAATGGGGGAAACACTGGGAGGCTTTCCCTTAAGATCAGGAGCATGACAAGGATGTCCACTCTCACCACTACTATTCAGCATAGTACTAGAAGCCCTAGCCTCAGCAATCAGGCAACAAAAAGAAATAAAAGGCATTCAAATTGGCAAAGAAGGAGTCAAACTCTCTCTCTTTTGCAGATGACATGATACTGTACATAGAAAACCCAAAAGACTCCACCCCAAGATTGCTAGAACTCATACAACAATTCAGCAGTGTGGCAGGATACAAAATCAATGCTCAGAAATCAGTGGCATTTCTATACGCTAACAATGAAACAGAAGAAAGAGAAATTAAGGAGTCAATCCCATTTACAATTGCACCCAAAAGCATAAGACTTCTAGGAATAGGGGATCCCTGAGTGGCTCAGCACTTTAGCACCTGCCTTTGGCCCACGGCCCGACCCTGAAGTCCCGGGATCGAGTCCCACGTTGAGCTCCCAGCATGGAGCCTGCTTCTCTCTCCTCCTGTGCCTCTGCCTCTCTCTCTCTCTCTCTCTGTGTCTATCATGAATAAATAAATTTTTAAAAAATCTTAAAAAAAAAGATACCTAGGAATAAACCTAACCAAAGAGGTAAAGGATATACCCTAAAAACTACAGAGCACTTCTGAAAGAAATTGAGAAAGACACAAAGAGATGGAGAAATATCCCATGCTCATGGATTGGAAGAATTAATGTTGTGAAAATGTCAATGCTACCCAGGCAATTTACACATTCAATGCAATCCATATCAAAATACCATGGACTTTCTTCAGAGAGTTGGAACAAATCATCTTATGATTTGTGTAGAATCAAAAAAGACCCCAAATAGCCAGGGGAATATTGAAAAAGAAAACCAAAACCAGGGGCATCACAATGTTGCATTTCAGGTTGTACTTTTGTACTACAAAAGTTGTGCTGTGATCATCAAGACAGTGTGGTACTGGCACAAAAACACACATAGATCAATGGAACAGGATAGAGAACCCAGCAATGGGCCCTCAACTGTATGATCGACTAATATTCGACAAAGCAGGACAGATTATCCACTGGAAAAAAAAAGACAGCCTGTTCAATAAATGGTGCTGGGAAAATTTGACAGCCCTGTGCAGAAGAATGAAACTAGACCATTCTCTTACACCACACACAAAGATAAACTCAAAATGGCTGAAAGATGTAAATAAATATGAGACAAGAATCCATCAAAATCCTAGAGAAGAACACAGGCAACACCCTTTTTGAACTTGGCCACAGCAACTTCTTGCAATATATGAAGGCAAGGGAAACAAAAACAAAAATGAACTATTGGGACTTCATCAAGATAAAAAGCTTCTGCACAGCAAAAGAAACAGTCAACAAAACTAAAAGACAACCTACAGAAAGGGAGAAGATATTTGCAAATGACGTATCAGATAAAGGGCTGGTATCCAAAATCTATAAAGAACTTATTAAACTTAACAGCAAAGAAACAAACAATCCAATCATGAAAGGGGCAAAAGACATGAATAGAAATTTCACCGAGGAAGACATAGACATGGCCAACAAGCACATGGGATGAGCACTGGGTGTTATGCTATATGTTGGCAAATCAAACCCCAATAAAAAAATATACAAGAAAAAGGAAAAACCCAGAGATCCTAAAACTTGGGAGAGAACTGTGGTTTGGGTTTTGCACCCTCACAGAGATAGATTGACTAGAGGTCATGCTGAGTGCCAGATTCTGGGAAGAGAGAGAGAGAGATTATTAGAAGAAAGTCTGCCTAACAGAGCAGACCAAAAAAAAAGTTACCCAAACTTGATTCTGGATATAGATGAAAATAAATGGGTCCTTCACACACACACACACACACACACATACACACAAAATTAGAATCAATCACAAGAGGTTAAAGGTATTTTTGTAAATGATTCTTTATTCAGCATATATTTATATATTGCTTAGCATATGTCAGACAATTTTAATAAATATAACACACTTCTTAAATTATTACTGATAAGGAAAACAGAGAGACATAGGGAGCCCAACCACAGGTGGGACTGTTAGTGAATGGTAGAGCCAGGATATGAACCCAAGCTCTACTTGGGTTTCTAGAATCTAAGTAATCAAGATGTTCTTTTTTTTGTTTTTTTAAGATTTATCCATTTATGATAGACATAGAGAGACAGAGAGAGGCAGAGACACAGGAGGAGGGAGAAGCAGGCTCTATGCCGGGAGCCCGACGTGGGACTCGATCCCCGGACTCCAGGATTGCGCCCTAGGCCAAAGGCAGGCACCAAACCGCCGAGCCACCCAGGGATCACCAATCAAGGTGTTATTAGGCTCTACACCAGCACTCTAATTTTTGCTTATATTTCACTGATTTATATCAAATATATTTGAAAAATAACCTTCTATGTACTGTTTTCCAAACATAGATTACATTAAAATCTTTTGTTGTCTATCTATCATGTTCATCATCAATCTTGATAAACATGACTTTAGACATGCTTATTTTTTTTTAAGATTTATTTATCATTTTAGAGAGACAGAGAGAGAGAGATCGAGAGCAGGAGAACAAGCATGAGGGGTGGGTCAGAGGGAGAGAATCTCAAGTACACTTCTACTAAATGTGGAGCCTGAGGCAGAACTGGATTCCACAACCCTGAAATCACGACCTGAGCTGAAATTGAGTCAGTCATCCAACAGACTGAGCCACCCAGGTGCCCCTAGAAATGCTTCTATCTATAGTATAACAAAATCACAAATCTTGTACAAATGTTTGACTTGTAAATATATTTCCTTAAATTAAAAATCAAGTCTGTAACATCAGGGGTTGTAAAATATTTTTAAAATTCATTTAAATAGCCCCTATTATTTCAATATTTCATGAAAAGAACTCAGATTCAAATAACGTTCAATAAATATTTAGGCTTCTGGAACAGACCAGCAATTCACTGAGGTAAAAAAATTCTCACTTCTCAGGTTCAGTTATACTCATGAAAACAAGAGTAAAAAATAGAAAATATATACCATAATATATTAAGCACCACATAGAAGCAATAGACTTACTTAGAGCAATATAGAATAATTTTAAAATATATTTAAACTAGAAGTTAAAAAAGCAGAAATGGAAAAACTCTCAAGCATTTAAGTGAGGATAAAAGGCAAGCAGGCATACAGACAAATAAAAATGTCATGTGTTTTTTTCTCCCAAAAATGCATAAACAGCTACAATTTAATGGGTACAGATAAGGCTCAAAACATTTAAAATATTAAGGATACAATCAACAGTATTTCAAAAATTATATCATAATCACATGCTTGGCCATAGAGCCTTGCCAAGTCCTGGTTCTCTTATGGAAACTATCTATTGGCTTTCACTCCTGGGGGAACTCTGGCTGTTTCCTGCTGCTCCACCTTCTCTCCTTTACCTACATATCCACTGCCATTAATTATTTAATTCATTAAGTAAGTGTATGATCAGCAATTGCACCACCCTACTTAAATGATGTTTGTGCTGTTTAAAAGGGTTTCTGTCTAAAGCATAGGTCATATTATTTTTAATTTGTTTTATTTGTGATCATTTCTTCTAGAAGTTAAGCATTAATTCTTCAAACAAGAAAGTCATTTCCTATGGAAACCCAGTTTCTTTAAGAATACTGAGTTAAATTACATCTTTTGAGGTATCTTTTCATCAACATAAATTCTCATATATGAATGAGATTTCTGAAGGCTAAAAAATAAGGTTGATATATTCTTTAACATTTCTCTGATTATTTTATTAGGATAAAACTAAAGTTATTCTTGAAGGTTCACATAAATGTCTATATCTTTCCAAAGCATTTTTCATTAATAATGACTCAAGTTTGTATTTCCAGAAGTCACTTGTATGAATGATTATACATAAATAGTTTAGCTAAAATAACCTAATGATAAAAGAGAATTTCCTAATCTCAAAAGCAAAGAAAGAGCATCATGACAACATCTACTATTTTTTGTTATTCATTTACTATGCTAACAATGAAAAAAAATAACACTTCAAATTCTTGCTATGCCAAAATTTGATGAGATCACCATTTTTTTTTTTTTGGATGGAAGTCATATGAAAAAGTTTAATTAAACTTATAGCAAAGAAGAAAGCTAAAAAAGTCGAATATGTCAGCCATACGGTGACATTGCCCTTGAAATTGGCTCAATTTTAGTAGTGAAAGCTCAGTTCACAATATTACTCACTACAATAGGAAGAATGTAAGAATGTAAAACTTCCTTAGCTTTCACTTCAGGTCATAAATATGCAAGTTTCTTTCTGACATTTTTATTTAACATTAAGGAATATCTTCCATGGGACACCGGGGTGGCTCATTGGTTGAGCATCTGCCTTCGGCCCAGGGCATGATCCTGGAGTCCCAGGATTGAGTCCCACATCAGGCTTCCTGCAAGGAGCCTGCTTCTCCCTCTGCCTGTGTCTCCGCCTCTCTCTCTCACTATGTCTCTCATGAATAAACAAATAAAATCTTAAAAAAAAAAAAAGGAATATCTTCCAGATGTTGCTTAAAAGTGTTAATAGTCCTTAAAAATTAAAGTTTAAACAATAAACACTTGCTCACACATATCCTGGAGATATTAATGAAAAAAAAATCTTAGAATAGTTAAAATCTAAAAGAAGATTCCCCTCTCCATGCAAGTAAGATGTATGACAGATTATCTTGCAAAAATTATTACCCATTTGTGGTTCTGGCCTCTATTTTACTTTGGTAACTCACTACAATGCTATATTCTTGAGAATATGAGTATATTCTCTCATGTAACAAAAAAAGTTTATGGATAATATCATTAAGACAGTTGCACTGATTGGAGGGAAATCCTTTCACAAAAATATGTATATCAAATCACCATAATGTACACTTTTATTTTTTTAAGATTTATTTTTTTGTTTGAGAGAGAGAGAGAGAGAGAGCATGCATACATGCAGGGGGAGGTCCAGAGGGAGAAGGTGAGATGCAGACTCCCCACTGAACAGGGAGGCAGACACAGGGCCCAATGTCACAGCCCAAGATCATGATCTGAGCCAAAGTCAAGAGCCAGATACTCAATCAACTGTGCTACCCAAGTGCCCTAACATTTTAATATATTACAATTTTGTAAGTCAATTATACCTCAATAAACCTGAATTTAAAAAAAAAAGACAGTTGCACTGAATCCAAAGAATTCTTATGAACAATGTATCAAAAATAAATATGATTTGATACACCAAGAGATAAATGTGTCAGTCTGCTATTGTGCAAGATCTTGGATTAATATTCATTTTGCCCGATGGGCTCCAAAAACAAATCACATTTTTATCAATATTTTCTTTAACTCTTCTACATTTTGTCTGTCTAATCGGGTGAATTCTGCACTGCTATCCTGTAAATTAACTGAGAAGAATAACTGTTTGAAAACCAGAGAAACAAGCTTCCTCAAGACAGGAAAATAGACCAACGAGTCAAAAAGTCATAAACTATTCCGAATATTTTAGCACAGACTCAAATGGAGCTTCAGCTAAGCGAGATAAGTTCTAGAGATCTGTTTTAGGACATTATAACTGTATTCGACATCCAAAAATTGATTAAAAGCATCAATCAACCTCATGTAAAATATTCTTACCACAATGAAATAAAATTTAAAATAAAAAATCATTACTGAGATTCAGTGAGTGTTTTTTTTGTGCATACCTCCAGCATTATATACAGCCAACTTTTCTCTAAACACTAATTTATTCCATTTTTTTCTCTTTCTTGCCATTTGCTCTTTTAATTCTTGCCCCAGAATTTAAACTGTTCTGAAGCTTAACAATAACTTACTCATCAATTCAAATATATTTATTCTTCATCCTCTTCTATGACCTGTAAACTCCACTGGAGACTCTCAGATTATCACTGCCTGACCATGTCCTTTTCTGATTCCCCTCTGACCTTCTACAACTATTTCTTCTCCTATCTACCTTACTGGCTCTTTTTCCCCAATCCAGTTTCCAAAAAGGTGTCCTTATCCCTTCTCCCCTATCCCTTTCTCTTTTGTTACTTTTTTCTTTTCTCTTAGCTATTCCTCACCATACTTCATGATTTTCAGGATTACTTATGTGGCCCAGTAGTAAGTCTACATCTACTACATTATTTTTTTCTTTTTTTTAAATTAAATAAGCTCTATGCCCAACATGGGGTTTGCAGCCCTGAAATCAAGAGTCACATGCTCTACTAACTGAGCTAGCCAGGTGCCCCTACTACCTTATTTCTTCATCCTCAATTCTAGCTCCCTATTTGTTTAATCTACTTTCAAACCATAACAAAATCTCAAAGCTCAGATTCACAAAGCTGAACTTCTCAGATTGCTAGTTAAAATGACTTCTCCTATTACATTTTCCCTTTCAGCTAATGGCTAAAGGCCAATCACTCATACCTGAAACTTAATAGTTTCAATTTTTAGTTCAGACATCTTGCTTTCTACCTGGAGTCAGTTGGGAGGCCATGCTGATTCTCCCACTACAATATTTCACATCTATCCCATATAGTCCTTTTCATAGTTACTGCCATCTCTATCTCCTGCCTATTATGCCATGTCCTTAGGTTTTGTCAACATTAGCATAAATACCTCATGTTCATTCAAATATTTTTGTAACACCTTTCAAATCTCTTCTTGATCCTTTTTTGTTTTTACTTGGGAACATATAACTTAAACACACTAATCTTCTCTTAATTTTCAAGATCTCAAAGTATATATAAAACTTTTAAATGGAACCATGGTTGTTACCTCCAGGGAAAATATATAATCATGCAAAAAATGGAAATAGTCTAGGGTTAAATAGTTTAGGGTTAAAACTATGAACACTTTTGTCAGTCTGCATCTAGTTTTGTTTTTGTTTTAAATTTTATTTAAAACTCTGTGTCTCTCATGAATAAATAAAATTTTAAAAATATATGAATTAAAGCTGTATTTTGAGCTATAAAAACAGAACCTGTAACTTTAAGTGCAAGCTTTGTGCAATTAAAGAATGAAAGAAAAAAAAAAAAAAGAATGAAAGACTGGTGCTCTCAGCTGTTAGTATAAGCCTTGATATGAAAAATTTACTAATCTAGAGAGCAGATATTAAAAATTTTGGTACAAAATTATGGCCTGGTACGAGGCCACATTCAACTAGAATAACTTTCCCTTTTTGCCATTAGTCACATCTGATTAATAATTGTCCCAATTTCTTAGTAAGTGTATTAGTTAGAGTTCTCTAGACAAAAAGGGTGTGTGTGTGTGTGTGTGTGTGTGTGTGTGTTTATGGGGAAGGAGAGAGAGAGAGACTAACTTATTATAGGGGATTGGTTCATACAGTTATAGAGGTTGAGAGGTCCCAAGATCTGTAGTTGGGAAGCTGGAGACCAACGAGAGCTGAGGGCATTAGTTCCAGTTCAAAGCCCTGAGAAACAGGAGAACTAATGAGGTAGTTCCAGTCTGAAGAATGGGAACAAAATAATGTCATAGCTCAAAGACAGAGCGAGTTCCCCCTTGTAGGAGAGTCAGCCTTTTGGTTCTACTCATGTCTTCAACTCACTGGATGAAGCTCACCCACATTAGGGAGAGCTAACCGCTTTGCTCAACCTACCAATTCAAATGTTAATCTTATCCAGAAACATCACCACAGAATCAAGCAGAATAATGTTTGATCAAATGTCTGGGTACCTCATGATCCAGTCAAGTTGACACGTAAAATTAACCATCATAGTGACAAAGTATGAGTGAACCCCACCCACACACACATACACTTTCTCATATATCATCTCATTTAATCTCTAGCTCATTTCTCTGAAACCAAACCCAACCTCTTTCAGTCTAACCACACTATGCTGCTAGTTCACTCTTCCTAAAACACCATTTCATCATGTCACTCTGTGTCAAGGCCTTCCACAGTTCTTTCCTGGCTACAGTATACTACGGTATGTATTAACATAGTATATTATCCTGCAGTTTACTATGTTAACTATGTAACCTACTGCTAAACCTTGATATATGATATTACAGTCCAAGTGAAATACTTGATGTTTCTCATTCATACATTGCTTATCCTATTCCTTTTACTATAATGAAACACTCTCCCCCAATTTTACATACTCCAAATGCCTCCTATTCTCAGGACTCAATTGAAATATTATTTCATTCATGTGTTTTCCCTACTCAGACTAATCTCTTTATTTTACATAAACCAATCTCTCTGTATTTTGCACATGAACCACTCTCTCCTTGAATTGACCTCCTAATTTTGGATATTCGAAGGTTCGATCTATGATCACCTCCTCTTCATTATCTGCACTCACTTCTTGGTGAGTCATCCAATCTCATAGCTTAAAATACCACTTCTTTGCCAAGGACTCATAAATTGACTTATCCTACCCAGTCTTGTTTTCAGTGTCCCAGACCTATGTAATCAACTTGATATTTCCACCAGAAAGTTTAATAAACTTTTCAAACATGACATGTTCCAAACTGAACTCCTGATCTTCCATCCAAAATTGCTCTTCCCTACCTTAGAGGGTAAACATACCATCCTTGCAGTTGCTCACACCAAAAATTTCATATAGTCTTTTATACATCTCTAGCTCTCTCTCTCTCTCTTTTGCAAATCCTATACAATGCATCAGAAAATCCTTTGGCTCTACCTTCAGACTTCATCCAAAATCAAATTAATTCCCAATAATTCAATTGCTATCACTCTGTCTTATCCACCATTATTTCCTTGTGTGCATTTTTGTAACATTCTCCTAACTGATTAACAAGCTTTTTTCTTACTATTCATGATACAATAGGCAACAGTCTGCAAAGATCTACATGAATCATTATTTCCATTACCTCTCTAACCCCATCAGTTACTCCTTTTTCCATTGTCCATTCTACTCAAGTCTCACTTGCTTCTTTGCTATTCCTCACATACACCAGACATACTCCATTCTGGGGCATTTTCAGTGACTGGTTTATCTTGTCTAGAGTGTTCTTTATCAAGAACATTATGACCAAATTTCTCACCTCTGACAAGTCATTAGATAAATACAACCTTCTCCATAAAGCCTACTCTGATCATCCTATTTAAAATTACAACTCTCCGGCATCCCAGGTGGCTCAGAGGTTTAGCGCTGCCTTCAGCCAAGACCTAATCCTGGAGATCCAGGATCGAGTCCTGCGTTGGGCTCCCTGCATGGAGCCTGCTTCTCCCTCTGCCTCTCTCTCTCTCTGTGTGTGTATGTGTCTCTCATGAATAAATAAATAAAATCTTTTTTAAAAAATTACAACTTTCCCACCACACACTCTTGATTACCTCTATCTCTTTGATTTCTTTACCCATGGTATTTATCACCTTCTAATATGTTATTTAGTTTACTTATACAATGCTTATTTTTCCACCTCTTCCTACTAGGATGCAAGATCTATAATAGCATTATTTAAATATGTTTGATCACAAATATATCTCAAGCGTCTAGATCAAAGTTGAAAGAATGACTCTTCCCTCTTTTAAGCTATTTTACATATTACACACTATCGTGCAGTTATTTGTGTATATCTTATTTCCTTTTTTGGTTTGTGGTCTCCATTAGGAGAAGATTAATGTCTAATTTATCTCTGTTAACCACATCACCATTCACAATGTTCAGCATTTTGGTTTGCATGTAAGTCTTAGTACTATTTTGGTATAAAGAGTACAAATTCAAACAAGCAATTTTTTTAAAATAAGGCAAATTAAGTTTTAGTGTATGAATGTTTCACTAAAATGAGAGTTATCAGATACTTTCCTCTCCACATTTAATAAATACCTAAAACTGGAGACTGGAAAGCCATTGGGAAACACAGAGGCTCCCCTGTCTATCTCTCTGTGCACCCAAGTAGTTGTTCATCTCTGGTTCTCTGCACATTAACTACATTTCTGGCAGCCTCTGCCTCTCTCTCTCTTCCTCTCTCTCTCTCTCCACCTATTATCCTCGATCTCTAATTTTATTTCTACCTCTCACTGCTTCTTCATATTCCTAACAAAAGATGGCTATCTACAGATCCCTAGTTCATTCTGCCTCAACTTAAGATGAACCATAAAAATTTAACCTCACAAATTTTACTCACCTTCTCCTGATAATTTAAATGGCCCTAGCTATAGGCCCAGATCTCTTACCAGAAAACCTGCCTAGCTCAGCAGATACTGCCAATGGAGCAACCATTGAGCAACTCACTCAAGCAATTAATAAAAGAAATCTTGACTGGGTTGAAGAATTCATTTTGACTAATTAAATCAATTCATTTGTCCCATTCATCACTCATTTTCTTTAAAAGTTATGCCAATCTACTTTGTCCTACTCTAAGTTTTATAACCTTGCATGTTGATAATAGAAATAAATGGAAAGACAAGGATAAAAAGAAGTTTTAAACCCAATTGGCAAAAAGTATATCTGCCGAATTTTCACTTATATTACTATAAAACCTTTAGGCAAGATATCTTGAGTTACAGTTTGTGGTTTTTTTTTTTCCCAACAGAGCAAAGTAATTTATTTAAAATGTTTCCAAGCCATATTTGTGACAAATCTTAACAGGTGCAAGTAAGTAGAAATGTATCTCTTTTGTTTTGATGGTGGCATGAAATGAATTTTTTTTCGTTTTGTTTTGTTTTCATTTGTTTTATTGAAGTTTGATTTGCCGACATATCATATATAACACCCAGTGTTCATTACAGTTTTAAAGAAATCACTATGGACTAAATCTTCACCATTCTTACCTCCTAAATGATTATTTTCTTACTGTTACCTCTGGTTGTCATAAAGATACCAAACCACAACTTTTTACATAAGCCACAGGAGAGAACATTATTTAAGAAAAACTACAAAAAACTTTAAAGATAGAGATCTCATTTCTTTGATATCTCTTTTTCTTTTACTTCTATTTCTTCTAAATTTAAAATGATATGTAACAATTAGAGACAGCAATAGAGAAAGCTTATGATTAATGTTACTGCTCATCTGAAGTTTAAACTATGCCATTGCCTTGTTCTCCCATCCATTCCACTGATGCAGTTTTAAAACACAAATTCTTTGACATTTGTCTCATTGACAGGTGATTCCACTTGAATCTGGGCAAGGCTGTGCCTACAATATAATATGCTCAGGTTAACTTCCACAGCTAGGTCGTAAAAGATCTATGCAATTTCCATTTTCTTTACTGGAACACATGCTCTAGGAGTCCTAAACAACTATGTAGCAAGTTTAACAATTATATTACTATCATGTGGAGTAAAGTCATGTAGATCTACCAATGAACACTCCTTGAGGAGCCCATTCTTCTGCATCCTGTTAGGTGCCAAACATGTGAGTGAAGAATCTTGAAAGGGTACCCTCTGGCCCAAACTGTTACAGTCTTCAGCCCTTGAACTACTACCCCCTGTCACTGAATCATCCCATGAGCATAATAAATATAGCTTTATTTTCCTAAATTTTGTGGTGGTTTATTATACAAGAGTAGATAACTGGAATACACCCCAAGGCAGTAGTTCTTTCTTTTGAATTCTGAACAGTCTCTACACTATATATACAATATATTTATAGCTGATTATCATTTGTAAAGGATCTGATAAATATCATTCACAGTGAAGTAGTAATAGGTGATAACTCATGATAAGCCTGTGAGCCTCCAGCTCCCTTGTTTTAAAATAAAACCAAGGGAATGTGTTTTGTAATTATAGATCTCTTTCACTTTTGGCCTTTTTAGCCCTCATAAGCAATGTCTTTGAATAATGAAGCAACAATGGTGGTAGATGTAGAGATATAATTTGATTTCCAAATATTTAACTTAGAATCTCTCAACTGTATCATTAGGTTGTCATCTTCATCAGTTTTCTCCAAGATTAATCCTAGTCTAGAGACAATGTCAATTAAACTTTCTTAAGAGGAAGGTAGATGTTTATGTGACTTCCTCAATTACTTTTAAATACAATGTGTAATTTCTTTGGATGAAAATCCACTTTCTGTTTTCACAATAGTGCATGGAAGTAGCTCTCTTTAACAGCATTAAATGGGTAGAATATTAGGCAGAGATATATTTCTGGTTGTTTGCTCTGGAATGCAAATAAAAATGCATGCAGCTTTCTAGGGATCAGATTTGCTCAAGCAAAATTGTGCCCCAACACATTCTCTTGTTCATCTTTAGAAATCACAGTATATTGCTAAATTTTTTTCTTCCTTAAATAAATATTATCCCTAGTTATTTTTTCATTTAATCAAGTGTTAGATAGCTGAAAATGTTCCATGTAGATTTTTTTTAATCCCTTCTTCCTAGTGGTGGACCACTAGCCATTAGTAAAACAAAACAAAACGAAACAAACAAACAGAAGTGAATTCAGGTCAATAGGACCTAAAAGGAAAGACTGGCAGTCAACCAAGCTATATTACTCAGTAAAGCTTAAATTTGTGCTTTTCTGAAATACCTGAGGTAACCCTCACATCATGGATTGCATGTGTTGTCCTTTTGGAAGTGGAGAATAACAATAGAAAAACTATGAAATTATTTTTGACTGAGAACATATTGAAACTTATCATTATCCAACTCTGTGCTTTGACTAAAATGTAAAACACTTTTTACTGAAGCATTGTAGCTCTCATTAAGTAGCCTTAGCTTAGTCAAAGAATGATTGTTGACCTTCTGTGCTTAAGGCACATGCTGTTCCATGCAGATAGAGGCTTTTCTACTACACTCCTCTTGATGGTGCATAATGGGAGCTACATGTGCATATCAGGAGGAGAATAGACCTTAATTTGGAATATTAAGTAGCATAAGCACATAAAAAGCCTTCATTAAAATATTAAAAGTGTGCTAAACCCATAAGAGCTAAACGATGTGTTCCTATGGGAGGAAAGTTCCAACCTCAACTCCCTCCTTATCTCAATTTCTGACATTTGTTAATAAGAAAGAACATTAACTTAGAAAGTCCCTTTTATGCGGTGGCTGCTAAAGTGCTACTAGACTACCAAAGGATTAGCTCATATTTGCCTGTTGCAGAACACAACAATAAATAATCATTGTATCCCTGAAACTATCAAACCAGACAGATGTAGGGCTTATTTTGTCTTCTTGAGCTAAATAGGGGGAAAAAATTGTCATACCATAATTATTTTCATTAAGGCAATGATAGCTGCATCAAGGTTCTGGTAGCAGAGGTATGCCAATGGAAGCTGAATGCTCACATTTTCAAAGGACATTTAAGAAGAACCTACTGTAAGAAAATTCCTGGAACAGGGGACTTTGAGGCTCCAATTTTGACTTTTTAAAATACAAAACAATAAACTACCTAAGGACTAATTCTTATACATAAGTCATTAGATGAATTTAGTAATTTCTGTACTTAAAATCTAATTTTAAATTAAATATTGCTTTATAATACGTGGAGTTTTTTTCCTCTTGAAATTTAGTGCCATAAAGAAATTACTCTCATTTGCTAAATGGGTGTCCAAAAAAAGTTCTAATATTTATACCTGACCTTTAGATTTTATTTTTAATAATTTAAAAGTCTTATTGGTGGATCTCAGAACCCACCATTGTACTTGAAAAGTACCTAGTCAATAATAAGCATAGAAAAACTGTTCATTTAATATATGAACACATAAATTTGTTGAATGCTTTACTCTTGCTGGGAATACTTTAATCACGTTGCAAGGATAAGCAGGATGGAGCAGCAAGAATTGTTCCAGTAACAACTTGACTAGGAAGGAGTTTGTGGATGAGTACACGAATTGGTAAAAGAAAGAAAAGAAAAGAAAAGAAAAGAAAGAAAAGAAAAGAAAAGAAAAGAAAAGAAAAGAAAAGAAAAGAAAAGAAAAGAAAGAAAAAAAGAAAAGAAAAGAAAAGAAAGAAAAAAGGAAGAAAAGAAGAAAAGAAAAGAAAAGAAAAGAAAAGAAAAGAAAGAAAAGAAAAGAAAAGAAAAGAAAAGAAAGAAAAAAAAGCAAGAGAAAAAAAGAAAGAAAGAAAGAAAGACAGAAAGATGTTGGGCTCCCTGCATAGAGCCTACTTTTCCCTCTGCCTATGTCTCTGCCTCACTCTCTGTGTCTCTCATGAATAAATAAATAAAATCTTAAAAAATATGTACATGATTGAGGGAACTTATAACATTAAAAATACAAATAACTCAATTAAAAATTGAACAGAGAAACTGAATAAACATTTTTCATATAAGACATATAGATGGCCAACTGACAGATGAAATGATGTTCAATATCACTAATCAACAGGGAAAGGCAAATCAAAACCACTGTGAGATATAACCTAAATCTAGCCAGGAAGGCAGGAAGCAGCAAAAAGACAGGAAATAATAAGTGTTGGCAAGGAAGTAGAGAAAAGGGAACCCTCACATACTGTTAGTGGGAATATAAACTGGTGCAACTACTGTAGAAAAATATATGAAGGTTCCTCAAGAAAATTAAAAATAGAAGTACCAAATAGTCCAGTAATGCTACTAGTGGGCATTTACCCCAAACAAACAAACAAAAACCCACTAATTTAAAAAGACATATACAATCCTATGTTTATTGCAGCATTACAATAGCCAAGATATAGAAGCAACCAAAGCTTCCTTAATTAAATGGATAAAGAAGATATAGTATATGTGTGTGTTTATAATTGAATATTATCCATAAAAAAGAATGAGATTTTTCCATTTGTGTCAACATGAACGGACCTAGATAATGTTATGCTAAGTAAAACAAATCAGAGAAAGGCAAATACCATATGACTTCATTCATATGTGGAATCTAAAAAACAAAACAAATGAACAAACAAACAAAAACAGACTCATAAATATAGGGAACTGGTAATTGCCAAAAGGGAGTGAGTGGAGGGATAGGCAAAATAGGTGAAGGAGATTAAGAAGTGCAAACTTGCAGTTACAAAATAAGTCACAGAGAGGAAAAGTACAGCACAGGGAATATAGTCAATAATATTGTGATAACTTTGCATAGTGACAGACAGTAACCACACTTACAGTGATGAAAACAAAATAATACATAAAGCTGCGGAATCATTATGTTGTACAACTGAAACTAACATAACATTGTATATCAACTATACATCAATAAAAATATTTTAAAATATTTTTAAAACTTTAAAAATAAGAAAGAAAAGAAAAAAAGGTATGACTGAGGAACTTAGAAGTTCAGAGCGGAGGGAAAGGTGTCGCGACATAAAAAAACATACTTCATAAACTAGCCAGTTAGGTTTCAATAAGCCTTTCACCATTTGAACTGTAGTATGTTGGCTACTCCATGCTTTTTGTATTTTGACTATGGGGGAAGAGAGAGGTAGAGAATAAGCCTAGGGAGGGAGAATAAGAGAGAAGAGAAACTAAAATATCAATGAGTAAGCATTTAGCTTTTGTTTTGTCCAATTTCTTTTTGTTAAAAGAGGACATAAAACAGAATACAGGAAAATAGAAATTAATAAGATGATACTGTATCTCCCAACACAGACCTGGATGTTTAATTGTATATTGTAAGTCAAGGTAATTAATGTCTCACTTTTATTTTTTTTTTTAAAGAGTTTATTTATCTATTCATGAGAGACAGACAGAAAGAGAGAGGAGCAGACACTGGCAGAGGGAGACGCAGCCTCCATGCAGGGAGCCTGACGTGGGATTCCATCCCCGGTCTCCAGGATCACACTCTGGGCTGAAAGCAGCGCCAAACTGCTGAGCCACCCGGGCTGCCCTCCTACAATTACTTTTAGTATGTGTATGCATTAAAGGACTTTTTGAGGGGAAAAAAACATAAAAATTTGTGGGTCTGTATCAGGAATACTTACATATGCCTAGTCCCCAATCAAGTAAAAAAAAAGTCACATAAAAAATACACAGTCAATATGGGGAGAAAGTGCTTACCAACCTACATCTAAGCATAACACTCCCCACTTTGCACTACCTACCATATTGTCATCTTTTTTATCTGTCCTGAAATTCCCACCATTTCCATATACTATAAATTGTATATTAACTTGGGAATATATCTAGCTATATGTTCAACATACGTGCTTTGGTTTCCAAAAAGTAATGTCTATGCTTAGAGAGAACAAAGTCAGAATGAGAAGACACATGGTGTCAAACCCTGCAATCATTGCAATCACCTGAAAGCAAGCCTTCAACTAGTACCCAAGTCATAATTAGCCTTGAATTCGAATGTGGTACTATGACTTTTAGGCTCCTTTGACAGAAACTTGTGGGTTTCTTTAAACCAAAGTATCTCATGGTCTATATTGAATCTGTTGTGCTTTTTGATATATTTAAAAGCATTAAAATTTGGCAACGGCTCTTCTTGTAATGATGACTCTTGCTATAACAAACTGAGGAATGCAGAAAATTAAGATTATTTTCAGGACACTGTGACCCCTATGAATCTAATAACAAAGCAACTTCATCTTTCCTACCCATATCAGTTACCTGTTCCCACCATAATGCTGTGAAACAGAGGACTACAGCAGTAAACAGGTATTTAGCTTACAACTCCATAAGTAGATGGTTTAGGCTGGGCTCAATCAGATAATTCTTCTAGTCTCAGATGAGCTCTCACCTGCACATCTGAGGCTCTGCTGGCTGCCAGTTTGGGGCTTATACATATGGATTAGCTGGGTGTTGGCTAGAGCAACTCAGCTGTGCTTTGTGCATCTCTCACCATCATCCAGCTGGCTATGCTGGTTGTGTTTTTACAGCAAAGGCAGAGGAGTGAAAGCAGAAATGTCACTGCACTTGTGTATTTTCAAGCTTCCTCATTCATTACACCTGCTGACCCATTGGCTGAATCAAATTATGATGGCTGAAGTTAGAATCAATGAGCAGAGAAATAAACTCCCTGTTTTAATAAGAGCAACTTTAAAGTCACAAGGCAAGGATGTTTCTTTTTTTTTTTTTCTTTTTTTTTTTTTTTAGAGATCTTATTTATTTCTTCATGAGAGACACAGAGAGAGAGAGACAGAGACATAGGCAGAGGGAGAAGCAGGCTCCCCATGGAGAGCCCAATGAGGGACCCGATCCCAGGACCCCAGGATCAACGACCTGAGCCAAAGGCAGACCGTCAACCACTGAGCCACCCAGGTGCCCCCACTACTCTGAACTTTATTTCAACTGCCTAAATTTTTTCAGGTTTCTCAAACTTACTATTTTCATTACTGATTTCCTCATTTTTCTCCACCACACCAATACTGACATACTTCTTTCCTGATTCCTTATTTTCTATGCTCTATAACTGATCCCACTATGCACCATGTCAACTAAGCCAGAACAGTCAATTCTATTCTTGCATATCCTATCTCTACATTTTCAAATGCTTAGCATGCCCTAAAACTACTTCTTCAAATTCCTCTTATCTGCTATCTTCTCTTTTCTATTCCTACTGCCTCAGTCTTAAGTTTATGCTTCACCTCTTATACTGAACTGCTAAAATTATTTACTTCTCTTCCTATTGTCATGCCCCAAAATTATCTTCCTTAAACAAATATTCTCATAGGGATATCCTAGCTTAAACATCTTCAATGATACTTCACAGCGAATGGGACATGAAATGTGAGTCCCTTCATGATATAGACTCTGATTTCTTCCAATAATTCAGTTACCCTTAATTTATAATGACATTAATGTTGAATGACTTAGTCTTGTTTTGACAGGCCTGGATTTTACTCATATACCTCATTTGATCTCCATGTTTTATCTATGTCCACAAATACACACATTCATAAGCACAGACACACACACACACTCTACCACCACTACCCCTGGTACAGTGTAATTATTAAGAACACAGACTTTGGGGATCCCTGGGTGGCACAGCGGTTTGGCGCCTGCCTTTGGCCCAGGGCGCGATCCTGGAGACCCGGGATCGAATCCCACATCAGGCTCCCGGTGCATGGAGACTGCTTCTCCCTCTGCCTATGTCTCTGCCTCTCTCTCTCTCTGTGACTATCATAAATAAATAAAAAAAATTAAAAAAAAAAAAAAAAAGAACACAGACTTTGGAATGAGAAAAAGCTGGGTCTGAATACTGGCTACATTACTTACTAGTAATGTAGATTTGAGCATGTGAACTAAATTCTTTAACATAGTTTCTTTATCTCAATAACTATTTTTATAAAAAAATAATACCAGCTCCTGGACATGATAAGGGTAATACATTAAACACCCAGCATAATACATAGCATTTAATAAATGCTTAATGAATGAAGGCTAAATATGTTAGGTCTCAGTTCAAAAACCATCTACTGTCTGAAATCCCTCCTAAATGACTTTGAGTCCTTTTTTCACTCCACCCTTTATGTTTCCACCACTTTCTGTGTTATCTTTATCATAACAGACATAGCACGTCAATGTACTTATCTGCTTATCTCTACTTTTTTCAGATTATTGTCAACTTTATTTTGATGACTTTTTACTCATTTATATAACCCCAGATTCTAGTATGTGATAGACATGATATCTGAATAAGCTCAGAGACAGGTAGTAGGAAAAGTCTCCAGTTGAAAAAGAAATATTATTACATGTGTACCCAGGATGCACATAATATATCTCTTGGTATTGAATAAGACAGATTAAAGAAAATAGACTAAGCTTGAATCCTTCTCAACCCTATTAGGAAATATTCCAGGAAATATGCCATTCACTCTTTTTCAATCAGTAATTTCTTCTTAGAACTCTCTCCAGATGTATAAAAGGGCTT